>NW_026644619.1:0-717652 GCF_030020395.1 Manis pentadactyla
CTACTGAATGTCTCTGGGGCTCAAGCAGAATCTATTTGTTTCACTGTTTGTTTTTCAGTTTCACTCGTGTAGGGTACTTGTCCCCACACCTTCAGCTTGCAGTATGTCTGTGTCCTTGGATCTCAAGTGAGTCTCCTGTAAGGAAGCACGTAGATTTCTTGAGTTTTCATCGTTCTCTAAACCCTGTGTCTTTTGTTTGCAGCACTCAGTGCCTGACCTTTTATTCTGATGATTCAGAGCAGTGCACTTATTGCACTTTAAGTATTTTTTTATCATTAATCTACAATCACGTGAAGTACATTATGTTTACTGTGCTGCCCCTTCACCAAGTCCCCTCGAAAAACCTCTTCAGTCACTGTCGATCAGCCTAGTTTGATGCTGTAGAACCCTTCACCATGTAGCCCCCACAGACCCCGTTACTGTCGCTGTCCATCAGTGAGTAGTAAGATGCTATATGATCTCTACTAGTCTTCTCTGTGTTGTACAGTACTCCCCATGCACACCCAACCACACGCATTATATATGCTAATCCTAATGCCCCATTCTTTCTCCCCACACTTATCCCTCCCTTCAGACCCACCCTGCCCAGTCCTTTTCCCTTGGTAACTTTTAGTCAACGCTCGGGTTCTGTGAGTCTGCTGCTGTATTTTTCCTTAAGTTTTTCTTGTGTTATACTATACACATGAGTGAAATCACTAGGTACTTGTCTTTCTCCACCTGGCCTATTTCTCTGAACATACTACCGTCTAGCTCCATCCACGTCATTGCAAACGGTAGTATTTGTTTTCTCATTAAGGCTGCTTACTGCACTCTTTAAACTGGATTTCATTCTTCCTATTTGATTGTAGTTTAGCTATGTTATTCACCATTCAAATCCTGGTTATGAAAACTATCTTTGTGTCAATCGATATGTATCTGTATCTATCTATCTAACGGTCTGTCTGTCCATCTTTGTGTCTATGTATGTATTTATCTATGTATCTGTCTATCTATCTAACTATCTTCCTATCATCTACGTATGATGTCTATCATCTGTCTATCTATGTACCTATCTGTCTATCTTTCATCTGTCGTCTGTCTAAATATCTATCTATGAATCAATCATCTTTTCGTCTGCACAACAATCCTTCTGTACAGAACAGATAACAACATAGCCTATGTCTCTTCCCTACATTATGCTTCCAGAAATCTTTCAAGGTATCTAAGCCATAAGGAGAGCACTGTGTTCACCGATACACTTTCAGGTAGAGTCAGCCACGTGTGCTTAAAAAACCAGTAAATGGAGGTGAAAGGAGTTGAATCTGTATCTCTGTCCTGTGTCCTCTTATACTTCCTGCTCGCTTGGTTACTTCATTTAGCCACATTCAGTGAGAAAGTGATCCCTGAAGACCACAAGTATCCTTCCTCTGGGGCTGTTTTCGACAGAAAAGTGTACTTGGTTCTTTGCACACTGCCATGTTTGAGGACATCAGCGTGATCACTGCTGTTAGGTGGAGGGACAAATATAAAGGAACACCTATTTCTGGACAGGAGCAGTTGTAAAGAAAGAGTGTGTTGTGGTGTGAAGTGTTTATTTGAGGGTCCAAACTTCCCTCCTTAGGTTGTTTTTACTTCTTTACATTCGTGAACATCATAAAAAGCAATGATTTTAAAAGCCCAGACGCATATTATTACAGAAATTCAGTTGTTGAGGTGAGAGAAAAAGACAAGGACGTTGCTGCACCACTAAATCTATGTCTGGGCCCTTCTGAAAACAAACAAAAAAATTCACGATAGCCAGATAGGGCTATTTACTGTTGACTGTCTCTGGGGTCTCAAACAGAATCCATTTGTTTGTTTGTTTTTAAGTTTCACTCGTGTAGGGTACTTGTCCCCACACCTTCAGCTTGTAGTTTGTCTGTGGTCCTTGGATCTCAAGTGAGTCTCCCGTAAGGAAGCACGTAGTTTTCTTGAATTTTAATCTGTTCTTTTAATCCTGTATCTTTTGTTTGCAGCACTCAGAGTCTGACCTTTAATTCTGATGATTCAGAGCTGTGACCTTATTGCACTTAAAAAAATTTTTTTTGTAATCATTAATCTACAATCGCGTGAAGAATATTATGTTTACTATGCTTCCCCTTCACCAAGTCCACCCCCAAAAACCTCTTACAGTCGCTGTTCATCAGCATAGTTGGATGCTATAGACCCCTTCACCATGTACCACTTCACAGACACAATTACAGTCGCTGTCAGTCAGCGAGTAGTAAGATGCTATATAATCGGTACTAGTCTTCTCTGTGTTGACAGCACTCCCAATGCGCCTCCGATCCCACGCAATATACATGCTAATCCTAATGCCCCCATTCTTTCTCCCCGCACTTATCCCTTCCTTCAGAAACACCCTGCCCAATTCTTTTCCCTTTGGCAACTTTTAGTCAAAACTCCGGTTCTGTGAGTCTGCTGCTGTTTTTTTCCTTCAGTTTTTCTTTGTTGTTATACTGCACACGAGTGAAATCATTTGATACCTGTCTTTCGCCGCCTGACCTATTTCTCTGAACATAGTACCGTCTCTCTCCATCCACGTCATTGCAAATGGTAGGATTTGTTTTTTTCTTATGGCTGCTTACTGCATTTTGTAAACTAGATTTCATTCTTCCTTTTTTTTGTAATTAGCCATGTGATTTCGCCATTCATCTCCTGCTTATGAGCAGCAGCTTTGTGTCAATCGATATGTATCTGTATCTATCTATCTCTCTGTGTGTCTGTATATCTACCTATCTTTCTTTATATCCTTCTATCTATCTATCTCTCTATTCTTCTCTCTATCTATCCATCTATCTAGCTTCCTGTCATCTATCATGTGTATCATCTATCTATCTCTCATCTGTCATCTATCTATCTGTCTATCTATGAATCAATCATCTTTCTGTCTGCCCATCTATCCCAATGTACAGAACAGTTAACAACATCACCTATGTCACTTCCCTACATTATGCTTCCAAAAACATTGCAAGGTCACTAGGCCGTAGGGAGAGCAACGGGCTCACTGAGACAGTTGCAGATTAGGTCAGCCGCGTGTGCTTACAAAACCAGTAAATGGTGGTGCAGGGACTTGAACCCGTATCTCTGTCCTCTGTCCTCTTAAACCTCCTTCTCGCTTGCTAACTGTATTTAGCCACACTCATTGACTAAGTCCTCACTGAAGACCGCAACTACACTTCCTCTGGGCCTGTTGAAGACAGAAAAGTATACTTGGTGCTTTACTCACCACCATGTTTGAGGGACATAGGCGTGTTGACCACTGATAGGAGGAGGGACAAATAAAAAGGAACACCTATTTCTAGACAGGAGCATTTGGGAGCAAATTGATTGTTGTGGAGAGACGTGTTTGGTTCAGTGTTCAACCTTCCCTCTTTATGTGGTTATTACATCTTTACAATTGTGAACATCATAAAACCCAGTGATTTCAAAAGTCCAGATGCATATTATTACAGCAATTCATTTGTTGATGTGAGAATAAATGAGAAGGACATTGCAGTACCACTAAATCTATACCTGGTCACTGCTGAAACCAAACAAAAAGAATTCACAGTGGCTAGGTAGGACTATTTTCTAGTGACGGTCTCTGGGGAATCAAATAGAATCCATTTGTTTCTTTGTTTCTCAGATTCACTTGTATAGGGTACCTGTCCGCGCCCCTTCAGCTTGTAGTTTGTCTATGTCCTTGGATCTCAAGTGAGTCTCCAGTAAGGGAGCACGCAGGTGCTCTTGAGTTTTCATCAGTTCTTCTAACTGTGGGTCTTTTGATTGGAGCAGTCAAAGCCTCTACTTATATACTGTAATTTGAGAGCTATGCTGTTACTGCACTTTGAAATTTTTTTTGTTCTCATTAATATACAATCACATGCAGAACATTATGTTTACTAGTCTACCCCTTCACCAAGTCCTCGCCAAATCCCAGTTACAGTCGATATCCATCAGCATGCATTAAGATGCTGTAGAATCACTACTTGTCTTCTCCGTGTTGTAAAGCCCTCTCCATGACCCTACACCATACACATTATTCTTGCTAATCCTAATGCCCCCATTCTTTTTCCCGACATAATCACTCCCTTCCCACAAACCCTACCCAGTCCCTTGCTCTTTCGAAACTGTTAGTCCACTCTCGGGTTCTGTGTGTCTGCTGCTGTTTTTTCCTTCAGTTTTTCTTTGTTGTCGTACTGCACACAAGAGTGAAATCATTTGGTACATGTATTTCTCCGACTAGGCTATTTGACTGAGCATTATACCCTCTAGCTCCATCCACGTTATTCCCAATGATAGGATTTGTTTTCTTCTTATGGCTGCTTACCGCACTTTTTAAACTGGATTTTATTCTTCTTTTTTCTTTTTAGTTTCGCTATGTGCTTCAACCATTGCTCTCATGGTTATGAGCAATAGCTTTGTGTTAAACGATATGTACCTATATCTATCTGTCTGTCTGTCTATCTATCTATCAATCAACCAATCAATTAATCATCATTTGTCTGCCCATCTGTCCTTGTGAACAGAAGAGTTAACGACATAGCCTATGTCACTTTCCTACATTATGCATCCAAAAATCCTGCAAGGTAACTAGGCTGTAGGGAGAGCACTGGTTTCACCGAGACACTTTCAGGTCGTGTCGGCCGCGTGTACTACAAAACCAGTAAATGGTTGTGCAGGGAGATATACCCGTGAATCTATCCTCTGTCCTCTTTCATCTCCTTCTAAATTGCTCTCTGTATTTAGCCACATTCATTGACTAAGTTCTCACTTACAACCACAAGTATCCTTCATCCGGGCCTGTTGTCAACAGAAAAGTAAGCTTGTTGCTTTGATCACCACCATGTTTGAAGGATATCGGCATGGTCACTGCGGATAGGACTGAGGGTCAAATAAAAAGAAACACCAATTTCTAGACAGGAGCAGTTGGGAGCTAAGAGTGTATTGTGTAGTGACATGTTTATTTGAGTGTCCAAACTTCCCTCTTTAGGTGGTTATTACTTCACATTCATGAAGATCATAAAACCCACCGATTTCAAAGGCCCAGATGCTTATTATTACAGTAACTCACTTGTTGAGGTGAGAGAAAACAAGAGGGACGTTGCTGCACCACTAAATCTATGGCTGGGAAATGCTGAAAACAAACAAAAAGAATTCACGCTGGCCAGATAGGGCTATTTTCTACTGAATGTCTCTGGGGGCTCAAGCAGAATCTATTTGTTTCACTGTTTGTTTTTCAGTTTCACTCGTGTAGGGTACTTGTCCCCACACCTTCAGCTTGCAGTATGTCTGTGTCCTTGGATCTCAAGTGAGTCTCCTGTAAGGAAGCACGTAGATTTCTTGAGTTTTCATCCGTTCTCTAAACCCTGTGTCTTTTGTTTGCAGCACTCAGTGCCTGACCTTTTATTCTGATGATTCAGAGCAGTGCACTTATTGCACTTTAAGTATTTTTTTTATCATTAATCTACAATCACGTGAAGTACATTATGTTTACTGTGCTGCCCCTTCACCAAGTCCCCTCGAAAAACCTCTTCAGTCACTGTCGATCAGCCTAGTTTGATGCTGTAGAACCCTTCACCATGTAGCCCCCCACAGACCCCGTTACTGTCGCTGTCCATCAGTGAGTAGTAAGATGCTATATGATCTCTACTAGTCTTCTCTGTGTTGTACAGTACTCCCCATGCACACCCAACCACACGCATTATATATGCTAATCCTAATGCCCCCATTCTTTCTCCCCACACTTATCCCTCCCTTCAGACCCACCCTGCCCAGTCCTTTTCCCTTTGGTAACTTTTAGTCAACGCTCGGGTTCTGTGAGTCTGCTGCTGTATTTTTCCTTAAGTTTTTCTTTGTTGTTATACTATACACATGAGTGAAATCACTAGGTACTTGTCTTTCTCCACCTGGCCTATTTCTCTGAACATACTACCGTCTAGCTCCATCCACGTCATTGCAAACGGTAGTATTTGTTTTCTCATTAAGGCTGCTTACTGCACTCTTTAAACTGGATTTCATTCTTCCTATTTGATTGTAGTTTAGCTATGTTATTCACCATTCAAATCCTGGTTATGAAAACTATCTTTGTGTCAATCGATATGTATCTGTATCTATCTATCTAACGGTCTGTCTGTCCATCTTTGTGTCTATGTATGTATTTATCTATGTATCTGTCTATCTATCTAACTATCTTCCTATCATCTACGTATGATGTCTATCATCTGTCTATCTATGTACCTATCTGTCTATCTTTCATCTGTCGTCTGTCTAAATATCTATCTATGAATCAATCATCTTTTCGTCTGCACAACAATCCTTCTGTACAGAACAGATAACAACATAGCCTATGTCTCTTCCCTACATTATGCTTCCAGAAATCTTTCAAGGTATCTAAGCCATAAGGAGAGCACTGTGTTCACCGATACACTTTCAGGTAGAGTCAGCCACGTGTGCTTAAAAAACCAGTAAATGGAGGTGAAAGGAGTTGAATCTGTATCTCTGTCCTGTGTCCTCTTATACTTCCTGCTCGCTTGGTTACTTCATTTAGCCACATTCAGTGAGAAAGTGATCCCTGAAGACCACAAGTATCCTTCCTCTGGGCCTGTTTTCGACAGAAAAGTGTACTTGGTTCTTTGCACACTGCCATGTTTGAGGGACATCAGCGTGATCACTGCTGTTAGGTGGAGGGACAAATATAAAGGAACACCTATTTCTGGACAGGAGCAGTTGTAAAGAAAGAGTGTGTTGTGGTGTGAAGTGTTTATTTGAGGGTCCAAACTTCCCTCCTTAGGTTGTTTTTACTTCTTTACATTCGTGAACATCATAAAAAGCAATGATTTTAAAAGCCCAGACGCATATTATTACAGAAATTCAGTTGTTGAGGTGAGAGAAAAAGACAAGGACGTTGCTGCACCACTAAATCTATGTCTGGGCCCTTCTGAAAACAAACAAAAAAATTCACGATAGCCAGATAGGGCTATTTACTGTTGACTGTCTCTGGGGTCTCAAACAGAATCCATTTGTTTGTTTGTTTTTAAGTTTCACTCGTGTAGGGTACTTGTCCCCACACCTTCAGCTTGTAGTTTGTCTGTGTCCTTGGATCTCAAGTGAGTCTCCCGTAAGGAAGCACGTAGTTTTCTTGAATTTTAATCTGTTCTTTTAATCCTGTATCTTTTGTTTGCAGCACTCAGAGTCTGACCTTTAATTCTGATGATTCAGAGCTGTGACCTTATTGCACTTAAAAAAATTTTTTTTGTAATCATTAATCTACAATCGCGTGAAGAATATTATGTTTACTATGCTTCCCCTTCACCAAGTCCACCCCCAAAAACCTCTTACAGTCGCTGTTCATCAGCATAGTTGGATGCTATAGACCCCTTCACCATGTACCACTTCACAGACACAATTACAGTCGCTGTCAGTCAGCGAGTAGTAAGATGCTATATAATCGGTACTAGTCTTCTCTGTGTTGACAGCACTCCCAATGCGCCTCCGATCCCACGCAATATACATGCTAATCCTAATGCCCCCATTCTTTCTCCCCGCACTTATCCCTTCCTTCAGAAACACCCTGCCCAATTCTTTTCCCTTTGGCAACTTTTAGTCAAAACTCCGGTTCTGTGAGTCTGCTGCTGTTTTTTTCCTTCAGTTTTTCTTTGTTGTTATACTGCACACGAGTGAAATCATTTGATACCTGTCTTTCGCCGCCTGACCTATTTCTCTGAACATAGTACCGTCTCTCTCCATCCACGTCATTGCAAATGGTAGGATTTGTTTTTTTCTTATGGCTGCTTACTGCATTTTGTAAACTAGATTTCATTCTTCCTTTTTTTTGTAATTAGCCATGTGATTTCGCCATTCATCTCCTGCTTATGAGCAGCAGCTTTGTGTCAATCGATATGTATCTGTATCTATCTATCTCTCTGTGTGTCTGTATATCTACCTATCTTTCTTTATATCCTTCTATCTATCTATCTCTCTATTCTTCTCTCTATCTATCCATCTATCTAGCTTCCTGTCATCTATCATGTGTATCATCTATCTATCTCTCATCTGTCATCTATCTATCTGTCTATCTATGAATCAATCATCTTTCTGTCTGCCCATCTATCCCAATGTACAGAACAGTTAACAACATCACCTATGTCACTTCCCTACATTATGCTTCCAAAAACATTGCAAGGTCACTAGGCCGTAGGGAGAGCAACGGGCTCACTGAGACAGTTGCAGATTAGGTCAGCCGCGTGTGCTTACAAAACCAGTAAATGGTGGTGCAGGGACTTGAACCCGTATCTCTGTCCTCTGTCCTCTTAAACCTCCTTCTCGCTTGCTAACTGTATTTAGCCACACTCATTGACTAAGTCCTCACTGAAGACCGCAACTACACTTCCTCTGGGCCTGTTGAAGACAGAAAAGTATACTTGGTGCTTTACTCACCACCATGTTTGAGGGACATAGGCGTGTTGACCACTGATAGGAGGAGGGACAAATAAAAAGGAACACCTATTTCTAGACAGGAGCATTTGGGAGCAAATTGATTGTTGTGGAGAGACGTGTTTGGTTCAGTGTTCAACCTTCCCTCTTTATGTGGTTATTACATCTTTACAATTGTGAACATCATAAAACCCAGTGATTTCAAAAGTCCAGATGCATATTATTACAGCAATTCATTTGTTGATGTGAGAATAAATGAGAAGGACATTGCAGTACCACTAAATCTATACCTGGTCACTGCTGAAACCAAACAAAAAGAATTCACAGTGGCTAGGTAGGACTATTTTCTAGTGACGGTCTCTGGGGAATCAAATAGAATCCATTTGTTTCTTTGTTTCTCAGATTCACTTGTATAGGGTACCTGTCCGCGCCCCTTCAGCTTGTAGTTTGTCTATGTCCTTGGATCTCAAGTGAGTCTCCAGTAAGGGAGCACGCAGGTGCTCTTGAGTTTTCATCAGTTCTTCTAACTGTGGGTCTTTTGATTGGAGCAGTCAAAGCCTCTACTTATATACTGTAATTTGAGAGCTATGCTGTTACTGCACTTTGAAATTTTTTTTGTTCTCATTAATATACAATCACATGCAGAACATTATGTTTACTAGTCTACCCCTTCACCAAGTCCTCGCCAAATCCCAGTTACAGTCGATATCCATCAGCATGCATTAAGATGCTGTAGAATCACTACTTGTCTTCTCCGTGTTGTAAAGCCCTCTCCATGACCCTACACCATACACATTATTCTTGCTAATCCTAATGCCCCCATTCTTTTTCCCGACATAATCACTCCCTTCCCACAAACCCTACCCAGTCCCTTGCTCTTTCGAAACTGTTAGTCCACTCTCGGGTTCTGTGTGTCTGCTGCTGTTTTTTCCTTCAGTTTTTCTTTGTTGTCGTACTGCACACAAGAGTGAAATCATTTGGTACATGTATTTCTCCGACTAGGCTATTTGACTGAGCATTATACCCTCTAGCTCCATCCACGTTATTCCCAATGATAGGATTTGTTTTCTTCTTATGGCTGCTTACCGCACTTTTTAAACTGGATTTTATTCTTCTTTTTTCTTTTTAGTTTCGCTATGTGCTTCAACCATTGCTCTCATGGTTATGAGCAATAGCTTTGTGTTAAACGATATGTACCTATATCTATCTGTCTGTCTGTCTATCTATCTATCAATCAACCAATCAATTAATCATCATTTGTCTGCCCATCTGTCCTTGTGAACAGAAGAGTTAACGACATAGCCTATGTCACTTTCCTACATTATGCATCCAAAAATCCTGCAAGGTAACTAGGCTGTAGGGAGAGCACTGGTTTCACCGAGACACTTTCAGGTCGTGTCGGCCGCGTGTACTACAAAACCAGTAAATGGTTGTGCAGGGAGATATACCCGTGAATCTATCCTCTGTCCTCTTTCATCTCCTTCTAAATTGCTCTCTGTATTTAGCCACATTCATTGACTAAGTTCTCACTTACAACCACAAGTATCCTTCATCCGGGCCTGTTGTCAACAGAAAAGTAAGCTTGTTGCTTTGATCACCACCATGTTTGAAGGATATCGGCATGGTCACTGCGGATAGGACTGAGGGTCAAATAAAAAGAAACACCAATTTCTAGACAGGAGCAGTTGGGAGCTAAGAGTGTATTGTGTAGTGACATGTTTATTTGAGTGTCCAAACTTCCCTCTTTAGGTGGTTATTACTTCACATTCATGAAGATCATAAAACCCACCGATTTCAAAGGCCCAGATGCTTATTATTACAGTAACTCACTTGTTGAGGTGAGAGAAAACAAGAGGGACGTTGCTGCACCACTAAATCTATGGCTGGGAAATGCTGAAAACAAACAAAAAGAATTCACGCTGGCCAGATAGGGCTATTTTCTACTGAATGTCTCTGGGGGCTCAAGCAGAATCTATTTGTTTCACTGTTTGTTTTTCAGTTTCACTCGTGTAGGGTACTTGTCCCCACACCTTCAGCTTGCAGTATGTCTGTGTCCTTGGATCTCAAGTGAGTCTCCTGTAAGGAAGCACGTAGATTTCTTGAGTTTTCATCCGTTCTCTAAACCCTGTGTCTTTTGTTTGCAGCACTCAGTGCCTGACCTTTTATTCTGATGATTCAGAGCAGTGCACTTATTGCACTTTAAGTATTTTTTTTATCATTAATCTACAATCACGTGAAGTACATTATGTTTACTGTGCTGCCCCTTCACCAAGTCCCCTCGAAAAACCTCTTCAGTCACTGTCGATCAGCCTAGTTTGATGCTGTAGAACCCTTCACCATGTAGCCCCCCACAGACCCCGTTACTGTCGCTGTCCATCAGTGAGTAGTAAGATGCTATATGATCTCTACTAGTCTTCTCTGTGTTGTACAGTACTCCCCATGCACACCCAACCACACGCATTATATATGCTAATCCTAATGCCCCCATTCTTTCTCCCCACACTTATCCCTCCCTTCAGACCCACCCTGCCCAGTCCTTTTCCCTTTGGTAACTTTTAGTCAACGCTCGGGTTCTGTGAGTCTGCTGCTGTATTTTTCCTTAAGTTTTTCTTTGTTGTTATACTATACACATGAGTGAAATCACTAGGTACTTGTCTTTCTCCACCTGGCCTATTTCTCTGAACATACTACCGTCTAGCTCCATCCACGTCATTGCAAACGGTAGTATTTGTTTTCTCATTAAGGCTGCTTACTGCACTCTTTAAACTGGATTTCATTCTTCCTATTTGATTGTAGTTTAGCTATGTTATTCACCATTCAAATCCTGGTTATGAAAACTATCTTTGTGTCAATCGATATGTATCTGTATCTATCTATCTAACGGTCTGTCTGTCCATCTTTGTGTCTATGTATGTATTTATCTATGTATCTGTCTATCTATCTAACTATCTTCCTATCATCTACGTATGATGTCTATCATCTGTCTATCTATGTACCTATCTGTCTATCTTTCATCTGTCGTCTGTCTAAATATCTATCTATGAATCAATCATCTTTTCGTCTGCACAACAATCCTTCTGTACAGAACAGATAACAACATAGCCTATGTCTCTTCCCTACATTATGCTTCCAGAAATCTTTCAAGGTATCTAAGCCATAAGGAGAGCACTGTGTTCACCGATACACTTTCAGGTAGAGTCAGCCACGTGTGCTTAAAAAACCAGTAAATGGAGGTGAAAGGAGTTGAATCTGTATCTCTGTCCTGTGTCCTCTTATACTTCCTGCTCGCTTGGTTACTTCATTTAGCCACATTCAGTGAGAAAGTGATCCCTGAAGACCACAAGTATCCTTCCTCTGGGCCTGTTTTCGACAGAAAAGTGTACTTGGTTCTTTGCACACTGCCATGTTTGAGGGACATCAGCGTGATCACTGCTGTTAGGTGGAGGGACAAATATAAAGGAACACCTATTTCTGGACAGGAGCAGTTGTAAAGAAAGAGTGTGTTGTGGTGTGAAGTGTTTATTTGAGGGTCCAAACTTCCCTCCTTAGGTTGTTTTTACTTCTTTACATTCGTGAACATCATAAAAAGCAATGATTTTAAAAGCCCAGACGCATATTATTACAGAAATTCAGTTGTTGAGGTGAGAGAAAAAGACAAGGACGTTGCTGCACCACTAAATCTATGTCTGGGCCCTTCTGAAAACAAACAAAAAAATTCACGATAGCCAGATAGGGCTATTTACTGTTGACTGTCTCTGGGGTCTCAAACAGAATCCATTTGTTTGTTTGTTTTTAAGTTTCACTCGTGTAGGGTACTTGTCCCCACACCTTCAGCTTGTAGTTTGTCTGTGTCCTTGGATCTCAAGTGAGTCTCCCGTAAGGAAGCACGTAGTTTTCTTGAATTTTAATCTGTTCTTTTAATCCTGTATCTTTTGTTTGCAGCACTCAGAGTCTGACCTTTAATTCTGATGATTCAGAGCTGTGACCTTATTGCACTTAAAAAAATTTTTTTTGTAATCATTAATCTACAATCGCGTGAAGAATATTATGTTTACTATGCTTCCCCTTCACCAAGTCCACCCCCAAAAACCTCTTACAGTCGCTGTTCATCAGCATAGTTGGATGCTATAGACCCCTTCACCATGTACCACTTCACAGACACAATTACAGTCGCTGTCAGTCAGCGAGTAGTAAGATGCTATATAATCGGTACTAGTCTTCTCTGTGTTGACAGCACTCCCAATGCGCCTCCGATCCCACGCAATATACATGCTAATCCTAATGCCCCCATTCTTTCTCCCCGCACTTATCCCTTCCTTCAGAAACACCCTGCCCAATTCTTTTCCCTTTGGCAACTTTTAGTCAAAACTCCGGTTCTGTGAGTCTGCTGCTGTTTTTTTCCTTCAGTTTTTCTTTGTTGTTATACTGCACACGAGTGAAATCATTTGATACCTGTCTTTCGCCGCCTGACCTATTTCTCTGAACATAGTACCGTCTCTCTCCATCCACGTCATTGCAAATGGTAGGATTTGTTTTTTTCTTATGGCTGCTTACTGCATTTTGTAAACTAGATTTCATTCTTCCTTTTTTTTGTAATTAGCCATGTGATTTCGCCATTCATCTCCTGCTTATGAGCAGCAGCTTTGTGTCAATCGATATGTATCTGTATCTATCTATCTCTCTGTGTGTCTGTATATCTACCTATCTTTCTTTATATCCTTCTATCTATCTATCTCTCTATTCTTCTCTCTATCTATCCATCTATCTAGCTTCCTGTCATCTATCATGTGTATCATCTATCTATCTCTCATCTGTCATCTATCTATCTGTCTATCTATGAATCAATCATCTTTCTGTCTGCCCATCTATCCCAATGTACAGAACAGTTAACAACATCACCTATGTCACTTCCCTACATTATGCTTCCAAAAACATTGCAAGGTCACTAGGCCGTAGGGAGAGCAACGGGCTCACTGAGACAGTTGCAGATTAGGTCAGCCGCGTGTGCTTACAAAACCAGTAAATGGTGGTGCAGGGACTTGAACCCGTATCTCTGTCCTCTGTCCTCTTAAACCTCCTTCTCGCTTGCTAACTGTATTTAGCCACACTCATTGACTAAGTCCTCACTGAAGACCGCAACTACACTTCCTCTGGGCCTGTTGAAGACAGAAAAGTATACTTGGTGCTTTACTCACCACCATGTTTGAGGGACATAGGCGTGTTGACCACTGATAGGAGGAGGGACAAATAAAAAGGAACACCTATTTCTAGACAGGAGCATTTGGGAGCAAATTGATTGTTGTGGAGAGACGTGTTTGGTTCAGTGTTCAACCTTCCCTCTTTATGTGGTTATTACATCTTTACAATTGTGAACATCATAAAACCCAGTGATTTCAAAAGTCCAGATGCATATTATTACAGCAATTCATTTGTTGATGTGAGAATAAATGAGAAGGACATTGCAGTACCACTAAATCTATACCTGGTCACTGCTGAAACCAAACAAAAAGAATTCACAGTGGCTAGGTAGGACTATTTTCTAGTGACGGTCTCTGGGGAATCAAATAGAATCCATTTGTTTCTTTGTTTCTCAGATTCACTTGTATAGGGTACCTGTCCGCGCCCCTTCAGCTTGTAGTTTGTCTATGTCCTTGGATCTCAAGTGAGTCTCCAGTAAGGGAGCACGCAGGTGCTCTTGAGTTTTCATCAGTTCTTCTAACTGTGGGTCTTTTGATTGGAGCAGTCAAAGCCTCTACTTATATACTGTAATTTGAGAGCTATGCTGTTACTGCACTTTGAAATTTTTTTTGTTCTCATTAATATACAATCACATGCAGAACATTATGTTTACTAGTCTACCCCTTCACCAAGTCCTCGCCAAATCCCAGTTACAGTCGATATCCATCAGCATGCATTAAGATGCTGTAGAATCACTACTTGTCTTCTCCGTGTTGTAAAGCCCTCTCCATGACCCTACACCATACACATTATTCTTGCTAATCCTAATGCCCCCATTCTTTTTCCCGACATAATCACTCCCTTCCCACAAACCCTACCCAGTCCCTTGCTCTTTCGAAACTGTTAGTCCACTCTCGGGTTCTGTGTGTCTGCTGCTGTTTTTTCCTTCAGTTTTTCTTTGTTGTCGTACTGCACACAAGAGTGAAATCATTTGGTACATGTATTTCTCCGACTAGGCTATTTGACTGAGCATTATACCCTCTAGCTCCATCCACGTTATTCCCAATGATAGGATTTGTTTTCTTCTTATGGCTGCTTACCGCACTTTTTAAACTGGATTTTATTCTTCTTTTTTCTTTTTAGTTTCGCTATGTGCTTCAACCATTGCTCTCATGGTTATGAGCAATAGCTTTGTGTTAAACGATATGTACCTATATCTATCTGTCTGTCTGTCTATCTATCTATCAATCAACCAATCAATTAATCATCATTTGTCTGCCCATCTGTCCTTGTGAACAGAAGAGTTAACGACATAGCCTATGTCACTTTCCTACATTATGCATCCAAAAATCCTGCAAGGTAACTAGGCTGTAGGGAGAGCACTGGTTTCACCGAGACACTTTCAGGTCGTGTCGGCCGCGTGTACTACAAAACCAGTAAATGGTTGTGCAGGGAGATATACCCGTGAATCTATCCTCTGTCCTCTTTCATCTCCTTCTAAATTGCTCTCTGTATTTAGCCACATTCATTGACTAAGTTCTCACTTACAACCACAAGTATCCTTCATCCGGGCCTGTTGTCAACAGAAAAGTAAGCTTGTTGCTTTGATCACCACCATGTTTGAAGGATATCGGCATGGTCACTGCGGATAGGACTGAGGGTCAAATAAAAAGAAACACCAATTTCTAGACAGGAGCAGTTGGGAGCTAAGAGTGTATTGTGTAGTGACATGTTTATTTGAGTGTCCAAACTTCCCTCTTTAGGTGGTTATTACTTCACATTCATGAAGATCATAAAACCCACCGATTTCAAAGGCCCAGATGCTTATTATTACAGTAACTCACTTGTTGAGGTGAGAGAAAACAAGAGGGACGTTGCTGCACCACTAAATCTATGGCTGGGAAATGCTGAAAACAAACAAAAAGAATTCACGCTGGCCAGATAGGGCTATTTTCTACTGAATGTCTCTGGGGGCTCAAGCAGAATCTATTTGTTTCACTGTTTGTTTTTCAGTTTCACTCGTGTAGGGTACTTGTCCCCACACCTTCAGCTTGCAGTATGTCTGTGTCCTTGGATCTCAAGTGAGTCTCCTGTAAGGAAGCACGTAGATTTCTTGAGTTTTCATCCGTTCTCTAAACCCTGTGTCTTTTGTTTGCAGCACTCAGTGCCTGACCTTTTATTCTGATGATTCAGAGCAGTGCACTTATTGCACTTTAAGTATTTTTTTTATCATTAATCTACAATCACGTGAAGTACATTATGTTTACTGTGCTGCCCCTTCACCAAGTCCCCTCGAAAAACCTCTTCAGTCACTGTCGATCAGCCTAGTTTGATGCTGTAGAACCCTTCACCATGTAGCCCCCCACAGACCCCGTTACTGTCGCTGTCCATCAGTGAGTAGTAAGATGCTATATGATCTCTACTAGTCTTCTCTGTGTTGTACAGTACTCCCCATGCACACCCAACCACACGCATTATATATGCTAATCCTAATGCCCCCATTCTTTCTCCCCACACTTATCCCTCCCTTCAGACCCACCCTGCCCAGTCCTTTTCCCTTTGGTAACTTTTAGTCAACGCTCGGGTTCTGTGAGTCTGCTGCTGTATTTTTCCTTAAGTTTTTCTTTGTTGTTATACTATACACATGAGTGAAATCACTAGGTACTTGTCTTTCTCCACCTGGCCTATTTCTCTGAACATACTACCGTCTAGCTCCATCCACGTCATTGCAAACGGTAGTATTTGTTTTCTCATTAAGGCTGCTTACTGCACTCTTTAAACTGGATTTCATTCTTCCTATTTGATTGTAGTTTAGCTATGTTATTCACCATTCAAATCCTGGTTATGAAAACTATCTTTGTGTCAATCGATATGTATCTGTATCTATCTATCTAACGGTCTGTCTGTCCATCTTTGTGTCTATGTATGTATTTATCTATGTATCTGTCTATCTATCTAACTATCTTCCTATCATCTACGTATGATGTCTATCATCTGTCTATCTATGTACCTATCTGTCTATCTTTCATCTGTCGTCTGTCTAAATATCTATCTATGAATCAATCATCTTTTCGTCTGCACAACAATCCTTCTGTACAGAACAGATAACAACATAGCCTATGTCTCTTCCCTACATTATGCTTCCAGAAATCTTTCAAGGTATCTAAGCCATAAGGAGAGCACTGTGTTCACCGATACACTTTCAGGTAGAGTCAGCCACGTGTGCTTAAAAAACCAGTAAATGGAGGTGACAGGAGTTGAATCTGTATCTCTGTCCTGTGTCCTCTTATACTTCCTGCTCGCTTGGTTACTTCATTTAGCCACATTCAGTGAGAAAGTGATCCCTGAAGACCACAAGTATCCTTCCTCTGGGCCTGTTTTCGACAGAAAAGTGTACTTGGTTCTTTGCACACTGCCATGTTTGAGGGACATCAGCGTGATCACTGCTGTTAGGTGGAGGGACAAATATAAAGGAACACCTATTTCTGGACAGGAGCAGTTGTAAAGAAAGAGTGTGTTGTGGTGTGAAGTGTTTATTTGAGGGTCCAAACTTCCCTCCTTAGGTTGTTTTTACTTCTTTACATTCGTGAACATCATAAAAAGCAATGATTTTAAAAGCCCAGACGCATATTATTACAGAAATTCAGTTGTTGAGGTGAGAGAAAAAGACAAGGACGTTGCTGCACCACTAAATCTATGTCTGGGCCCTTCTGAAAACAAACAAAAAAATTCACGATAGCCAGATAGGGCTATTTACTGTTGACTGTCTCTGGGGTCTCAAACAGAATCCATTTGTTTGTTTGTTTTTAAGTTTCACTCGTGTAGGGTACTTGTCCCCACACCTTCAGCTTGTAGTTTGTCTGTGTCCTTGGATCTCAAGTGAGTCTCCCGTAAGGAAGCACGTAGTTTTCTTGAATTTTAATCTGTTCTTTTAATCCTGTATCTTTTGTTTGCAGCACTCAGAGTCTGACCTTTAATTCTGATGATTCAGAGCTGTGACCTTATTGCACTTAAAAAATTTTTTTTTGTAATCATTAATCTACAATCGCGTGAAGAATATTATGTTTACTATGCTTCCCCTTCACCAAGTCCACCCCCAAAAACCTCTTACAGTCGCTGTTCATCAGCATAGTTGGATGCTATAGACCCCTTCACCATGTACCACTTCACAGACACAATTACAGTCGCTGTCAGTCAGCGAGTAGTAAGATGCTATATAATCGGTACTAGTCTTCTCTGTGTTGACAGCACTCCCAATGCGCCTCCGATCCCACGCAATATACATGCTAATCCTAATGCCCCCATTCTTTCTCCCCGCACTTATCCCTTCCTTCAGAAACACCCTGCCCAATTCTTTTCCCTTTGGCAACTTTTAGTCAAAACTCCGGTTCTGTGAGTCTGCTGCTGTTTTTTTCCTTCAGTTTTTCTTTGTTGTTATACTGCACACGAGTGAAATCATTTGATACCTGTCTTTCGCCGCCTGACCTATTTCTCTGAACATAGTACCGTCTCTCTCCATCCACGTCATTGCAAATGGTAGGATTTGTTTTTTTCTTATGGCTGCTTACTGCATTTTGTAAACTAGATTTCATTCTTCCTTTTTTTTGTAATTAGCCATGTGATTTCGCCATTCATCTCCTGCTTATGAGCAGCAGCTTTGTGTCAATCGATATGTATCTGTATCTATCTATCTCTCTGTGTGTCTGTATATCTACCTATCTTTCTTTATATCCTTCTATCTATCTATCTCTCTATTCTTCTCTCTATCTATCCATCTATCTAGCTTCCTGTCATCTATCATGTGTATCATCTATCTATCTCTCATCTGTCATCTATCTATCTGTCTATCTATGAATCAATCATCTTTCTGTCTGCCCATCTATCCCAATGTACAGAACAGTTAACAACATCACCTATGTCACTTCCCTACATTATGCTTCCAAAAACATTGCAAGGTCACTAGGCCGTAGGGAGAGCAACGGGCTCACTGAGACAGTTGCAGATTAGGTCAGCCGCGTGTGCTTACAAAACCAGTAAATGGTGGTGCAGGGACTTGAACCCGTATCTCTGTCCTCTGTCCTCTTAAACCTCCTTCTCGCTTGCTAACTGTATTTAGCCACACTCATTGACTAAGTCCTCACTGAAGACCGCAACTACACTTCCTCTGGGCCTGTTGAAGACAGAAAAGTATACTTGGTGCTTTACTCACCACCATGTTTGAGGGACATAGGCGTGTTGACCACTGATAGGAGGAGGGACAAATAAAAAGGAACACCTATTTCTAGACAGGAGCATTTGGGAGCAAATTGATTGTTGTGGAGAGACGTGTTTGGTTCAGTGTTCAACCTTCCCTCTTTATGTGGTTATTACATCTTTACAATTGTGAACATCATAAAACCCAGTGATTTCAAAAGTCCAGATGCATATTATTACAGCAATTCATTTGTTGATGTGAGAATAAATGAGAAGGACATTGCAGTACCACTAAATCTATACCTGGTCACTGCTGAAACCAAACAAAAAGAATTCACAGTGGCTAGGTAGGACTATTTTCTAGTGACGGTCTCTGGGGAATCAAATAGAATCCATTTGTTTCTTTGTTTCTCAGATTCACTTGTATAGGGTACCTGTCCGCGCCCCTTCAGCTTGTAGTTTGTCTATGTCCTTGGATCTCAAGTGAGTCTCCAGTAAGGGAGCACGCAGGTGCTCTTGAGTTTTCATCAGTTCTTCTAACTGTGGGTCTTTTGATTGGAGCAGTCAAAGCCTCTACTTATATACTGTAATTTGAGAGCTATGCTGTTACTGCACTTTGAAATTTTTTTTGTTCTCATTAATATACAATCACATGCAGAACATTATGTTTACTAGTCTACCCCTTCACCAAGTCCTCGCCAAATCCCAGTTACAGTCGATATCCATCAGCATGCATTAAGATGCTGTAGAATCACTACTTGTCTTCTCCGTGTTGTAAAGCCCTCTCCATGACCCTACACCATACACATTATTCTTGCTAATCCTAATGCCCCCATTCTTTTTCCCGACATAATCACTCCCTTCCCACAAACCCTACCCAGTCCCTTGCTCTTTCGAAACTGTTAGTCCACTCTCGGGTTCTGTGTGTCTGCTGCTGTTTTTTCCTTCAGTTTTTCTTTGTTGTCGTACTGCACACAAGAGTGAAATCATTTGGTACATGTATTTCTCCGACTAGGCTATTTGACTGAGCATTATACCCTCTAGCTCCATCCACGTTATTCCCAATGATAGGATTTGTTTTCTTCTTATGGCTGCTTACCGCACTTTTTAAACTGGATTTTATTCTTCTTTTTTCTTTTTAGTTTCGCTATGTGCTTCAACCATTGCTCTCATGGTTATGAGCAATAGCTTTGTGTTAAACGATATGTACCTATATCTATCTGTCTGTCTGTCTATCTATCTATCAATCAACCAATCAATTAATCATCATTTGTCTGCCCATCTGTCCTTGTGAACAGAAGAGTTAACGACATAGCCTATGTCACTTTCCTACATTATGCATCCAAAAATCCTGCAAGGTAACTAGGCTGTAGGGAGAGCACTGGTTTCACCGAGACACTTTCAGGTCGTGTCGGCCGCGTGTACTACAAAACCAGTAAATGGTTGTGCAGGGAGATATACCCGTGAATCTATCCTCTGTCCTCTTTCATCTCCTTCTAAATTGCTCTCTGTATTTAGCCACATTCATTGACTAAGTTCTCACTTACAACCACAAGTATCCTTCATCCGGGCCTGTTGTCAACAGAAAAGTAAGCTTGTTGCTTTGATCACCACCATGTTTGAAGGATATCGGCATGGTCACTGCGGATAGGACTGAGGGTCAAATAAAAAGAAACACCAATTTCTAGACAGGAGCAGTTGGGAGCTAAGAGTGTATTGTGTAGTGACATGTTTATTTGAGTGTCCAAACTTCCCTCTTTAGGTGGTTATTACTTCACATTCATGAAGATCATAAAACCCACCGATTTCAAAGGCCCAGATGCTTATTATTACAGTAACTCACTTGTTGAGGTGAGAGAAAACAAGAGGGACGTTGCTGCACCACTAAATCTATGGCTGGGAAATGCTGAAAACAAACAAAAAGAATTCACGCTGGCCAGATAGGGCTATTTTCTACTGAATGTCTCTGGGGGCTCAAGCAGAATCTATTTGTTTCACTGTTTGTTTTTCAGTTTCACTCGTGTAGGGTACTTGTCCCCACACCTTCAGCTTGCAGTATGTCTGTGTCCTTGGATCTCAAGTGAGTCTCCTGTAAGGAAGCACGTAGATTTCTTGAGTTTTCATCCGTTCTCTAAACCCTGTGTCTTTTGTTTGCAGCACTCAGTGCCTGACCTTTTATTCTGATGATTCAGAGCAGTGCACTTATTGCACTTTAAGTATTTTTTTTATCATTAATCTACAATCACGTGAAGTACATTATGTTTACTGTGCTGCCCCTTCACCAAGTCCCCTCGAAAAACCTCTTCAGTCACTGTCGATCAGCCTAGTTTGATGCTGTAGAACCCTTCACCATGTAGCCCCCCACAGACCCCGTTACTGTCGCTGTCCATCAGTGAGTAGTAAGATGCTATATGATCTCTACTAGTCTTCTCTGTGTTGTACAGTACTCCCCATGCACACCCAACCACACGCATTATATATGCTAATCCTAATGCCCCCATTCTTTCTCCCCACACTTATCCCTCCCTTCAGACCCACCCTGCCCAGTCCTTTTCCCTTTGGTAACTTTTAGTCAACGCTCGGGTTCTGTGAGTCTGCTGCTGTATTTTTCCTTAAGTTTTTCTTTGTTGTTATACTATACACATGAGTGAAATCACTAGGTACTTGTCTTTCTCCACCTGGCCTATTTCTCTGAACATACTACCGTCTAGCTCCATCCACGTCATTGCAAACGGTAGTATTTGTTTTCTCATTAAGGCTGCTTACTGCACTCTTTAAACTGGATTTCATTCTTCCTATTTGATTGTAGTTTAGCTATGTTATTCACCATTCAAATCCTGGTTATGAAAACTATCTTTGTGTCAATCGATATGTATCTGTATCTATCTATCTAACGGTCTGTCTGTCCATCTTTGTGTCTATGTATGTATTTATCTATGTATCTGTCTATCTATCTAACTATCTTCCTATCATCTACGTATGATGTCTATCATCTGTCTATCTATGTACCTATCTGTCTATCTTTCATCTGTCGTCTGTCTAAATATCTATCTATGAATCAATCATCTTTTCGTCTGCACAACAATCCTTCTGTACAGAACAGATAACAACATAGCCTATGTCTCTTCCCTACATTATGCTTCCAGAAATCTTTCAAGGTATCTAAGCCATAAGGAGAGCACTGTGTTCACCGATACACTTTCAGGTAGAGTCAGCCACGTGTGCTTAAAAAACCAGTAAATGGAGGTGAAAGGAGTTGAATCTGTATCTCTGTCCTGTGTCCTCTTATACTTCCTGCTCGCTTGGTTACTTCATTTAGCCACATTCAGTGAGAAAGTGATCCCTGAAGACCACAAGTATCCTTCCTCTGGGCCTGTTTTCGACAGAAAAGTGTACTTGGTTCTTTGCACACTGCCATGTTTGAGGGACATCAGCGTGATCACTGCTGTTAGGTGGAGGGACAAATATAAAGGAACACCTATTTCTGGACAGGAGCAGTTGTAAAGAAAGAGTGTGTTGTGGTGTGAAGTGTTTATTTGAGGGTCCAAACTTCCCTCCTTAGGTTGTTTTTACTTCTTTACATTCGTGAACATCATAAAAAGCAATGATTTTAAAAGCCCAGACGCATATTATTACAGAAATTCAGTTGTTGAGGTGAGAGAAAAAGACAAGGACGTTGCTGCACCACTAAATCTATGTCTGGGCCCTTCTGAAAACAAACAAAAAAATTCACGATAGCCAGATAGGGCTATTTACTGTTGACTGTCTCTGGGGTCTCAAACAGAATCCATTTGTTTGTTTGTTTTTAAGTTTCACTCGTGTAGGGTACTTGTCCCCACACCTTCAGCTTGTAGTTTGTCTGTGTCCTTGGATCTCAAGTGAGTCTCCCGTAAGGAAGCACGTAGTTTTCTTGAATTTTAATCTGTTCTTTTAATCCTGTATCTTTTGTTTGCAGCACTCAGAGTCTGACCTTTAATTCTGATGATTCAGAGCTGTGACCTTATTGCACTTAAAAAAATTTTTTTTGTAATCATTAATCTACAATCGCGTGAAGAATATTATGTTTACTATGCTTCCCCTTCACCAAGTCCACCCCCAAAAACCTCTTACAGTCGCTGTTCATCAGCATAGTTGGATGCTATAGACCCCTTCACCATGTACCACTTCACAGACACAATTACAGTCGCTGTCAGTCAGCGAGTAGTAAGATGCTATATAATCGGTACTAGTCTTCTCTGTGTTGACAGCACTCCCAATGCGCCTCCGATCCCACGCAATATACATGCTAATCCTAATGCCCCCATTCTTTCTCCCCGCACTTATCCCTTCCTTCAGAAACACCCTGCCCAATTCTTTTCCCTTTGGCAACTTTTAGTCAAAACTCCGGTTCTGTGAGTCTGCTGCTGTTTTTTTCCTTCAGTTTTTCTTTGTTGTTATACTGCACACGAGTGAAATCATTTGATACCTGTCTTTCGCCGCCTGACCTATTTCTCTGAACATAGTACCGTCTCTCTCCATCCACGTCATTGCAAATGGTAGGATTTGTTTTTTTCTTATGGCTGCTTACTGCATTTTGTAAACTAGATTTCATTCTTCCTTTTTTTTGTAATTAGCCATGTGATTTCGCCATTCATCTCCTGCTTATGAGCAGCAGCTTTGTGTCAATCGATATGTATCTGTATCTATCTATCTCTCTGTGTGTCTGTATATCTACCTATCTTTCTTTATATCCTTCTATCTATCTATCTCTCTATTCTTCTCTCTATCTATCCATCTATCTAGCTTCCTGTCATCTATCATGTGTATCATCTATCTATCTCTCATCTGTCATCTATCTATCTGTCTATCTATGAATCAATCATCTTTCTGTCTGCCCATCTATCCCAATGTACAGAACAGTTAACAACATCACCTATGTCACTTCCCTACATTATGCTTCCAAAAACATTGCAAGGTCACTAGGCCGTAGGGAGAGCAACGGGCTCACTGAGACAGTTGCAGATTAGGTCAGCCGCGTGTGCTTACAAAACCAGTAAATGGTGGTGCAGGGACTTGAACCCGTATCTCTGTCCTCTGTCCTCTTAAACCTCCTTCTCGCTTGCTAACTGTATTTAGCCACACTCATTGACTAAGTCCTCACTGAAGACCGCAACTACACTTCCTCTGGGCCTGTTGAAGACAGAAAAGTATACTTGGTGCTTTACTCACCACCATGTTTGAGGGACATAGGCGTGTTGACCACTGATAGGAGGAGGGACAAATAAAAAGGAACACCTATTCCTAGACAGGAGCATTTGGGAGCAAATTGATTGTTGTGGAGAGACGTGTTTGGTTCAGTGTTCAACCTTCCCTCTTTATGTGGTTATTACATCTTTACAATTGTGAACATCATAAAACCCAGTGATTTCAAAAGTCCAGATGCATATTATTACAGCAATTCATTTGTTGATGTGAGAATAAATGAGAAGGACATTGCAGTACCACTAAATCTATACCTGGTCACTGCTGAAACCAAACAAAAAGAATTCACAGTGGCTAGGTAGGACTATTTTCTAGTGACGGTCTCTGGGGAATCAAATAGAATCCATTTGTTTCTTTGTTTCTCAGATTCACTTGTATAGGGTACCTGTCCGCGCCCCTTCAGCTTGTAGTTTGTCTATGTCCTTGGATCTCAAGTGAGTCTCCAGTAAGGGAGCACGCAGGTGCTCTTGAGTTTTCATCAGTTCTTCTAACTGTGGGTCTTTTGATTGGAGCAGTCAAAGCCTCTACTTATATACTGTAATTTGAGAGCTATGCTGTTACTGCACTTTGAAATTTTTTTTGTTCTCATTAATATACAATCACATGCAGAACATTATGTTTACTAGTCTACCCCTTCACCAAGTCCTCGCCAAATCCCAGTTACAGTCGATATCCATCAGCATGCATTAAGATGCTGTAGAATCACTACTTGTCTTCTCCGTGTTGTAAAGCCCTCTCCATGACCCTACACAATACACATTATTCTTGCTAATCCTAATGCCCCCATTCTTTTTCCCGACATAATCACTCCCTTCCCACAAACCCTACCCAGTCCCTTGCTCTTTCGAAACTGTTAGTCCACTCTCGGGTTCTGTGTGTCTGCTGCTGTTTTTTCCTTCAGTTTTTCTTTGTTGTCGTACTGCACACAAGAGTGAAATCATTTGGTACATGTATTTCTCCGACTAGGCTATTTGACTGAGCATTATACCCTCTAGCTCCATCCACGTTATTCCCAATGATAGGATTTGTTTTCTTCTTATGGCTGCTTACCGCACTTTTTAAACTGGATTTTATTCTTCTTTTTTCTTTTTAGTTTCGCTATGTGCTTCAACCATTGCTCTCATGGTTATGAGCAATAGCTTTGTGTTAAACGATATGTACCTATATCTATCTGTCTGTCTGTCTATCTATCTATCAATCAACCAATCAATTAATCATCATTTGTCTGCCCATCTGTCCTTGTGAACAGAAGAGTTAACGACATAGCCTATGTCACTTTCCTACATTATGCATCCAAAAATCCTGCAAGGTAACTAGGCTGTAGGGAGAGCACTGGTTTCACCGAGACACTTTCAGGTCGTGTCGGCCGCGTGTACTACAAAACCAGTAAATGGTTGTGCAGGGAGATATACCCGTGAATCTATCCTCTGTCCTCTTTCATCTCCTTCTAAATTGCTCTCTGTATTTAGCCACATTCATTGACTAAGTTCTCACTTACAACCACAAGTATCCTTCATCCGGGCCTGTTGTCAACAGAAAAGTAAGCTTGTTGCTTTGATCACCACCATGTTTGAAGGATATCGGCATGGTCACTGCGGATAGGACTGAGGGTCAAATAAAAAGAAACACCAATTTCTAGACAGGAGCAGTTGGGAGCTAAGAGTGTATTGTGTAGTGACATGTTTATTTGAGTGTCCAAACTTCCCTCTTTAGGTGGTTATTACTTCACATTCATGAAGATCATAAAACCCACCGATTTCAAAGGCCCAGATGCTTATTATTACAGTAACTCACTTGTTGAGGTGAGAGAAAACAAGAGGGACGTTGCTGCACCACTAAATCTATGGCTGGGAAATGCTGAAAACAAACAAAAAGAATTCACGCTGGCCAGATAGGGCTATTTTCTACTGAATGTCTCTGGGGGCTCAAGCAGAATCTATTTGTTTCACTGTTTGTTTTTCAGTTTCACTCGTGTAGGGTACTTGTCCCCACACCTTCAGCTTGCAGTATGTCTGTGTCCTTGGATCTCAAGTGAGTCTCCTGTAAGGAAGCACGTAGATTTCTTGAGTTTTCATCCGTTCTCTAAACCCTGTGTCTTTTGTTTGCAGCACTCAGTGCCTGACCTTTTATTCTGATGATTCAGAGCAGTGCACTTATTGCACTTTAAGTATTTTTTTTATCATTAATCTACAATCACGTGAAGTACATTATGTTTACTGTGCTGCCCCTTCACCAAGTCCCCTCGAAAAACCTCTTCAGTCACTGTCGATCAGCCTAGTTTGATGCTGTAGAACCCTTCACCATGTAGCCCCCCACAGACCCCGTTACTGTCGCTGTCCATCAGTGAGTAGTAAGATGCTATATGATCTCTACTAGTCTTCTCTGTGTTGTACAGTACTCCCCATGCACACCCAACCACACGCATTATATATGCTAATCCTAATGCCCCCATTCTTTCTCCCCACACTTATCCCTCCCTTCAGACCCACCCTGCCCAGTCCTTTTCCCTTTGGTAACTTTTAGTCAACGCTCGGGTTCTGTGAGTCTGCTGCTGTATTTTTCCTTAAGTTTTTCTTTGTTGTTATACTATACACATGAGTGAAATCACTAGGTACTTGTCTTTCTCCACCTGGCCTATTTCTCTGAACATACTACCGTCTAGCTCCATCCACGTCATTGCAAACGGTAGTATTTGTTTTCTCATTAAGGCTGCTTACTGCACTCTTTAAACTGGATTTCATTCTTCCTATTTGATTGTAGTTTAGCTATGTTATTCACCATTCAAATCCTGGTTATGAAAACTATCTTTGTGTCAATCGATATGTATCTGTATCTATCTATCTAACGGTCTGTCTGTCCATCTTTGTGTCTATGTATGTATTTATCTATGTATCTGTCTATCTATCTAACTATCTTCCTATCATCTACGTATGATGTCTATCATCTGTCTATCTATGTACCTATCTGTCTATCTTTCATCTGTCGTCTGTCTAAATATCTATCTATGAATCAATCATCTTTTCGTCTGCACAACAATCCTTCTGTACAGAACAGATAACAACATAGCCTATGTCTCTTCCCTACATTATGCTTCCAGAAATCTTTCAAGGTATCTAAGCCATAAGGAGAGCACTGTGTTCACCGATACACTTTCAGGTAGAGTCAGCCACGTGTGCTTAAAAAACCAGTAAATGGAGGTGAAAGGAGTTGAATCTGTATCTCTGTCCTGTGTCCTCTTATACTTCCTGCTCGCTTGGTTACTTCATTTAGCCACATTCAGTGAGAAAGTGATCCCTGAAGACCACAAGTATCCTTCCTCTGGGCCTGTTTTCGACAGAAAAGTGTACTTGGTTCTTTGCACACTGCCATGTTTGAGGGACATCAGCGTGATCACTGCTGTTAGGTGGAGGGACAAATATAAAGGAACACCTATTTCTGGACAGGAGCAGTTGTAAAGAAAGAGTGTGTTGTGGTGTGAAGTGTTTATTTGAGGGTCCAAACTTCCCTCCTTAGGTTGTTTTTACTTCTTTACATTCGTGAACATCATAAAAAGCAATGATTTTAAAAGCCCAGACGCATATTATTACAGAAATTCAGTTGTTGAGGTGAGAGAAAAAGACAAGGACGTTGCTGCACCACTAAATCTATGTCTGGGCCCTTCTGAAAACAAACAAAAAAATTCACGATAGCCAGATAGGGCTATTTACTGTTGACTGTCTCTGGGGTCTCAAACAGAATCCATTTGTTTGTTTGTTTTTAAGTTTCACTCGTGTAGGGTACTTGTCCCCACACCTTCAGCTTGTAGTTTGTCTGTGTCCTTGGATCTCAAGTGAGTCTCCCGTAAGGAAGCACGTAGTTTTCTTGAATTTTAATCTGTTCTTTTAATCCTGTATCTTTTGTTTGCAGCACTCAGAGTCTGACCTTTAATTCTGATGATTCAGAGCTGTGACCTTATTGCACTTAAAAAAATTTTTTTTGTAATCATTAATCTACAATCGCGTGAAGAATATTATGTTTACTATGCTTCCCCTTCACCAAGTCCACCCCCAAAAACCTCTTACAGTCGCTGTTCATCAGCATAGTTGGATGCTATAGACCCCTTCACCATGTACCACTTCACAGACACAATTACAGTCGCTGTCAGTCAGCGAGTAGTAAGATGCTATATAATCGGTACTAGTCTTCTCTGTGTTGACAGCACTCCCAATGCGCCTCCGATCCCACGCAATATACATGCTAATCCTAATGCCCCCATTCTTTCTCCCCGCACTTATCCCTTCCTTCAGAAACACCCTGCCCAATTCTTTTCCCTTTGGCAACTTTTAGTCAAAACTCCGGTTCTGTGAGTCTGCTGCTGTTTTTTTCCTTCAGTTTTTCTTTGTTGTTATACTGCACACGAGTGAAATCATTTGATACCTGTCTTTCGCCGCCTGACCTATTTCTCTGAACATAGTACCGTCTCTCTCCATCCACGTCATTGCAAATGGTAGGATTTGTTTTTTTCTTATGGCTGCTTACTGCATTTTGTAAACTAGATTTCATTCTTCCTTTTTTTTGTAATTAGCCATGTGATTTCGCCATTCATCTCCTGCTTATGAGCAGCAGCTTTGTGTCAATCGATATGTATCTGTATCTATCTCTCTCTCTGTGTGTCTGTATATCTACCTATCTTTCTTTATATCCTTCTATCTATCTATCTCTCTATTCTTCTCTCTATCTATCCATCTATCTAGCTTCCTGTCATCTATCATGTGTATCATCTATCTATCTCTCATCTGTCATCTATCTATCTGTCTATCTATGAATCAATCATCTTTCTGTCTGCCCATCTATCCCAATGTACAGAACAGTTAACAACATCACCTATGTCACTTCCCTACATTATGCTTCCAAAAACATTGCAAGGTCACTAGGCCGTAGGGAGAGCAACGGGCTCACTGAGACAGTTGCAGATTAGGTCAGCCGCGTGTGCTTACAAAACCAGTAAATGGTGGTGCAGGGACTTGAACCCGTATCTCTGTCCTCTGTCCTCTTAAACCTCCTTCTCGCTTGCTAACTGTATTTAGCCACACTCATTGACTAAGTCCTCACTGAAGACCGCAACTACACTTCCTCTGGGCCTGTTGAAGACAGAAAAGTATACTTGGTGCTTTACTCACCACCATGTTTGAGGGACATAGGCGTGTTGACCACTGATAGGAGGAGGGACAAATAAAAAGGAACACCTATTTCTAGACAGGAGCATTTGGGAGCAAATTGATTGTTGTGGAGAGACGTGTTTGGTTCAGTGTTCAACCTTCCCTCTTTATGTGGTTATTACATCTTTACAATTGTGAACATCATAAAACCCAGTGATTTCAAAAGTCCAGATGCATATTATTACAGCAATTCATTTGTTGATGTGAGAATAAATGAGAAGGACATTGCAGTACCACTAAATCTATACCTGGTCACTGCTGAAACCAAACAAAAAGAATTCACAGTGGCTAGGTAGGACTATTTTCTAGTGACGGTCTCTGGGGAATCAAATAGAATCCATTTGTTTCTTTGTTTCTCAGATTCACTTGTATAGGGTACCTGTCCGCGCCCCTTCAGCTTGTAGTTTGTCTATGTCCTTGGATCTCAAGTGAGTCTCCAGTAAGGGAGCACGCAGGTGCTCTTGAGTTTTCATCAGTTCTTCTAACTGTGGGTCTTTTGATTGGAGCAGTCAAAGCCTCTACTTATATACTGTAATTTGAGAGCTATGCTGTTACTGCACTTTGAAATTTTTTTTGTTCTCATTAATATACAATCACATGCAGAACATTATGTTTACTAGTCTACCCCTTCACCAAGTCCTCGCCAAATCCCAGTTACAGTCGATACCCATCAGCATGCATTAAGATGCTGTAGAATCACTACTTGTCTTCTCCGTGTTGTAAAGCCCTCCCCAGGAACCTACACCCTACACATTATTCTTGCTAATCCTAACGACCCCATTCTTTTTTCCCGCTATTATCACTCCCTTCCCTCAAACCCTACAAAGTCCCTTGCTCTTTCGTAACTGTTAGTCCACTCTCGGGTTCTGTGTGCCTGCTGCTTTTTTTTCCTTCAGTTTTTCTTTGTTGTCGTACTCCACACATGAGTGAAATCAATTGGTACATGTATTTCTCTGACTGGCCTTTTTGACTGAGCATAATACCCTCTAGCTCCATCCACGTTATTGCCAATGATAGGATTTGTTTTCTTCTTATGGCTGCTTACCGCACTTTATAAACTGGATTTTATTCTTCTTTTTTCTTTTTAGTTTCGCTATGTGCTTCAACCATTGCTCTCATGCTTATGAGCAATAGCTTTGTGTTAAACGATATGTACCTATATCTATCTGTCTGTCTGTCTATCTATCTATCTTTCAATCAACCAATCAATTAATCATCATTTGTCTGCCCATCTGTCCTTGTGTACAGAACAGTTAACGACATAGCCTATGTCACTTTCCTAAATTATGCTTCCAAAAATCCTCCAAGGTAACTAGGCTGTAGGGAGAGCACTGGGTTCACCGAGACACTTTCAGGTCGTGTCGGCCACGTGTACTATAAAACCAGTAAATTTTTGTGCAGGAATATATACCCGTGTCTCTCTCCTCAGTCCTCTTTCATCTCCTTCTAAATTGCTCTCTGTATTTAGCCACATTCATTGACAAAGTTCTCCCTTAAAACCAAAAGTATCCTTCCTCCGGGCCTGTTGTCAACAGAAAAGTAAACTTGTTGCTTTGATCAACACCATGTTAGAAGGACATCGGCATAATCACTGCGGATATGACGGAGGGTCAAATGAAAAGGAACACCGATTTCTAGACAGGAGTAGTTGGGAGCTAAGAGTGTATTGTGTAGTGACATTTTTATTTGAGTGTCCAAACTTATCTCTTTAGGTGGTTATTACTTCACATTCATGAAGATCATAAAACCCACCGATTTCAAAGGCCCAGATGCTTATTATTACAGTAACTCACTTGTTGAGGTGAGAGAAAACAAGAGGGACGTTGCTGCACCACTAAATCTATGGCTGGGAAATGCTGAAAACAAACAAAAAGAATTCACGCTGGCCAGATAGGGCTATTTTCTACTGAATGTCTCTGGGGGCTCAAGCAGAATCTATTTGTTTCACTGTTTGTTTTTCAGTTTCACTCGTGTAGGGTACTTGTCCCCACACCTTCAGCTTGCAGTATGTCTGTGTCCTTGGATCTCAAGTGAGTCTCCTGTAAGGAAGCACGTAGATTTCTTGAGTTTTCATCCGTTCTCTAAACCCTGTGTCTTTTGTTTGCAGCACTCAGTGCCTGACCTTTTATTCTGATGATTCAGAGCAGTGCACTTATTGCACTTTAAGTATTTTTTTTATCATTAATCTACAATCACGTGAAGTACATTATGTTTACTGTGCTGCCCCTTCACCAAGTCCCCTCGAAAAACCTCTTCAGTCACTGTCGATCAGCCTAGTTTGATGCTGTAGAACCCTTCACCATGTAGCCCCCCACAGACCCCGTTACTGTCGCTGTCCATCAGTGAGTAGTAAGATGCTATATGATCTCTACTAGTCTTCTCTGTGTTGTACAGTACTCCCCATGCACACCCAACCACACGCATTATATATGCTAATCCTAATGCCCCCATTCTTTCTCCCCACACTTATCCCTCCCTTCAGACCCACCCTGCCCAGTCCTTTTCCCTTTGGTAACTTTTAGTCAACGCTCGGGTTCTGTGAGTCTGCTGCTGTATTTTTCCTTAAGTTTTTCTTTGTTGTTATACTATACACATGAGTGAAATCACTAGGTACTTGTCTTTCTCCACCTGGCCTATTTCTCTGAACATACTACCGTCTAGCTCCATCCACGTCATTGCAAACGGTAGTATTTGTTTTCTCATTAAGGCTGCTTACTGCACTCTTTAAACTGGATTTCATTCTTCCTATTTGATTGTAGTTTAGCTATGTTATTCACCATTCAAATCCTGGTTATGAAAACTATCTTTGTGTCAATCGATATGTATCTGTATCTATCTATCTAACGGTCTGTCTGTCCATCTTTGTGTCTATGTATGTATTTATCTATGTATCTGTCTATCTATCTAACTATCTTCCTATCATCTACGTATGATGTCTATCATCTGTCTATCTATGTACCTATCTGTCTATCTTTCATCTGTCGTCTGTCTAAATATCTATCTATGAATCAATCATCTTTTCGTCTGCACAACAATCCTTCTGTACAGAACAGATAACAACATAGCCTATGTCTCTTCCCTACATTATGCTTCCAGAAATCTTTCAAGGTATCTAAGCCATAAGGAGAGCACTGTGTTCACCGATACACTTTCAGGTAGAGTCAGCCACGTGTGCTTAAAAAACCAGTAAATGGAGGTGAAAGGAGTTGAATCTGTATCTCTGTCCTGTGTCCTCTTATACTTCCTGCTCGCTTGGTTACTTCATTTAGCCACATTCAGTGAGAAAGTGATCCCTGAAGACCACAAGTATCCTTCCTCTGGGCCTGTTTTCGACAGAAAAGTGTACTTGGTTCTTTGCACACTGCCATGTTTGAGGGACATCAGCGTGATCACTGCTGTTAGGTGGAGGGACAAATATAAAGGAACACCTATTTCTGGACAGGAGCAGTTGTAAAGAAAGAGTGTGTTGTGGTGTGAAGTGTTTATTTGAGGGTCCAAACTTCCCTCCTTAGGTTGTTTTTACTTCTTTACATTCGTGAACATCATAAAAAGCAATGATTTTAAAAGCCCAGACGCATATTATTACAGAAATTCAGTTGTTGAGGTGAGAGAAAAAGACAAGGACGTTGCTGCACCACTAAATCTATGTCTGGGCCCTTCTGAAAACAAACAAAAAAATTCACGATAGCCAGATAGGGCTATTTACTGTTGACTGTCTCTGGGGTCTCAAACAGAATCCATTTGTTTGTTTGTTTTTAAGTTTCACTCGTGTAGGGTACTTGTCCCCACACCTTCAGCTTGTAGTTTGTCTGTGTCCTTGGATCTCAAGTGAGTCTCCCGTAAGGAAGCACGTAGTTTTCTTGAATTTTAATCTGTTCTTTTAATCCTGTATCTTTTGTTTGCAGCACTCAGAGTCTGACCTTTAATTCTGATGATTCAGAGCTGTGACCTTATTGCACTTAAAAAAATTTTTTTTGTAATCATTAATCTACAATCGCGTGAAGAATATTATGTTTACTATGCTTCCCCTTCACCAAGTCCACCCCCAAAAACCTCTTACAGTCGCTGTTCATCAGCATAGTTGGATGCTATAGACCCCTTCACCATGTACCACTTCACAGACACAATTACAGTCGCTGTCAGTCAGCGAGTAGTAAGATGCTATATAATCGGTACTAGTCTTCTCTGTGTTGACAGCACTCCCAATGCGCCTCCGATCCCACGCAATATACATGCTAATCCTAATGCCCCCATTCTTTCTCCCCGCACTTATCCCTTCCTTCAGAAACACCCTGCCCAATTCTTTTCCCTTTGGCAACTTTTAGTCAAAACTCCGGTTCTGTGAGTCTGCTGCTGTTTTTTTCCTTCAGTTTTTCTTTGTTGTTATACTGCACACGAGTGAAATCATTTGATACCTGTCTTTCGCCGCCTGACCTATTTCTCTGAACATAGTACCGTCTCTCTCCATCCACGTCATTGCAAATGGTAGGATTTGTTTTTTTCTTATGGCTGCTTACTGCATTTTGTAAACTAGATTTCATTCTTCCTTTTTTTTGTAATTAGCCATGTGATTTCGCCATTCATCTCCTGCTTATGAGCAGCAGCTTTGTGTCAATCGATATGTATCTGTATCTATCTATCTCTCTGTGTGTCTGTATATCTACCTATCTTTCTTTATATCCTTCTATCTATCTATCTCTCTATTCTTCTCTCTATCTATCCATCTATCTAGCTTCCTGTCATCTATCATGTGTATCATCTATCTATCTCTCATCTGTCATCTATCTATCTGTCTATCTATGAATCAATCATCTTTCTGTCTGCCCATCTATCCCAATGTACAGAACAGTTAACAACATCACCTATGTCACTTCCCTACATTATGCTTCCAAAAACATTGCAAGGTCACTAGGCCGTAGGGAGAGCAACGGGCTCACTGAGACAGTTGCAGATTAGGTCAGCCGCGTGTGCTTACAAAACCAGTAAATGGTGGTGCAGGGACTTGAACCCGTATCTCTGTCCTCTGTCCTCTTAAACCTCCTTCTCGCTTGCTAACTGTATTTAGCCACACTCATTGACTAAGTCCTCACTGAAGACCGCAACTACACTTCCTCTGGGCCTGTTGAAGACAGAAAAGTATACTTGGTGCTTTACTCACCACCATGTTTGAGGGACATAGGCGTGTTGACCACTGATAGGAGGAGGGACAAATAAAAAGGAACACCTATTCCTAGACAGGAGCATTTGGGAGCAAATTGATTGTTGTGGAGAGACGTGTTTGGTTCAGTGTTCAACCTTCCCTCTTTATGTGGTTATTACATCTTTACAATTGTGAACATCATAAAACCCAGTGATTTCAAAAGTCCAGATGCATATTATTACAGCAATTCATTTGTTGATGTGAGAATAAATGAGAAGGACATTGCAGTACCACTAAATCTATACCTGGTCACTGCTGAAACCAAACAAAAAGAATTCACAGTGGCTAGGTAGGACTATTTTCTAGTGACGGTCTCTGGGGAATCAAATAGAATCCATTTGTTTCTTTGTTTCTCAGATTCACTTGTATAGGGTACCTGTCCGCGCCCCTTCAGCTTGTAGTTTGTCTATGTCCTTGGATCTCAAGTGAGTCTCCAGTAAGGGAGCACGCAGGTGCTCTTGAGTTTTCATCAGTTCTTCTAACTGTGGGTCTTTTGATTGGAGCAGTCAAAGCCTCTACTTATATACTGTAATTTGAGAGCTATGCTGTTACTGCACTTTGAAATTTTTTTTGTTCTCATTAATATACAATCACATGCAGAACATTATGTTTACTAGTCTACCCCTTCACCAAGTCCTCGCCAAATCCCAGTTACAGTCGATATCCATCAGCATGCATTAAGATGCTGTAGAATCACTACTTGTCTTCTCCGTGTTGTAAAGCCCTCTCCATGACCCTACACCATACACATTATTCTTGCTAATCCTAATGCCCCCATTCTTTTTCCCGACATAATCACTCCCTTCCCACAAACCCTACCCAGTCCCTTGCTCTTTCGAAACTGTTAGTCCACTCTCGGGTTCTGTGTGTCTGCTGCTGTTTTTTCCTTCAGTTTTTCTTTGTTGTCGTACTGCACACAAGAGTGAAATCATTTGGTACATGTATTTCTCCGACTAGGCTATTTGACTGAGCATTATACCCTCTAGCTCCATCCACGTTATTCCCAATGATAGGATTTGTTTTCTTCTTATGGCTGCTTACCGCACTTTTTAAACTGGATTTTATTCTTCTTTTTTCTTTTTAGTTTCGCTATGTGCTTCAACCATTGCTCTCATGGTTATGAGCAATAGCTTTGTGTTAAACGATATGTACCTATATCTATCTGTCTGTCTGTCTATCTATCTATCAATCAACCAATCAATTAATCATCATTTGTCTGCCCATCTGTCCTTGTGAACAGAAGAGTTAACGACATAGCCTATGTCACTTTCCTACATTATGCATCCAAAAATCCTGCAAGGTAACTAGGCTGTAGGGAGAGCACTGGTTTCACCGAGACACTTTCAGGTCGTGTCGGCCGCGTGTACTACAAAACCAGTAAATGGTTGTGCAGGGAGATATACCCGTGAATCTATCCTCTGTCCTCTTTCATCTCCTTCTAAATTGCTCTCTGTATTTAGCCACATTCATTGACTAAGTTCTCACTTACAACCACAAGTATCCTTCATCCGGGCCTGTTGTCAACAGAAAAGTAAGCTTGTTGCTTTGATCACCACCATGTTTGAAGGATATCGGCATGGTCACTGCGGATAGGACTGAGGGTCAAATAAAAAGAAACACCAATTTCTAGACAGGAGCAGTTGGGAGCTAAGAGTGTATTGTGTAGTGACATGTTTATTTGAGTGTCCAAACTTCCCTCTTTAGGTGGTTATTACTTCACATTCATGAAGATCATAAAACCCACCGATTTCAAAGGCCCAGATGCTTATTATTACAGTAACTCACTTGTTGAGGTGAGAGAAAACAAGAGGGACGTTGCTGCACCACTAAATCTATGGCTGGGAAATGCTGAAAACAAACAAAAAGAATTCACGCTGGCCAGATAGGGCTATTTTCTACTGAATGTCTCTGGGGGCTCAAGCAGAATCTATTTGTTTCACTGTTTGTTTTTCAGTTTCACTCGTGTAGGGTACTTGTCCCCACACCTTCAGCTTGCAGTATGTCTGTGTCCTTGGATCTCAAGTGAGTCTCCTGTAAGGAAGCACGTAGATTTCTTGAGTTTTCATCCGTTCTCTAAACCCTGTGTCTTTTGTTTGCAGCACTCAGTGCCTGACCTTTTATTCTGATGATTCAGAGCAGTGCACTTATTGCACTTTAAGTATTTTTTTTATCATTAATCTACAATCACGTGAAGTACATTATGTTTACTGTGCTGCCCCTTCACCAAGTCCCCTCGAAAAACCTCTTCAGTCACTGTCGATCAGCCTAGTTTGATGCTGTAGAACCCTTCACCATGTAGCCCCCCACAGACCCCGTTACTGTCGCTGTCCATCAGTGAGTAGTAAGATGCTATATGATCTCTACTAGTCTTCTCTGTGTTGTACAGTACTCCCCATGCACACCCAACCACACGCATTATATATGCTAATCCTAATGCCCCCATTCTTTCTCCCCACACTTATCCCTCCCTTCAGACCCACCCTGCCCAGTCCTTTTCCCTTTGGTAACTTTTAGTCAACGCTCGGGTTCTGTGAGTCTGCTGCTGTATTTTTCCTTAAGTTTTTCTTTGTTGTTATACTATACACATGAGTGAAATCACTAGGTACTTGTCTTTCTCCACCTGGCCTATTTCTCTGAACATACTACCGTCTAGCTCCATCCACGTCATTGCAAACGGTAGTATTTGTTTTCTCATTAAGGCTGCTTACTGCACTCTTTAAACTGGATTTCATTCTTCCTATTTGATTGTAGTTTAGCTATGTTATTCACCATTCAAATCCTGGTTATGAAAACTATCTTTGTGTCAATCGATATGTATCTGTATCTATCTATCTAACGGTCTGTCTGTCCATCTTTGTGTCTATGTATGTATTTATCTATGTATCTGTCTATCTATCTAACTATCTTCCTATCATCTACGTATGATGTCTATCATCTGTCTATCTATGTACCTATCTGTCTATCTTTCATCTGTCGTCTGTCTAAATATCTATCTATGAATCAATCATCTTTTCGTCTGCACAACAATCCTTCTGTACAGAACAGATAACAACATAGCCTATGTCTCTTCCCTACATTATGCTTCCAGAAATCTTTCAAGGTATCTAAGCCATAAGGAGAGCACTGTGTTCACCGATACACTTTCAGGTAGAGTCAGCCACGTGTGCTTAAAAAACCAGTAAATGGAGGTGAAAGGAGTTGAATCTGTATCTCTGTCCTGTGTCCTCTTATACTTCCTGCTCGCTTGGTTACTTCATTTAGCCACATTCAGTGAGAAAGTGATCCCTGAAGACCACAAGTATCCTTCCTCTGGGCCTGTTTTCGACAGAAAAGTGTACTTGGTTCTTTGCACACTGCCATGTTTGAGGGACATCAGCGTGATCACTGCTGTTAGGTGGAGGGACAAATATAAAGGAACACCTATTTCTGGACAGGAGCAGTTGTAAAGAAAGAGTGTGTTGTGGTGTGAAGTGTTTATTTGAGGGTCCAAACTTCCCTCCTTAGGTTGTTTTTACTTCTTTACATTCGTGAACATCATAAAAAGCAATGATTTTAAAAGCCCAGACGCATATTATTACAGAAATTCAGTTGTTGAGGTGAGAGAAAAAGACAAGGACGTTGCTGCACCACTAAATCTATGTCTGGGCCCTTCTGAAAACAAACAAAAAAATTCACGATAGCCAGATAGGGCTATTTACTGTTGACTGTCTCTGGGGTCTCAAACAGAATCCATTTGTTTGTTTGTTTTTAAGTTTCACTCGTGTAGGGTACTTGTCCCCACACCTTCAGCTTGTAGTTTGTCTGTGTCCTTGGATCTCAAGTGAGTCTCCCGTAAGGAAGCACGTAGTTTTCTTGAATTTTAATCTGTTCTTTTAATCCTGTATCTTTTGTTTGCAGCACTCAGAGTCTGACCTTTAATTCTGATGATTCAGAGCTGTGACCTTATTGCACTTAAAAAAATTTTTTTTGTAATCATTAATCTACAATCGCGTGAAGAATATTATGTTTACTATGCTTCCCCTTCACCAAGTCCACCCCCAAAAACCTCTTACAGTCGCTGTTCATCAGCATAGTTGGATGCTATAGACCCCTTCACCATGTACCACTTCACAGACACAATTACAGTCGCTGTCAGTCAGCGAGTAGTAAGATGCTATATAATCGGTACTAGTCTTCTCTGTGTTGACAGCACTCCCAATGCGCCTCCGATCCCACGCAATATACATGCTAATCCTAATGCCCCCATTCTTTCTCCCCGCACTTATCCCTTCCTTCAGAAACACCCTGCCCAATTCTTTTCCCTTTGGCAACTTTTAGTCAAAACTCCGGTTCTGTGAGTCTGCTGCTGTTTTTTTCCTTCAGTTTTTCTTTGTTGTTATACTGCACACGAGTGAAATCATTTGATACCTGTCTTTCGCCGCCTGACCTATTTCTCTGAACATAGTACCGTCTCTCTCCATCCACGTCATTGCAAATGGTAGGATTTGTTTTTTTCTTATGGCTGCTTACTGCATTTTGTAAACTAGATTTCATTCTTCCTTTTTTTTGTAATTAGCCATGTGATTTCGCCATTCATCTCCTGCTTATGAGCAGCAGCTTTGTGTCAATCGATATGTATCTGTATCTATCTCTCTCTCTGTGTGTCTGTATATCTACCTATCTTTCTTTATATCCTTCTATCTATCTATCTCTCTATTCTTCTCTCTATCTATCCATCTATCTAGCTTCCTGTCATCTATCATGTGTATCATCTATCTATCTCTCATCTGTCATCTATCTATCTGTCTATCTATGAATCAATCATCTTTCTGTCTGCCCATCTATCCCAATGTACAGAACAGTTAACAACATCACCTATGTCACTTCCCTACATTATGCTTCCAAAAACATTGCAAGGTCACTAGGCCGTAGGGAGAGCAACGGGCTCACTGAGACAGTTGCAGATTAGGTCAGCCGCGTGTGCTTACAAAACCAGTAAATGGTGGTGCAGGGACTTGAACCCGTATCTCTGTCCTCTGTCCTCTTAAACCTCCTTCTCGCTTGCTAACTGTATTTAGCCACACTCATTGACTAAGTCCTCACTGAAGACCGCAACTACACTTCCTCTGGGCCTGTTGAAGACAGAAAAGTATACTTGGTGCTTTACTCACCACCATGTTTGAGGGACATAGGCGTGTTGACCACTGATAGGAGGAGGGACAAATAAAAAGGAACACCTATTTCTAGACAGGAGCATTTGGGAGCAAATTGATTGTTGTGGAGAGACGTGTTTGGTTCAGTGTTCAACCTTCCCTCTTTATGTGGTTATTACATCTTTACAATTGTGAACATCATAAAACCCAGTGATTTCAAAAGTCCAGATGCATATTATTACAGCAATTCATTTGTTGATGTGAGAATAAATGAGAAGGACATTGCAGTACCACTAAATCTATACCTGGTCACTGCTGAAACCAAACAAAAAGAATTCACAGTGGCTAGGTAGGACTATTTTCTAGTGACGGTCTCTGGGGAATCAAATAGAATCCATTTGTTTCTTTGTTTCTCAGATTCACTTGTATAGGGTACCTGTCCGCGCCCCTTCAGCTTGTAGTTTGTCTATGTCCTTGGATCTCAAGTGAGTCTCCAGTAAGGGAGCACGCAGGTGCTCTTGAGTTTTCATCAGTTCTTCTAACTGTGGGTCTTTTGATTGGAGCAGTCAAAGCCTCTACTTATATACTGTAATTTGAGAGCTATGCTGTTACTGCACTTTGAAATTTTTTTTGTTCTCATTAATATACAATCACATGCAGAACATTATGTTTACTAGTCTACCCCTTCACCAAGTCCTCGCCAAATCCCAGTTACAGTCGATACCCATCAGCATGCATTAAGATGCTGTAGAATCACTACTTGTCTTCTCCGTGTTGTAAAGCCCTCCCCAGGAACCTACACCCTACACATTATTCTTGCTAATCCTAACGACCCCATTCTTTTTTCCCGCTATTATCACTCCCTTCCCTCAAACCCTACAAAGTCCCTTGCTCTTTCGTAACTGTTAGTCCACTCTCGGGTTCTGTGTGCCTGCTGCTTTTTTTTCCTTCAGTTTTTCTTTGTTGTCGTACTCCACACATGAGTGAAATCAATTGGTACATGTATTTCTCTGACTGGCCTTTTTGACTGAGCATAATACCCTCTAGCTCCATCCACGTTATTGCCAATGATAGGATTTGTTTTCTTCTTATGGCTGCTTACCGCACTTTATAAACTGGATTTTATTCTTCTTTTTTCTTTTTAGTTTCGCTATGTGCTTCAACCATTGCTCTCATGCTTATGAGCAATAGCTTTGTGTTAAACGATATGTACCTATATCTATCTGTCTGTCTGTCTATCTATCTATCTTTCAATCAACCAATCAATTAATCATCATTTGTCTGCCCATCTGTCCTTGTGTACAGAACAGTTAACGACATAGCCTATGTCACTTTCCTAAATTATGCTTCCAAAAATCCTCCAAGGTAACTAGGCTGTAGGGAGAGCACTGGGTTCACCGAGACACTTTCAGGTCGTGTCGGCCACGTGTACTATAAAACCAGTAAATTTTTGTGCAGGAATATATACCCGTGTCTCTCTCCTCAGTCCTCTTTCATCTCCTTCTAAATTGCTCTCTGTATTTAGCCACATTCATTGACAAAGTTCTCCCTTAAAACCAAAAGTATCCTTCCTCCGGGCCTGTTGTCAACAGAAAAGTAAACTTGTTGCTTTGATCAACACCATGTTAGAAGGACATCGGCATAATCACTGCGGATATGACGGAGGGTCAAATGAAAAGGAACACCGATTTCTAGACAGGAGTAGTTGGGAGCTGAGAGTGTATTGTGGAGAGACATTTTTATTTGAGTGTCCAAACTTATCTCTTTAGGTGGTTATTACTTCACATTCGTGAAGATCATAAAACCCACCGATTTCAAAGGCCCTGATGCTTATTAATACAGCAACTCAGTTGTTGAGGTGAGAGAAAACAGGAAGGACGTTGCGGCACCACTAAATCTATGGCTGGGAACTGCTGAAAACAAACAAAAAGAATTCATGGTGGCCAGATAGGGCTATTTTCTACTGAAAGTCTCTGGGAGCTCAAACAGAATCCATTTGTTTCATTTTTTATTTTTCAGTTTCACTCGTGTAGGGTACTTGTCCCCACACCTTCAGCTTGCAGTTTGTGTCCTTGGATCTCAAGTGAGTCTCCTGTAAGGAAGCACGTAGGTTTCTTGAGTTTTCATCCGTTCTTTTAACACTGTGTGTTTTGTTTGCAGCACTCAGTGAATAACCTTTTATTCTGATTATTCAGAGCAGTGCACTTATTAAACTTAAAGTATTTTTTTATCATTAATCTACAATCACGTGAAGAATATTATGTTTACTGTGCTCCCCCCTTCACCAAGTCCCCCCGAAAAACCTCTTCAGTCACTGTCGTTCAGCGCAGTTGGATGCTGTAGAACCCTTCACCATGTCACCCCAAACAGACCCCGTTACAGTCGCTGTCCATCAGTGAGTAGTAAGATGCTATATGATCTCTACTAGACTTCTCTGTGTTGTACAGTACTCCCCATGCACACCCAATCCCACGCATTATACATGCTAATCCTAAAGCCCCCATTCTTTCTCCCCACACATATCCCTCCCTTGAGAACCACCCTGCCCAGTATTTTCCGTTTGGCAACTTTTAGACAACTCTCGGGATCTGTGAGTCTGCTGCTGTCTTTTTCCTTAAGTTTTTCTTTGTTGTTATACTATACACATAAGTGAAATCACTTGGTACGTGTCTTTCTCCACCTGGCCTATTTCTCTGAACATACTACCATCTAGCTCCATCCACCTCATTGCAAACGGTTGTATTTGTTTTCTCCTTAAGGCTGCTTACTGCACTCTTTAAACTGGATTTCATTCTTCCTTTTTGTTTGTAGTTTAGCTATGTTATTCACCATTCAACTCCTGGTTATGAAAAATATCTTTGTGTCAAACGATATGTATCTGTATCTATCTATCTAACGGTCTGTCTGTCCATCTATGTATCTATGTATGTATGTATCTATGTATCTGTCTATCTATCTACCTATCATCTATCTATGATGTCTATCATCTCTCAATCTATGTACCTATCTGTCTATCTTTCATCTGTCTTCTGTCTAAATATCTATCTATGAATCAATCATCTTTTTGTCTGCACAACAATCCTTCTGAACAGAACAGTTAACAACATAGCCAATGTCTCTTCCCTACATTATGCTTCCAGAATTCTTGCAAAGTAACTAAGCCATAAGGAGTGCACTGTGTTCACCGATACACTTTGAGGTAGAGTCATCCACATGTGCTTACAAAACAAGTAAATGGAGGTGAAAGGACTTGAAACCGTATCTCTGTCATCTGTCCTCTTATACTTCCTGCTCGCTTGTTGACTTTATTTAGCCACATTCAGTGATAAAGTGATCCCTGAAGACCACAAGTATCCTTCCTCTGGGCCTGTTGTTGATAGAAAAGTGTACTTGGTGCTTTGCACACCGCCATGTTTGAGGGACATCGGCTTGATCACTACTGATAGGTGGAGGGACAAATATAAAGGAACACCTATTTCTGGACAGGAGCAGTTGGGAACAAAGAGTGTGTTGTGGAGTGAAGTGTTTATTTGAGGGTCCAATCTTCCCTCTTTATGTGGTTATTACCTCATTACATTCCTGAACATCATAAAAGGCAACGATTTTAAAAGCCCAGACGCATATTATTACAGCAATTCATTTGTTGAGGTGAGAGGAAATGAGAAGGAAGTTGCTGCACCACCTAATCTATGCCTGAGCACTGCTGAAAACAAACAAAAAGTATTCACGGTGGATAGATAGGGCTATTTTTTACTGACTCTCTCTGGGGACCCAAACAGAATCCGTTTGTTTGTTTTTTTCTCAGTTTCACATGTATAGTGTACCTGTCCCTGCCCCTTCAGCTTGTAGTTTGTCTGTTTCCTTGGATCTCAAGTGAGTCTCCAGTAAGGGAACACGTAGGTGGTCCTGAGTTTTCATCCGTACTTCTTAACCTGAGTCTTTTGATTGGAGCACTCAAAGCCTGTACTTTCATTCTGATATTTGAGAGCTGTGCTCTTACTGCACTTTGAAATTTTTTTGTTCTCATCAATATAAAATCACATGCAGAACATTATGTTTCCAGTCTACCCCCTTCACAAAGTTCCCCCCAAATCCAAGTTACAGTCGCTGTCCATCAGCATATAATAAGATGCTGTAGAATCACTACATGTCTTCTCTATTTTGTACAGCCCTACCCATGACCGCCCACCGTACACATTATGTATGATAATCCTAATGCCCCCATTCTTTTTCCCCAACCTTATTACTCCCTTCCCACAAACCCTACCCAGTCCTTTTCACTTTGGTAACTGTTAGTCCACTCTCGGGTTCTGTGAGTCTGCTTCTGTCCTTTCCTTCGGTTTTTCTTTCTTATCATACTCCACACATGAGTGAAATCATTAGGAACATGTATTTCTCTGCCTGGCCTACTTGGCTGAGCATAATACCCGCTAGCTTCATCCACGTTTTTGCAAATGATAGGATTTGTTTTCTTCTTATGGCTGCTTACTGCACTTTTTAAACTGGTGTTCATTCTTATTTTTGTTTGTAGTATCACTATGTGCTTTCACCATTGCTCTCCTGGTTTTGAGCAGTAGCTTTGTGTTAATCGTTATGTACCTACATCTATCTATCTGTCTGTCTACCTATTTATCAATCAATCAATCTATCAGCTTTTTGTCTGCCATTCTGTCCTTGTGTACAGAACAGTTAAACACATAGCCTATGTCACTCTCCTACATTATGCTTCCAAAAATCCTGCAATATAACTAATATTTAGGGAGAGCACTGGGTTCACCGAGACACTTGCAGATCGTGTCGGCCGCGTGTACCTACAAAAGCAGGAAATGGTTGTGCAGGGACTTGAAACCGGGTCTCAACCCACTGTCTTCTTTCATCTCCTTCTCACTTGCTGTCTGTATTTAGCCACATTCATTGACTAAGTGCTCCCTGAAGACCACAAGTATCCTTCCTCTGGGCCTGTTGTCGACAGAAAATTAAACTTGTTGCTTTCCTCACCACCATGTTTGAAGGACATCGGCGTGATCACTGCTGATGGGACGGAGGGTCAAATAAAAAGGAACAACAATTTCTAGAGAGGAGCAGTTGGGAGTTAATAGTGTATTGTGGAGTGACATGTTTATTTGAGTGTCCAAACTTCCCTCTTTAGGTGGTTATTACTTCACATTCGTGAAGATCATAAAACCCACCGATTTCAAAGGTACAGATGCTTATTATTACAGCAACTCAGTTGCTGAAGTGAGAGAAAATGAGAAGGACGTTGCTGAACCACTAAATCTATTGCTCGGAACTGCTGAAAACAAACAAAAAGAATTCACTGTGGACAGATAGGGCCATTTTCTACTGACTGTCTCTTGGGGGCTCAAACACAATCCATTTATTGGATTGTTTGATTTCAGGTTCACTCGTGTAGGGTACTTGTCCCCACACCTTCAGCTTGTAGTTTGTCTGTGTCCTTTGACCTCAAGTGAGTCTCCTGAAAGGAAGCACGTAGGATTTTTTAGTTTTCATCCGTTCTTTTAACCCTGTGTCTCTTGTTTACAGCTCTGAGAACCTGACCTTTTATTCTGATGATTCAGTGCTGTGCCCTTATTGCACTTAAAAAAATTTTTTTGTTATCATTAGTCTACAATTACAGGAAGAACCTTATGTTTACTATGCTCCCCCTTCACCAAGTGCCCCCGAAATTCCTCTTCAGTCGCTGTCCATCAGAGAGTAGTAAGATGCTAAATAATCTCTAATAGTCTTCTCTGTGTTGTACAGCACTAAAAATTCCTTCCCGACCCCACGCAATATACATGCTAATCCTAATGCCCCCATTCTTTCCCCCGCACTTATCCTTTCCCTTCAGAACCACCCTGCCCAGTTCTTTCCACTTTGGCAACTTTTAGTCAACTCTCCTGTTCTGTGAGTCTGCTGCTGTTTTTTTCCTTCAGTTTTTCTTTGTTGTTATACTCCACACATGAGTGAAATCATTTGATACTTGTCTTTCGCCGCCTGACCTATTTCTCTGAACATACTACGGTCTAGCTCCATCCACGTCATTGCAAATGGTGGGATTTGTTTTCTTCTTATGGCTGTTTACTGCACTTTGTAAACAGAGTTTCATCTTCCTTTTTGTTTGTAGTTTAGCAATGTGCTCTCACCATTCATCTCCTGGTTATGAGCAACAGCTTTGTGTGAATCGATATGTATCTGTATCTATTTATTTCTCTGTCTGTCAGTATATCTATCTATCCTTCTATATATCCTTCTATCTCTCTGTCCTTCTCTCTATATATCTATCCATCTATCTAGCTTCCTATCATCTATCATGTGTATCATCTATCTATCTCTCATCTGTCATCTATCTATCTGTCTATCTATGAATAAATCATCTTTCTGTCTGCCAATCTATCCTTATGGACAGAACAGTTAACAACATCACCTATGTCACTACCCTACATTATGCTTCCAAAAACATTGCAAGGTCACTAGGCCGTAGGGAGAACACTGGGCTCACTGAGACAGTTGCAGATCGAGTCAGCCGCGTGGGCTTACAAAACCAGTAAATGGTGGTGCAGGGACTTGAAACCGTATCTCTGTCCTCTGTCCTCTTAAACCTCCTTCTCGCTTGCTAACAGTATTTAGCTACATTCATTGCCTAAGTGCTCTCTGAAGACCCCAAGTATACTTCCTCTCTGCCTGTTGTAGACATAAAAGTATACTTGTTGCTTTACTCACCACCATGTTTGAGGGACATAGGCGTGTTCACCACTGATAGAAGGAGGGACAAATAAAAAGGAACACCTATTCCTAGACAGGAGCATTTGGGAGCCAATTGTTTGTTGTGGAGAGACGTGTTTGATTCAGTGTTCAAACTTCCCTCTTTATGTGGTTATTACTTCTTTACAATCGTGAACATCATAAAACCCAGTGATTTCAAAAGTCCATATGCATATTATTACAGCAATTCATTTGTTGATGTGAGAATAAATGAGAAGGACATTGCAGTACCTCTAAATCTATAACTGGGCACAGCTGAAACCAAACAAAAAGAATTCACGGTGTCTAGGTAGGACTATTTTCTAGTGACTGTCTCTGGGGACTCAAACAGTATCCATTTCTTTCTTTGTTTCTCAGATTCACTTGTATAGGGTAAATGTCCGCGCCCCTTCAGCTTGTAGTTTGTCTGTGTCCTTGGATCTCAAATGAATCTCCAGTAAGGGAGCACATAGGTGAACTTGAGTTTTCATCAGTACTTCTAACCCTGTGTCTTTTGATTAGAGCAGTCAAAGCCTGTGCTTTTATTCTGTAATTTGAGAGCTATGCTGTTACTGCACTTTGAAGTTTTTTTTTGTTCTCATTAATACACAATCACATGCAGAACATTATGTTTACTAGTCTACCCTCTTCACGAAGTCCTCGCTAAATCCCAATTACAGTCGATATCCATCAGCATGCTTTAAGATGCTGTAGAATCACTACTTGTTTTCTCCGTGTTGTAAAGCCCTCCCCATGAACCTACACCCTACACATTATTCTTCCTAATCCTAATGCCCCCATTCTTTTTTCCGCCATTATCACTCTCTTCCCACAAACCCTACCCAGTCCCTTGCTCTTTGGTAACTGTTAGTCCACTCTCGGGTTCTGTGTGTCTGCTGCTGTTTTTTCCTTCAGTTTTTCTTTGTTGTCGTACTCCACACATGAGTGAAATCATTTGGTACATGTTTTCTCCAACTGGCCTATTTGACTGAGCATAATACCCTCTAGCTCCATCCACGTTATTGCCAATGATAGGATTTGTTTTCTTCTTATGGCTGCTTACCGCACTTTTTAAACTGGATTTTATTCTTCTCTTTTCTTTTTAGTTTCGCTATGTGCTTCAACCATTTCTCTCATGGTGATCAGCAATCGCTTTGTGTTAAACGATATGTACCTATATCTATCTGTCTGTCTATCTAACTATCTATATATCAATCAACCAATCAATTAATCATCATTTGTCTGCCCATCTGTCCATGTGTACAGAACAGTTAACGACATAGCCTTTGTCACTTTCCTACATTATGCTTCCAAAAATCCTGCAAGGTAACTAGGCTGTAGGGAGAGCACTGGGTTCACCGAGACACATTCAGGTCGTGTCGGCAGCGTTTACTATAAAACCAGTAAATTTTTGTGAAGGGAGATACACCCGTGTCTCTATCCCCTGTCCTCTTTCAGCTCCTTCTAAATTGCTCTCTGTATTTAGCCACATTCATTGACTAAGTTCCCCCTGAAAACCACAAGTATCCTTCCTCCGGGCCTGTTTTCAACAGAAAAGTAAACTTGTTGCTTTGATCACCACCATTTTGAAGGACATCGGCATGATCACTGCGGATAGGACGGAGGATCAAATAAAAAGGAACAACAATTTCTAGACAGGAGCAGTTGGGAGCTAAGAATGTATTGTGGACTGACATGTTTATTTGAGTGTCCAAACTTAACTCTTTAGGTGGTTATTACGTCACTTTCGTGAAGATCATAAAGCCACCGATTTCAAAGGCCCAGATGCTTATTATTTCAGCAACTCAGTTGTTGAGTGAGAGAAAACAAGAAGGACGTTTCTGCACCACTAAATCTATGGCTGGGAACTGCTGAAAACAAACAAAAAGAATTCACGGTGGCCAGATAGGGCTATTTTCTACTGAATGTCTCTGGGGGCTCAGACTGAATCCATTTGTTTCATTGTTTGTTTTTCAGTTTCACTCGTGTAGGGTACTTGTCCCCACACCTTCAGCTTGCAGTTTGTCTGTGTCCTTGGAGCTCAAGTGAGTCTCCTGTAAGGAAGCACGTAGGTTTCTTGAGTTTTCATCCGTTCTTTTAACCCTGTGTCTTTTGTTTGCAGCACTCACTGCCTGACCTTTTATTCTGATGATTCAGAGCAGTGCACTTATTGCACTTAAAGTGTTTTTTTATCATTAATCTACAATCACGTGAAGAACATTTTGTTTACTGTGCTCCCCCCTTCACCAAGTTCCCCCGAAAAACCTCTTCAGTCACTGTCGATCAGCAATTTGGATGCTGTAGAACCCTTCACCATGTCCCCCCCACACTCCCCGTTACAGTCGCTGTCCATCAGTGAGTAGTAAGATGCTATATGATCTCTACTAGTCTTCTCTGTGTTGTACAGTACTCCCCATGCACACCCAACCCCACGCATTATACATGCTAATCCTAATGCCCCCATTCTTTCTCCCCACACTTATCCCTCCCTTGAGAACCTCCCTGCCCAGTATTTTCCCTTTGGCAACTTTTAGTCAACTCTCGGTTCTGTGAGTCTGCTGCTGTTTTTTTCTTTCAGTTTTTCTTTGTTGTTATACTCCGCACATGAGTGAAATCATTTGATACTTGTCTTTCTCCGCCTGACCTATTTCTCTGAACATACTACCGTCTAGCTCCATCCACGTCATTGCAAACGGTAGGATTTGTTTTCTTCTTATGGCTGCTTACTGCAGTTGGTAAACTGGATTTCATACTTCCTATTTGTTTGTAGTTTTGCTATGTGAATTCACCATTCATCTCCTGGATATGAGCAACAGCTTTGTGGCATTCGATATGTATCTGTATTTACCTATCACTCTGTCTCTCTCTATATCTATTAATCTTTCTTTATATTTTTCTATCTATGACTCTATTCTTCTCTCTATTTATCTATCCATCTTTCTAGCTTCCTGTCTTCTATCTATTATGTGTATCGTCTATCTCTCATCTGTCATCTATCTGTCTATCTATGAATCAATCATCTTTCTGTCTGCCCAACTATACTTATGTAGAGAACAGTTAACTGCATCACCTATGTCACTTCCATACATTATGATTCCAAAAACATTCCAAGGTCACTAGGCCGTAGGGAGAGCACTGGGCTCACTGAGACAATTGTAGATCTTGTCAGCTGCGTGTGCTTACTAAACCAGTAAATGGTGGTGCAGAGACTTGAACACGTATCTCTGTCCTCTGTCCTCTTAAACCTCCTTCTCGCTTGCTAACTGTATTTAGCCACATTCATTGTCTAAGTGCTCACTGAAGACCACAAGTATACTTCCACTGGGCCTGTTGTAGACAGAAATGTATACTTGGTGCTTTACTCACCACCATGTTTGAGGGACATTGGCGTGTTCACCGCTGATAGGAGGAGGGACAAAAAAAAAGGAACACCTATTTCTATACAGGAGCATTTGGGAGCAAAGTGTGTGTTGTGGAGAGACGTGTTTAGTTGAGTATCCAAACTTCCCTCTTTATGTGGTTATTACTTCTTTACAATCGTGAACCTCATAAAACTCAGTGATTTCAAAAGCCCAGACACATATTATTACAGCAATTCATTTGTTGATGTGAGAAAAAATGAGAAGGACATTGCAGTATCACTAAATCTATACCTAGGCCCTGCTGAAACCAAACAAAAAGAATTCATGGTGGTTAGGTTGGACTATTTTCTAGTGACTGTCTCTGGGGTCTCAAACAGAATCCATTTGTTTCTTTGTTTCTCAGATACACTTGTATAGGGTTCCTGTCCCTGACCCTTCAGCTTGTAGTTTGTCTGTGTCCTTGGATCCCAAGTGAGTCTAAAGTAAGGGAGCACTTAGGTAATCTTGAGTTTTCATCAGTTCTTCTAACCCTGTGCCATTTGATTGGAGCAGTGAAAGCCTGTACCTTTATTCTGATATTTGACAGCTATGCTCTTACTTCACTTTGACAATTTTTATTTTTCTCATTAATATACAATCACTTGCAGAACATTATGTTTACTAGTCAACCCCCTTCACCAAGTCCTCACCAAATCCCAGTTACAGTCGCTGTCCGTCAGTGTTTAGTAAGATGCTGTAGAATCACTACTTGTCTTCTCTGTGTTGTATAGACCTCCCCTTGCCCGTACACCCTACACATTATTCATGCTAATCCTAATGCCCCCATTCCTTTTCCCCGTCCTTATTACTCCCTTCCCACAAATCCTACCCAGTCCCTTTCTCTTTGGTAACTGTTACTCCACTCTCGGGTACTGTGTGTCTGCTGCTGTTTTTACCATCAGTTTTTCTTTGTTATCATACTCCACAAATGAGTGAAATCATTTGGTACATGTATATATCCGACTGGCCTATTTGACTGGGCATAATACCCTCTAGCTCCATCCACGTTATTGCCAATGATAGGATTTGTTTTCCTCTTATGGCTGCTTACTGCACTTTTTAAACTGGATTTTATTATTCTTTTTTCTTTGTATTTTCGCTCTGTGCTTCAAACATTGCTCTCAAGGTTATGAGCAATATCTTTGTGTTAATCAATATGTACCTTTATCTATCTGTCTGTCTGTCGATCTATCTGTCTATCAAAAAATCAATCAATCTATCAGCTTTTTGTCTGCCCATCTGTCCTTGTGTACAGAACAGTTAACGACATAGCCTATGTCACTTTCCTCCATTATGCTTCCAAAAATCCTGCAATGTAACTAATATTTAGGGAGAACACAGGGTTCACTGAGACACTTGCAGATCGAGTCGGCCATGTGTACCTAGAAAAGCAGGAAATGTTTGTGAAGGGACTTGCAACCGTGTCTCTACCCACTGTCCTCTTTCATCTCCTTCTCATTTGCTGTCTGTATTTAGCCACATTCATTGACTAAGTGCTCCCTGAAGACCACAAGTATCCTTCCTCTGGGCCTGTTGTCGACAGAAAAGTAACCTTGTTGCTTTCCACACCACCATGTTTGAAGGACATCGGCGTGATCACTGCTGATAGGACGGATGGTCAAATAAAAAGGAACACCAATTTCTAGACAGGAGCACTTGGGAGCTAAGAATGTATTGTGGAGTGACATGTTTATTTGAGTGTCCAATCTTCCCTCTTTAGGTGGTTATTACTACACATTCGTGAAGATCATAAAACCCACCGATTTCAAAGGACCAGATGCTTATTATTACAGCAACTCTGTTGTTGAGGTGAGAGAAAACGAGAAGGACGTTGCTGCACCACTAAATCTGTGGCTGGGAACTGCTGAAACCAAACAAAAAGAATTCACGGTGGCCAGATAGTGCTATTTTCTACTGAATGTCTCTGGGGGCTCAAACAGAATTCATTTGTTTCATTGTTTTTCAGTTTCTCTCTTGTAGGGTACTTGTCCAAAAACCTTCAGCTTGCAGTTTGTCTGTGTCTTTGGATCTCAAGTGAGCCTCCTGTAAGGAAGCACATAGGTTTCTTGAGTTTTCATCCGTTCATTTAACCCTGTGTCTTTTGTTTGCAGCACTCAGTGCCTGACCTTTTGTTCAGATGTTTCAGTGCTGTGCCCTTATTGCACGTAAAAAAATTTTTTTTGTTATCATTAGTCTACCATTACGTGAAGAACATTATGTTTACTATGCTCCCTCTTCACCAAGTTCTAAGAAAATCCTCTTCAGTCGCTGTCCATCAGCGAGTAGTAAGATGCTATATAATCTCTAATAGACTTCTCTGTGTTGTACAGCACTCCCCATGCCGTCCCGACCCCACGCAATATACATGGTAATCCTAATGTCCCCATTCTTTCTCCCTAAACTTATCCCTCCCTTCAGAACCTCCCTGCTCAGTCCTTTTCCATTTGGCAACTTTCAGTCAACTCTCGGGTTCTGTGAGTCTGCTGCTGTTTTTTTCCTTCAATTTTTCTTTGTTGTTATACTCCACACATGAGTGAAATCATTTGATACTTGTCTTTCTCCGCCTGACCTATTTCTCTGAACATAATACCGTCTAGCTCCATCCACGTCATTGAAAATGGTAGGATTTGTTTTCTTCTTATGGCTGCTTACTGCACTTTATAAACTGGATTTCATTTTTCCTTTTTCTTTGTAGATTAGCTATGTGCTTTAACCATTCATCTCCTGGTTATGATGAACAGCTTTGTGTCAATCGATGTGTATCTGTATCTATTTATTGCTCTGTCTGTCTGTATATCTATCTATCTTTCTATATATCCTTCTATCTCTCTGTCCTTCTCTCTATATATCTATCCATATATCTAGCTTCCTATCATCTATCATGTTTATCATCTATCTATCTCTCATCTGTCATCTATCTATCTGTCTATCTATGAATCAATCATCTTTCTGTCTGCCCATCTATCCTCATGTACAGAACATTTAAAACATCACCTATGTCACTTCCCTACATCATGCTTCCAAAAACATTGCAAGGTCACTAGGCCGCAGGGAGAGCACTGGGCTCACTGAAACAGTTGCAGATCGCGTCAGCCATGTGTTCTTACAAAAAAAGAAAAAGGTGGTGCAGGGACTTGAACCCGTTTCTCTGTTCTCTGTCCTCTTATAGCTCCTTCTCGTTTGCTAACTGTATTTAGCCACATTCATTGACTAAGTGCTCTCTGAAGATCCCAAGTATACTTCCTCTCTGCCTGTTGAAGGCAGAAAAGTATACTTGGTGCTTTACTCACCACCATGTTTGAGGGACATTGGTATGTTCACCACTGATAGGAGGAGGGACAAATAAAAAGGAACACCTATTTCAAGACAGGAGCATTTGGTAACAAATTGTTTGTTGTGGAGAGACGTGTTTGGTTGAGTGTCCAAACTTCCCTCTTTATGTGGTTTTTACTTCTTTACAGTCATGAACATCATAAAACCCAGTGATTTCAAAAGCCAAGGCAAATATTATTACAGCAATTCATCTCTTGATGTGAGAAAAAATGAGAAGGACATTGCAGTACCACTAAATCTATACCTGGGCACAGCTGAAACCAAACAAAAAGATTTCACGGTAGCTAGATAGGACTATTTTCTAGTGACTGTCTCTGGGGACTCAAACAGAATCTAATTGTTTCTCTGTTTCTCAGATTCACTTGTATAGGGTAACTCTTCGCGCCTCTTCAGCTTGTAGTTTGTCTGTGTCCTTGGATCTCCAGTGAGTCTCCAGTAAGGGAGCACATAGGTGATCTTGAGTTTTCATCAGTACTTCAAACCCTGTGTCTTTTGATTTTAGCAGTCAAAGCCTGTACTTTTATTCTGATATTTGAGAGCTATGCTCTTACTGCACTTTGAAATACTTTTTGTTCTCATTAATATACAATTACATGCAGAACATTATGTTTACTATTCTACCCCCTTCACCAAGTTCTCGCCAAATCGAAGTTTCAGTCGCTGTGCGTCAGTGTGTCGTAAGATGCTCTAGAATCACTACTTGTCTTTTCTGCGTTGTATGGCCCTCCGCATGACCCTACATCCAAAACATAATTCATGCTAATCCTAATGGCCCCATTCTTTTTCCCGGCGCTTATCACTCCCTTCCCACAAACCCTACCAAGTCTCTTTCTCTTTGGTATCTTTTAGTCCACTCTCGGGTACTGAGTGTATCCTGCTGTTTCATCATATAATTTTTCTTTGTTATCGTACTCCACACATGAGTGAAATCATTTGGTACATGTATTTCTCCGACTTTCCTATTTGACTGAGCATAATACCCTCTAGCTCCATCCACGTTATTGCCAATGATAGGATTTGTTTTCTTCTTATGGCTGCTTATTGCACTTTTTTAAACTGGATTTTATTCTTCTTTTTCGTTTGTAGTTTCGCTTTGTGCTTCAACCATTGCTCTCATGGTTATGAGCAATAGCTTTGTGTTAATCGATATGTACCTATATCTAACTATCTGTCTGTCTATCAATCAATCAATCAATCAATCAATCAATCAATCATCTGTTTGTCTGCCCATCTGCTCTTGTGTACAGAACACTTAACCAAATAGCCTATGTCACTTTCCTACATTGTGCTTCCAAAATTCCTGCAAGGTATCTAGGCTGTAGGGAGAGCACTGGGTTCAACGAGACACTTGCAGGTTGTGTCGGCCGAGTGCACCTACAAAACCGGGAAATGGTTGTGCAGGGACTTGAACCCGTGTCTCTACCCACTGTCCTCATTCATCTCCTTCTCACTTGCTGTCTGTATTTAGCCACATTCATTGACTAAGTGCTCCCTGAAGAGCTCAAGTATCCTTCCTCTGGGCCTGTATTCGACAGAAAAGTAAACTTGTTTCTTTGATCACCACCATGTTTGAAAGACATCAGTATGATCACTGAGTATAGGATGGAGGGTCAAATAAAAAGGAACACCAATTTCTTGACAGGAGCAGTTTGGAGCTAAGAGTGTATTGTGGAGTGACATGTTTATTTGAGTGTCCAAACTTCCTTCTTTAGGTGGTTATTACTTCACATTCGTGAAGATCATAAAACCCACAGATTTCAAAGGCCCAGATGCTTTTCATTTCAGCAACTCAGCTGTTGAGGTGAGAGAAAATGAGAAGGACGTTGCTGCACCACTTAATCTATGGTTGGTCCCTGCTGAAAACAAACAAAAAGAATTCACGGTGGCCATATAGGGCTATTTTCTACTGACTGTCTCTGGGGGCTCAAACAGAATCCATTTGTTTCATTGTTTGATTTCAGTTTCACTCATGTAGGGTACTTGTCCCCAGACCTTCAGCTTGTAGTTTGTCTGTGTACTTGGATCTCAAGTGAGTCTCCTGTAAGGAAGCACGTAGGTTTCCTGAGTTTTCATCCGTTCTTTTAACCCTGTGTCTTTTGTTTGCAGCACTCAGTGCCTGACCTTTTATTCTGAAGATTCATGGCTGCGCCCTTATTGCACTTAAAAATTTTTTTTGCCATCATTAATCTACAATCACGTGAAGAACATTATGTTTACTATGCTCCCGCTTCACCAAGTACACCCCAAAAATCCTCTTACAGTCCTGTACATCAGCATAGTTGGATGCTATAGACCCATTCAATATGTACGCCTTCACAGGCACCATTACAATCGCTGTCAATCAGCGAGTAGTAAAATGCTATATAATCTCTACTGGTCTTCTGTGTGTTAACAGCACTCCCCATTTCCCCCGACCCCACGCAATGTACATGCTAATCCTAATGACCCCATTACTTTTCCCCGTCCTTATTATTCCCTTCCCACAAATCCTACCCAGTCCCTTTCTCTTTGGAAACTGTTACTCCACTCTCGGGTACTGTGTGTCTGCTGCTGTTTTTACCATCAGTTTTTCTTTGTTATCATACTCCACAAATGAGTGAAATCATTTGGTACATGTATATATCCGACTGGCCTATTTGACTGGGCATAATACCCTCTAGCTCCATCCACGTTATTGCCAATGATAGGATTTGTTTTCTTCTTATGGCTGCTTACTGCACTTTTTAAACTGGATTTTATTCTTCTTTTTTGTTTGTAGTTTCACTATGTGCTTCAAACATTGCTCTCAAGGTTAGGAGCAATATCTTTGTGTTAATCGATATGCACCTTTATCTATCTATCTGTCTGTCGATCTATCTGTCTATCAAAAAATCAATCAATCTATCAGCTTTTTGTCTGCCCATCTGTCCTTGTGTACAGAACAGTTAACGACATAGCCTATGTCACTTTCCTCCATTATGCTTCCAAAAATCCTGCAATGTAACTAATATTTAGGGAGAGCACAGGGTTCACTGAGAAACTTGCAGATCGAGTCGGCCCTGTGTACCTAGAAAAGCAGGAAATGGTTGTGCAGGGACTTGCAACCTTGTCTCTAACCACTGTCCTCTTTCATCTCCTTCTCATTTGCTGTCTGTATTTAGCCACATTCATTGACTAAGTGCTCCCTGAAGACCACAAGTATCCTTCCTCTGGGCCTGTTGTCGACAGAAAAGTAACCTTGTTGCTTTCCACACCACCATGTTTGAAGGACATCGGCGTGATCACTGCTGATAGGACGGATTGTCAAATAAAAAGGAACACCAATTTCTAGACAGGAGCAGTTGGGAGCTAAGAGTGTATTGTGGAGTGACATGTTTATTTGAGTGTCCAAACTTCCTTCTTTAGGTGGTTATTACTTCACATTCGTGAAGATCATAAAAAACACCGATTTCAAAGGCCCAGATGCTTATTATTACAGCAACTCAGTTGTTGAGGTGAGAGAAAACGAGAAGGACGTTGCTGCACCACTAAATCTATGGTTGGTACCTGTTGAAAACAAACAAAAAGAATTCACGGTGGCAAGATAGGGCTATTTTCTACTGACTGTCTCTGGGGGCTCAAACAGAATCCATTTGTTTGATTGTTTGTTTTTCAGTTTCACTCGTGTAGGGTGAACACACCTTCAGCTTGTAGTTTCTGTGTCCTTGGATCTCAAGTGAGTCTCCTGTAAGGAAGCACGTAGGTTTCTTGAGTTTTCATCCGTTCATTTAACCCTGTGTCTTTTGTTTGCAGCACTCAGTGCCTGACCTTTTATTCTGAAGATTCATGGCTGCGCCCTTATTGCACTTAAAAATTTTTTTTGCCATCATTAATCTACAATCAAGTGAAGAACATTATGTTTACTATGCTCCCCCTTCACCAAGTCCACCCCAAAAATCCTCTTACAGTCCTGTCCATCAGCATACTTGGATGCTATAGACCCATTCAATATGTACGCCTTCACAGGCACCATTACAATCGCTGTCAATCAGCGAGTAGTAAAATGCTATATAATCTCTACTGGTCTTCTGTGTGTTGACAGCACTCCCTATTTCCCCCGACCCCACGCAATATACATGCTAATCCTAATGCCCCGATTCTTTTTCCCCGCAGTTATCCCTCCCTTCAGAATCACCCTGCCCATTTTTTACCCTTTGGCAACTTTTAGTCAACTCTCGGTTCTGTGAGTCTGCTGCTGTTTGTTTCCTTCACTTTTTCTTTGTTGTTATACTCCGCACTTGAGTGAAATCATTTGATACTTGTCTTTCTCCGCCTGACTGCTTACTGCACTTTGTAAACTAGATTTCATTCTTCCTTTTTGTTTGTAGTTTAACTATGTGACTTCACCATTCATCTCCTGTTTATGAGCAACAGCTTTGTGTCAATCGATGTGTATCTCTATATATCTATCGCTCTGTCTCTATATCTATCTTTCTATATATCCTTCTATCTATCTCTCTATCCTTCTTTCTATTTGTCTATCCATCTATCTAGCTTCCTATCTTCTATCTATCATGTGTATCATCTTTCTATCTTCTGTCATCTCTCTGTCTGTCTATGAATCAATCATCTTTCTCTCTGCCCATCTATCCTTATGTAAATAACAGTTAACAACATCACCTATGTCACTTCCCAACATTATGCTTCCAAAAATATTGCAAGGTCACTAGGCCGTAGGGAGAGCACTTGGCTCACTGAGACAATTGCAGATCGAGTCAGCCGCGTGTGCTTACAAAACCAGTAAATGGAGGTACAGGGACTTGAACCCGTATCTCTGTCCTCTGACCTCTTAAACCTCCTTCTCGCTTGCTAAATGTATTTATCCACACTCATTGACTAAGTCCTCACTGAAGACCGCAAGTACACTACCTCTGGGCCTGTTGAAGACAGAAAAGTATACTTGGTGCTTTACTCGCCACCATGTTTGAGGAACATTGGCGTGTTCACCACTGATAGGAGTAGGGATAAATAAAAAGGAACACCTATTTCTATACAGGAGCATTTGGGAGCAAAGTGTGTGTTGTGGAGAGACGTGTTTGGTTGAGTATCCAAACTTCCCTCTTTATGTGGTTATTACATCTTTACAGTCATGAACATCATAAAACCCATTGATTTCAAAAGCCCAGACACATATTATTACAGCAATTCATTGGTTGATGTGAGAAAAAATGAGAAGGACATTGCAGTACCACTAAATCTATACCTGGTCACTGCTGAAACCAAACAAAAAGAATTCACGGTGGCTAGGTAAGACTATTTTCTAGTGACTGTCTCTGGGGACTCAAACAGAATCCATTTGTTTCTCTTTTTCTCAGATTCATTTGTATAGGATACCTGTCCCTGCCCCTTCAGCTTGTAGTTTGAATGTGTCCTTGGATCTCCAGTGAGTCTAGACTAAGGGAGCATGCAGGTGCTCTTGAGTTTTCATCAGTACTTCTAACCCTGTGTCTTTTGATTGGAGCAGTCAAAGCCTGTACTTTTATTCTGTAATTTGAGAGCTATGCTCTTACTGGAATTTGAAATTATTTTTTATTCTCATTAATATACAATGACATACAGAACAATATGTTTGCTAGTCTAGCCCCTTCACCAAGTCCTCGCCAAATCACAGTTTAGGTCGATATCCATTAGCATGTAGTATGATGCTCTAGAATCACTACTTGTCTTCTCTGTGTTGTATAGCCCTCCCAATGACCCTTCACCCTACACATTATTCATGCTAATCCTAATGCCCCCATTCTTTTTCCCCGCCCTTATCAATCCCTTCCCACAAACACTACCCAGTCCCTTTCTCTTTGATAACTCTTAGTCCACTCTCGGGTACTGTGTATATGCTGCTGTTTCTTCCTTCAGTTTTTCTTTGTTATCGTACTCCACACATGAGTTAAATGATTTGGTACATGTATTTCTCCGACTGGCCTATTTGACTGAGCATAATACCCTCTAGCTCCATCCAAGTTATTGCCAATGATAGGATTTGTTTTCTTCTTATGGCTGCTTACTGCACTTTTTAAACTGGATTTTATTCTTCTTTTCGTTTGTAGTTTCGCTATGTGCTTCAACCATTGCTCTCATGGTTATGAGCAATAGCTTTGTGTTAATCGATATGAACATATATCTATCTATCTGTCTGTCTATCAATCAATCAATCAATCAATCAATCAGTCATCTTTCTGTCGGCCCATCTGTCCTTGTGTACAGAACAGTTAACCACATATCCTATGTCACTTTCCTACACTATGCTTCCAAAAATCCTGCAAGGTAACTAGGCTGTAGGGAGAGCACTGGGATCACCGAGACACTTGCGGGTCGTGTCGTCTGAGTGTACCTACAAAACCAGGAAATGGTTGTGCAGGGACTTGAACCCGTGTCTCTATCCTCTCTCCTCTTTCATCTCCTTCTCACTTCCTGTCGGTATATAGCCACATTCATTCACTAAGTGCTCCCTGAAGACCACAAGTGTGCTTCCTCTGGGCTGTGGTCGCAGAAACGTAAACTTGTTGCTTTGCGCACCACCATGTTTGAAGGATATCTATGTGAACACCACTGATAGGATGGAGGGTCAAATAAAAAGGAACACCAATTTCTAGACAGGAGCAGTTGGGAGCTAAGAGTGTATTGTGGACTGACATGTTTATTTGATTGTCCAAACTTCCCTCTTTAGGTGGTTATTACGTCACTTTCATGAAGATCATAAAAGCCACCGATTTCAAAGGCCCAGATGCTTATTATTTCAGCAACTCAGTTATTGAGGTGAGAGAAAACAAGAAGGACGTTTCTGCACCACTAAATCTATGGCTGGGAACTGCTGAAAACAAACAAAAAGAATTCACGGTGGCCAGATAGGGCTATTTTCTACTGAATGTCTCTGGGGGCTCAGAGTGAATCCATTTGTTTCATTATTTGTTTTTCTGTTTCACTCGAGTAGGGTACTGGTCCCCACACCTTCAGCTTGCAGTTTGTCTGTGTCCTTGGATCTCAAGTGAGTCTCCTGAAAGGAAGCACGTAGGTTTCTTGAGTTTTCATCCGTTCTTTTAACCCTGTGTCTTTTGTTTGCAGCACTCACTGCCTGGCCTTTTATTCTGATGATTCAGAGCAGTGCAATTTTTGCAATTAAAGTATTTTTTTATCATTAATCTACAATCACGTGAAGAACATTATGTTTACTGTGCTCCCCCCTTCACCAAGTCCCCCCGAAAAACCTCTTCAGTCACTGTCGATCAGCGCATTTGGATGCTGTAGAACCCTTCACCATGAACCCCCATACACCCCGTTACAGTCGCTGTCCATCAGTGAGTAGTAAGATGCTATATGATCTCTACTAGTCTTCTCTGTGTTGTACAGTACTCCCCATGCACACCCAACCCCACGCATTATACATGCTAATCCTAATGCCCCCATTCTTTCTCCCCACACTTATCCCTCCCTTGAAAACCACCCTGCCCAGTATTTTCCCTTTTTTCAACTTTTAGTCAACTCTCGGTTCTGTGAGTCTGCTTCTGTTTTTTTCCTACAGTTTTTCTTTGTTGTTATACTCCGCACATGAGTGAAATCATTTGATACTTGTCTTTCTCTGCTTGACCAATTTCTCTGATCATACTACCGTCTAGCTCCATCCACGTCATTGCAAACGATAGGATTTGTTTTCTTCTTATGGCTGCTTACTGCATTTTGTAAACTGTATTTCATACTTCCTATTTGTTTGTAGTTTTGCTATGTGATTTCACCATTCATCTCCTGGTTATGAGCAACAGCTTTATGTCACTCGATATGTATCGGTATCTACCTATCACTCTGTCTCTCTCTATATCTATTAATCTTTCTTTATATTTTTTTATCTATGACTCTATTCTTCTCTCTATTTATCTATCCATCTATCTAGCTTCCTGTCTTCTATCTATTATGTGTATCATCTATCTCTCATCTGTCATCTATCTATCTGTCTATCTATGAATAAATCATCTTTCTGTCTGCCCAACTATACTTATGTAGAGAACATTTATCAGCATCACCTTTGTCACTTCCATACATTATGCTTCCAAAAACATTCCAAGTTTACTAGGCCGTAGGGAGAGCACTGGGCTCACTGAGACAATTGTAGATCTAGTCAGCCGCGTGTGCTTACTAAACCAGTAAATGGTGGTGCAGGGACTTGAACACGTATCTCTGTCCTCTGTCCTCTTAAACCTCCTTCTCGCTTGCTAACTGTATTTAGCCACATTCATTGACTAAGTGCTCACTGAAGACCACAAGTATACTTCCTCTGGGCCTGTTGTAGACAGAAAAGTATACTTGGTGCTTAACTCACCACCATGTTTGAGGGACATTGGCGTGTTCACCGCTGATAGGAGGAGGGACAAAAAAAAAGGAACACCTATTTCTATACAGGAGCATTTGGGAGCAAAGTGTGTGTTGTGGAGAGACGTGTTTAGTTGAGTATCCAAACTTCCCTCTTTATGTGGTTATTACTTCTTTACAATCGTGAACCTCATAAAACTCAGTGATTTCAAAAGCCCAGACACATATTATTACAGCAATTCATTTGTTGATGTGAGAAAAAATGAGAAGGACATTGCAGTATCACTAAATCTATACCTAGGCCCTGCTGAAACCAAACAAAAAGAATTCATGGTGGTTAGGTTGGACTATTTTCTAGTGACTGTCTCTGGGGTCTCAAACAGAATCCATTTGTTTCTTTGTTTCTCAGATACACTTGTATAGGGTACCTGTCCCTGCCCCTTCAGCTTGTAGTTTGTCTGTGTCCTTGGATCTCATGTGAGTCTAAAGTAAGGGAGCACTTAGGTGATCTTGAGTTTTCATCAGTTCTTCTAACCCTGTGTCATTTGATTGGAGCAGTTAAAGCCTGTACCTTTATTCTGATATTTGACAGCTATGCTCTTACTGCACTTTGACAATTTTTATTTTTCTCATTAATATACAATCACATGCAGAACATTATGTTTACTAGTCTACCCCCTTCACCAAGTCCTCACCAAATCCCAGTAACAGTCGCTGTCCGTCAGCGTTTAGTAAGATGCTGTAGAATCACTACTTGTCTTCTCTGTGTTGTATTGACCTCCCCTTGCCCGTACACCCAACATATTATTCATGCTAATCCTAATGCCCCCATTCCTTTTCCCCGTCCTTATTACTCCCTTCCCACAAATCCTACCCAGTCCCTTTCTCTTTGGTAACTGTTACTCCACTCTCGGGTACTGTGTGTCTGCTGATGTTTTTACCATCAGTTTTTCTTTGTTATCATACTCCACAAATGAGTAAAATCATTTGGTACATGTATATATCCGACTGGCCTATTTGACTGGTCATAATACCCTCTAGCTCCATCCACGTTATTGAAAATGATAGGATTTGTTTTCTTCATATGGCTGCTTACTGCACTTTTTAAACTGGATTTTATTATTCTTTTTTCTTTGTAGATTCGCTATGTGCTTCAAACATTGCTCTCAAGGTTATGAGCAATATCTTTGTGTTAATCGATATGTACCTTTATCTATCTATCTGTCTGTCGATCTATCTATCTATCAAAAAATCAATCAATCTATCAGCTTTTGGTCTGCCCATCTGTCCTTGTGTACAGAACAGTTAACAACATAGCCTATGTCACATTCCTCCATTATGCTTCCAAAAATCCTGCAATGTAACTAATATTTAGGGAGAGCACAGGGTTCACTGAGAAACTTGCAGATCGAGTCGGCCATGTGTACCTAGAAAAGCAGGAAATGGTTGTGCAGGGACTTGCAACCGTGTCTCTACACACTGTCCTCTTTCATCTCCTTCTCATTTGCTGTCTGTATTTAGCCACATTCATTGACTAAGTGATCCCTGAAGACCACAAGTATCCTTCCTCTGGGCCTGTTGTCGACAGAAAAGTAAACTTGTTGCTTTCCACACCACCATGTTTGAAGGACATCGGCGTGATCACTGCTGATAGGACGGTTGGTCAAATAAAAACGAACACCAATTTCTAGACAGGAGCAGTTGGGAGCTAAGAGTGTATTGTGGAGTGACATGTTTATTTGAGTGTCCAAATTACCCTCTTTAGGTGGTTATTACTTCACATTCGTGAAGATCATAAAATCCACCGATTTCAAAGGCCCAGATGCTTATTATTACAGCAACTCAGTTGTTGAGGTGAGAGAAAACGAGAAGGACGTTGCTGCACCACTAAATCTGTGGCTGGGAACTGCTGAAAACAAACAAAAAGAATTCACGGTGGCCAGATAGGGCTAGTTTCTACTGAATGTCTCTGGGGGCTCAGACTGAATCCATTTGTTTCATTGTTTGTTTTTCAGTTTCACTCGTGTAGGGTACTTGTCCCCACACCTTCAGCTTGTAGTTTGTCTGTGTCCTTGGATCTCAAGTGAGCCTCCTGTAAGGAAGCACGTAGGTTTCTTGAGTTTTCATCCATTCGTTTAACCCTGTGTCTTTTGTTTGCAGCACTCAGTGCCTGATCTTTTATTCTGATGATTCAGTGCTGTGCCCTTATTGCACGTAAAAAATTTTTTTTGTTATCATTAGTCTACCATTACGTGACGAACATTATGTTTACTATGCTTCCCCTTCACCAAGTTCCCCGAAAATCCTATTCAGTCGCTGTCCATCAGAGAGTAGTAAGATGCTATATAATCTCTAATAGACTTCTCTGTGTTGTACAGCACTCCCCATGCCGTCCCGACCCCACGCAATATACATGCTAATCCTAATGTCCCCATTCTTTCTCCCTAAACTTATCCCTCCCTTCAGAACCTCCCTGCTCAGTCCTTTTCCATTTGGCAACTTTTAGTCAACTCTCGGGTTCTGTGAGTCTGCTGCTGTTTTTTTCCTTCAGTTTTTCTTTGTTGTTATACTCCACACATGAGTGAAATCATTTGATACTTGTCTTTTCCGCCTTTCCTATTTCTCTGAACATAATACCGTCTAGCTCCATCCACATCATTGAAAATGGTAGGATTTGTTTTCTTCTTATGGCTGCTTACTGCACTTTATAAACTGGATTTCATTTTTCCTTTTTATTTGTAGATTAGCTATGTGCTTTAACCATTCATCTCCTGGTTATGATGAACAGCTTTGTGTCAATCGATGTGTATATGTATCTATTTATTAGTCTTTCTGTCTGTATATCTATCTATCTTTCTATATATCCTTCTATCTCTCTGTCCTTCTCTCTATATATCTATCCATATATCTATCTTCCTATCATCTATCATGTTTATCATCTATCTATCTCTCATCTGTCATCTATCTATCTGTCTATCTATGAATCAATCATCTTTCTATCTGCCCATCTATCCTCATGTACAGAACATTTAAAACATCACCTATGTCACTTACCTACATTATGCTTCCAAAAACATTGCAAGGTCACTAGGCCGCAGGGAGAGCACTGGGCTCACTGAAACAGTTGCAGATCGAGTCAGACGCGTGTTTTTAGAAAATCAGTAAATGGTGGTGCAGGGACTTGAACCCGTATCTCTGTCCTCTGTCCGCTTATAGCTCCTTCTCGTTTGCTAACTGTATTTAGCCACATTCATTGACTAAGTGCCCTCTGAAGACCCCAAGTATACTTCCTCTCTGCCTGTTGTAGACAGAAAAGTATATTTGGTGCATTACTCACCACCATGTTTGAGGGACATTGGCGTGTTCACCACAGATAGGAGGAGGGACAAATAAAAAGGAACACCTATTTCAAGACAGGAGCATTTGGTAACAAATTGTTTGTTGTGGAGAGACGTGTTTGGTTGAGTGTCCAAACTTCCCTCTTTATGTGGTTTTTACTTCTTTACAGTCATGAACATCATAAAACCCAGTGATTTCAAAAGCCAAGACAAATATTATTACAGCAATTCATCTGTTGATGTGAGAAAAAATGAGAAGGACATTGCAGTACTTCTAAATCTATACCTGGGCACTGCTGAAACCAAACAAAAAGATTTCACGGTGGCTAGATAGGACTATTTTCTAGTGACTGTCTCTGGGGACTCAAACAGAATCTATTTGTTTCTCTGTTTCTCAGATTCACTTGTGTAGGGTAACTCTCCGCGCCGCTTCAGCTTGTAGTTTGTCTGTGTCCTTGGATCTCCAGTGAGTCTCCAGTAAGGGAGCACATAGGTGATCTTGAGTTTTCATCAGTACTTCTAACCCTGTGTCTTTTGATTGGAGCAGTCAAAGCCTGTACTTTTATTCTGATATTTGAGAGCTATGCTCTTACTGCACTTTGAAATTTTTTTATTCTCATTAATATACAACCACATGCAGAACAATATGTTTACTAGTCTAATCCCTTCACCAAGTCATCGCCAAATCCCAGTTTCAGTCGCTGTCCGTCAGCGTGTCGTAAGATGCTCTAGAATCACTACTTGTCTTCTCTGTGTTGTATAGCCCTCCCCATGACCCTATACACTACACATTATTCATGCTAATCCTAATGCCCCCATTCTTTTTCCCCACCCTTATTACTCCATTCCCTCAAACCCTATCCAGTCACTTTCTCTTTGGTAACTGTTAGACCACTCTCGGGTACTGTGTGTCTGCTGCTGTTTCTTCCTTCAGTTTTTCTTTGTTATCGTACTCCACACATGAGTTAAATCATTTGGTACATGTATTTCTCCGAATGGCCTGTTTGACTGAGCATAATACCCTCTAGCTCCATCCACGTTATTGCCAATGATAGGATTTGTTTTCTTCTTATGACTGCTTACTGCACTTTTTAAACTGAATTTCATTCTTCTTTTTCGTTTGTAGTTTCGCTATGTGCTTCAACCATTGCTCCCATTGCTATGAGCAGTAGCTTTGTGTTAATCGATATGAACCTATATCTATCTATCTGTCTATCTATCAGTCAATCTATCAATCAATCATCTTTTTGTCTGCTCATCTGTCCTTGTGTGCAAATCTGTTAACCACATAGCCTATGTCACTTTAATGCATTATGCTTCCAAAAATCCTGCAAGGTAACTAGGCTGTAGGGAGACCACTGGGTTCACCGAGACACTTGCAGATTGTGTCTTCTGAGTGTACCTACAAAACCAGGAAATGGCCTTGCAGGGATTGAACCCATGTCTCTATCCTCTGTCCTCTTTCATCTCCTTCTCACTTGCTGTCTGTATTTAGCCACATTCATCGACTAAGTGCTCCCTGAAGACCACAAGTATACTTCCTCTGTACCTGTTGTCGACAGAAAAGTCAACTTGTTTCTTTCCTCACCACCATGTTTGAAGTACATCTGCATGATCACTGCGGATAGGATGGAGGGTCAAATAAAAAGGAACAACAATTTCTAGACAGTAGCAGTTGGGAGCTAAGAGTGTATTGTGGAGTGACATGTTTATTTGAGGGTTCAAACTTCCCTCTTTAGGTGATTATTACTTCACATTCGTGAAGATCATAAATCCACCAATTTCATAGGCCCAGATGCTTATTATTACAGCAACTCAGTTGTTGAGGTGAGAGAAAATGAGAAGGACGTTGCTGCACCACTAAATCTATGGCTGGGCCCCTTGCTGAAAACAAACAAAAGAATTCACGGTGGCCAGTTAGGGCTATTTTCTTCTGACTGTCTCTGGGGGCTCAAACAGAATCCATTTGTTTCATTGTTTGTTTCTCAGTTTCACTCATGTAGGGTACTTGTCCCCACACCTTCAGCTTGTAGTTTGTCTTTTTCCTTGGATCTCAAGTGAGTCTCTTGTACGGAAGCACGTAGGTTTCTTGAGTTTTCAACTGTTCTTTTAACCCTGTGTCTTTTGTTTGCAGCACTCAAAGCCTGACCTTTTATTCTGATGATTCAGTCCTGTGCCGTTATTGCACAAGAAAAATTTTTTTTGTTATCATTAATCTACATTCACGTGAAGAACATTATGTTTACTCTGCTCCCCCTTCCCCAAGACCACCCCCAAAAACCTCTTAGAGTCGCTGTCCATCAGCGTAGTTGGGTGCTATAGACCCCGTCACCATGTACCCCTTCACAGACACCGTTACAGTCGCTGTCAATCAGTGATTAGTAAGATGCAATATAATCTCTACTAGTCTTCTCTGTGTTGTACAGCACTCCCCATGCCCCCTCCGAACCCACGCAATATACATGCTAATCCTAATGCCCCCATTCTTTCTCCCCGCACTTATCCCTCCCTTCAGAACCACCCTGCCAAGTCCTTTACCCTTTGGCATCTTTTAGTCAACTCTCGGGTTCTGTGAGTCTGCTGCTGTTTTTTTCCTTCAGTTTTTATTTGTTGTTATACTCCACAAATGAGTGAAATCATTTGGTACTTTTCTTTCTCCGCCTGACCTATTTCTCTGAACATACTACCGTCTAGCTCCATTCATGTCATTGCAAATGGTAGGATTTGTTTTCTTCTTATGGCTGCTTTCTGCACTTTGTGAACTGGATTTCATTCATCCTTTTTGTTTGTGGTTTAGCTATGTGATTTCACCGTTCATCGCTTGGTTATGAGCAACAGCTTTGTGTCAATCGATATGTATCTGTATCTATCTTTCGCTCTGTCTGTCTGCATATCTATCTTTCTATATATCCTTCTATCTCTCTATCCTTCCTCGAGCTGTGAGCCCTCGTCCCCTATCACATAAAACTTAGAAATAAGTGGGTGTACTCCGCCCACTGTGGCCCTCAGTCGACGGCTTTGCCCTGTCTATGGTCCTGCGTGGCGCATGCGCGGTCAGGCCCCAGGACATCCTTCTGGCTCTGGCGGCAGCCGGGATTCCTATGGCACCCGTGCGGCACCGTCCAGGACACTGCCGTGTGCGGCCGCCGTGAAAGCTCGGTTTTCTGAGGAGCCACGGGACGGAAAGGTGAGGAGAGGCTCCCCGTGCGTCGCCTGCAGAGCACTCCCCTTTACGGTCCTGGGGAGGAAAGCCTACGGAAGGGAAATGGGTCTCAGTTGATCTTGGGGGAGCGGCTGATGCGACGGGTGGAGTTGATGGGGCGGGTGAGTCCGGGACACAGCTGAGTCCGTGCCGGGGCGAGTGAGCCTTGCCCAGCGCATCCCCGGGAGCCCGTGCGGTGGGTGGATTGGCCGCACCTGCGGTAGGCCCTCCAAGCTCCAGGCGTCCTTCCTGACAAGGCTCTGAGTCGGTAATGGAGCAGAGGGGACTTGGTTGCTGAATGGCCTGCTTACCTGGGTTTCAGGTCTTGCGGTGTGCCGAGCACATAGGGTGGGTTCCTGAGAAGAGTCCCCTGTGTGGTGTCGGCCTGGGAGGCTCCCCCCAGGCTCAGCATGGAACTGACACAGCCCAGCTTCCCAAGTGCTGCCCCCAATCCGTGGCCTGTGCCCGGGCCTCGTGTGCAACCTCCAAGAGAAGAGCCGGATTGGTGAATCAGTGGGTGCCCCGTGTTCTGTTACCACACCCGCTTCTTCTTGGGTGCTACACGGGGTCTCGGTTGCTGCAGCACTGCATTGTAATGGGATGAAAGGGCGCCATGCTCCTGCTCCACTTTCCCAGGACGGCTGTGTGTTTGGGGTCCCGTGCAGTTCAACCAAGCCTGCAGGGTGTTTGCTTGATTTCTGTGAGAAGTGCGATGGAATTTTGGTGAGGGTCGCAGGGGTTGTGCACATTGCTGTGTGTGGAGGGACTTGTAACAACCTAACTCTTCCCGTCCATGTCTGCAGGGTCCACAATTTTCAGGTCTCCCACCTCCTCGGTTAAGTTTGTTCTTTGGTACCTGTAACTTCTGGAGAAAATTCCTGAACTAAATACATTTGAGCCGAAATCAAAGGGAGAAATAAAGTGGGAGAAACCCGTTTGTTACTTACTACTAGTCATCGACTTCAGCTTGCCCGTGTCTGTCACAACCAGGCTTCAGAAGAAGGGGCCCCACCGAACTTCTCCAGTCCAAATATGCCCTCTCTCGCCCTCGTAATTACCTGTTGATAGAGAGATGGACTAATTCTCTCCACTTCTTAGAAGCACCTACTGATGTGGAGATGCACGAAGGCTAGGTGAGATACTTTGGAAATACTACAGTTTTTTCCACAGCACTTTAGTCTTATTTATTTCTTTCTTTGGTATCATTAATCTACAATGACATGAGCAACATTATGGTTACTAGTTTCCTCCCATCATCAAATCCTCAGCACACACCCCATTACAGTCACTGACCATCAGTGTAGTAAGATGCTGTAGAATCACTAGTCTTCTCTGTGTTGGACATCCCTCCCCATACCTCTCCTGGCACATTATGTGTGCTAATCATAATGTCTTTCCCCGCTTACCCTCCTTTCCCACCCTCCCTCCCCAGGGCCTTTCTCTTTGGTAACTGTTAGTCCATTCTTGTGTTCTGTGAATCTGCTGCTGGTTTGTTTCTTCCGTTTTTTTTTCTTTATTCTTACATTGAACTTATGAGTGAAATCATTTGGTACTTGACTTTTTCCGTCTGGCTTATTTCACTGAGCATAATACCCTCTAGCTCCATCCAAATTGTTGCAAATGGTAGGAATTGTGTTATTCTTACACAACACTTTCTTCTTTATGATGTACTTGTAATGGGCATTACTTTCTTAATCTCTGATGGTTCGTTATTAGTGAATACAAGCAAACGACTTTTATAAGTTGGTTTGGTATCTTACAAGTTTACTGAATTCATTTTTAGTTCTAACAGGTCTTTGGTTAATTAGGGCATGAAATTGGAATTCCAAAATTCCACTTTTGTACCCCAGGTTTTCCCAACATCCAAGGCCAAGTGGCTGCATGGGAACCTCCCGCAGGCCTTCTAATGAGCTTTGGACCCCTGCAAGGTGCCATTTGTTTGAACTGGGTGGAAGGGCTTGGCCTCTCTTGACAGGGTGTTATGTCTGCTGTGCTTTTCTTATGGTTATTTTGCAAACTAATTTACTTTCCAGCAATTTAAAATCTACAGAAAACTTGTAGTGTCAGTACAGATTCACTTTATACTGAATTTCCTAGCATCTCACTTTGCCACAGTTTCCACTTCACACAAAATTTCTGTGGTATCTACCCCAAACAGGGACACGCTTCCAGGGAAACAACATCTGACTGCAAATGAGGGAAGTATTAGGGTCTCCACATGATAATCCAATGCACAGAACCACCACAGCTGTCACCATCCGCTCCAGCTTAGTGCACATGTCTTACTATCCTGATGCAGTTTCCTTTTTCTGGAACTGTTCCCGAGACTTTACCTCAGTTGGTTTCTCTGGGACCTTGAATAAGCAGGATCACATAATATTTGTCCTTCTTGGAGGGGCGCATTTCCATGAGCATAATGGCTTTGTGGGTCCATCTGTGCAGCAGGTTCTAGGACTCCTTGTTTACTCCACTGTGTAGACACCACATTGCTTTCATCTGTCTGTGGACACACGGGTCGTCTCCACATTTTGGCTGTTGTGACTCATGCAGCTGTAAACAGAGGTGTGCAATATCTACGTCCCTGCTTTCCTGTCATTTGCGCAAAAGCCCTGAAATGGAATTGCTAATTATATGTTAACTATGCTCGAGTTTTGGGGGACACTATTCACACACAGTGTTTTCAAATCAGCTTTGGACCATTTTTCTTTATTTCTATATTTGGCAGAATAATGTAGTTTATGGATCAACCCTGTTTTGTTCATCTGTTCATCCCTTGATGGGCATTTGAGTTGTGTCTACCTTTTTACTGTGGTGAGCAGTGCTGCTAAGAACTCTTGGGCCAGTTTCTGTTTGAACAGCATTTTCATTTCTTTGTGGTATTTATCTAGGATCGGTTCTTTACCCACAATTAGGTAACTGTATTATATATTATGAGGAAATGCCAAGCTGTTGTATACAAGCTGCATGTTTTATATTTCCACAAGCCATTGTTAGGGGCTCTAATTCCTATGCATCCTTGGTAACATGTGATTTTGAATTTTCCTGAGTATGGCCAATGCCATGTGCTTGCATTGGGTGGGGGTCTCTGTGGTCTAATTTGCATTTCCATAGCAACTAATGCTGTGTGAGACCTCTTCATGTGCTTGTTGTACATTTGTTTGTCTTACCTGGAATCTTAATCCACTTTAAACATTTGTCTTGTCTTGTTGCCTTGTACTAGTTTGTGGTGTTTCCTGGGTTACAGGCTCTTTTTAGATGTACAACGTGGAGATATTTCCTTTCATTCTGTGACTGTTTTTCACTTTCTGGTTGGTGACTTTTAACGCAGAAATGTTTTTAATTTTATGCTCTCTTCTGTAGCTTGTCCTTTGGTGTCAGATCTGAGAAATCATGTCTAAATCCAAGGTCATGAACGTTTATCCTCATGTTTTCTTCTAGACTCTGTTGTTTTTTACATATTATGTAAGCCCTTTGTCTGTTCTGAGTTAATTTTTGTATGTGATATGTGTTAAGGGTTCAGTTTCATTCATCTGCATATGGACAGCTATTTGCCCAGCACCGTTTGCAAGGAAGACAATTCTTTCCCTAATTTAATTTTGTCCACCCATGTCAGAAAGCAAGTGACTGTATATGGTTTGGGTCACTTCTGGGCTTTCTACTCAGTTCTGTTGATCTGTGCATACAGTTGAACCTTGAACAAAATGGGGGGTTATGTAGCTGACATCCCACAGAATCAGAAAACACATAAAACATCTCACTCCCCCCAAACTTAAGTATTATCCTAATCATTGCTTATTTTTACTGGAAGACTTACCAATAATATAAACAGTTAACACACACTTTGTACATTACACATGTTTTGTGCTGTATTATAACTGTAAGGTAAGCTAGAAAAATCAAGTGTTTCTAATTGTCTTAAGTCTTATGTGAGAGGTACCCTCCCTATACGAAGAGGAAAGGAAAATCCTTTTCTTTGAAGACAAAGGGACAGAAAGAGGAATCTTAATGAGCAGGCCTTGATAAGTTCCCCCTATTTACAACACTATCTCATACTCCTGAAACTGTCATATTTCTCCACAAATGTCCACTCCTTATCAAACCCAGCACAAATTGCTCAGGGCCAACTGCTTCTCTGGGTCTTCACTTCCTTGTGAAGTCTCCCATATCACATAAAACCTATTAATAAATGGGTGTGCTTTTCTCTGGTTAATCTTTGTCAGTTTCATTTTCAGACCCAGCAACCCTAAGAGGGTCAAGAACAACTCCCCCAGACCTTGCAGTGTTCCCAGTTGATACTAAGCACAGCACTCTACAGTGGGCATTATTCTATCTCTCAGATGAGTAAATTGAAGCTCCAAGCATTTAGATGACTGGCCTAAGATAGGGCTGCCAGTCTTGGGGTAAAAACACAGGATATAGTTCAGATGATATCAAGAATTATGTTAATATAAGTATGTCCAAAAAATTATTTGTTCTCTGAAATTCAAATTTAACTTGTGTTTTTATGGCAACTTTAGACCAAAGTCCCAGTTCTTTTGTAAGATAGACTTTTTCTCTGATCCCAGGGTTCTTTCTCCTACTACATGGGAGGGACCTACACTCCCCACCCAGACCTGTGAATGGACAGTCATAGAAACTGCCTCGGTCAGAACCTCAAATAGCTGTGGAAGATAATACTTGTCACTACAGCCATATCAGCCTTTTAGTTGGAATCTAATCCATACACGTTGGGGTAAAACATTATAACATTTTAAAGAAGTAAACAGTTTTTGTTGTAAATCCTCCTTATCCTAGGATAGCAGAAGCAGAATTTCCTGACCCTCTTCCTGGGATGTGCCACTGTGAACACAGAAATACAACAGAAAACATATTCTGGTCTTTGCTTCATTCCTGATCCTGGGCTCCTAAATCCCTGGGAAATTCCTGGGTAAGAGATTCTTTAATACTAAGTAAGTGGTTCTGGGTGGGTTCTGCTCAGGTGTCTGACAGGCATAAAGCCCATGCCATGATTAGAAACTTGGAATTTTCAGCCTCAACCCTCCATTCTCCAGAGAAAGGGGATGAGATAAAAATGGAGTTAATAATACATCATACAAGTGTCTCAAAATACGGATTTTCGGGAGCTTCCAGGTTGGCAAACACATCCATGTCGTGTACTGGGAGGGCGATGTGTTCCAACCCCACAGGGAAGAATGAAGCCTTCTCCTGGCCCAAGGCCAAAGCCTTCATAATTACAAAGAAGCTGTTAGAAACCATTTCTCATGTGGGGTACACCTGTGAGCACCAGTGATCAAGGCACTAGCTTCACTGGGCAAATCACTGTACATTTCACTGTACAAATTGTAGTGAAATGTAATGGATGTACCCCAATTTGCCAAAGCATTCATCTGCTGAAACACATCCTGATTTCTTTAAGTTTTTAGCCTTTATGAATAGAGCTATTATGTAAAACTGCATGGTGGCTTTTGTTGGGACATAGTTTTTCAAAGCAGTTGTTTAAATACTGGTGATGTAATTCTTGAATGTCATGGTGAGACCTTTTTTAATTGTAAAATATTTTTAATAGCTCATTTTTGTTTTATGTATCTTTGTATATCTTGAGTACAAATCCTTTATCAAAAATGTATTTTGCAAATATTTTCTTTTAGTTTGTGTCTTGTGTTTGGGTTCTCTGAGCAAGGTCTTTTAGAGTAGAAATTATAACTCTATAAAGCACATGTGATTATTTTTCTTTTGTGGGTAGGCCTTTGGTGTTCGGTTCAGCAAGGTTTGTAGATTTTCTTGCTTTACCTACAAATTTTATAATTTTGCATCTAAAATTTGACTATGAAAATTTTTTTATGTGTGTACCACTAAAAATTTTTTAAATTAAAGTATTATTGACATACACTCTTATGAAGGTTTCACATGAAAGAACACTGCGGTCACTACATCCACCCATATTATCAAGTCCCCTCCATGCCTCATTGCAGTCACTGTCCATCAGTGTAGTAAGATGCCGCAGAGTCACTACTTGTCTTCTCTGTTCTACACTGTCTTCTCTGTGTTCCCCCACACCATGTGTGCCAATCATAATACACCTCAATCCCCTTCTCCCTCCATTCTCACCTGCCCTCCCACACCCCTCCCCTTTGGTAACTGCTAGTCCCTTCTTGGAGTCTGTGAGTCCACTGCTGTTTTGGTCCTTCATTTTTACTTTGCCTTTATTTTCCAGAAATGAGGGAAATCATTTGGCATTTGTCTTTCTCCACCTTAGTTATTACACTGAGCATAATTTCTTCCAGCTCCAACTATGTTGTTGCCTATGGTAGGATATGTTTTTTCTTATGACTAAGAAGTATTCCATTGTGTTTATGTACCACACCTTCTTTATTCATTGATCTCCTGATGGACACTTAGGTTGCTTCCATATCTTGGCTCTTGGAAAAAGTGCTGCAACAAATATAGTGGTGCATATGTCTTTTGGAATCTGAGAAACTATATTCTTTGGGTAAATTCCAAAGAGTGGAATTACCGGGTCAAATGGTATTTCTATTTTTAGTTTTCTAAGGAACATGCCTATAGGGAATTTTGAGTTAATTTTGGTGTAACTTGTAAAGCCTTTGCCTACTTCATTTCATTCATTTCACTCTCAATCAAAGTGGAGAAAACACAAGAAATTTGTGCCCATTGCGGCTTGAATTTCCAAAGATTTGTGGTTCAACAGTTTAGCCACAAGGGGGCACCACCTACCCTGAGCTGTAAGCACGCATCCTGCAATGCTCACCGTGAACCGGAAGCGGCGCCTCTGCCCTCTTTGTGGACCAGCAGGGCTCATGCGCGGTCAGGACGCAGGCCTTTTCTCCCAGCTCTGACTGGTGCCGGTATTGCTCCGGATCCCCTGCAGCTCCGTGCCACCGCGGGCCGCGTCCACAGGGGCACTTCGGTTTCCTGAGGAGCTGCAGTACGGAAAGGTAAGGAGAAGCTTTCCGTGCATCTCGTACTGAGCAATACCCTTCAGGGGCCGGGAGAGGAAGGCCTGCGATGGTTAACGGAGTATTTGCGGGGTCTGGGCCACGACGGGTGCAGCTGAGTTCAGGGTGTGGCGCGCGGCACTCAGGGAGAGTTCGGGCCCAGGCTGAGACCGGGCTGGGGCGGGTATGTGGTGTCCAGCTCTTCCCTGGCTGCCTGTGTCTCCACGCTGCGTGCCTCGGGCCCCTTGCAGTGGGTGGATTATCCACACCTGCGGGACACCTTCCATTCTGCAGGCATCCTTCCTAACAAGGCTCTGAAATGGGAATGGGGGTGGAGGGGAGTTGGCTGCTTAAGCGGCTCGCTTACCTGTGCTTCAGGCTTTGCTGAGCGCCCAGCACACAGGGTGGTTTCTTTCGAAGGGTCCCCGAAGTGGGGTCAACCTGGGAGGCCCCCCTGGGCACAGCATGGCGCTGACCCAGCCTGGCTCCCTGAGGGTGGCCAACACCCACTGCCTGCGACCGGTGACTCGTGAGCCGGTTCATCATGCCGAGCATGTTGGGGGATGAAGGGCACTTGGTGTTCTGTTTAGACTCCCGCTTCTGCTTGGGCGAAACATGGGGTCTCCGTTGCTACAGGTCCACAGTGTAGTGGGAGGTTAGGGCACGATGCCTGGGCTCTGCTTTCTCATGACGGCTGTGGGGATGGGGGTCCTGTGTGGTTCTAACCAGCCTGTTTGGTGTTTGCTTCTTTGTGAAGTGTGGTGGAATTTCGATGGGGGGATCCCACAGAGTCTGAAGGTTCCTGTTGGTGGACAAGACTTGTAATAACCTAACCCACCCCCTCCCCATCCTGGACTGCAGTGTCCAGAGTGTTCAGGCCTCAAGCTACAAGCCTCCCGCCTCATTGGTTAGGCTTCTCCTTAGGTACTTCTTTCTTTATGATGCAGTTGTAAAGGGCATTGTTTTCTTAATGTCTCTTCCTGACGGTTGGTTATTGGTGAACAGAAGCAAACAACTTATGTATGTTGATTATGTATCCTGCAAGATTATTGAATTTATTTTTAGCTGTAACAGGTTTTTGGTGGAGCAGTGTGGAAATTGGAATTTAAAAATCTCAGTGTTCCACTCCAGGTCGTCCCAACACCCAAGCCCAGTGTCTGCAAGGGAATTTTACCACGTTCCTTGTAGTGACTCCCGCAGGCTAAGTAGTGGTCGACTTCGGGTGAACTGAATGGGGAGGGCTTGGCCTCTGTGACAGGGTGTGATGTCTGCTCTGCTTTTCTGGTGCAGGACTGACATGGTTGTTCTGTAAAGTAATTTACTTTCCAGCAATTTCAAGCACACAGAAAACTTGCAGTGTCAGTACAAACACTCTTTACACTAAATGTCCCTTAGTCCCACTTTGCCACACCTGCCACTTCACACAAAATTCTCTTGGCCTCTACCCTAAATAGGGACAAGTTTATAGGGAGCCACCACCTGACCCTAAATGAGGGATTATGGTCTCCACATGATAATCCAGTGCACAGACCCAGCACAGCTGTTTCCATCTACCCCAGCTGTGTGCAAATGTCTTTCTATTCTGATCACATTTCCTTTTTCTGGAACTCTTCCAGGGACATTAGCTCAGATGGGCTCCACCAGATCTCACGTAAGTGGGATCACATAGGATTCATCCTTCTGTGACTGGCGCATTTCACTGAGAAAATTGGCTTTAGGATCCATCCATGCAGCAGGTGCCAGGATGCCCTTATTCACTCCACTGTGTGGAGACGACACTTTGTTCATCCATTTGTCTGTGGACACGTGGGTCTTCTCCACCTTTTAACCATTGTGAGTCGTGCAGTTGTGAGCATAGGTGTCCAAATATCTAAGTCCCTGCTTTTGGCAGATGCCCTGTGGTTTGGGCAGATGCCCTGAAATGGAATTGCTGCTCATATATTAACTGTATCTTCAAGTTTCTGGGGACACCTTCCCCACGCTCCACACCGTTTTCCAGGAGGCTGTGGACCATTTTCCTTTCTTTCTGTATATGGCAGAAAAATGCAGTTTATGGATCAACGCGTTTTTATCCATCCATTCACCCCTTGATGGGCATTTGAGTTGTTTCTGACTTTTTGCTGTGGTGATCAATGCTGCCAAGAACTCGTGGGCCAGTTTCTGTTTGAACATCATAGTCATTTCTTTGCTGTATTATCTAGGAGTGGATGTAGAACCACAATTAAGTAATTGTATTTTATCTTTATGAGGAAACACCAAGGTGTTGTAAACAGGCTGCATGTTTTACGTTTCCACAAGCAAAGGTTAGGGGCTCCAGTTCTTCTGCATCCTTGGCAATGTGTGATTTTCAGTTTTCCTGAAAATAGCCATTCCCATGTGTGTGCAGGGAATTCTATGGGACACCTTTCCATGTGCTTGTTGGAGCATTTGTATGTCTTGGAGTCTCTCATCCATTTAAAAAGTTGGGATGTTGCCTTGTTGCACTGTACAAGTTCATGGTGTATTCTGGATAACAGGCTCTTGTCAGATGTACAGTGTGCAGATATTTTCTTCTATTCCGTGACATTTTTCACTTCTTGGTTGGAATATTTTGATGCAGAAAAGATTTTAATTTGGAGGAAATTAATTTATTCTTTCTATTGTTGCTTGTACTTTTTTTTCAGATCTGAGAAACCATAGCTAAATCCAAGGTCATGAAGACTTATCCCCATGTTTTACCTATTACATGTAAGCCGTTATGTATTTTGAGTTAATTTTTGTATGTGATATAAGTTAGGATTCATTTTCACTCTTCTGCATGTGGACAGGAGGTTGCCAAGCACCATTTACTGGAAAGACACTTTCTCTCCATAAGTTAATGTTGTCCACCCTTGTCAGAAATCAAATGGATATTTCCATTCAGGTACGTTGATCTTTATATACAGTCGTCCCTTGAACAACATGGGGGCTAGTGGTGCTGACTCCCCCACAGAATCACAATCTACATAAAACATGTGACTCTGCCAAACCTTTGTTATCCTAAAACTGATTGTCTATTTTGACTGGAAGCCTTACCAATAATATAAACACTCAATTAACAATATTTTGTACATTATACCTATTATGTGCTATATTCTTACAGTAAAGTAAGCTAGAGAAAAGGTAACGTTTCAAATTGTTGACTTAACATTTTCCCAGTATACTTGTGGGGGAAAATCAGTTTAAGTTGACCTGTGGAGTTCACATGCCTACTGTCCAAGGGTCAACTGTGTATCTTTATGACAGTGTCACAGTGTTTCATTTACTGCTCACTTTGTACTAAGATTAGACTTTGGGAAGCCTGTGCCACCAGCTTTGATTTTCTTTTTCAAGATTCTGCTCAAGGGCTCATTGTGGTCCCTTGCAATTTAATATGTGACAGGATCAGCAGGAGCAATTCTTCCCAAAAAGCTTTGGGAATTTTCATAGGAACCACATTGAGTCTGTAGGGTGCATTTGTGCCATTGCCATCTTAGAGATATTAAGTCTGCCATCACCACAGCAGGACCTTACATATATTTTGCTTTTCTTTATTTTTCCTATTATCAATGTTTTATAATTTTAAATGCATAATACTTGCACTTAAATTAAGTCTGTTCCCATGTATATTATTAATGTTGACATTATTTAGTAGAGAATTTAAAAATTCCTTTTTTGATTATTCATCGATAATGTATACAAGGAAAACATGTTTGTGTAATGTCCTTTTTTCTTGTAACTTCGCTTAGTTAATTTGGAAGCTTACATTTGGAATTTAAGGGTTCAGAGCGTTGGGATTTAATAATTTAGATATTTAGGATTAAAATAATACTGCCTAATATTTAATTAATGGAGGATTGGAACACAGTGAAGAATAGGGTTTGTCGTAGGGGTTTTGTTTGAAATAAGACAATAGGAAGAGAAGGGGTTAGAACTATGGATAGGGTACAGGAACGGGTTAGGGTACGGGAATTTGTTAGTGTTAGGGTTAGGGTATTGTGATAGAGTGAGGCTATCAAATACAGCTAGGAGGCTTCAAACAAAATCCAGCCTTTTTCGACATCTTCCTCAGACTTTGCAGGCATGAAAGTGGTCTCAGGCTGCCTGGTAGTTCTGCTGGGTTCAGAACCCTAGGTGGGAAATCTTTCTGGCCACCCAGATTTATTATCATCTGCTCTCCAGTGCTGCAGTGGACAAGTCTGAGGTCGTTTTCCTTGATCTTTTGCATGTTTTTGTCATTTTCTTCTGTGCTAGTTTTTTAGGTCTCTTACTCATGTTTATCCTAGAAATTGTTGTTGAATTAACCACAATGTAAACTATTTTTCCTTCATTGAGTTGAGTGCACAGTGGGTCCTTACAACCTAATAATTATGTTTCTGAGTTATTTAATATGTTCTTATAGTATTTCCTTTGAAGATTTCTCCTTTTTCCCTTTTTTTGACTGCATATTAATTTTGGTATAAAACTTTTTAACATTGATTTTCTAGTGTTCTTACCTTTTTTTTTTGTATTGTCACCTTCTCTAAATTTTTGTTCTCCTTTCCGTGAGATTTCTTTAGCCTCTGAATCCTTTCCTTAATTTTTTTGTTTCTTTTCCATTCTTTCTGATTTTTTTCTTTTTAATAATAGGCTCTTATGAGATGAATGCAGCATCTTAGCTCAATGGAGATACTAAATATGATTTCTTTGAAGTTTTCCTCTTTTACCAGTATTGTCTGTTTCCACTATTATACTTTTTTTCACGTTATTTTGGTCTGTTCTCCTAATTATTGTGGGCTTACTCAGATGTCTGGTGATCCTTCTCTTTCGCTTATTTAAGAGGTGAGGCACTGGAGATCTATCAAGAAATGGAGTGTGCCCATTTGTGGCACCTGCGCCTATATGTCTGTGGGCTTGTTTTCTGCCAGACTTTGTAGGGTGACAAGGTCCCCAGCTGGAATTCTCATTGCAGATACTGATAGTTTATCTGTAAGTCTTTTCAGTAGATGGGTTAATTTTCCCAGAGGATGGCCCCTTAGTCTCTTGTTTTTGGAATATCAGTGCAGATACTGGAGTTCTTGACCTGTGTGGATAGAGTTCCTGTAGGCCTGGAGGATCTCATGCTCTGACATGCACATGTGTACTTTCTAACCTGGTTTTCACCCCTATTTTCTTCACTGCCGGTGTTACGACATTGTTGCTCTACAAAAAAGGGGAAAGTGGAGTAGACTTGGAGTCTTACTGCTCCTTGCACAGGCTTTCAAATGGTCTCATGTTTCTGCCTTTGCCCAAAAGCCACCTTCACAGGTGGTCCTGCAGCCTGTTTATGTTGATGCTGCCTCCTCAGACACTGAGGTTTGGCCATCCTCTGTGTCTCACATTCATCACCATTTCAACATACATTTTGCATATATTGTGGTGCAGGTATCTAGATGTCTCCTACTTTTACTTTAAATAATGGATTTCAGTTTTTTCTAAAGGCTTGTTCTGTTGACTTTTCAAGAAAATAAAGGTGGTAGAGACATCTTTGCTCTATCATCATAGAAGTAGAAGCCCTTTGAACAGAGGAATTTCAAAGGATTTTGAGTAGAGAAATGTATTGAATGAAAAGAGAATGTAATGTTATGAAAGTCCTCTGTCCTTACTTTCACCTCTTTGTGACTTTCTAAATCTCTGTGCATCTTTGCCCTACAGTAACTGTGGGAGTTTGTTCATATAGACGGGAAGTTGGTTAGAGGCTTTCATATTGACCAAACTGTGCCAGATAAATGGCATATTTTCTCCTTGGGTTCTGTTAGCCCCATAATGCTGGGGTGTACACTCTGTCCTTACTCTGTTCTGGCATGAGTTTGGAAGGCAGTGTCTGCTCTGATCAAGGTCAAGCAGGTTTGACAGACAAAAGCAAAAGGCTTAGAGGGCAACTAACCATGGCCTCATTCTTTCCACCTGCTTTTGTGCAGCTTGCTTAAACCATGATGGTCTATGACTAGTCTTATCTGGTGATAATGTGTGGAAACCTACCGCATCGCAAGTGGCAGGATCCAGTCAGCATGAAGATTCTGTTTCCTGGAACTCGCTGGAAACTTACTTATTTTAAACGGAATGAGCTAGACCTGCAGTCATAAATGGCTACTAAGCTCCTTGGTATCCACTGTGGAAAATTGCCTTCTCTCTGTCCTCAGCATTTGAATATGCTGTCTATTGGGAGGAATTCTCCACTGAAAAGAAGCTCCCTGGTATGCCCATTCGGTTCTTCCCACCCCAGAATCTGAACACTGAGGGAACAGTACAGAAACACAGGACCAGTTGGAGGTGGTAGTAAGTGCACAGGGGTGATGGTCTGATCCTGGGGTAAGGCAAGGTGTGTTCTTGGGTACAGTCATGGAAATTCCTTCTAAGTAAACTGGTCCTCTGCCTTTAGTGTGAATTCTGTGACCTATTACTGTACCACCACGGTTTCCTTTCCCTTTTAAGTTGCCAGTGTCCATTTCTGTTGTTTGAGGTTAAGAACCGGATTGGCACAGACTGGTTGATCTTGCTATTTCCTTCTGGTGACCCACAGTGAGCTAGATTTCTCTCTTGAAATGGTGTCCCAACACCTAGTCTTTTCTGAGGAGCTTTAGTGACTGATTCAGACTTTAGGAAGCTCAGGTAATCATGTTCAAGGTTTTTATACTTTGTTGTTTCTCTGTGGAACTCGCATGTGTGGAATGCACCAGAAATGAAAACACACACATCTACTACACAAAAGGAGAATATTTTCTCCCCTTTCTTTTCTTGTCTTACCTTTTCAGGGAAAAACTGATGTGGGTTTCATTAAATTTTTTTTACATTTTGTGTTTCATTAAAAATATTTCTTGTGGTAAAAACATATTATGGAATTTACTATCTTAACTGCTTTTAATTGTACGTTTCAGTAATGTTAAGTTTATTCACATTGTAAAACACAGTTAAAGAATTTTTTCACGTAAGTCTTGTATGATTATAAAGAGAGGATGGCTCAGTTGAGAGAAAGAAGACTTTTTATAGAATAATAACTTTTTTGCCATTTTACATAAAGCAAGTTCAAAGATTATTTAGCTTTAAAAACTTTTGAATTTTTGTAATTTTAGATGATACTTGTGGAGTATTAACTTTGTATCTAAGCATTAGTTATATTGGTAACCAAATAAGTTTATATAAAAGTTTCCTTGTGTAAGTAATGATTTGGGGTCAACTGTGACAGCATTTCCCCATTTTACTTTGTTAATTGGAGCCTGAAGTAGACTGGAGATGGTTGCAGCTGGTCTTGAGGAGGTGCAGAAAGTCTCATTACCCAGCAGTGTTTCATTGTGGCATCTCTTCTCCTTTTCTTTACCATGAATAGAGACAAGATGTATTGGCATCTTGTAACCACTGGTGGAGGCTCTGAAGTGCGCCACAAAATCTTCTTCGTTTTATGAAGCTGTGTTGTTCCCAAGTGACGTGTTTATGTAAGACTTTTGGGAAGATCATTCTGAGGGATATATTTAGTGTATTTGGGGTTGTCTTTTGAAGCATGAGGAAACAACTCTCTTTATTAGCAGATTTTCAAATCCCTGATTCACACATATATTATTCAAAAGAAAGAGTTATTCATACGTATGTGTGTCACACACACACATACCCACACATAAATATATGAAATGCTGTTAAGACAACGGTCTCACAGGAAGTTGTTAGAAACGGTTATTTAAAGTTTTCAAACTGAACTGGTTACTCAGTGGTCTTTTTGTCATTATTTCTTTTTCCCAGCACTAAAATGAATATGAAAGCAGAGAATATTAGAAAAATGAGAATGAGAAGGAAGAGTGGGAGTAATCAGTTTTATCTTTCAAGGAAGACAGCAAACATTTGGTCTATGTGTTTTTTTAAATATTAAGATATTACTGATATACAGTCTTATGAAGGTTTCACATGAAAAACAGTGTGTTTACTACAATCACCCATATTATAGAGTACCCCCATACATCTTTTTTTTGGATCATTCTGTATTTACCATTTTTTGCCCTCCTTTGTTGTCTAACAAAAATAGTTTCCAAATACAGGTAACTTATTTTTATATACATGTCATTCCTTTAAAGGATTATTATCGTTAATGTAATCATTTCTCTGCTATAGGCTATTTAGTTTGTTACTAGCCATATTAGTTTGCAACTGGCAAGCTATTCCAAAGAGTTTGTTAAATTGAATGTTATTTTAGAAAGTACATTTTCATATTAAGCTATTTCACTATTTGATTTAGTAATCTGCCACAAAAAAAGTACTTTGGGGCATACTGTTGTCAGGCTATGATGGGTTATGTTGGTGGCCCCGGATGAGTTCAAGGTAAAGAAATAGTCACTTGGTGAAATGGAAACAAGGAAAAGTTAAGATGATTATTATCTGTGTTGCCGGCAAAACCATAATTGTTTTTCTCAGGGCCTAGGACTTCCCAAAGTCACAGAATAAAGTCAGCTCTCTGCCCAGAGCATCCATTTGACTTGAGGATTTTGAATACATTGTGAAACATAACAAGTTTTAGTAGCAAGACAAACACTGATATATTGTGGGGCAGGATGCCTTGACTGATTTCCCTGAATTTTTTAAGATTAAAATGCCATATTCAATTTAAGAAATTTAAGATTTAAGAAATTTTACATTAGCAAGGGCTATTTCAAAGTATATCCTCCAATCCCCTATATCATGAGTTGGGCCATTTGGTGAATACTTTAGACTTTGTGTGCCACATAGTTCTCTCCTGCATATTCTGTTTGGTTGTTTTGTTTTGGTTTCTAACCCTTTAAAAATGACAAAAGCACACTTGCTCACAGGCTCCTCCATTGCTAACACCTGCTGTAGACAGTCCATTCACATTTCCTGCTACCTCCTGGGGCTCCTGAGTGATCACACATGAGAAACAGAGTCTTGGCTGTTCCCAAACTCTCCTTCATTAAAATTAAGCATATATTTAGGCAGAATGGAAAAGAATGTAGTGATGGACAGAAATTTTGACCTATGTTGAAGCCCAACTGGGTGCAGCAGTTATGTGCTAATAGAACTCTTCAGAGACAAAAAGGGAAGCTAAAGTTCCAAATTTCATTGTTGTTCACAGGAGATTTTGCTCTGTCTTTAAAATGTAGACATTATTAACATAGGGTTAATGGCTACATCTACAGAGTGAAGCCCTGCAAGTAGCCCCACCCCATTTGCCTCACCTCATTACCCAGTTGGTTGCCAAATCCTGTCTTTTCACCTCCTGCATAAGTCGGCACTGTTTCTGTCTCAAAACCCAATTTGAGCAGGCCTTGTTGTTGATCTTCCTCTAATTGACCAGGACTCTCATTATTTCTCTCTCCCCCGTGCCCAGAAAACCTTATTACTCTTAGGACATTTATTATCTTGGAGTGTTTTTTTTTCGTGTCTTTGCCTTCAGCTAGGCTCTGAGTGCCTTGTGCTTGTCCTCAGCTAGCTCTGTGGTGTCTTTACTGTAGTGTCTGTCACCTGTTGTGATGCTAGGAACACAGATTGTACTCAACAAAAATTGTTATGTGAAGGGTCAATAGCTACAGGTGTTTTCAGCTGAGTTTGTGTAACCAGTTCTTTTGAGTCTCGCCTCATCCAGCATTTTCACACTTGTTCTAATAGCAGTCAGAGCCAAGTGTCTCCAAAGCAAGCTTACTGAACCTTCTGGTTTTTATGATGAAATCTGTTTGTGAAATTGCCTCAATTAGAAGATCGCATATCCTGCAGTTAACATTTTCTTAGGAAATTTGATCTGAATTTAAAAATCAGTATTATTCTGTCTAAAACATCACTTACCTAATCAAGGAGGTCTTCACTTCTCTTACCTTCTGTCCGAATGTTTAGTCTTCCATTTTCACATTACTTTGATGTCTGCCACTGTGTTATGCAGTGATGAGGCCCTGGGGCATGTCTTTCTTTAGAACAAGCCTTGTGCTGTGAATATTGAAAGGCCACCCCGTTGTGATTCCAGCCATTTATCTTGTGTAATCCAAACTGGTGATTTTCTTTCCATTAAAATTTTTCTCTCATTCTTAGCCTTATGCAGCAAAGAATGAAAAGGAAAGAGAACGCTTAAAATACTAGGGCCATGTTAATGCCAATGTTCACCCAGTAAAGCCTGTTGACAGGAGGGTCAAAGGTAACGAGTAAGTTTTCCTCTGCCCCTATTTTCATGTGACCTCTCCCAGGTCCCCAAGATGTATCTTCTTTATAAGGTTCTGCTTGCAGTTTTATGATCACCCTGTCCCTCATACTAGTGTCTATTATCCTTGATTTTAAATTTGGACAGTATTTACTTCTTTCTTTAAAAGAAGACAAATTTGCATTCTGAGAACTTCTCTCATCTCACCCATTTGATTTATACACGGAAAATTGTTAGTTTTTAAGTCTCATTCTCTTCTGTAACTAATAACTATTATAAAGTAAAAATTCAATACATGTTATATTTGTATTGTTTTAGACAGGTAAATACTGTTCTCTACAGAGCTGTTCAGTTGTGTGAGCAGTGAGAGGAGGGCAAATAATCCTATTTTACTAAATTACTGTGGTTTAAGAAGGACATAAATGTCAATAGCCAAGAGATTATCTTTCTTAATTGATTTTGTTCTTTCCACTTACTCCTCTGATATTTCTTAAAATTTTATTACTGTTTTCTTTTCCTTTTGAGCACAAGAAAACTTTTCCCATGCAATTTCAGTTGGTGCTTGTAGACACACCTGCTTGCTCTTCCATCTTGTACCAGTAATGTTTGAATTGGGAATTTAAAATCCTCAGCAGCATATTCTTTTTTTTTATATTTGGCATAAAAATTGCTGAATGAAGCTGTTTCAGACAACTGCATCGCACATATCCTACCAGGATTAGAACTGCCAACTGTGTTTTCCTTCTATACTCAGATTCCATAAAATGGAGTATAGCATTAATGGTCCTTATCCACTAAATGAGGAAACTGCCCAGAGGCTACCCTCATGCTTAAAAGACATTTTTAGAAGGAGCCTGTGGTCATTTTCCACAGCTGCAGCAACTCATAGTCTTAGAAAGAATGTCTTTAAAAATTCTGTGGGAAACCAGGTTTGCTGTGCCTCAATGAGAACCCGTGGTTGCCACTGTTCACTCGGGCCTCATCCTTTTCTTGCTCCTTTTACCATCCTATCAGTGAAGTGTCACAAGAGAGCATGGGAAGTGGGACAACCTTCCAGTGAGCCTGCTGTGGGCCTTCCTCACTGCTCCTGGGGCACTGGGTGAATGGAGCACATCCCTGTCTCTGTCTGAGATGGTTGTTGAGCCCATGACCATCCCATTGTAGAACCGGTGAGTTCCTTAGTGAGCCCTGAAGAAAGGCTCTTGTGGGCTCTGCCAGTTGTAGATTTTATCAGGAGCTTATGAATGTCTCTCCCACTTGTTCTCACTGGAACACAAACAAGTACAGGTGAAGTAAGCTTTTTTTCTTTTCCTTTTAAACAGCTGTTTAGCTTGCTTTATTCTTAAAATTGTAGTGTTTCGGTAAGTGTGCCATTAAGAAAAGTGTCAGTTATGCTGATACCTATATAATTCAGAAATTTTCTTTTCATAGGCAGTTGGCACCACAAACAAAGTGAATTTATCATCCCATTTCCTAAATGAAATAAAAATGTATTGTCATCTGAAATGGGGCAAATTTATCTTGAATACACTTTGTGTGTCTGTGCCTTCTAAAAAGACATATTACCTGATCATTGTTTTTATAGTTACAGAAGGTTGATTGTCCAGAATGTGCAATTTGCAGGTGTGCATTTACAAGCACTTCAGAGACACTATCTTTGACCATAAGAAATTCAGCAAGTTTATCTAGAGACAATAGTGAGTTTTTAAAATACTGTATTTTTAATTTCCATAGTATGAACTCTAATATATATATTTAAAAATAGATGCCTGATAAGTGAAGTGAATATAAGAAAACAGATCTTCCTCTTTTATTGGGGAATGCCTCAGGACAAAATATAAGAATGTATATCTTAAAAAGATGTGATTTTTAAATTTCTATTTTAAGCTATTTCACATCATACTGTATATTATTGTCTCTGAAAAGAGGTATTAACTATTAATAAATCCTAGATTTTAGATTATCACTCCCCTACTCTGCTTAAATGTGACAAAGAAAACAATTTAACCTCTTATTTCAGATTCATCTGGACACTCAAAAACTTTTGAATGTCAGAAAGTATTTTTTTACACAATTCTTTAAAACCTGTAGTTAATAGAGTAGAAATCGGATTTACTCAAATTATGTTACTAGCATGAGGTTAATCTAAAGCATGGCACATTAGAGAGGGGAGGAAGATGGTGGCATGAGTAGAGCAGTGGAAATCCCCTCCCAAAACCACATATATCAATGAAAATATAACAAAGACAACACCTCCTAGAATAAAGACAACAGGACACAGGACAATATTCTGACCACATCCGCACCAGAGAGAACCTAGCACTTCACGAAGGTGGTAAGAAACAAGCCACGGCCCAGTGGGAGCCGAGCGCCCATCCCCCCAACTCCTGGCGAGAGAAGAATAGGCAGAGCGGGAGGGAGACGGAGCGCAGGACTGCCAAACACCTAGCCCCAGAAATTCGTGCCAGAGTGCAGGGCCCTGGATACTAGGTAAACAGTGCAGCAAGAATAGTGAATTCTTACAGCAATTCATTTGTTGATGTGAGAAAAATGAGAAGGACATTGCAGTACCACTAAATCTATACCTGGGCACTGCTGATACCAAACAAAAGGAATTCACAGTGGCTAGGTAGGACTATTTTCTAGTGACTGTCTCTGGGGACTCAAACAGAATCCATTTGTTTCTTTGTTTCAAAGATTCACTTGTATAGGTTACCTGTCCCCGCCCCTTCAGCTTGTAGTTTGTCTGTGTCCTTGGATCACAAGTGAGTCTCCAGTAAGGGAGCACTTAGGTGATCTTAAGTTTTCATCCTTCATTCTCACCCTGTGTCTTTTGATTGGAGCAGTGAAAGCCTGTACTTTTATTCTGATATTTGATAGCTAGGCTCTTACAGCACTTTGAAATTTTTTTTATTCTCATTAATATACAACCACATGCAGAACAATATGTTTACTAGTCTAACCCCTTCACCAAGTCATCGCCAAATCCCAGTTTCAGTCGCTGTCCGTCAGCGTGTCGTTAGATGCTCTAGAATCACTACTTGTCTTCTCTGTGTTGTATAGCCCTCCTAATGACCATTCACCCTACACATTATTCATGCTAATCCTAATGCCCCCATTCTTTTTCCCCGCCCTTATCAATCCCTTCCCACAAACACTACCCAGTCCCTTTCTCTTTGGTATCTGTTAGTCCACTCTCGGGTACTGTGTATATGCTGCTGTTTCTTCCTTCAGTTTTTCTTTGTTATCATACTCCACACATGAGTTAAATGATTTGGTACATGTATTTCTCCGACTGGCCTATTTGACTGAGCATAATACCCTCTAGCTCCATCCAAGTTATTGTCAATGATAGGATTTGTTTTCTTCTTATGGCTGCTTATTGCACTTTTTAAACTGGATTTTATTCTTCTTTTTTGTTTGTAGTTTCTCTATGTGCTTCAACCATTGCTCTCATGGTTATGAGCAATAGCTTTGTGTTAATCGATATGAACCTATATTTATCTATCTGTCTGTCTATCAATCATTCAATCAATCAATCATCTTTCTGTCTGCCCATCTGTCCTTGTGTACAGAACAGTTAACCACATATCCAATGTCACTTTCCTACATTATGCTTCCAAAAATCCTGCAAGGTAACTAGGCTGTAGGGAGAGCACTGGGTTCACCGAGACACTTGCAGGTCGTGTCGGCCGAGTGTACCTACAAAACCAGGAAATGGTTGTGCAGGGACTTGAACCCGTGTCTCTCACCTCTGTCCTCTTTCATCTCCTTCTCACTTCCTGTCTGTATTTAGCCACATTCATTCACTAAGTGCTCCCTGAAGACCACAAGTATCCTTCCTCTGGGCATGTGGTCGACAGAAACGTAAAATTGTTGCTTTGCTCACCACCATGTTTGAAGGACATCTATGTGAACACCACTGATAGGATGGAGGGTCAAATGAAAAGGAACACAAATTTCTAGACAGGAGCAGTTGGGAGCTAAGAGTGTATTTTGGAGTGACATGTTTACTTGAGTGTCCAAACTGCCGTCTTTAGGTGGTTATTACTTCACATTCGTGAAGATCATAAAACCCACAGATTTCAAAGGCCCAGATTCTTATTATTTCAGCAACTCAGTTGTTGAGGTGAGAGAAAATGAGAAGGACGTTGCTCCACCACTAAATCTATGGCTGGGCCTTGGTGAAAACAAACAAAAAGAATTCACGGTGGCCAGATAGTGCTATTTTCTACTGACTGTCTCTGGGGGCTCAAACAGAATCCATTTGTTTGATTGTGTGCTTTTCAGTTTCACTCGTGTAGCGTACTTGTCCACACACCTTCGGCTTGTAGTTTGTCTGTGTCCTTGGATCTCAAGTGAGTCTCCTGTAAGGAAGCACGTAGGTTTCTTGAGTTTTCATCCGTTCTTTTAACCCTGTGTCTTTTGTTTGCAGCACTCATATCCTGACCTTCTATTCTGATGATTCAGTGCTGTGCCCTTATTGCACTTAAAAAATTTTTTTTGTTTTCATTAATCTACAATCACGTGAAGAACATTATGTTTACTATGCTCCCCCTTATCCAAGTCTATCAGCAAAAACCTCGTAAAGTCGCTGTCCATCAGCATAGTTGGATGCTTTAAACCCCTTCAGCATGTACCCCTTCAAAGACACCGGTACAGTCGCTGTCAATCATGGAGTAGTAAGATGCTATATAACCTCTACTAGTCTTCTCTGTGTTGTACAGCACTCCCCATGTCCCGCGCGACCCCACGCAATATACATGGTAATCCTAATGCCCCCAATCTTTCTCCCCACACTTATCCCTCCCTTCAGAACCACCCTGTGCAGTCCTTTTCCCTTTGGCAACTTTTAGTCAACTCTCGGGTTCTGTGAGTATCCTGCTGTTTTTTTCCTTCAGTTTCTCTTTGTTGTTATACTCCACACATGAGAGATATCATTTGATATTGTCTTTCTCCGCCTGACCTATTTTTCTGAACATACTACTGTCTAGCTCCATCCACGTCATTGCAAATGGTAGGATTTGTTTTCTTCCTTTGGCTGCTCACTGCACTTTGTAAACTGGATTTCATTCTTCCTTTTTGTTTGTACTTTAGCTATGTGATTTCACCATTCATCTCCTGGTTATGAGCAACAGCTTTGTGTCAATCGATATGTATCTGTATCTATCTATCGCTCTGTCTGTCTGTATATCTATCTATCTTTCTATATATCCTTCTTTCTATCTCTCTATCCTCTCTATTTATCTATCCATCCATCTAGCTTCCTGTCTTCTATCATGTGTATAATCTATCGATCATCTGTCATCTATCTATCTGTCTGTCTATGAAACAATCTTCTTTCTGTCTTTCCATCTATCCTTATGTACAGAACAGTTAACTACATCACCTATGACACTTCCCTACATTACGCTTTCAAAAACATTGCAAGGTCACTAGGCCGTAGGGAGAGCACTGGGCTCACTGAAACAATTGCAGATCGAATCAGCCGCGTGTGCTTACAAAACAAGTAAATGGTGGTGCAGGGACTTGAACCCGTATCTCTGTCCTCTGTCCTCTTAAACCTACTTCTCGTTGGCTAACTGTATTTAGCCACATTCATTGACTAAGTGCTCACTGAAGACCCCAAGTATACTTCCTCTGGGCCTGTTGTAGACAGAAAAGTATACTTGGTGCTTTACTCACCACCATGTTTGAGGGACATTGACATGTTCACCACTGATAGGAGGAGGGACAAATAAAAAGGAACACCAATTTCTAGACAGGAGCATTTGTGAGCAAAGTGTGTGTTGTGGAGAGACGTGTTTGGTTGAGTGTCCAAACTTCCCTCTTTATGTGGTTATTACTTCTTTACAATCGTGGATATCATAAAACACAGTGATTTCAAAAGCCCAGACGCATATTATTACAGCAATTCATTTGTTGATGTGAGAAAAATGAGAAGGACATTGCAGTACCACTAAATCTATACCTGGGCACTGCTGATACCAAACAAAAGGAATTCACGGTGGCTAGGTAGGACTATTTTCTAGTGACTGTCTCTGGGGACTCAAACAGAATCCATTTGTTTCTTTGTTTCAATGATTCACTTGTATAGGTTACCTGTCCCCGCCCCTTCAGCTTGTAGTTTGTCTGTGTCCTTGGATCACAAGTGAGTCTCCAGTAAGGGAGCACTTAGGTGATCTTAAGTTTTCATCCGTCCTTCTAACCCTGTGTCTTTTGATTGGAGCAGTGAAAGCCTGTACTTTTATTCTGATATTTGATAGCTAGGCTCTTACAGCACTTTGAAATTTTTTTATTCTCATTAATATACAACCACATGCAGAACAATATGTTTACTAGTCTAACCCCTTCACCAAGTCATCGCCAAATCCCAGTTTCAGTCGCTGTCCGTCAGCGTGTCGTAAGATGCTCTAGAATCACTACTTGTCTTCTCTGTGTTGTATAGCCCTCCTAATGACCATTCACCCTACACATTATTCATGCTAATCTTAATGCCCCCATTCTTTTTCCCCGCCCTTATCAATCCCTTCCCACAAACACTACCCAGTCCCTTTCTCTTTGGTAACTTTTAGTCCACTCTCGGGTACTGTGTATATGCTGCTGTTTCTTCCTTCAGTTTTTCTTTGTTATCGTACTCCACACATGAGTTAAATGATTTGGTACATGTATTTCTCCGACTGGCCTATTTGACTGAGCATAATACCCTCTAGCTCCATCCAAGTTATTGTCAATGATAGGATTTGTTTTCTTCTTATGGCTGCTTATTGCACTTTTTAAACTGGATTTTATTCTTCTTTTTTGTTTGTAGTTTCTCTATGTGCTTCAACCATTGCTCTCATGGTTATGAGCAATAGCTTTGTGTTAATCGATATGAACCTATATTTATCTATCTGTCTGTCTATCAATCTTTCAATCAATCAATCATCTTTCTGTCTGCCCATCTGTCCTTGTGTACAGAACAGTTAACCACATATCCAATGTCACTTTCCTACATTATGCTTCCAAAAATCCTCAAGGTAACTAGGCTGTAGGGAGAGCACTGGGTTCACCGAGACACTTGCAGGTCGTGTCGGCCGTGTGTACCTACAAAACCAGGAAATGGTTGTGCAGGGACTTGAACCCGTGTCTCTCACCTCTCTCCTCTTTCATCTCCTTCTCACTTCCTGTCTGTATTTAGCCACATTCATTCACTAAGTGCTCCCTGAAGACCACAAGTATCCTTCCTCTGGGCATGTGGTCGACAGAAACGTAAAGTTGTTGCTTTGCTCACCACCATGTTTGAAGGACATCTATGTGAACACCACTGATAGGATGGAGGGTCAAATGAAAAGGAACACCAATTTCTAGACAGGAGCAGTTGGGCGCTAAGAGTGTATTTTGGAGTGACATGTTTACTTGAGTGTCCAAACTTCCCTCTTTAGGTGGTTATTACTTCACATTCGTGAAGATCATAAAACCCACAGATTTCAAAGGCCCAGATTCTTATTATTTCAGCAACCCAGTTGTTGAGGTGAGAAAATGAGAAGGACGTTGCTCCACCACTAAATCTATGGCTGGGCCTTGGTGAAAACAAACAAAAAGAATTCACGGTGGCCAGATAGTGCTATTTTCTACTGACTGTCTCTGGGGGCTCAAACAGAATCCATTTGTTTGATTGTGTGCTTTTCAGTTTCACTCGTGTAGCGTACTTGTCCACACACCTTCGGCTTGTAGTTTGTCTGTGTCCTTGGATCTCAAGTGAGTCTCCTGTAAGGAAGCACGTAGGTTTCTTGAGTTTTCATCCGTTCTTTTAACCCTGTGTCTTTTGTTTGCAGCACTCAGAGCCTGACCTTTTATTCTGATGATTCAGTGCTGTGCCCTTATTGCACTTAAAAAATTTTTTTTGTTTTCATTAATCTACAATCACGTGAAGAACATTATGTTTACTATGCTCCCCGTTATCCAAGTCCACCAGCAAAAACCTCTTAAAGTCGCTGTCCATCAGCATAGTTGGATGCTTTAAACCCCTTCAGCATGTACCCCTTCAAAGACACCGATACAGTCGCTGTCAATCATGGAGTTCTAAGATGCTATATAACCTCTACTAGTCTTCTCTGTGTTGTACAGCACTCCCCATGTCCCGCGCGACCCCACGCAATATACATGGTAATCCTAATGCCCCCAATCTTTCTCCCCACACTTATCCCTCCCTTCAGAACCACCCTGTGCAGTCCTTTTCCCTTTGGCAACTTTTAGTCAACTCTCGGGTTCTGTGAGTATCCTGCTGTTTTTTTCCTTCAGTTTCTCTTTGTTGTTATACTCCACACATGAGAGATATCATTTGATATTGTCTTTCTCCGCCTGACCTATTTTTCTGAACATACTACTGCCTAGCTCCATCCACGTCATTGCAAATGGTAGGATTTGTTTTCTTCTTATGGCTGCTCACAGCACTTTGTAAACTAGATTTCATTCTTCCTTTTTGTTTGTAGTTTAGCTATGTGATTTCACCATTCATCTCCTGGTTATGAGCAAAAGCTTTGTGTCAATCGATATGTATCTGTATCTATCTATCGCTCTGTCTGTCTGTATATCTATCTATCTTTCTATATATCCTTCTTTCTATCTCTCTATCCTCTCTATTTATCTATCCATCTATCTAGCTTCCTGTCTTCTATCATGTGTATAATCTATCGATCATCTGTCATCTATCTATCTGTCTGTCTATGAAACAATCTTCTTTCTGTCTGCCCATCTATCCTTATGTACAGAACAGTTAACTACATCACCTATGTCACTTCCCTACATTATGCTTTCAAAAACATTGCAAGGTCACTAGGCCGTAGGGAGAGCACTGGGCTCACTGAGACAATTGCAGATCGAATCAGCCGTGTGTGCTTACAAAACCAGTAAATGGTTGTGCAGGGACTTATACCCGTATCTCTGTCCTCTGTCCTCTTAAACCTCCTTCTCGCTTGCTAACTGTATTTAGCCACATTCATTGACTAAGTGCTCACTGAAGACCCCAAGTATACTTCCTCTGGGCCTGTTGTAGACAGAAAAGTATACTTGGTGCTTTACTCACCACCATGTTTGAGGGACATTGGCATGTTCACCACTGGTAGGAGGAGGGACAAATAAAAAGGAACACCTATTTCTAGACAGGAGCATTTGGGAGCAAAGTGTGTGTTGTGGAGAGACGTGTTTGGTTGAGTGTCCAAACTTCCCTCTTTATGTGGTTATTACTTCTTTACAATCGTGGATATCATAAAACCCAGTGATTTCAAAAGCCCAGACGCATATTATTACAGCAATTCATTTGTTGATGTGAGAAAAATGAGAAGGACATTGCAGTACCACTAAATCTATACCTGGGCTCTGCTGATACCAAACAAAAGGAATTCACGGTGGCTAGGTAGGACTATTTTCTAGTGACTGTCTCTGGGGACTCAAACAGAATCAATTTGTTTCTTTGTTTCAATGATTCACTTGTATAGGTTACCTGTCCCCGCCCCTTCAGCTTGTAGTTTGTCTGTGTCCTTGGATCACAAGTGAGTCTCCAGTAAGGGAGCACTTAGGTGATCTTAAGTTTTCATCCGTCCTTCTAACCCTGTGTCTTTTGATTGGAGCAGTGAAAGCCTGTACTTTTATTCTGATATTTGATAGCTAGGCTCTTACAGCACTTTGAAATTTTTTTATTCTCATTAATATACAACCACATGCAGAACAATATGTTTACTAGTCTAACCCCTTCACCAAGTCATCGCCAAATCCCAGTTTCAGTCGCTGTCCGTCAGCGTGTCGTAAGATGCTCTAGAATCACTACTTGTCTTCTCTGTGTTGTATAGCCCTCCTAATGACCATTCACCCTACACATTATTCATGCTAATCCTAATGCCCCCATTCTTTTTCCCCGCCCTTATCAATCCCTTCCCACAAACACTACCCAGTCCCTTTCTCTTTGGTAACTTTTAGTCCACTCTCGGGTACTGTGTATATGCTGCTGTTTCTTCCTTCAGTTTTTCTTTGTTATCGTACTCCACACATGAGTTAAATGATTTGGTACATGTATTTCTCCGACTGGCCTATTTGACTGAGCATAATACCCTCTAGCTCCATCCAAGTTATTGTCAATGATAGGATTTGTTTTCTTCTTATGGCTGCTTATTGCACTTTTTAAACTGGATTTTATTCTTCTTTTTTGTTTGTAGTTTCTCTATGTGCTTCAACCATTGCTCTCATGGTTATGAGCAATAGCTTTGTGTTAATCGATATGAACCTATATTTATCTATCTGTCTGTGTATCAATCATTCAATCAATCAATCATCTTTCTGTCTGCCCATCTGTCCTTGTGTACAGAACAGTTAACCACATATCCAATGTCACTTTCCTACATTATGCTTCCAAAAATCCTCAAGGTAACTAGGCTGTAGGGAGAGCACTGGGTTCACCGAGACACTTGCAGGTCGTGTCGGCCGTGTGTACCTACAAAACCAGGAAATGGTTGTGCAGGGACTTGAACCCGTGTCTCTCACCTCTGTCCTCTTTCATCTCCTTCTCACTTCCTGTCTGTATTTAGCCACATTCATTCACTAAGTGCTCCCTGAAGACCACAAGTATCCTTCCTCTGGGCATGTGGTCGACAGAAACGTAAAGTTGTTGCTTTGCTCACCACCATGTTTGAAGGACATCTATGTGAACACCACTGATAGGATGGAGGGTCAAATGAAAAGGAACACCAATTTCTAGACAGGAGCAGTTGGGCGCTAAGAGTGTATTTTGGAGTGACATGTTTACTTGAGTGTCCAAACTTCCCTCTTTAGGTGGTTATTACTTCACATTCGTGAAGATCATAAAACCCACAGATTTTAAAGGCCCAGATTCTTATTATTTCAGCAACTCAGTTGTTGAGGTGAGAGAAAATGAGAAGGACGTTGCTCCACCACTAAATCTATGGCTGGGCCTTGGTGAAAACAAACAAAAAGAATTCACGGTGGCCAGATAGTGCTATTTTCTACTGACTGTCTCTGGGGGCTCAAACAGAATCCATTTGTTTGATTGTTTGTTTTTCAGTTTCACTCGTGTAGGGTACTTGTCCCCACACCTTCAGCTTGTAGTTTGTCTGTGTCCTTGGATCTCAATGAGTCTCCTGTAAGGAAGCACGTAGGTTTCTTGAGTTTTCATCCGTTCTTTTAACCCTGTGTCTTTTGTTTGCAGCACTCAGAGCCTGACCTTTTATTCTGATGATTCAGTGCTGTGCCCTTATTGCACTTAAAAAATTTTTTTTGTTTTCATTAATCTACAATCACGTGAAGAACATTATGTTTACTATGCTCCCCCTTATCCAAGTCCACCAGCAAAAACCTCTTAAAGTCGCTGTCCATCAGCATAGTTGGATGCTTTAAACCCCTTCAGCATGTACCCCTTCAAAGACACCGATACAGTCGCTGTCAATCATGGAGTAGTAAGATGCTATATAACCTCTACTAGTCTTCTCTGTGTTGTACAGCACTCCCCATGTCCCGCGCGACCCCACGCAATATACATGGTAATCCTAATGCCCCCAATCTTTCTCCCCACACTTATCCCTCCCTTCAGAACCACCCTGTGCAGTCCTTTTCCCTTTGGCAACTTTTAGTCAACTCTCGGGTTCTGTGAGTATCCTGCTGTTTTTTTCCTTCAGTTTCTCTTTGTTGTTATACTCCACACATGAGAGATATCATTTGATATTGTCTTTCTCCGCCTGACCTATTTTTCTGAACATACTACTGCCTAGCTCCATCCACGTCATTGCAAATGGTAGGATTTGTTTTCTTCTTATGGCTGCTCACAGCACTTTGTAAACTAGATTTCATTCTTCCTTTTTGTTTGTAGTTTAGCTATGTGATTTCACCATTCATCTCCTGGTTATGAGCAAAAGCTTTGTGTCAATCGATATGTATCTGTATCTATCTATCGCTCTGTCTGTCTGTATATCTATCTATCTTTCTATATATCCTTCTTTCTATCTCTCTATCCTCTCTATTTATCTATCCATCTATCTAGCTTCCTGTCTTCTATCATGTGTATAATCTATCGATCATCTGTCATCTATCTATCTGTCTGTCTATGAAACAATCTTCTTTCTGTCTGCCCATCTATCCTTATGTACAGAACAGTTAACTACATCACCTATGTCACTTCCCTACATTATGCTTTCAAAAACATTGCAAGGTCACTAGGCCGTAGGGAGAGCACTGGGCTCACTGAGACAATTGCAGATCGAATCAGCCGTGTGTGCTTACAAAACCAGTAAATGGTTGTGCAGGGACTTATACCCGTATCTCTGTCCTCTGTCCTCTTAAACCTCCTTCTCGCTTGCTAACTGTATTTAGCCACATTCATTGACTAAGTGCTCACTGAAGACCCCAAGTATACTTCCTCTGGGCCTGTTGTAGACAGAAAAGAATACTTGGTGCTTTACTCACCACCATGTTTGAGGGACATTGGCATGTTCACCACTGGTAGGAGGAGGGACAAATAAAAAGGAACACCTATTTCTAGACAGGAGCATTTGGGAGCAAAGTGTGTGTTGTGGAGAGACGTGTTTGGTTGAGTGTCCAAACTTCCCTCTTTATGTGGTTATTACTTCTTTACAATCGTGGATATCATAAAACCCAGTGATTTCAAAAGTCCAGACGCATATTATTACAGCAATTCATTTGTTGATGTGAGAAAAATGAGAAGGACATTGCAGTACCACTAAATCTATACCTGGGCACTGCTGATACCAAACAAAAGGAATTCACGGTGGCTAGGTAGGACTATTTTCTAGTGACTGTCTCTGGGGACTCAAACAGAATCAATTTGTTTCTTTGTTTCAATGATTCACTTGTATAGGTTACCTGTCCCCGCCCCTTCAGCTTGTAGTTTGTCTGTGTCCTTGGATCACAAGTGAGTCTCCAGTAAGGGAGCACTTAGGTGATCTTAAGTTTTCATCCGTCCTTCTAACCCTGTGTCTTTTGATTGGAGCAGTGAAAGCCTGTACTTTTATTCTGATATTTGATAGCTAGGCTCTTACAGCACTTTGAAATTTTTTTATTCTCATTAATATACAACCACATGCAGAACAATATGTTTACTAGTCTAACCCCTTCACCAAGTCATCGCCAAATCCCAGTTTCAGTCGCTGTCCGTCAGCGTGTCGTAAGATGCTCTAGAATCACTACTTGTCTTCTCTGTGTTGTATAGCCCTCCTAATGACCATTCACCCTACACATTATTCATGCTAATCCTAATGCCCCCATTCTTTTTCCCCGCCCTTATCAATCCCTTCCCACAAACACTACCCAGTCCCTTTCTCTTTGGTAACTTTTAGTCCACTCTCGGGTACTGTGTATATGCTGCTGTTTCTTCCTTCAATTTTTCTTTGTTATCGTACTCCACACATGAGTTAAATGATTTGGTACATGTATTTCTCCGACTGGCCTATTTGACTGAGCATAATACCCTCTAGCTCCATCCAAGTTATTGTCAATGATAGGATTTGTTTTCTTCTTATGGCTGCTTATTGCACTTTTTAAACTGGATTTTATTCTTCTTTTTTGTTTGTAGTTTCTCTATGTGCTTCAACCATTGCTCTCATGGTTATGAGCAATAGCTTTGTGTTAATCGATATGAACCTATATTTATCTATCTGTCTGTCTATCAATCATTCAATCAATCAATCATCTTTCTGTCTGCCCATCTGTCCTTGTGTACAGAACAGTTAACCACATATCCAATGTCACTTTCCTACATTATGCTTCCAAAAATCCTCAAGGTAACTAGGCTGTAGGGAGAGCACTGGGTTCACCGAGACACTTGCAGGTCGTGTCGGCCGTGTGTACCTACAAAACCAGGAAATGGTTGTGCAGGGACTTGAACCCGTGTCTCTCACCTCTGTCCTCTTTCATCTCCTTCTCACTTCCTGTCTGTATTTAGCCACATTCATTCACTAAGTGCTCCCTGAAGACCACAAGTATTCTTCCTCTGGGCATGTGGTCGACAGAAACGTAAAGTTGTTGCTTTGCTCACCACCATGTTTGAAGGACATCTATGTGAACACCACTGATAGGATGGAGGGTCAAATGAAAAGGAACACCAATTTCTAGACAGGAGCAGTTGGGCGCTAAGAGTGTATTTTGGAGTGACATGTTTACTTGAGTGTCCAAACTTCCCTCTTTAGGTGGTTATTACTTCACATTCGTGAAGATCATAAAACCCACAGATTTTAAAGGCCCAGATTCTTATTATTTCAGCAACTCAGTTGTTGAGGTGAGAGAAAATGAGAAGGACGTTGCTCCACCACTAAATCTATGGCTGGGCCTTGCTGAAACCAAACAAAAATTATTCACGGTGGCCAGATAGTGCTATTTTCTACTGACTGTCTCTGGGGGCTCAAACAGAATCCATTTGTTTGATTGTTTGTTTTTCAGTTTCACTCGTGTAGGGTACTTGTCCCCACACCTTCAGCTTGTAGTTTGTCTGTGTCCTTGGATCTCAAGTGAGTCTCCTGTAAGGAAGCACGTAGGTTTCTTGAGTTTTCATCCGTTCTTTTAACCCTGTGTCTTTTGTTTGCAGCACTCAGAGCCTGACCTTTTATTCTGATGATTCAGTGCTGTGCCCTTATTGCACTTAAAAAATTTTTTTTGTTTTCATTAATCTACAATCACGTGAAGAACATTATGTTTACTATGCTCCCCCTTATCCAAGTCCACCAGCAAAAACCTCTTAAAGTCGCTGTCCATCAGCATAGTTGGATGCTTTAAACCCCTTCAGCATGTACCCCTTCAAAGACACCGATACAGTCGCTGTCAATCATGGAGTAGTAAGATGCTATATAACCTCTACTAGTCTTCTCTGTGTTGTACAGCACTCCCCATGTCCCGCGCGACCCCACGCAATATACATGGTAATCCTAATGCCCCCAATCTTTCTCCCCACACTTATCCCTCCCTTCAGAACCACCCTGTGCAGTCCTTTTCCCTTTGGCAACTTTTAGTCAACTCTCGGGTTCTGTGAGTATCCTGCTGTTTTTTTCCTTCAGTTTCTCTTTGTTGTTATACTCCACACATGAGAGATATCATTTGATATTGTCTTTCTCCGCCTGACCTATTTTTCTGAACATACTACTGCCTAGCTCCATCCACGTCATTGCAAATGGTAGGATTTGTTTTCCTCTTATGGCTGCTCACAGCACTTTGTAAACTAGATTTCATTCTTCCTTTTTGTTTGTAGTTTAGCTATGTGATTTCACCATTCATCTCCTGGTTATGAGCAAAAGCTTTGTGTCAATCGATATGTATCTGTATCTATCTATCGCTCTGTCTGTCTGTATATCTATCTATCTTTCTATATATCCTTCTTTCTATCTCTCTATCCTCTCTATTTATCTATCCATCTATCTAGCTTCCTTTCTTCTATCATGTGTATAATCTATCGATCATCTGTCATCTATCTATCTGTCTGTCTATGAAACAATCTTCTTTCTGTCTGCCCATCTATCCTTATGTACAGAACAGTTAACTACATCACCTATGTCACTTCCCTACATTATGCTTTCAAAAACATTGCAAGGTCACTAGGCCGTAGGGAGAGCACTGGGCTCACTGAGACAATTGCAGATCGAATCAGCCGTGTGTGCTTACAAAACCAGTAAATGGTTGTGCAGGGACTTATACCCGTATCTCTGTCCTCTGTCCTCTTAAACCTCCTTCTCGCTTGCTAACTGTATTTAGCCACATTCATTGACTAAGTGCTCACTGAAGACCCCAAGTATACTTCCTCTGGGCCTGTTGTAGACAGAAAAGTATACTTGGTGCTTTACTCACCACCATGTTTGAGGGACATTGGCATGTTCACCACTGGTAGGAGGAGGGACAAATAAAAAGGAACACCTATTTCTAGACAGGAGCATTTGGGAGCAAAGTGTGTGTTGTGGAGAGACGTGTTTGGTTGAGTGTCCAAACTTCCCTCTTTATGTGGTTATTACTTCTTTACAATCGTGGATATCATAAAACCCAGTGATTTCAAAAGCCCAGACGCATATTATTACAGCAATTCATTTGTTGATGTGAGAAAAATGAGAAGGACATTGCAGTACCACTAAATCTATACCTGGGCACTGCTGATACCAAACAAAAGGAATTCACGGTGGCTAGGTAGGACTATTTTCTAGTGACTGTCTCTGGGGACTCAAACAGAATCAATTTGTTTCTTTGTTTCAATGATTCACTTGTATAGGTTACCTGTCCCCGCCCCTTCAGCTTGTAGTTTGTCTGTGTCCTTGGATCACAAGTGAGTCTCCAGTAAGGGAGCACTTAGGTGATCTTAAGTTTTCATCCGTCCTTCTAACCCTGTGTCTTTTGATTGGAGCAGTGAAAGCCTGTACTTTTATTCTGATATTTGATAGCTAGGCTCTTACAGCACTTTGAAATTTTTTTATTCTCATTAATATACAACCACATGCAGAACAATATGTTTACTAGTCTAACCCCTTCACCAAGTCATCGCCAAATCCCAGTTTCAGTCGCTGTCCGTCAGCGTGTCGTAAGATGCTCTAGAATCACTACTTGTCTTCTCTGTGTTGTATAGCCCTCCTAATGACCATTCACCCTACACATTATTCATGCTAATCCTAATGCCCCCATTCTTTTTCCCCGCCCTTATCAATCCCTTCCCACAAACACTACCCAGTCCCTTTCTCTTTGGTAACTTTTAGTCCACTCTCGGGTACTGTGTATATGCTGCTGTTTCTTCCTTCAGTTTTTCTTTGTTATCGTACTCCACACATGAGTTAAATGATTTGGTACATGTATTTCTCCGACTGGCATATTTGACTGAGCATAATACCCTCTAGCTCCATCCAAGTTATTGTCAATGATAGGATTTGTTTTCTTCTTATGGCTGCTTATTGCACTTTTTAAACTGGATTTTATTCTTCTTTTTTGTTTGTAGTTTCTCTATGTGCTTCAACCATTGCTCTCATGGTTATGAGCAATAGCTTTGTGTTAATCGATATGAACCTATATTTATCTATCTGTCTGTCTATCAATCATTCAATCAATCAATCATCTTTCTGTCTGCCCATCTGTCCTTGTGTACAGAACAGTTAACCACATATCCAATGTCACTTTCCTACATTATGCTTCCAAAAATCCTCAAGGTAACTAGGCTGTAGGGAGAGCACTGGGTTCACCGAGACACTTGCAGGTCGTGTCGGCCGTGTGTACCTACAAAACCAGGAAATGGTTGTGCAGGGACTTGAACCCGTGTCTCTCACCTCTGTCCTCTTTCATCTCCTTCTCACTTCCTGTCTGTATTTAGCCACATTCATTCACTAAGTGCTCCCTGAAGACCACAAGTATCCTTCCTCTGGGCATGTGGTCGACAGAAACGTAAAGTTGTTGCTTTGCTCACCACCATGTTTGAAGGACATCTATGTGAACACCACTGATAGGATGGAGGGTCAAATGAAAAGGAACACCAATTTCTAGACAGGAGCAGTTGGGCGCTAAGAGTGTATTTTGGAGTGACATGTTTACTTGAGTGTCCAAACTTCCCTCTTTAGGTGGTTATTACTTCACATTCGTGAAGATCATAAAACCCACAGATTTCAAAGGCCCAGATTCTTATTATTTGAGCAACTCAGTTGTTGAGGTGAGAGAAAATGAGAAGGACGTTGCTCCACCACTAAATCTATGGCTGGGCCTTGGTGAAAACAAACAAAAAGAATTCACGGTGGCCAGATAGTGCTATTTTCTACTGACTGTCTCTTTGGGCTCAAACAGAATCCATTTGTTTGATTGTGTGCTTTTCAGTTTCACTCGTGTAGCGTACTTGTCCACACACCTTCGGCTTGTAGTTTGTCTGTGTCCTTGGATCTCAAGTGAGTCTCCTGTAAGGAAGCACGTAGGTTTCTTGAGTTTTCATCCGTTCTTTTAACCCTGTGTCTTTTGTTTGCAGCACTCATATCCTGACCTTCTATTCTGATGATTCAGTGCTGTGCCCTTATTGCACTTAAAAAATTTTTTTTGTTTTCATTAATCTACAATCACGTGAAGAACATTTTGTTTACTATGCTCCCCCTTATCCAAGTCCACCAGCAGAAACCTCTTAAAGTCGCTGTCCATAAGCATAGTTGGGTGCTTTAAACCCCTTCAGCATGTACCCCTTCAAAGACACCGATACAGTCGCTGTCAATCATGGAGTAGTAAGATGCTATATAACATCTACTTGTCTTCTCTTTGTTGTACAGCACTTCCCATATCCCGCGCGACCCCACGCAATATACATGGTAATCCTAATGCCCCCAATCTTTCTCCCCACACTTATCCCTCCCTTCAGAACCACCCTGTGCAGTCCTTTACAATTTGGCAACTTTTAGTCAACTCTCGGGTTCTGTGAGTATCCTGCTGTTTTTTTCCTTCAGTTTCTCTTTGTTGTTATACTCCACACATGAGAGATATCATTTGATATTGTCTTTCTCCGCCTGACCTATTTTTCTGAACATACTACTGTCTAGCTCCATCCACGTCATTGCAAATGGTAGGATTTGTTTTCTTCTTATGGCTGCTCACAGCACTTTGTAAACTGGATTTCATTCTTCCTTTTTGTTTGTAGTTTAGCTATGTGATTTCACCATTCATCTCCTGGTTATGAGCAACAGCTTTGTGTCAATCGATATGTATCTGTATCTATCTATCACTCTGTCTGTCTGTATATCTATCTATCTTTCTATATATCCTTCTTTCTATCTCTCTATCCTCTCTATTTATCTATCCATCTATCTAGCTTCCTGTCTTCTATCATGTGTATAATCTATCGATCATCTGTCATCTATCTATCTGTCTGTCTATGAAACAATCTTCTTTCTGTCTGCCCATCTATCCTTATGTACAGAACAGTTAACTACATCACCTATGTCACTTCCCTACATTATGCTTTCAAAAACATTGCAAGGTCACTAGGCCGTAGGGAGAGCACTGGGCTCACTGAGACAATTGCAGATCGAATCAGCCGTGTGTGCTTACAAAACCAGTAAATGGTTGTGCAGGGACTTATACCCGTATCTCTGTCCTCTGTCCTCTTAAACCTCCTTCTCGCTTGCTAACTGTATTTAGCCACATTCATTGACTAAGTGCTCACTGAAGACCCCAAGTATACTTCCTCTGGGCCTGTTGTAGACAGAAAAGTATACTTGGTGCTTTACTCACCACCATGTTTGAGGGACATTGGCATGTGCACCACTGATAGGAGGAGGGACAAATAAAAAGGAACACCTATTTCTAGACAGGAGCATTTGGGAGCAATGTGTGTGTTGTGGAGAAACGTGTTTGGTTGAGTGTCCAAACTTCCCTCTTTATGTGGTTATTACTTCTTTACAATCGTGGATATCATAAAACCCAGTGATTTCAAAAGCCCAGATGCATATTATTACAGCAATTCATTTGTTGATGTGAGAAAAATGAGAAGGACATTGCAGTACCACTAAATATATACCTGGGCACTGCTGATACCAAACAAAAGGAATTCACGGTGGCTAGGTAGGACTATTTTCTAGTGACTGTCTCTGGGGACTCAAACAGAGTCCGTTTGTTTCTTTGTTTCAAAGATTCACTTGTATAGGTTACCTGTCCCCGCCCCTTCAGCTTGTAGTTTGTCTGTGTCCTTGGATCACAAGTGAGTCTCCAGTAAGGGAGCACTTAGGTGATCTTAAGTTTTCATCCTTCATTCTCACCCTGTGTCTTTTGATTGGAGCAGTGAAAGCCTGTACTTTTATTCTGATATTTGATAGCTAGGCTCTTACAGCACTTTGAAATTTTTTTTATTCTCATTCATATACAACCACATGCAGAACAATATGTTTACTAGTCTAACCCCTTCACCAAGTCATCGCCAAATCCCAGTTTCAGTCGCTGTCCGTCAGCGTGTCGTAAGATGCTCTAGAATCACTACTTGTTTTCTCTGTGTTGTATAGCCCTCCTAATGACCATTCACCCTACACATTATTCATGCTAATCCTAATGCCCCCATTCTTTTTCCCCGCCCTTATCAATCCCTTCCCACAAACACTACCCAGTCCCTTTCTCTTTGGTAACTGTTAGTCCACTCTCGGGTACTGTGTATATGCTGCTCTTTCTTCCTTCAGTTTTTCTTTGTTATCGTACTCCACACATGAGTTAAATGATTTGGTACATGTATTTCTCCGACTGGCCTATTTGACTGAGCATAATACCCTCTAGCTCCATCCAAGTTATTGCCAATGATAGGATTTGTTTTCTTCTTATGGCTGCTTATTGCACTTTTTAAACTGGATTTTATTCTTCTTTTTTGTTTGTAGTTTCTCTATGTGCTTCAACCATTGCTCCCATGGTTATGAGCAATAGCTTTGTGTTAATCGATATGAACCTATATTTATCTATCTGTCTGTCTATCAATCATTCAATCAATCAATCATCTTTCTGTCTGCCCATCTGTCCTTGTGTACAGAACAGTTAACCACATATCCAATGTCACTTTCCTACATTATGCTTCCAAAAATCCTGCAAGGTAACTAGGCTGTAGGGAGAGCACTGGGTTCACCGAGACACTTGCAGGTCGTGTCGGCCGAGTGTACCTACAAAACCAGGAAATGGTTGTGCAGGGACTTGAACCCGTGTCTCTCACCTCTGTCCTCTTTCATCTCCTTCTCACTTCCTGTCTGTATTTAGCCACATTCATTCACTAAGTGCTCCCTGAAGACCACAAGTATCCTTCCTCTGGGCATGTGGTCGACAGAAACGTAAAATTGTTGCTTTGCTCACCACCATGTTTGAAGGACATCTATGTGAACACCACTGATAGGATGGAGGGTCAAATAAAAAGGAACACCAATTTCTAGACAGGAGCAGTTGGGCGCTAAGAGTGTATTTTGGAGTGACATGTTTATTTGAGTGTCCAAACTTCCCTCTTTAGGTGGTTATTACTTCACATTCGTGAAGATCATAAAACCCACAGATTTCAAATGCCCAGATTCTTATTATTTCAGCAACTCAGTTGTTGAGGTGAGAGAAAATGAGAAGGACGTTGCTCCACCACTAAATCTATGGCTGGGCCTTGCTGAAACCAAACAAAAAGAATTCACGGTGGCCAGATAGTGCTATTTTCTACTGACTGTCTCTGGGGGCTCAAACAGAATCCATTTGTTTGATTGTTTGTTTTTCAGTTTCACTCGTGTAGGGTACTTGTCCCCACACCTTCAGCTTGTAGTTTGTCTGTGTCCTTGGATCTCAAGTGAGTCTCCTGTAAGGAAGCACGTAGGTTTCTTGAGTTTTCATCCGTTCTTTTAACCCTGTGTCTTTTGTTTGCAGCACTCATATCCTGACCTTCTATTCTGATGATTCAGTGCTGTGCCCTTATTGCACTTAAAAAAATTTTTTTGTTTTCATTAATCTACAATCACGTGAAGAACATTTTGTTTACTATGCTTCCCCTTATCCAAGTCCACCAGCAGAAACCTCTTAAAGTCGCTGTCCATAAGCATAGTTGGGTGCTTTAAACCCCTTCAGCATGTACCCCTTCAAAGACACCGATACAGTCGCTGTCAATCATGGAGTAGTAAGATGCTATATAACATCTACTTGTCTTCTCTTTGTTGTACAGCACTTCCCATATCCCGCGCGACCCCACGCAATATACATGGTAATCCTAATGCCCCCAATCTTTCTCCCCACACTTATCCCTCCCTTCAGAACCACCCTGTGCAGTCCTTTACAATTTGGCAACTTTTAGTCAACTCTCGGGTTCTGTGAGTATCCTGCTGTTTTTTTCCTTCAGTTTCTCATTGTTGTTATACTCCACACATGAGAGATATCATTTGATATTGTCTTTCTCCGCCTGACCTATTTTTCTGAACATACTACTGTCTAGCTCCATCCACGTCATTGCAAATGGTAGGATTTGTTTTCTTCTTATGGCTGCTCACAGCACTTTGTAAACTGGATTTCATTCTTCCTTTTTGTTTGTAGTTTAGCTATGTGATTTCACCATTCATCTCCTGGTTATGAGCAACAGCTTTGTGTCAATCGATATGTATCTGTATCTATCTATCACTCTGTCTGTCTGTATATCTATCTATCTTTCTATATATCCTTCTTTCTATCTCTCTATCCTCTCTATTTATCTATCCATCTATCTAGCTTCCTGTCTTCTATCATGTGTATAATCTATCGATCATCTGTCATCTATCTATCTGTCTGTCTATGAAACAATCTTCTTTCTGTCTGCCCATCTATCCTTATGTACTGAACAGTTAACTACATCACCTATGTCACTTCCCTACATTATGCTTTCAAAAACATTGCAAGGTCACTAGGCCGTAGGGAGAGCACTGGGCTCACTGAGACAATTGCAGATCGAATCAGCCGTGTGTGCTTACAAAACCAGTAAATGGTTGTGCAGGGACTTATACCCGTATCTCTGTCCTCTGTCCTCTTAAACCTCCTTCTCGCTTGCTAACTGTATTTAGCCACATTCATTGACTAAGTGCTCACTGAAGACCCCAAGTATACTTCCTCTGGGCCTGTTGTAGACAGAAAAGTATACTTGGTGCTTTACTCACCACCATGTTTGAGGGACATTGGCATGTGCACCACTGATAGGAGGAGGGACAAATAAAAAGGAACACCTATTTCTAGACAGGAGCATTTGGGAGCAATGTGTGTGTTGTGGAGAGACGTGTTTGGTTGAGTGTCCAAACTTCCCTCTTTATGTGGTTATTACTTCTTTACAATCGTGGATATCATAAAACCCAGTGATTTCAAAAGCCCAGATGCATATTATTACAGCAATTCATTTGTTGATGTGAGAAAAATGAGAAGGACATTGCAGTACCACTAAATCTATACCTGGGCACTGCTGATACCAAACAAAAGGAATTCACGGTGGCTAGGTAGGACTATTTTCTAGTGACTGTCTCTGGGGACTCAAACAGAGTCCGTTTGTTTCTTTGTTTCAAAGATTCACTTGTATAGGTTACCTGTCCCCGCCCCTTCAGCTTGTAGTTTGTCTGTGTCCTTGGATCACAAGTGAGTCTCCAGTAAGGGAGCACTTAGGTGATCTTAAGTTTTCATCCTTCATTCTCACCCTGTGTCTTTTGATTGGAGCAGTGAAAGCCTGTACTTTTATTCTGATATTTGATAGCTAGGCTCTTACAGCACTTTGAAATTTTTTTTATTCTCATTCATATACAACCACATGCAGAACAATATGTTTACTAGTCTAACCCCTTCACCAAGTCATCGCCAAATCCCAGTTTCAGTCGCTGTCCGTCAGCGTGTCGTAAGATGCTCTAGAATCACTACTTGTTTTCTCTGTGTTGTATAGCCCTCCTAATGACCATTCACCCTACACATTATTCATGCTAATCCTAATGCCCCCATTCTTTTTCCCCGCCCTTATCAATCCCTTCCCACAAACACTACCCAGTCCCTTTCTCTTTGGTAACTGTTAGTCCACTCTCGGGTACTGTGTATATGCTGCTCTTTCTTCCTTCAGTTTTTCTTTGTTATCGTACTCCACACATGAGTTAAATGATTTGGTACATGTATTTCTCCGACTGGCCTATTTGACTGAGCATAATACCCTCTAGCTCCATCCAAGTTATTGTCAATAATAGGATTTGTTTTCTTCTTATGGCTGCTTATTGCACTTTTTAAACTGGATTTTATTCTTCTTTTTTGTTTGTAGTTTCTCTATGTGCTTCAACCATTGCTCCCATGGTTATGAGCAATAGCTTTGTGTTAATCGATATGAACCTATATTTATCTATCTGTCTGTCTATCAATCATTCAATCAATCAATCATCTTTCTGTCTGCCCATCTGTCCTTGTGTACAGAACAGTTAACCACATATCCAATGTCACTTTCCTACATTATGCTTCCAAAAATCCTGCAAGGTAACTAGGCTGTAGGGAGAGCACTGGGTTCACCGAGACACTTGCAGGTCGTGTCGGCCGAGTGTACCTACAAAACCAGGAAATGGTTGTGCAGGGACTTGAACCCGTGTCTCTCACCTCTGTCCTCTTTCATCTCCTTCTCACTTCCTGTCTGTATTTAGCCACATTCATTCACTAAGTGCTCCCTGAAGACCACAAGTATCCTTCCTCTGGGCATGTGGTCGACAGAAACGTAAAATTGTTGCTTTGCTCACCACCATGTTTGAAGGACATCTATGTGAACACCACTGATAGGATGGAGGGTCAAATAAAAAGGAACACCAATTTCTAGACAGGAGCAGTTGGGCGCTAAGAGTGTATTTTGGAGTGACATGTTTATTTGAGTGTCCAAACTTCCCTCTTTAGGTGGTTATTACTTCACATTCGTGAAGATCATAAAACCCACAGATTTCAAAGGCCCAGATTCTTATTATTTCAGCAACTCAGTTGTTGAGGTGAGAGAAAATGAGAAGGACGTTGCTCCACCACTAAATCTATGGCTGGGCCTTGCTGAAACCAAACAAAAAGAATTCACGGTGGCCAGATAGTGCTATTTTCTACTGACTGTCTCTGGGGGCTCAAACAGAATCCATTTGTTTGATTGTTTGTTTTTCAGTTTCACTCGTGTAGGGTACTTGTCCCCACACCTTCAGCTTGTAGTTTGTCTGTGTCCTTGGATCTCAAGTGAGTCTCCTGTAAGGAAGCACGTAGGTTTCTTGAGTTTTCATCCGTTCTTTTAACCCTGTGTCTTTTGTTTGCAGCACTCAGAGCCTGACCTTTTATTCTGATGATTCAGTGCTGTGCCCTTATTGCACTTAAAAAATTTTTTTTGTTTTCATTAATCTACAATCACGTGAAGAACATTATGTTTACTATGCTCCCCCTTATCCAAGTCCACCAGCAAAAACCTCTTAAAGTCGCTGTCCATCAGCATAGTTGGATGCTTTAAACCCCTTCAGCATGTACCCCTTCAAAGACACCGATACAGTCTCTGTCAATCATGGAGTAGTAAGATGCTATATAACCTCTACTAGTCTTCTCTGTGTTGTACAGCACTCCCCATGTCCCGCGCGACCCCACGCAATATACATGGTAATCCTAATGCCCCCAATCTTTCTCCCCACACTTATCCCTCCCTTCAGAACCACCCTGTGCAGTCCTTTACAATTTGGCAACTTTTAGTCAACTCTCGGGTTGTGTGAGTATCCTGCTGTTTTTTTCCTTCAGTTTCTCTTTGTTGTTATACTCCACACATGAGAGATATCATTTGATATTGTCTTTCTCCGCCTGACCTATTTTTCTGAACATACTACTGTCTAGCTCCATCCACGTCATTGCAAATGGTAGGATTTGTTTTCTTCTTATGGCTGCTCACAGCACTTTGTAAACTGGATTTCATTCTTCCTTTTTGTTTGTAGTTTAGCTATGTGATTTCACCATTCATCTCCTGGTTATGAGCAAAAGCTTTGTGTCAATCGATATGTATCTGTATCTATCTATCGCTCTGTCTGTCTGTATATCTATCTATCTTTCTATATATCCTTCTTTCTATCTCTCTATCCTCTCTATTTATCTATCCATCTATCTAGCTTCCTGTCTTCTATCATGTGTATAATCTATCGATCATATGTCATCTATCTATCTGTCTGTCTATGAAACAATCTTCTTTCTGTCTGCCCATCTATCCTTATGTACAGAACAGTTAACTACATCACCTATGACACTTCCCTACATTATGCTTTCAAAAACATTGCAAGGTCACTATGCCGTAGGGAGAGCACTGGGCTCACTGAGACAATTGCAGATCGAATCAGCCGCGTGTGCTTACAAAACCAGTAAATGGTGGTGCAGGGACTTATACCCGTATCTCTGTCCTCTGTCCTCTTAAACCTCCTTCTCGCTTGCTAACTGTATTTAGCCACATTCATTGACTAAGTGCTCACTGAAGACCCCAAGTATACTTCCTCTGGGCCTGTTGTAGACAGAAAAGTATACTTGGTGCTTTACTCACCACCATGTTTGAGGGACATTGGCATGTTCACCACTGGTAGGAGGAGGGACAAATAAAAAGGAACATCTATTTCTAGACAGGAGCATTTGGGAGCAAAGTGTGTGTTGTGGAGAGACGTGTTTGGTTGAGTGTCCAAACTTCCCTCTTTATGTGGTTATTACTTCTTTACAATCGTGGATATCATAAAACCCAGTGATTTCAAAAGCCCAGACGCATATTATTACAGCAATTCATTTGTTGATGTGAGAAAAATGAGAAGGACATTGCAGTAATACTAAATCTATACCTGGGCACTGCTGATAGCAAACAAAAGGAATTCACGGTGGCTAGGTAGGACTATTTTCTAGTGACAGTCTCTGGGGTCTCAAACAGAATCCATTTGTTTCTTTGTTTCAAAGATTCACTTGTATAGGGAACCTGTCCCCGCCCCTTCAGCTTGTAGTTTGTCTGTGTCCTTGGATCACAAGTGAGTCTCCAGTAAGGGAGCACTTAGGTGATCTTGAGTTTTCATCAGTTCTTCTAACCCTGTGTCTTTTGATTGGAGCAGTGAAAGCCTGTACTTTTATTCTGATATTTGATAGCTAGGCTCTTACTGCACTTTGAAATTTTTTTTGTTCTCATTTATATACAATCACATGCAGAACAATATGTTAACTAGTCTAACCCCTTCACCAAGTCCTCGCCAAATCCCAGTTTCAGTCGCTGTCCGTCAGCGTGTCGTAAGATGCTCTAGAATCACTACTTGTCTTCTCTGTGTTGTATAGCCCTCCTAATGACCATTCACCCTACCCATTATTCATGCTAATCCTAATGCCCCCATTCTTTTTCCCCGCCCTTATCAATCCCTTCCCACAAACACTACCCAGTCCCTTTCTCTTTGGTAACTGTTAGTCCACTCTCGGGTACTGTGTATATGCTGCTGTTTCTTCCTTCAGTTTTTCTTTGTTATCGTACTCCACACATGAGTTAAATGATTTGGTACATGTATTTCTCCGACTGGCCTATTTGACTGAGCATAATACCCTCTAGCTCCATCCAAGTTATTGTCAATGATAGGATTTGTTTTCTTCTAATGTCTGCTTATTGCACTTTTTAAACTGGATTTTATTCTTCTTTTTTGTTTGTAGTTTCTCTATGTGCTTCAACCATTGCTCTCATGGTTATGAGCAATAGCTTTGTGTTAATCGATATGAACCTATATTTATCTATCTGTCTGTCTATCAATCATTCAATCAATCAATCATCGTTCTGTCTGCCCATCTGTCCTTGTGTACAGAACAGTTAACCACATATCCAATGTCACTTTCCTACATTATGCTTCCAAAAATCCTGCAAGGTAACTAGGCTGTAGGGAGAGCACTGGGTTCACCGAGACACTTGTAGGTCGTGTCGGCCGAGTGTACCTACAAAACCAGGAAATGGTTGTGCAGGGACTTGAACCCGTGTCTCTCACCTCTGTCCTCTTTCATCTCCTTCTCACTTCCTGTCTGTATTTAGCCACATTCATTAAGTGCTCCCTGAAGACCACAAGTATCCTTCCTCTGGGCATGTGGTCGACAGAAACGTAAAATTGTTGCTTTGCTCACCACCATGTTTGAAGGACATCTATGTGAACACCACTGATAGGATGGAGGGTCAAATAAAAAGGAACACCAATTTCTAGACAGGAGCAGTTGGGAGCTAAGAGTGTATTTTGGAGTGACATGTTTATTTGAGTGTCCAAACTTCCCTCTTTAGGTGGTTATTACTTCACATTCGTGAAGATCATAAAACCCACAGATTTCAAAGGCCCAGATTCTTATTATTTCAGCAACTCAGTTGTTGAGGTGAGAGAAAATGAGAAGGACGTTGCTCCACCACTAAATCTATGGCTGGGCCTTGCTGAAACCAAACAAAAAGAATTCACGGTGGCCAGATAGTGCTATTTTCTACTGACTGTCTCTGGGGGCTCAAACAGAATCCATTTGTTTGATTGTTTGTTTTTCAGTTTCACTCGTGTAGGGTACTTGTCCCCACACCTTCAGCTTGTAGTTTGTCTGTGTCCTTGGATCTCAAGTGAGTCTCCTGTAAGGAAGCACGTAGGTTTCTTGAGTTTTCATCCGTTCTTTTAACCCTGTGTCTTTTGTTTGCAGCACTCAGAGCCTGACATTTTATTCTGATGATTCAGTGCTGTGCCCTTATTGCACTTAAAAAATTTTTTTTGTTTTCATTAATCTACAATCACGTGAAGAACATTATGTTTACTATGCTCCCCCTTATCCAAGTCCACCAGCAAAAACCTCTTAAAGTCGCTGTCCATCAGCATAGTTGGATGCTTTAAACCCCTTCAGCATGTACCCCTTCAAAGACACCGATACAGTCGCTGTCAATCATGGAGTAGCAAGATGCTATATAACCTCTACTAGTCTTCTCTGTGTTGTACAGCACTCCCCATGACCCGCGCGACCCAACGCAATATACATGGTAATCCTAATGCCCCCAATCTTTCTCCCCACACTTATCCCTCCCTTCAGAACCACCCTGTGCAGTCCTTTTCCCTTTGGCAACTTTTAGTCAACTCTCGGGTTCTGTGAGTATCCTGCTGTTTTTTTCCTTCAGTTTCTCTTTGTTGTTATACTCCACACATGAGAGATATCATTTGATATTGTCTTTCTCCGCCTGACCTATTTTTCTGAACATACTACTGTCTAGCTCCATCCACGTCATTGCAAATGGTAGGATTTGTTTTCTTCTTATGGCTGCTTACTGCACTTTGTAAACTGGATTTCATTCTTCCTTTTTGTTTGTAGTTTAGCTATGTGATTTCACCATTCATCTCCTGTTTATGAGCAAAAACTTTGTGTCAATCGATATGTATCTGTATCTATCTATCGCTCTGTCTGTCTGTATATCTATCTATCTTTCTATATATCCTTCTTTCTATCTCTCTATCCTCTCTATTTATCTATCCATCCATCTAGCTTCCTGTCTTCTATCATGTGTATAATCTATCGATCATCTGTCATCTATCTATCTGTCTGTCTATGAAACAATCTTCTTTCTGTCTGCCCATCTATCCTTATGTACAGAACAGTTAACTACATCACCTATGTCACTTCCCTACATTATGCTTTCAAAAACATTGCAAGGTCACTAGGCCGTAGGGAGAGCACTGGGCTCACTGAGACAATTGCAGATCGAATCAGCCGCGTGTGCTTACAAAACCAGTAAATGGTGGTGCAGGGACTTATACCCGTATCTCTGTCCTCTGTCCTCTTAAACCTCCTTCTCGCTTGCTAACTGTATTTAGCCACATTCATTGACTAAGTGCTCACTGAAGACCCCAAGTATACTTCCTCTGGGCCTGTTGTAGACAGAAAAGTATACTTGGTGCTTTACTCACCACCATGTTTGAGGGACATTTTCATGTTCACCACTGATAGGAGGAGGGACAAATAAAAAGGAACACCTATTTCTAGACAGGAGCATTTGGGAGCAAAGTGTGTGTTGTGGAGAGACGTGTTTGGTTGAGTGTCCAAACTTCCCTCTTTATGTGGTTATTACTTCTTTACAATCGTGGATATCATAAAACACAGTGATTTCAAAAGCCCAGACGCATATTATTACAGCAATTCATTTGTTGATGTGAGAAAAATGAGAAGGACATTGCAGTACCACTAAATCTATACCTGGGCACTGCTGATACCAAACAAAAGGAATTCACGGTGGCTAGGTAGGACTATTTTCTAGTGACTGTCTCTGGGGACTCAAACAGAATCCATTTGTTTCTTTGTTTCAATGATTCATTTGTATAGGTTACCTGTCCCCGCCCCTTCAGCTTGTAGTTTGTCTGTGTCCTTGGATCACAAGTGAGTCTCCAGTAAGGGAGCACTTAGGTGATCTTAAGTTTTCATCCGTCCTTCTAACCCTGTGTCTTTTGATTGGAGCAGTGAAAGCCTGTACTTTTATTCTGATATTTGATAGCTAGGCTCTTACAGCACTTTGAAATTTTTTTATTCTCATTAATATACAACCACATGCAGAACAATATGTTTACTAGTCTAACCCCTTCACCAAGTCATCGCCAAATCCCAGTTTCAGTCGCTGTCCGTCAGCGTGTCGTAAGATGCTCTAGAATCACTACTTGTCTTCTCTGTGTTGTATAGCCCTCCTAATGACCATTCACCCTACCCATTATTCATGCTAATCCTAATGCCCCCATTCTTTTTCCCCGCCCTTATCAATCCCTTCCCACAAACACTACCCAGTCCCTTTCTCTTTGGTAACTGTTAGTCCACTCTCGGGTACTGTGTATATGCTGCTGTTTCTTCCTTCAGTTTTTCTTTGTTATCGTACTCCACACATGAGTTAAATGATTTGGTACATGTATTTCTCCGACTGGCCTATTTGACTGAGCATAATACCCTCTAGCTCCATCCAAGTTATTGTCAATGATAGGATTTGTTTTCTTCTTATGGCTGCTTATTGCACTTTTTAAACTGGATTTTATTCTTCTTTTTTGTTTGTAGTTTCTCTATGTGCTTCAACCATTGCTCTCATGGTTATGAGCAATAGCTTTGTGTTAATCGATATGAACCTATATTTATCTATCTGTCTGTGTATCAATCATTCAATCAATCAATCATCGTTCTGTCTGCCCATCTGTCCTTGTGTACAGAACAGTTAACCACATATCCAATGTCACTTTCCTACATTATGCTTCCAAAAATCCTGCAAGGTAACTAGGCTGTAGGGAGAGCACTGGGTTCACCGAGACACTTGCAGGTCGTGTCGGCCGAGTGTACCTACAAAACCAGCAAATGGTTGTGCAGGGACTTGAACCCGTGTCTCTCACATCTGTCCTCTTTCATCTCCTTCTCACTTCCTGTCTGTATTTAGCCACATTCATTCACTAAGTGCTCCCTGAAGACCGCAAGTATCCTTCCTCTGGGCATGTGGTCGACTGAAACGTAAAATTGTTGCTTTGCTCACCACCATGTTTGAAGGACATCTATGTGAACACCACTGATAGGATGGAGGGTCAAATAAAAAGGAACACCAATTTCTAGACAGGAGCAGTTGGGAGCTAAGAGTGTATTTTGGAGTGACATGTTTACTTGAGTGTCCAAACTGCCCTCTTTAGGTGGTTATTACTTCACATTCGTGAAGATCATAAAACCCACAGATTTCAAAGGCCCAGATTCTTATTATTTCAGCAACTCAGTTGTTGAGGTGAGAGAAAATGAGAAGGACGTTGCTCCACCACTAAATCTATGGCTGGGCCTTGCTGAAACCAAACAAAAAGAATTCACGGTGGCCAGATAGTGCTATTTTCTACTGACTGTCTCTGGGGGCTCAAACAGAATCCATTTGTTTGATTGTTTGTTTTTCAGTTTCACTCGTGTAGGGTACTTGTCCCCACACCTTCAGCTTGTAGTTTGTCTGTGTCCTTGGATCTCAAGTGAGTCTCCTGTAAGGAAGTACGTAGGTTTCTTGAGTTTTCATCCGTTCTTTTAACCCTGTGTCTTTTGTTTGCAGCACTCAGAGCCTGACCTTTTATTCTGATGATTCAGTGCTGTGCCCTTTTTGCACTTAAAAAATTTTTTTTGTTTTCATTAATCTACAATCACGTGAAGAACATTATGTTTACTATGCTCCCCCTTATCCAAGTCCACCAGCAAAAACCTCTTAAAGTCGCTGTCCATCAGCATAGTTGGATGCTTTAAACCCCTTCAGCATGTACCCCTTCAAAGACACCGATACAGTCGCTGTCAATCATGGAGTAGCAAGATGCTATATAACCTCTACTAGTCTTCTCTGTGTTGTACAGCACTCCCCATGTCCCGCGCGACCCCACGCAATATACATGGTAATCCTAATGCCCCCAATCTTTCTCCCCACACTTATCCCTCCCTTCAGAACCACCCTGTGCAGTCCTTTTCCCTTTGGCAACTTTTAGTCAACTCTCGGGTTCTGTGAGTATCCTGCTGTTTTTTTCCTTCAGTTTCTCTTTGTTGTTATACTCCACACATGAGAGATATCATTTGATATTGTCTTTCTCCGCCTGACCTATTTTTCTGAACATACTACTGTCTAGCTCCATCCACGTCATTGCAAATGGTAGGATTTGTTTTCTTCTTATGGCTGCTCACAGCACTTTGTAAACTGGATTTCATTCTTCCTTTTTGTTTGTAGTTTAGCTATGTGATTTCACCATTCATCTCCTGGTTATGAGCAACAGCTTTGTGTCAATCGATATGTATCTGTATCTATCTATCGCTCTGTCTGTCTGTATATCTATCTATCTTTCTATATATCCTTCTTTCTATCTCTCTATCCTCTCTATTTATCTATCCATCTATCTAGCTTCCTGTCTTCTATCATGTGTATAATCTATCGATCATCTGTCATCTATCTATCTGTCTGTCTATGAAACAATCTTCTTTCTGTCTGCCCATCTATCCTTATGTACAGAACAGTTAACTACATCACCTATGTCACTTCCCTACATTATGCTTTCAAAAACATTGCAAGGTCACTAGGCCGTAGGGAGAGCACTGGGCTCACTGAGACAATTGCAGATCGAATCAGCCGCGTGTGCTTACAAAACCAGTAAATGGTGGTGCAGGGACTTATACCTGTATCTCTGTCCTCTGTCCTCTTAAACCTCCTTCTCGCTTGCTAACTGTATTTAGCCACATTCATTGACTAAGTGCTCACTGAAGACCCCAAGTATACTTCCTCTGGGCCTGTTGTAGACAGAAAAGTATACTTGGTGCTTTACTCACCACCATGTTTGAGGGACATTGGCATGTGCACCACTGATAGGAGGAGGGACAAATAAAAAGGAACACCTATTTCTAGACAGGAGCATTTGGGAGCAAAGTGTGTGTTGTGGAGAGACGTGTTTGGTTGAGTGTCCAAACTTCCCTCTTTATGTGGTTATTACTTCTTTACAATCGTGGATATCATAAAACACAGTGATTTCAAAAGCCCAGACGCATATTATTACAGCAATTCTTTTGTTGATGTGAGAAAAATGAGAAGGACATTGCAGTACCACTAAATCTATACCTGGGCACTGCTGATACCAAACAAAAGGAATTCACGGTGGCTAGGTAGGACTATTTTCTAGTGACTGTCTCTGGGGACTCAAACAGAATCCATTTGTTTCTTTGTTTCAATGATTCACTTGTATAGGTTACCTGTCCCCGCCCCTTCAGCTTGTAGTTTGTCTGTGTCCTTGGATCACAAGTGAGTCTCCAGTAAGGGAGCACTTAGGTGATCTTAAGTTTTCATCCGTCCTTCTAACCCTGTGTCTTTTGATTGGAGCAGTGAAAGCCTGTACTTTTATTCTGATATTTGATAGCTAGGCTCTTACAGCACTTTGAAATTTTTTTATTCTCATTAATATACAACCACATGCAGAACAATATGTTTACTAGTCTAACCCCTTCACCAAGTCATCGCCAAATCCCAGTTTCAGTCGCTGTCCGTCAGCGTGTCGTAAGATGCTCTAGAATCACTACTTGTCTTCTCTGTGTTGTATAGCCCTCCTAATGACCATTCACCCTACACATTATTCATGCTAATCCTAATGCCCCCATTCTTTTTCCCCGCCCTTATCAATCCCTTCCCACAAACACTACCCAGTCCCTTTCTCTTTGGTAACTGTTAGTCCACTCTCGGGTACTGTGTATATGCTGCTGTTTCTTCCTTCAGTTTTTCTTTGTTATCGTACTCCACACATGAGTTAAATGATTTGGTACATGTATTTCTCCGACTGGCCTATTTGACTGAGCATAATACCCTCTAGCTCCATCCAAGTTATTGTCAATGATAGGATTTGTTTTCTTCTTATGGCTGCTTATTGCACTTTTTAAACTGGATTTTATTCTTCTTTTTTGTTTGTAGTTTCTCTATGTGCTTCAACCATTGCTCTCATGGTTATGAGCAATAGCTTTGTGTTAATCGATATGAACCTATATTTATCTATCTGTCTGTCTATCAATCATTCAATCAATCAATCATCGTTCTGTCTGCCCATCTGTCCTTGTGTACAGAACAGTTAACCACATATCCAATGTCACTTTCCTACATTATGCTTCCAAAAATCCTGCAAGGTAACTAGGCTGTAGGGAGAGCACTGGGTTCACCGAGACACTTGCATGTCGTGTCGGCCGAGTGTACCTACAAAACCAGCAAATGGTTGTGCAGGGACTTGAACCCGTGTCTCTCACCTCTGTCCTCTTTCATCTCCTTCTCACTTCCTGTCTGTATTTAGCCACATTCATTCACTAAGTGCTCCCTGAAGACCACAAGTATCCTTCCTCTGGGCATGTGGTCGACAGAAACGTAAAATTGTTGCTTTGCTCACCACCATGTTTGAAGGACATCTATGTGAACACCACTGATAGGATGGAGGGTCAAATAAAAAGGAACACCAATTTCTAGACAGGAGCAGTTGGGAGCTAAGAGTGTATTTTGGAGTGACATGTTTACTTGAGTGTCCAAACTTCCCTCTTTAGATGGTTATTACTTCACATTCGTGAAGATCATAAAACCCACAGATTTCAAAGGCCCAGATTCTTATTATTTCAGCAACTCAGTTGTTGAGGTGAGAGAAAATGAGAAGGACGTTGCTCCACCACTAAATCTATGGCTGGGCCTTGGTGAAAACAAACAAAAAGAATTCACGGTGGCCAGATAGTGCTATTTTCTACTGACTGTCTCTGGGGGCTCAAACAGAATCCATTTGTTTGATTGTTTGTTTTTCAGTTTCACTCGTGTAGGGTACTTGTCCCCACACCTTCAGCTTGTAGTTTGTCTGTGTCCTTGGATCTCAAGTGAGTCTCCTGTAAGGAAGCACGTAGGTTTCTTGAGTTTTCATCCGTTCTTTTAACCCTGTGTCTTTTGTTTGCAGCACTCAGAGCCTGACCTTTTATTCTGATGATTCAGTGCTGTGCCCTTATTGCACTTAAAAAATTTTTTTTGTTTTCATTAATCTACAATCACGTGAAGAACATTATGTTTACTATGCTCCCCCTTATCCAAGTCCACCAGCAAAAACCTCTTAAAGTCGCTGTCCATCAGCATAGTTGGATGCTTTAAACCCCTTCAGCATGTACCCCTTCAAAGACACCGATACAGTCGCTGTCAATCATGGAGTAGCAAGATGCTATATAACCTCTACTAGTCTTCTCTGTGTTGTACAGCACTCCCCATGTCCCGCGCGACCCCACGCAATATACATGGTAATCCTAATGCCCCCAATCTTTCTCCCCACACTTATCCCTCCCTTCAGAACCACCCTGTGCAGTCCTTTTCCCTTTGGCAACTTTTAGTCAACTCTCGGGTTCTGTGAGTATCCTGCTGTTTTTTTCCTTCAGTTTCTCTTTGTTGTTATACTCCACACATGAGAGATATCATTTGATATTGTCTTTCTCCGCCTGACCTATTTTTCTGAACATACTACTGTCTAGCTCCATCCACGTCATTGCAAATGGTAGGATTTGTTTTCTTCTTATGGCTGCTCACTGCACTTTGTAAACTGGATTTCATTCTTCCTTTTTGTTTGTAGTTTAGCTATGTGATTTCACCATTCATCTCCTGGTTATGAGCAACAGCTTTGTGTCAATCGATATGTATCTGTATCTATCTATCGCTCTGTCTGTCTGTATATCTATCTATCTTTCTATATATCCTTCTTTCTATCTCTCTATCCTCTCTATTTATCTATCCATCTATCTAGCTTCCTGTCTTCTATCATGTGTATAATCTATCGATCATCTGTCATCTATCTATCTGTCTGTCTATGAAACAATCTTCTTTCTGTCTGCCCATCTATCCTTATGTACAGAACAGTTAACTACATCACCTATGTCACTTCCCTACATTATGCTTTCAAAAACATTGCAAGGTCACTAGGCCGTAGGGAGAGCACTGGGCTCACTGAGACAATTGCAGATCGAATCAGCCGCGTGTGCTTACAAAACCAGTAAATGGTGGTGCAGGGACTTATACCTGTATCTCTGTCCTCTGTCCTCTTAAACCTCCTTCTCGCTTGCTAACTGTATTTAGCCACATTCATTGACTAAGTGCTCACTGAAGACCCCAAGTATACTTCCTCTGGGCCTGTTGTAGACAGAAAAGTATACTTGGTGCTTTACTCACCACCATGTTTGAGGGACATTGGCATGTGCACCACTGATAGGAGGAGGGACAAATAAAAAGGAACACCTATTTCTAGACAGGAGCATTTGGGAGCAAAGTGTGTGTTGTGGAGAGACGTGTTTGGTTGAGTGTCCAAACTTCCCTCTTTATGTGGTTATTACTTCTTTACAATCGTGGATATCATAAAACACAGTGATTTCAAAAGCCCAGACGCATATTATTACAGCAATTCTTTTGTTGATGTGAGAAAAATGAGAAGGACATTGCAGTACCACTAAATCTATACCTGGGCACTGCTGATACCAAACAAAAGGAATTCACGGTGGCTAGGTAGGACTATTTTCTAGTGACTGTCTCTGGGGACTCAAACAGAATCCATTTGTTTCTTTGTTTCAATGATTCACTTGTATAGGTTACCTGTCCCCGCCCCTTCAGCTTGTAGTTTGTCTGTGTCCTTGGATCACAAGTGAGTCTCCAGTAAGGGAGCACTTAGGTGATCTTAAGTTTTCATCCGTCCTTCTAACCCTGTGTCTTTTGATTGGAGCAGTGAAAGCCTGTACTTTTATTCTGATATTTGATAGCTAGGCTCTTACAGCACTTTGAAATTTTTTTATTCTCATTAATATACAACCACATGCAGAACAATATGTTTACTAGTCTAACCCCTTCACCAAGTCATCGCCAAATCCCAGTTTCAGTCGCTGTCCGTCAGCGTGTCGTAAGATGCTCTAGAATCACTACTTGTCTTCTCTGTGTTGTATAGCCCTCCTAATGACCATTCACCCTACACATTATTCATGCTAATCCTAATGCCCCCATTCTTTTTCCCCGCCCTTATCAATCCCTTCCCACAAACACTACCCAGTCCCTTTCTCTTTGGTAACTGTTAGTCCACTCTCGGGTACTGTGTATATGCTGCTGTTTCTTCCTTCAGTTTTTCTTTGTTATCGTACTCCACACATGAGTTAAATGATTTGGTACATGTATTTCTCCGACTGGCCTATTTGACTGAGCATAATACCCTCTAGCTCCATCCAAGTTATTGTCAATGATAGGATTTGTTTTCTTCTTATGGCTGCTTATTGCACTTTTTAAACTGGATTTTATTCTTCTTTTTTGTTTGTAGTTTCTCTATGTGCTTCAACCATTGCTCTCATGGTTATGAGCAATAGCTTTGTGTTAATCGATATGAACCTATATTTATCTATCTGTCTGTCTATCAATCATTCAATCAATCAATCATCGTTCTGTCTGCCCATCTGTCCTTGTGTACAGAACAGTTAACCACATATCCAATGTCACTTTCCTACATTATGCTTCCAAAAATCCTGCAAGGTAACTAGGCTGTAGGGAGAGCACTGGGTTCACCGAGACACTTGCATGTCGTGTCGGCCGAGTGTACCTACAAAACCAGCAAATGGTTGTGCAGGGACTTGAACCCGTGTCTCTCACCTCTGTCCTCTTTCATCTCCTTCTCACTTCCTGTCTGTATTTAGCCACATTCATTCACTAAGTGCTCCCTGAAGACCACAAGTATCCTTCCTCTGGGCATGTGGTCGACAGAAACGTAAAATTGTTGCTTTGCTCACCACCATGTTTGAAGGACATCTATGTGAACACCACTGATAGGATGGAGGGTCAAATAAAAAGGAACACCAATTTCTAGACAGGAGCAGTTGGGAGCTAAGAGTGTATTTTGGAGTGACATGTTTACTTGAGTGTCCAAACTTCCCTCTTTAGATGGTTATTACTTCACATTCGTGAAGATCATAAAACCCACAGATTTCAAAGGCCCAGATTCTTATTATTTCAGCAACTCAGTTGTTGAGGTGAGAGAAAATGAGAAGGACGTTGCTCCACCACTAAATCTATGGCTGGGCCTTGGTGAAAACAAACAAAAAGAATTCACGGTGGCCAGATAGTGCTATTTTCTACTGACTGTCTCTGGGGGCTCAAACAGAATCCATTTGTTTGATTGTTTGTTTTTCAGTTTCACTCGTGTAGGGTACTTGTCCCCACACCTTCAGCTTGTAGTTTGTCTGTGTCCTTGGATCTCAAGTGAGTCTCCTGTAAGGAAGCACGTAGGTTTCTTGAGTTTTCATCCGTTCTTTTAACCCTGTGTCTTTTGTTTGCAGCACTCAGAGCCTGACCTTTTATTCTGATGATTCAGTGCTGTGCCCTTATTGCACTTAAAAAATTTTTTTTGTTTTCATTAATCTACAATCACGTGAAGAACATTATGTTTACTATGCTCCCCCTTATCCAAGTCCACCAGCAAAAACCTCTTAAAGTCGCTGTCCATCAGCATAGTTGGATGCTTTAAACCCCTTCAGCATGTACCCCTTCAAAGACACCGATACAGTCGCTGTCAATCATGGAGTAGCAAGATGCTATATAACCTCTACTAGTCTTCTCTGTGTTGTACAGCACTCCCCATGTCCCGCGCGACCCCACGCAATATACATGGTAATCCTAATGCCCCCAATCTTTCTCCCCACACTTATCCCTCCCTTCAGAACCACCCTGTGCAGTCCTTTTCCCTTTGGCAACTTTTAGTCAACTCTCGGGTTCTGTGAGTATCCTGCTGTTTTTTTCCTTCAGTTTCTCTTTGTTGTTATACTCCACACATGAGAGATATCATTTGATATTGTCTTTCTCCGCCTGACCTATTTTTCTGAACATACTACTGTCTAGCTCCATCCACGTCATTGCAAATGGTAGGATTTGTTTTCTTCTTATGGCTGCTCACTGCACTTTGTAAACTGGATTTCATTCTTCCTTTTTGTTTGTAGTTTAGCTATGTGATTTCACCATTCATCTCCTGGTTATGAGCAACAGCTTTGTGTCAATCGATATGTATCTGTATCTATCTATCGCTCTGTCTGTCTGTATATCTATCTATCTTTCTATATATCCTTCTTTCTATCTCTCTATCCTCTCTATTTATCTATCCATCTATCTAGCTTCCTGTCTTCTATCATGTGTATAATCTATCGATCATCTGTCATCTATCTATCTGTCTGTCTATGAAACAATCTTCTTTCTGTCTGCCCATCTATCCTTATGTACAGAACAGTTAACTACATCACCTATGTCACTTCCCTACATTATGCTTTCAAAAACATTGCAAGGTCACTAGGCCGTAGGGAGAGCACTGGGCTCACTGAGACAATTGCAGATCGAATCAGCCGCGTGTGCTTACAAAACCAGTAAATGGTGGTGCAGGGACTTATACCTGTATCTCTGTCCTCTGTCCTCTTAAACCTCCTTCTCGCTTGCTAACTGTATTTAGCCACATTCATTGACTAAGTGCTCACTGAAGACCCCAAGTATACTTCCTCTGGGCCTGTTGTAGACAGAAAAGTATACTTGGTGCTTTACTCACCACCATGTTTGAGGGACATTGGCATGTGCACCACTGATAGGAGGAGGGACAAATAAAAAGGAACACCTATTTCTAGACAGGAGCATTTGGGAGCAAAGTGTGTGTTGTGGAGAGACGTGTTTGGTTGAGTGTCCAAACTTCCCTCTTTATGTGGTTATTACTTCTTTACAATCGTGGATATCATAAAACACAGTGATTTCAAAAGCCCAGACGCATATTATTACAGCAATTCTTTTGTTGATGTGAGAAAAATGAGAAGGACATTGCAGTACCACTAAATCTATACCTGGGCACTGCTGATACCAAACAAAAGGAATTCACGGTGGCTAGGTAGGACTATTTTCTAGTGACTGTCTCTGGGGACTCAAACAGAATCCATTTGTTTCTTTGTTTCAATGATTCACTTGTATAGGTTACCTGTCCCCGCCCCTTCAGCTTGTAGTTTGTCTGTGTCCTTGGATCACAAGTGAGTCTCCAGTAAGGGAGCACTTAGGTGATCTTAAGTTTTCATCCGTCCTTCTAACCCTGTGTCTTTTGATTGGAGCAGTGAAAGCCTGTACTTTTATTCTGATATTTGATAGCTAGGCTCTTACAGCACTTTGAAATTTTTTTATTCTCATTAATATACAACCACATGCAGAACAATATGTTTACTAGTCTAACCCCTTCACCAAGTCATCGCCAAATCCCAGTTTCAGTCGCTGTCCGTCAGCGTGTCGTAAGATGCTCTAGAATCACTACTTGTCTTCTCTGTGTTGTATAGCCCTCCTAATGACCATTCACCCTACACATTATTCATGCTAATCCTAATGCCCCCATTCTTTTTCCCCGCCCTTATCAATCCCTTCCCACAAACACTACCCAGTCCCTTTCTCTTTGGTAACTGTTAGTCCACTCTCGGGTACTGTGTATATGCTGCTGTTTCTTCCTTCAGTTTTTCTTTGTTATCGTACTCCACACATGAGTTAAATGATTTGGTACATGTATTTCTCCGACTGGCCTATTTGACTGAGCATAATACCCTCTAGCTCCATCCAAGTTATTGTCAATGATAGGATTTGTTTTCTTCTTATGGCTGCTTATTGCACTTTTTAAACTGGATTTTATTCTTCTTTTTTGTTTGTAGTTTCTCTATGTGCTTCAACCATTGCTCTCATGGTTATGAGCAATAGCTTTGTGTTAATCGATATGAACCTATATTTATCTATCTGTCTGTCTATCAATCATTCAATCAATCAATCATCGTTCTGTCTGCCCTTCCGTCCTTGTGTACAGAACAGTTAACCACATATCCAATGTCACTTTCCTACATTATGCTTCCAAAAATCCTGCAAGGTAACTAGGCTGTAGGGAGAGCACTGGGTTCACCGAGACACTTGCATGTCGTGTCGGCCGAGTGTACCTACAAAACCAGCAAATGGTTGTGCAGGGACTTGAACCCGTGTCTCTCACCTCTGTCCTCTTTCATCTCCTTCTCACTTCCTGTCTGTATTTAGCCACATTCATTCACTAAGTGCTCCCTGAAGACCACAAGTATCCTTCCTCTGGGCATGTGGTCGACAGAAACGTAAAATTGTTGCTTTGCTCACCACCATGTTTGAAGGACATCTATGTGAACACCACTGATAGGATGGAGGGTCAAATAAAAAGGAACACCAATTTCTAGACAGGAGCAGTTGGGAGCTAAGAGTGTATTTTGGAGTGACATGTTTACTTGAGTGTCCAAACTTCCCTCTTTAGATGGTTATTACTTCACATTCGTGAAGATCATAAAACCCACAGATTTCAAAGGCCCAGATTCTTATTATTTCAGCAACTCAGTTGTTGAGGTGAGAGAAAATGAGAAGGACGTTGCTCCACCACTAAATCTATGGCTGGGCCTTGGTGAAAACAAACAAAAAGAATTCACGGTGGCCAGATAGTGCTATTTTCTACTGACTGTCTCTGGGGGCTCAAACAGAATCCATTTGTTTGATTGTTTGTTTTTCAGTTTCACTCGTGTAGGGTACTTGTCCCCACACCTTCAGCTTGTAGTTTGTCTGTGTCCTTGGATCTCAAGTGAGTCTCCTGTAAGGAAGCACGTAGGTTTCTTGAGTTTTCATCCGTTCTTTTAACCCTGTGTCTTTTGTTTGCAGCACTCAGAGCCTGACCTTTTATTCTGATAATTCAGTGCTGTGCCCTTATTGCACTTAAAAAATTTTTTTTGTTTTCATTAATCTACAATCACGTGAAGAACATTATGTTTACTATGCTCCCCCTTATCCAAGTCCACCAGCAAAAACCTCTTAAAGTCGCTGTCCATCAGCATAGTTGGATGCTTTAAACCCCTTCAGCATGTACCCCTTCAAAGACACCGATACAGTCGCTGTCAATCATGGAGTAGCAAGATGCTATATAACCTCTACTAGTCTTCTCTGTGTTGTACAGCACTCCCCATGTCCCGCGCGACCCCACGCAATATACATGGTAATCCTAATGCCCCCAATCTTTCTCCCCACACTTATCCCTCCCTTCAGAACCACCCTGTGCAGTCCTTTTCCCTTTGGCAACTTTTAGTCAACTCTCGGGTTCTGTGAGTATCCTGCTGTTTTTTTCCTTCAGTTTCTCTTTGTTGTTATACTCCACACATGAGAGATATCATTTGATATTGTCTTTCTCCGCCTGACCTATTTTTCTGAACATACTACTGTCTAGCTCCATCCACGTCATTGCAAATGGTAGGATTTGTTTTCTTCTTATGGCTGCTCACTGCACTTTGTAAACTGGATTTCATTCTTCCTTTTTGTTTGTAGTTTAGCTATGTGATTTCACCATTCATCTCCTGGTTATGAGCAACAGCTTTGTGTCAATCGATATGTATCTGTATCTATCTATCGCTCTGTCTGTCTGTATATCTATCTATCTTTCTATATATCCTTCTTTCTATCTCTCTATCCTCTCTATTTATCTATCCATCTATCTAGCTTCCTGTCTTCTATCATGTGTATAATCTATCGATCATCTGTCATCTATCTATCTGTCTGTCTATGAAACAATCTTCTTTCTGTCTGCCCATCTATCCTTATGTACAGAACAGTTAACTACATCACCTATGTCACTTCCCTACATTATGCTTTCAAAAACATTGCAAGGTCACTAGGCCGTAGGGAGAGCACTGGGCTCACTGAGACAATTGCAGATCGAATCAGCCGCGTGTGCTTACAAAACCAGTAAATGGTGGTGCAGGGACTTATACCCGTATCTCTGTCCTCTGTCCTCTTAAACCTCCTTCTCGCTTGCTAACTGTATTTAGCCACATTCATTGACTAAGTGCTCACTGAAGACCCCAAGTATACTTCCTCTGGGCCTGTTGTAGACAGAAAAGTATACTTGGTGCTTTACTCACCACCATGTTTGAGGGACATTGGCATGTTCACCACTGATAGGAGGAGGGACAAATAAAAAGGAACACCTATTTCTAGACAGGAGCATTTGGGAGCAAAGTGTGTGTTGTGGAGAGACGTGTTTGGTTGAGTGTCCAAACTTCCCTCTTTATGTGGTTATTACTTCTTTACAATCGTGGATATCATAAAACCCAGTGATTTCAAAAGCCCAGACGCATATTATTACAGCAATTCTTTTGTTGATGTGAGAAAAATGAGAAGGACATTGCAGTACCACTAAATCTATACCTGGGCACTGCTGATACCAAACAAAAGGAATTCACGGTGGCTAGGTAGGACTATTTTCTAGTGACTGTCTCTGGGGACTCAAACAGAATCCATTTGTTTCTTTGTTTCAATGATTCACTTGTATAGGTTACCTGTCCCCGCCCCTTCAGCTTGTAGTTTGTCTGTGTCCTTGGATCACAAGTGAGTCTCCAGTAAGGGAGCACTTAGGTGATCTTAAGTTTTCATCCGTCCTTCTAACCCTGTGTCTTTTGATTGGAGTAGTGAAAGCCTGTACTTTTATTCTGATATTTGATAGCTAGGCTCTTACAGCACTTTGAAATTTTTTTATTCTCATTAATATACAACCACATGCAGAACAATATGTTTACTAGTCTAACCCCTTCACCAAGTCATCGCCAAATCCCAGTTTCAGTCGCTGTCCGTCAGCGTGTCGTAAGATGCTCTAGAATCACTACTTGTCTTCTCTGTGTTGTATAGCCCTCCTAATGACCATTCACCCTACACATTATTCATGCTAATCCTAATGCCCCCATTCTTTTTCCCCGCCCTTATCAATCCCTTCCCACAAACACTACCCAGTCCCTTTCTCTTTGGTAACTGTTAGTCCACTCTCGGGTACTGTGTATATGCTGCTGTTTCTTCCTTCAGTTTTTCTTTGTTAACGTACTCCACACATGAGTTAAATGATTTGGTACATGTATTTCTCCGACTGGCCTATTTGATTGAGCATAATACCCTCTAGCTCCATCCAAGTTATTGTCAATGATAGGATTTGTTTTCTTCTTATGGCTGCTTATTGCACTTTTTAAACTGGATTTTATTCTTCTTTTTTGTTTGTAGTTTCTCTATGTGCTTCAACCATTGCTCTCATGGTTATGAGCAATAGCTTTGTGTTAATCGATATGAACCTATATTTATCTATCTGTCTGTCTATCAATCATTCAATCAATCAATCATCGTTCTGTCTGCCCATCTGTCCTTGTGTACAGAACAGTTAACCACATATCCAATGTCACTTTCCTACATTATGCTTCCAAAAATCCTGCAAGGTAACTAGGCTGTAGGGAGAGCACTGGGTTCACCGAGACACTTGCATGTCGTGTCGGCCGAGTGTACCTACAAAACCAGCAAATGGTTGTGCAGGGACTTGAACCCGTGTCTCTCACCTCTGTCCTCTTTCATCTCCTTCTCACTTCCTGTCTGTATTTAGCCACATTCATTCACTAAGTGCTCCCTGAAGACCACAAGTATCCTTCCTCTGGGCATGTGGTCGACAGAAACGTAAAATTGTTGCTTTGCTCACCACCATGTTTGAAGGACATCTATGTGAACACCACTGATAGGATGGAGGGTCAAATAAAAAGGAACACCAATTTCTAGACAGGAGCAGTTGGGAGCTAAGAGTGTATTTTGGAGTGACATGTTTACTTGAGTGTCCAAACTTCCCTCTTTAGATGGTTATTACTTCACATTCGTGAAGATCATAAAACCCACAGATTTCAAAGGCCCAGATTCTTATTATTTCAGCAACTCAGTTGTTGAGGTGAGAGAAAATGAGAAGGACGTTGCTCCACCACTAAATCTATGGCTGGGCCTTGGTGAAAACAAACAAAAAGAATTCACGGTGGCCAGATAGTGCTATTTTCTACTGACTGTCTCTGGGGGCTCAAACAGAATCCATTTGTTTGATTGTTTGTTTTTCAGTTTCACTCGTGTAGGGTACTTGTCCCCACACCTTCAGCTTGTAGTTTGTCTGTGTCCTTGGATCTCAAGTGAGTCTCCTGTAAGGAAGCACGTAGGTTTCTTGAGTTTTCATCCGTTCTTTTAACCCTGTGTCTTTTGTTTGCAGCACTCAGAGCCTGACCTTTTATTCTGATGATTCAGTGCTGTGCCCTTATTGCACTTAAAAAATTTTTTTTGTTTTCATTAATCTACAATCACGTGAAGAACATTATGTTTACTATGCTCCCCCTTATCCAAGTCCACCAGCAAAAACCTCTTAAAGTCGCTGTCCATCAGCATAGTTGGATGCTTTAAACCCCTTCAGCATGTACCCCTTCAAAGACACCGATACAGTCGCTGTCAATCATGGAGTAGCAAGATGCTATATAACCTCTACTAGTCTTCTCTGTGTTGTACAGCACTCCCCATGTCCCGCGCGACCCCACGCAATATACATGGTAATCCTAATGCCCCCAATCTTTCTCCCCACACTTATCCCTCCCTTCAGAACCACCCTGTGCAGTCCTTTTCCCTTTGGCAACTTTTAGTCAAATCTCGGGTTCTGTGAGTATCCTGCTGTTTTTTTCCTTCAGTTTCTCTTTGTTGTTATACTCCACACATGAGAGATATCATTTGATATTGTCTTTCTCCGCCTGACCTATTTTTCTGAACATACTACTGTCTAGCTCCATCCACGTCATTGCAAATGGTAGGATTTGTTTTCTTCTTATGGCTGCTCACTGCACTTTGTAAACTGGATTTCATTCTTCCTTTTTGTTTGTAGTTTAGCTATGTGATTTCACCATTCATCTCCTGGTTATGAGCAACAGCTTTGTGTCAATCGATATGTATCTGTATCTATCTATCGCTCTGTCTGTCTGTATATCTATCTATCTTTCTATATATCCTTCTTTCTATCTCTCTATCCTCTCTATTTATCTATCCATCTATCTAGCTTCCTGTCTTCTATCATGTGTATAATCTATCGATCATCTGTCATCTATCTATCTGTCTGTCTATGAAACAATCTTCTTTCTGTCTGCCCATCTATCCTTATGTACAGAACAGTTAACTACATCACCTATGTCACTTCCCTACATTATGCTTTCAAAAACATTGCAAGGTCACTAGGCCGTAGGGAGAGCACTGGGCTCACTGAGACAATTGCAGATCGAATCAGCCGCGTGTGCTTACAAAACCAGTAAATGGTGGTGCAGGGACTTATACCTGTATCTCTGTCCTCTGTCCTCTTAAACCTCCTTCTCGCTTGCTAACTGTATTTAGCCACATTCATTGACTAAGTGCTCACTGAAGACCCCAAGTATACTTCCTCTGGGCCTGTTGTAGACAGAAAAGTATACTTGGTGCTTTACTCACCACCATGTTTGAGGGACATTGGCATGTGCACCACTGATAGGAGGAGGGACAAATAAAAAGGAACACCTATTTCTAGACAGGAGCATTTGGGAGCAAAGTGTGTGTTGTGGAGAGACGTGTTTGGTTGAGTGTCCAAACTTCCCTCTTTATGTGGTTATTACTTCTTTACAATCGTGGATATCATAAAACACAGTGATTTCAAAAGCCCAGACGCATATTATTACAGCAATTCTTTTGTTGATGTGAGAAAAATGAGAAGGACATTGCAGTACCACTAAATCTATACCTGGGCACTGCTGATACCAAACAAAAGGAATTCACGGTGGCTAGGTAGGACTATTTTCTAGTGACTGTCTCTGGGGACTCAAACAGAATCCATTTGTTTCTTTGTTTCAATGATTCACTTGTATAGGTTACCTGTCCCCGCCCCTTCAGCTTGTAGTTTGTCTGTGTCCTTGGATCACAAGTGAGTCTCCAGTAAGGGAGCACTTAGGTGATCTTAAGTTTTCATCCGTCCTTCTAACCCTGTGTCTTTTGATTGGAGCAGTGAAAGCCTGTACTTTTATTCTGATATTTGATAGCTAGGCTCTTACAGCACTTTGAAATTTTTTTATTCTCATTAATATACAACCACATGCAGAACAATATGTTTACTAGTCTAACCCCTTCACCAAGTCATCGCCAAATCCCAGTTTCAGTCGCTGTCCGTCAGCGTGTCGTAAGATGCTCTAGAATCACTACTTGTCTTCTCTGTGTTGTATAGCCCTCCTAATGACCATTCACCCTACACATTATTCATGCTAATCCTAATGCCCCCATTCTTTTTCCCCGCCCTTATCAATCCCTTCCCACAAACACTACCCAGTCCCTTTCTCTTTGGTAACTGTTAGTCCACTCTCGGGTACTGTGTATATGCTGCTGTTTCTTCCTTCAGTTTTTCTTTGTTATCGTACTCCACACATGAGTTAAATGATTTGGTACATGTATTTCTCCGACTGGCCTATTTGACTGAGCATAATACCCTCTAGCTCCATCCAAGTTATTGTCAATGATAGGATTTGTTTTCTTCTTATGGCTGCTTATTGCACTTTTTAAACTGGATTTTATTCTTCTTTTTTGTTTGTAGTTTCTCTATGTGCTTCAACCATTGCTCTCATGGTTATGAGCAATAGCTTTGTGTTAATCGATATGAACCTATATTTATCTATCTGTCTGTCTATCAATCATTCAATCAATCAATCATCGTTCTGTCTGCCCATCTGTCCTTGTGTACAGAACAGTTAACCACATATCCAATGTCACTTTCCTACATTATGCTTCCAAAAATCCTGCAAGGTAACTAGGCTGTAGGGAGAGCACTGGGTTCACCGAGACACTTGCATGTCGTGTCGGCCGAGTGTACCTACAAAACCAGCAAATGGTTGTGCAGGGACTTGAACCCGTGTCTCTCACCTCTGTCCTCTTTCATCTCCTTCTCACTTCCTGTCTGTATTTAGCCACATTCATTCACTAAGTGCTCCCTGAAGACCACAAGTATCCTTCCTCTGGGCATGTGGTCGACAGAAACGTAAAATTGTTGCTTTGCTCACCACCATGTTTGAAGGACATCTATGTGAACACCACTGATAGGATGGAGGGTCAAATAAAAAGGAACACCAATTTCTAGACAGGAGCAGTTGGGAGCTAAGAGTGTATTTTGGAGTGACATGTTTACTTGAGTGTCCAAACTTCCCTCTTTAGATGGTTATTACTTCACATTCGTGAAGATCATAAAACCCACAGATTTCAAAGGCCCAGATTCTTATTATTTCAGCAACTCAGTTGTTGAGGTGAGAGAAAATGAGAAGGACGTTGCTCCACCACTAAATCTATGGCTGGGCCTTGGTGAAAACAAACAAAAAGAATTCACGGTGGCCAGATAGTGCTATTTTCTACTGACTGTCTCTGGGGGCTCAAACAGAATCCATTTGTTTGATTGTTTGTTTTTCAGTTTCACTCGTGTAGGGTACTTGTCCCCACACCTTCAGCTTGTAGTTTGTCTGTGTCCTTGGATCTCAAGTGAGTCTCCTGTAAGGAAGCACGTAGGTTTCTTGAGTTTTCATCCGTTCTTTTAACCCTGTGTCTTTTGTTTGCAGCACTCAGAGCCTGACCTTTTATTCTGATGATTCAGTGCTGTGCCCTTATTGCACTTAAAAAATTTTTTTTGTTTTCATTAATCTACAATCACGTGAAGAACATTATGTTTACTATGCTCCCCCTTATCCAAGTCCACCAGCAAAAACCTCTTAAAGTCGCTGTCCATCAGCATAGTTGGATGCTTTAAACCCCTTCAGCATGTACCCCTTCAAAGACACCGATACAGTCGCTGTCAATCATGGAGTAGCAAGATGCTATATAACCTCTACTAGTCTTCTCTGTGTTGTACAGCACTCCCCATGTCCCGCGCGACCCCACGCAATATACATGGTAATCCTAATGCCCCCAATCTTTCTCCCCACACTTATCCCTCCCTTCAGAACCACCCTGTGCAGTCCTTTTCCCTTTGGCAACTTTTAGTCAACTCTCGGGTTCTGTGAGTATCCTGCTGTTTTTTTCCTTCAGTTTCTCTTTGTTGTTATACTCCACACATGAGAGATATCATTTGATATTGTCTTTCTCCGCCTGACCTATTTTTCTGAACATACTACTGTCTAGCTCCATCCACGTCATTGCAAATGGTAGGATTTGTTTTCTTCTTATGGCTGCTCACTGCACTTTGTAAACTGGATTTCATTCTTCCTTTTTGTTTGTAGTTTAGCTATGTGATTTCACCATTCATCTCCTGGTTATGAGCAACAGCTTTGTGTCAATCGATATGTATCTGTATCTATCTATCGCTCTGTCTGTCTGTATATCTATCTATCTTTCTATATATCCTTCTTTCTATCTCTCTATCCTCTCTATTTATCTATCCATCTATCTAGCTTCCTGTCTTCTATCATGTGTATAATCTATCGATCATCTGTCATCTATCTATCTGTCTGTCTATGAAACAATCTTCTTTCTGTCTGCCCATCTATCCTTATGTACAGAACAGTTAACTACATCACCTATGTCACTTCCCTACATTATGCTTTCAAAAACATTGCAAGGTCACTAGGCCGTAGGGAGAGCACTGGGCTCACTGAGACAATTGCAGATCGAATCAGCCGCGTGTGCTTACAAAACCAGTAAATGGTGGTGCAGGGACTTATACCCGTATCTCTGTCCTCTGTCCTCTTAAACCTCCTTCTCGCTTGCTAACTGTATTTAGCCACATTCATTGACTAAGTGCTCACTGAAGACCCCAAGTATACTTCCTCTGGGCCTGTTGTAGACAGAAAAGTATACTTGGTGCTTTACTCACCACCATGTTTGAGGGACATTGGCATGTTCACCACTGATAGGAGGAGGGACAAATAAAAAGGAACACCTATTTCTAGACAGGAGCATTTGGGAGCAAAGTGTGTGTTGTGGAGAGACGTGTTTGGTTGAGTGTCCAAACTTCCCTCTTTATGTGGTTATTACTTCTTTACAATCGTGGATATCATAAAACACAGTGATTTCAAAAGCCCAGACGCATATTATTACAGCAATTCTTTTGTTGATGTGAGAAAAATGAGAAGGACATTGCAGTACCACTAAATCTATACCTGGGCACTGCTGATACCAAACAAAAGGAATTCACGGTGGCTAGGTAGGACTATTTTCTAGTGACTGTCTCTGGGGACTCAAACAGAATCCATTTGTTTCTTTGTTTCAATGATTCACTTGTATAGGTTACCTGTCCCCGCCCCTTCAGCTTGTAGTTTGTCTGTGTCCTTGGATCACAAGTGAGTCTCCAGTAAGGGAGCACTTAGGTGATCTTAAGTTTTCATCCGTCCTTCTAACCCTGTGTCTTTTGATTGGAGCAGTGAAAGCCTGTACTTTTATTCTGATATTTGATAGCTAGGCTCTTACAGCACTTTGAAATTTTTTTATTCTCATTAATATACAACCACATGCAGAACAATATGTTTACTAGTCTAACCCCTTCACCAAGTCATCGCCAAATCCCAGTTTCAGTCGCTGTCCGTCAGCGTGTCGTAAGATGCTCTAGAATCACTACTTGTCTTCTCTGTGTTGTATAGCCCTCCTAATGACCATTCACCCTACACATTATTCATGCTAATCCTAATGCCCCCATTCTTTTTCCCCGCCCTTATCAATCCCTTCCCACAAACACTACCCAGTCCCTTTCTCTTTGGTAACTGTTAGTCCACTCTCGGGTACTGTGTATATGCTGCTGTTTCTTCCTTCAGTTTTTCTTTGTTAACGTACTCCACACATGAGTTAAATGATTTGGTACATGTATTTCTCCGACTGGCCTATTTGACTGAGCATAATACCCTCTAGCTCCATCCAAGTTATTGTCAATGATAGGATTTGTTTTCTTCTTATGGCTGCTTATTGCACTTTTTAAACTGGATTTTATTCTTCTTTTTTGTTTGTAGTTTCTCTATGTGCTTCAACCATTGCTCTCATGGTTATGAGCAATAGCTTTGTGTTAATCGATATGAACCTATATTTATCTATCTGTCTGTCTATCAATCATTCAATCAATCAATCATCGTTCTGTCTGCCCATCTGTCCTTGTGTACAGAACAGTTAACCACATATCCAATGTCACTTTCCTACATTATGCTTCCAAAAATCCTGCAAGGTAACTAGGCTGTAGGGAGAGCACTGGGTTCACCGAGACACTTGCATGTCGTGTCGGCCGAGTGTACCTACAAAACCAGCAAATGGTTGTGCAGGGACTTGAACCCGTGTCTCTCACCTCTGTCCTCTTTCATCTCCTTCTCACTTCCTGTCTGTATTTAGCCACATTCATTCACTAAGTGCTCCCTGAAGACCACAAGTATCCTTCCTCTGGGCATGTGGTCGACAGAAACGTAAAATTGTTGCTTTGCTCACCACCATGTTTGAAGGACATCTATGTGAACACCACTGATAGGATGGAGGGTCAAATAAAAAGGAACACCAATTTCTAGACAGGAGCAGTTGGGAGCTAAGAGTGTATTTTGGAGTGACATGTTTACTTGAGTGTCCAAACTTCCCTCTTTAGATGGTTATTACTTCACATTCGTGAAGATCATAAAACCCACAGATTTCAAAGGCCCAGATTCTTATTATTTCAGCAACTCAGTTGTTGAGGTGAGAGAAAATGAGAAGGACGTTGCTCCACCACTAAATCTATGGCTGGGCCTTGGTGAAAACAAACAAAAAGAATTCACGGTGGCCAGATAGTGCTATTTTCTACTGACTGTCTCTGGGGGCTCAAACAGAATCCATTTGTTTGATTGTTTGTTTTTCAGTTTCACTCGTGTAGGGTACTTGTCCCCACACCTTCAGCTTGTAGTTTGTCTGTGTCCTTGGATCTCAAGTGAGTCTCCTGTAAGGAAGCACGTAGGTTTCTTGAGTTTTCATCCGTTCTTTTAACCCTGTGTCTTTTGTTTGCAGCACTCAGAGCCTGACCTTTTATTCTGATGATTCAGTGCTGTGCCCTTATTGCACTTAAAAAATTTTTTTTGTTTTCATTAATCTACAATCACGTGAAGAACATTATGTTTACTATGCTCCCCCTTATCCAAGTCCACCAGCAAAAACCTCTTAAAGTCGCTGTCCATCAGCATAGTTGGATGCTTTAAACCCCTTCAGCATGTACCCCTTCAAAGACACCGATACAGTCGCTGTCAATCATGGAGTAGCAAGATGCTATATAACCTCTACTAGTCTTCTCTGTGTTGTACAGCACTCCCCATGTCCCGCGCGACCCCACGCAATATACATGGTAATCCTAATGCCCCCAATCTTTCTCCCCACACTTATCCCTCCCTTCAGAACCACCCTGTGCAGTCCTTTTCCCTTTGGCAACTTTTAGTCAACTCTCGGGTTCTGTGAGTATCCTGCTGTTTTTTTCCTTCAGTTTCTCTTTGTTGTTATACTCCACACATGAGAGATATCATTTGATATTGTCTTTCTCCGCCTGACCTATTTTTCTGAACATACTACTGTCTAGCTCCATCCACGTCATTGCAAATGGTAGGATTTGTTTTCTTCTTATGGCTGCTCACTGCACTTTGTAAACTGGATTTCATTCTTCCTTTTTGTTTGTAGTTTAGCTATGTGATTTCACCATTCATCTCCTGGTTATGAGCAACAGCTTTGTGTCAATCGATATGTATCTGTATCTATCTATCGCTCTGTCTGTCTGTATATCTATCTATCTTTCTATATATCCTTCTTTCTATCTCTCTATCCTCTCTATTTATCTATCCATCTATCTAGCTTCCTGTCTTCTATCATGTGTATAATCTATCGATCATCTGTCATCTATCTATCTGTCTGTCTATGAAACAATCTTCTTTCTGTCTGCCCATCTATCCTTATGTACAGAACAGTTAACTACATCACCTATGTCACTTCCCTACATTATGCTTTCAAAAACATTGCAAGGTCACTAGGCCGTAGGGAGAGCACTGGGCTCACTGAGACAATTGCAGATCGAATCAGCCGCGTGTGCTTACAAAACCAGTAAATGGTGGTGCAGGGACTTATACCCGTATCTCTGTCCTCTGTCCTCTTAAACCTCCTTCTCGCTTGCTAACTGTATTTAGCCACATTCATTGACTAAGTGCTCACTGAAGACCCCAAGTATACTTCCTCTGGGCCTGTTGTAGACAGAAAAGTATACTTGGTGCTTTACTCACCACCATGTTTGAGGGACATTGGCATGTGCACCACTGATAGGAGGAGGGACAAATAAAAAGGAACACCTATTTCTAGACAGGAGCATTTGGGAGCAAAGTGTGTGTTGTGGAGAGACGTGTTTGGTTGAGTGTCCAAACTTCCCTCTTTATGTGGTTATTACTTCTTTACAATCGTGGATATCATAAAACACAGTGATTTCAAAAGCCCAGACGCATATTATTACAGCAATTCTTTTGTTGATGTGAGAAAAATGAGAAGGACATTGCAGTACCACTAAATCTATACCTGGGCACTGCTGATACCAAACAAAAGGAATTCACGGTGGCTAGGTAGGACTATTTTCTAGTGACTGTCTCTGGGGACTCAAACAGAATCCATTTGTTTCTTTGTTTCAATGATTCACTTGTATAGGTTACCTGTCCCCGCCCCTTCAGCTTGTAGTTTGTCTGTGTCCTTGGATCACAAGTGAGTCTCCAGTAAGGGAGCACTTAGGTGATCTTAAGTTTTCATCCGTCCTTCTAACCCTGTGTCTTTTGATTGGAGCAGTGAAAGCCTGTACTTTTATTCTGATATTTGATAGCTAGGCTCTTACAGCACTTTGAAATTTTTTTATTCTCATTAATATACAACCACATGCAGAACAATATGTTTACTAGTCTAACCCCTTCACCAAGTCATCGCCAAATCCCAGTTTCAGTCGCTGTCCGTCAGCGTGTCGTAAGATGCTCTAGAATCACTACTTGTCTTCTCTGTGTTGTATAGCCCTCCTAATGACCATTCACCCTACACATTATTCATGCTAATCCTAATGCCCCCATTCTTTTTCCCCGCCCTTATCAATCCCTTCCCACAAACACTACCCAGTCCCTTTCTCTTTGGTAACTGTTAGTCCACTCTCGGGTACTGTGTATATGCTGCTGTTTCTTCCTTCAGTTTTTCTTTGTTATCGTACTCCACACATGAGTTAAATGATTTGGTACATGTATTTCTCCGACTGGCCTATTTGACTGAGCATCATACCCTCTAGCTCCATCCAAGTTATTGTCAATGATAGGATTTGTTTTCTTCTTATGGCTGCTTATTGCACTTTTTAAACTGGATTTTATTCTTCTTTTTTGTTTGTAGTTTCTCTATGTGCTTCAACCATTGCTCTCATGGTTATGAGCAATAGCTTTGTGTTAATCGATATGAACCTATATTTATCTATCTGTCTGTCTATCAATCATTCAATCAATCAATCATCGTTCTGTCTGCCCATCTGTCCTTGTGTACAGAACAGTTAACCACATATCCAATGTCACTTTCCTACATTATGCTTCCAAAAATCCTGCAAGGTAACTAGGCTGTAGGGAGAGCACTGGGTTCACCGAGACACTTGCATGTCGTGTCGGCCGAGTGTACCTACAAAACCAGCAAATGGTTGTGCAGGGACTTGAACCCGTGTCTCTCACCTCTGTCCTCTTTCATCTCCTTCTCACTTCCTGTCTGTATTTAGCCACATTCATTCACTAAGTGCTCCCTGAAGACCACAAGTATCCTTCCTCTGGGCATGTGGTCGACAGAAACGTAAAATTGTTGCTTTGCTCACCACCATGTTTGAAGGACATCTATGTGAACACCACTGATAGGATGGAGGGTCAAATAAAAAGGAACACCAATTTCTAGACAGGAGCAGTTGGGAGCTAAGAGTGTATTTTGGAGTGACATGTTTACTTGAGTGTCCAAACTTCCCTCTTTAGATGGTTATTACTTCACATTCGTGAAGATCATAAAACCCACAGATTTCAAAGGCCCAGATTCTTATTATTTCAGCAACTCAGTTGTTGAGGTGAGAGAAAATGAGAAGGACGTTGCTCCACCACTAAATCTATGGCTGGGCCTTGGTGAAAACAAACAAAAAGAATTCACGGTGGCCAGATAGTGCTATTTTCTACTGACTGTCTCTGGGGGCTCAAACAGAATCCATTTGTTTGATTGTTTGTTTTTCAGTTTCACTCGTGTAGGGTACTTGTCCCCACACCTTCAGCTTGTAGTTTGTCTGTGTCCTTGGATCTCAAGTGAGTCTCCTGTAAGGAAGCACGTAGGTTTCTTGAGTTTTCATCCGTTCTTTTAACCCTGTGTCTTTTGTTTGCAGCACTCAGAGCCTGACCTTTTATTCTGATGATTCAGTGCTGTGCCCTTATTGCACTTAAAAAATTTTTTTTGTTTTCATTAATCTACAATCACGTGAAGAACATTATGTTTACTATGCTCCCCCTTATCCAAGTCCACCAGCAAAATCCTCTTAAAGTCGCTGTCCATCAGCATAGTTGGATGCTTTAAACCCCTTCAGCATGTACCCCTTCAAAGACACCGATACAGTCGCTGTCAATCATGGAGTAGCAAGATGCTATATAACCTCTACTAGTCTTCTCTGTGTTGTACAGCACTCCCCATGTCTCGCGCGACCCCACGCAATATACATGGTAATCCTAATGCCCCCAATCTTTCTCCCCACACTTATCCCTCCCTTCAGAACCACCCTGTGCAGTCCTTTTCCCTTTGGCAACTTTTAGTCAACTCTCGGGTTCTGTGAGTATCCTGCTGTTTTTTTTCCTTCAGTTTCTCTTTGTTGTTATACTCCACACATGAGAGATATCATTTGATATTGTCTTTCTCCGCCTGACCTATTTTTCTGAACATACTACTGTCTAGCTCCATCCACGTCATTGCAAATGGTAGGATTTGTTTTCTTCTTATGGCTGCTCACTGCACTTTGTAAACTGGATTTCATTCTTCCTTTTTGTTTGTAGTTTAGCTATGTGATTTCACCATTCATCTCCTGGTTATGAGCAACAGCTTTGTGTCAATCGATATGTATCTGTATCTATCTATCGCTCTGTCTGTCTGTATATCTATCTATCTTTCTATATATCCTTCTTTCTATCTCTCTATCCTCTCTATTTATCTATCCATCCATCTAGCTTCCTGTCTTCTATCATGTGTATAATCTATCGATCATCTGTCATCTATCTATCTGTCTGTCTATGAAACAATCTTCTTTCTGTCTGCCCATCTATCCTTATGTACAGAACAGTTAACTACATCACCTATGTCACTTCCCTACATTATGCTTTCAAAAACATTGCAAGGTCACTAGGCCGTAGGGAGAGCACTGGGCTCACTGAGACAATTGCAGATCGAATCAGCCGCGTGTGCTTACAAAACCAGTAAATGGTGGTGCAGGGACTTATACCCGTATCTCTGTCCTCTGTCCTCTTAAACCTCCTTCTCGCTTGCTAACTGTATTTAGCCACATTCATTGACTAAGTGCTCACTGAAGACCCCAAGTATACTTCCTCTGGGCCTGTTGTAGACAGAAAAGTATACTTGGTGCTTTACTCACCACCATGTTTGAGGGACATTTTCATGTTCACCACTGATAGGAGGAGGGACAAATAAAAAGGAACACCTATTTCTAGACAGGAGCATTTGGGAGCAAAGTGTGTGTTGTGGAGAGACGTGTTTGGTTGAGTGTCCAAACTTCCCTCTTTATGTGGTTATTACTTCTTTACAATCGTGGATATCATAAAACACAGTGATTTCAAAAGCCCAGACGCATATTATTACAGCAATTCATTTGTTGATGTGAGAAAAATGAGAAGGACATTGCAGTACCACTAAATCTATACCTGGGCACTGCTGATACCAAACAAAAGGAATTCACGGTGGCTAGGTAGGACTATTTTCTAGTGACTGTCTCTGGGGACTCAAACAGAATCCATTTGTTTCTTTGTTTCAATGATTCACTTGTATAGGTTACCTGTCCCCGCCCCTTCAGCTTGTAGTTTGTCTGTGTCCTTGGATCACAAGTGAGTCTCCAGTAAGGGAGCACTTAGGTGATCTTAAGTTTTCATCCGTCCTTCTAACCCTGTGTCTTTTGATTGGAGCAGTGAAAGCCTGTACTTTTATTCTGATATTTGATAGCTAGGCTCTTACAGCACTTTGAAATTTTTTTATTCTCATTAATATACAACCACATGCAGAACAATATGTTTACTAGTCTAACCCCTTCACCAAGTCATCGCCAAATCCCAGTTTCAGTCGCTGTCCGTCAGCGTGTCGTAAGATGCTCTAGAATCACTACTTGTCTTCTCTGTGTTGTATAGCCCTCCTAATGACCATTCACCCTACCCATTATTCATGCTAATCCTAATGCCCCCATTCTTTTTCCCCGCCCTTATCAATCCCTTCCCACAAACACTACCCAGTCCCTTTCTCTTTGGTAACTGTTAGTCCACTCTCGGGTACTGTGTATATGCTGCTGTTTCTTCCTTCAGTTTTTCTTTGTTATCGTACTCCACACATGAGTTAAATGATTTGGTACATGTATTTCTCCGACTGGCCTATTTGACTGAGCATAATACCCTCTAGCTCCATCCAAGTTATTGTCAATGATAGGATTTGTTTTCTTCTTATGGCTGCTTATTGCACTTTTTAAACTGGATTTTATTCTTCTTTTTTGTTTGTAGTTTCTCTATGTGCTTCAACCATTGCTCTCATGGTTATGAGCAATAGCTTTGTGTTAATCGATATGAACCTATATTTATCTATCTGTCTGTGTATCAATCATTCAATCAATCAATCATCGTTCTGTCTGCCCATCTGTCCTTGTGTACAGAACAGTTAACCACATATCCAATGTCACTTTCCTACATTATGCTTCCAAAAATCCTGCAAGGTAACTAGGCTGTAGGGAGAGCACTGGGTTCACCGAGACACTTGCAGGTCGTGTCGGCCGAGTGTACCTACAAAACCAGCAAATGGTTGTGCAGGGACTTGAACCCGTGTCTCTCACATCTGTCCTCTTTCATCTCCTTCTCACTTCCTGTCTGTATTTAGCCACATTCATTCACTAAGTGCTCCCTGAAGACCGCAAGTATCCTTCCTCTGGGCATGTGGTCGACTGAAACGTAAAATTGTTGCTTTGCTCACCACCATGTTTGAAGGACATCTATGTGAACACCACTGATAGGATGGAGGGTCAAATAAAAAGGAACACCAATTTCTAGACAGGAGCAGTTGGGAGCTAAGAGTGTATTTTGGAGTGACATGTTTACTTGAGTGTCCAAACTGCCCTCTTTAGGTGGTTATTACTTCACATTCGTGAAGATCATAAAACCCACAGATTTCAAAGGCCCAGATTCTTATTATTTCAGCAACTCAGTTGTTGAGGTGAGAGAAAATGAGAAGGACGTTGCTCCACCACTAAATCTATGGCTGGGCCTTGCTGAAACCAAACAAAAAGAATTCACGGTGGCCAGATAGTGCTATTTTCTACTGACTGTCTCTGGGGGCTCAAACAGAATCCATTTGTTTGATTGTTTGTTTTTCAGTTTCACTCGTGTAGGGTACTTGTCCCCACACCTTCAGCTTGTAGTTTGTCTGTGTCCTTGGATCTCAAGTGAGTCTCCTGTAAGGAAGTACGTAGGTTTCTTGAGTTTTCATCCGTTCTTTTAACCCTGTGTCTTTTGTTTGCAGCACTCAGAGCCTGACCTTTTATTCTGATGATTCAGTGCTGTGCCCTTTTTGCACTTAAAAAATTTTTTTTGTTTTCATTAATCTACAATCACGTGAAGAACATTATGTTTACTATGCTCCCCCTTATCCAAGTCCACCAGCAAAAACCTCTTAAAGTCGCTGTCCATCAGCATAGTTGGATGCTTTAAACCCCTTCAGCATGTACCCCTTCAAAGACACTGATACAGTCGCTGTCAATCATGGAGTAGCAAGATGCTATATAACCTCTACTAGTCTTCTCTGTGTTGTACAGCACTCCCCATGTCCCGCGCGACCCCACGCAATATACGTGGTAATCCTAATGCCCCCAATCTTTCTCCCCACACTTATCCCTCCCTTCAGAACCACCCTGTGCAGTCCTTTTCCCTTTGGCAACTTTTAGTCAACTCTCGGGTTCTGTGAGTATCCTGCTGTTTTTTTCCTTCAGTTTCTCTTTGTTGTTATACTCCACACATGAGAGATATCATTTGATATTGTCTTTCTCCACCTGACCTATTTTTCTGAACATACTACTGTCTAGCTCCATCCACGTCATTGCAAATGGTAGGATTTGTTTTCTTCTTATGGCTGCTTACTGCACTTTGTAAACTGGATTTCATTCTTCCTTTTTGTTTGTAGTTTGGCTATGTGATTTCACCATTCATCTCCTGGTTATGAGCAACAGCTTTGTGTCAATCGATATGTATCTGTATCTATCTATCGCTCTGTCTGTCTGTATATCTATCTATCTTTCTATATATCCTTCTTTCTATCTCTCTATCCTCTCTATTTATCTATCCATCTATCTAGCTTCCTGTCTTCTATCATGTGTATAATCTATCGATCATCTGTCATCTATCTATCTGTCTGTCTATGAAACAATCTTCTTTCTTTCTGCCCATCTATCCTTATGTACAGAACAGTTAACTACATCACCTATGTCACTTCCCTACATTATGCTTTCAAAAACATTGCAATGTCACTAGGCCGTAGGGAGAGCACTGGGCTCACTGAGACAATTGCAGATCGAATCAGCCGCGTCTGCTTACAAATCCAGTAAATGGTGGTGCAGGGACTTATACCCGTATCTCTGTCCTCTGTCCTCTTAAACCTCCTTCTCGCTTGCTAACTGTATTTAGCCACATTCATTGACTAAGTGCTCACTGAAGACCCCAAGTATACTTCCTCTGGGCCTGTTGTAGACAGAAAAGTATACTTGGTGCTTTACTCACCACCATGTTTGAGGGACATTGGCATGTTCACCACTGATAGGAGGAGGGACAAATAAAAAGGAACACCTATTTCTAGACAGGAGCATTTGGGAGCAAAGTGTGTGTTGTGAAGAGACGTGTTTGGTTGAGTATCCAAACTTCCCTCTTTTTGTGGTTATTACTTCTTTACAATCGTGGATATCATAAAACCCAGTGATTTCAAAAGCCCAGACGCATATTATTACAGCAATTCATTTGTTGATGTGAGAAAAATGAGAAGGACATTGCAGTACCACTAAATCTATACCTGGGCACTGCTGATACCAAACAAAAGGAATTCACGGTGGCTAGGTAGGACTATTTTCTAGTGACTGTCTCTGGGGTCTCAAACAGAATCCATTTGTTTCTTTGTTTCAATGATTCACTTGTATAGGTTACTTGTCCCCGCCCCTTCAGCTTGTAGTTTGTCTGTGTCCTTGGATCACAAGTGAGTCTCCAGTAAGGGAGCACTTAGGTGATCTTAAGTTTTCATCCGTCCTTCTAACCCTGTGTCTTTTGATTGGAGCAGTGAAAGCCTGTACTTTTATTCTGATATTTGATAGCTAGGCTCTTACAGCACTTTGAAATTTTTTTATTCTCATTAATATACAACCACATGCAGAACAATATGTTTACTAGTCTAACCCCTTCACCAAGTCATCGCCAAATCCCAGTTTCAGTCGCTGTCCGTCAGCGTGTCGTAAGATGCTCTAGAATCACTACTTGTCTTCTCTGTGTTGTATAGCCCTCCTAATGACCATTCACCCTACACATTATTCATGCTAATCCTAATGCCCCCATTCTTTTTCCCCGCCCTTATCAATCCCTTCCCACAAACACTACCCAGTCCCTTTCTCTTTGGTAACTGTTAGTCCACTCTCGGGTACTGTGTATATGCTGCTGTTTCTTCCTTCAGTTTTTCTTTGTTATCGTACTCCACACATGAGTTAAATGATTTGGTACATGTATTTCTCCGACTGGCCTATTTGACTGAGCATAATACCCTCTAGCTCCATCCAAGTTATTGTCAATGATAGGATTTGTTTTCTTCTTATGGCTGCTTATTGCACTTTTTAAACTGGATTTTATTCTTCTTTTTTGTTTGTAGTTTCTCTATGTGCTTCAACCATTGCTCTCATGGTTATGAGCAATAGCTTTGTGTTAATCGATATGAACCTATATTTATCTGTCTGTCTGTCTATCAATCATTCAATCAATCAATCATCTTTCTGTCTGCCCATCTGTCCTTGTGTACAGAACAGTTAACCACATATCCAATGTCACTTTCCTACATTATGCTTCCAAAAATCCTGCAAGGTAACTAGGCTGTAGGGAGAGCACTGGGTTCACCGAGACACTTGCAGGTCGTGTCGGCCGAGTGTACCTACAAAACCAGGAAATGGTTGTGCAGGGACTTGAACCCGTGTCTCTCACCTCTGTCCTCTTTCATCTCCTTCTCACTTCCTGTCTGTATTTAGCCACATTCATTCACTAAGTGCTCCCTGAAGACCACAAGTATCCTTCCTCTGGGCATGTGGTTGACAGAAACGTAAAATTGTTGCTTTGCTCACCACCATGTTTGAAGGACATCTATGTGAACACCACTGATAGGATGGAGGGTCAAATAAAAAGGAACACCAATTTCTAGACAGGAGCAGTTGGGAGCTAAGAGTGTTTTTTTTAGTGACATGTTTACTTGAGTGTCCAAACTGCCGTCTTTAGGTGGTTATTACTTCACATTCGTGAAGATCATAAAACCCACAGATTTCAAAGGCCCAGATTCTTATTATTTCAGCAACTCAGTTGTTTAGGTGAGAGAAAATGAGAAGGACGTTGCTCCACCACTAAATCTATGGCTGGGCCTTGCTGAAACCAAACAAAAAGAATTCACGGTGGCCAGATAGTGCTATTTTCTACTGACTGTCTCTGGGGGCTCAAACAGAATCCATTTGTTTGATTGTTTGTTTTTCAGTTTCACTCGTGTAGGGTACTTGTCCCCACACCTTCAGCTTGTAGTTTGTCTGTGTCCTTGGATCTCAAGTGAGTCTCCTGTAAGGAAGCACGTAGGTTTCTTGAGTTTTCATCCGTTCTTTTAACCCTGTGTCTTTTGTTTGCAGCACTCAGAGCCTGACCTTTTATTCTGATGATTCAGTGCTGTGCCCTTTTTGCACTTAAAAATTTTTTTTTGTTTTCATTAATCTACAATCACGTGAAGAACATTATGTTTACTATGCTCCCCCTTATCCAAGTCCACCAGCAAAAACCTCTTAAAGTCGCTGTCCATCAGCATAGTTGGATGCTTTAAACCCCTTCAGCATGTACCCCTTCAAAGACACCGATACAGTCGCTGTCAATCATGGAGTAGCAAGATGCTATATAACCTCTACTAGTCTTCTCTGTGTTGTACAGCACTCCCCATGTCCCGCGCGACCCCACGCAATATACGTGGTAATCCTAATGCCCCCAATCTTTCTCCCCACACTTATCCCTCCCTTCAGAACCACCCTGTGCAGTCCTTTTCCCTTTGGCAACTTTTAGTCAACTCTCGGGTTCTGTGAGTATCCTGCTGTTTTTTTCCTTCAGTTTCTCTTTGTTGTTATACTCCACACATGAGAGATATCATTTGATATTGTCTTTCTCCACCTGACCTATTTTTCTGAACATACTACTGTCTAGCTCCATCCACGTCATTGCAAATGGTAGGATTTGTTTTCTTCTTATGGCTGCTTACTGCACTTTGTAAACTGGATTTCATTCTTCCTTTTTGTTTGTAGTTTGGCTATGTGATTTCACCATTCATCTCCTGGTTATGAGCAACAGCTTTGTGTCAATCGATATGTATCTGTATCTATCTATCGCTCTGTCTGTCTGTATATCTATCTATCTTTCTATATATCCTTCTTTCTATCTCTCTATCCTCTCTATTTATCTATCCATCTATCTAGCTTCCTGTCTTCTATCATGTGTATAATCTATCGATCATCTGTCATCTATCTATCTGTCTGTCTATGAAACAATCTTCTTTCTGTCTGCCCATCTATCCTTATGTACAGAACAGTTAACTACATCACCTATGTCAATTCCCTACATTATGCTTTCAAAAACATTGCAAGGTCACTAGGCCGTAGGGAGAGCACTGGGCTCACTGAGACAATTGCAGATCGAATCAGCCGCGTGTGCTTACAAAACCAGTAAATGGTGGTGCAGGGACTTATACCCGTATCTCTGTCCTCTGTCCTCTTAAACCTCCTTCTCGCTTGCTAACTGTATTTAGCCACATTCATTGACTAAGTGCTCACTGAAGACCCCAAGTATACTTCCTCTGGGCCTGTTGTAGACAGAAAAGTATACTTGGTGCTTTACTCACCACCATGTTTGAGGGACATTTTCATGTTCACCACTGATAGGAGGAGGGACAAATAAAAAGGAACACCTATTTCTAGACAGGAGCATTTGGGAGCAAAGTGTGTGTTGTGGAGAGACGTGTTTGGTTGAGTGTCCAAACTTCCCTCTTTATGTGGTTATTACTTCTTTACAATCGTGGATATCATAAAACACAGTGATTTCAAAAGCCCAGACGCATATTATTACAGCAATTCTTTTGTTGATGTGAGAAAAATGAGAAGGACATTGCAGTACCACTAAATCTATACCTGGGCACTGCTGATACCAAACAAAAGGAATTCACGGTGGCTAGGTAGGACTATTTTCTAGTGACTGTCTCTGGGGACTCAAACAGAATCCATTTGTTTCTTTGTTTCAATGATTCACTTGTATAGGTTACTTGTCCCCGCCCCTTCAGCTTGTAGTTTGTCTGTGTCCTTGGATCACAAGTGAGTCTCCAGTAAGGGAGCACTTAGGTGATCTTAAGTTTTCATCCGTCCTTCTAACCCTGTGTCTTTTGATTGGAGCAGTGAAAGCCTGTACTTTTATTCTGATATTTGATAGCTAGGCTCTTACAGCACTTTGAAATTTTTTTATTCTCATTAATATACAACCACATGCAGAACAATATGTTTACTAGTCTAACCCCTTCACCAAGTCATCGCCAAATCCCAGTTTCAGTCGCTGTCCGTCAGCGTGTCGTAAGATGCTCTAGAATCACTACTTGTCTTCTCTGTGTTGTATAGCCCTCCTAATGACCATTCACCCTACACATTATTCATGCTAATCCTAATGCCCCCATTCTTTTTCCCCGCCCTTATCAATCCCTTCCCACAAACACTACCCAGTCCCTTTCTCTTTGGTAACTGTTAGTCCACTCTCGGGTACTGTGTATATGCTGCTGTTTCTTCCTTCAGTTTTTCTTTGTTATCGTACTCCACACATGAGTTAAATGATTTGGTACATGTATTTCTCCGACTGGCCTATTTGACTGAGCATAATACCCTCTAGCTCCATCCAAGTTATTGTCAATGATAGGATTTGTTTTCTTCTTATGGCTGCTTATTGCACTTTTTAAACTGGATTTTATTCTTCTTTTTTGTTTGTAGTTTCTCTATGTGCTTCAACCATTGCTCTCATGGTTATGAGCAATAGCTTTGTGTTAATCGATATGAACCTATATTTATCTATCTGTCTGTCTATCAATCATTCAATCAATCAATCATCGTTCTGTCTGCCCATCTGTCCTTGTGTACAGAACAGTTAACCACATATCCAATGTCACTTTCCTACATTATGCTTCCAAAAATCCTGCAAGGTAACTAGGCTGTAGGGAGAGCACTGGGTTCACCGAGACACTTGCAGGTCGTGTCGGCCGAGTGTACCTACAAAACCAGGAAATGGTTGTGCAGGGACTTGAACCCGTGTCTCTCACCTCTGTCCTCTTTCATCTCCTTCTCACTTCCTGTCTGTATTTAGCCACATTCATTCACTAAGTGCTCCCTGAAGACCACAAGTATCCTTCCTCTGGGCATGTGGTCGACAGAAACGTAAAATTGTTGCTTTGCTCACCACCATGTTTGAAGGACATCTATGTGAACACCACTGATAGGATGGAGGGTCAAATGAAAAGGAACACCAATTTCTAGACAGGAGCAGTTGGGAGCTAAGAGTGTATTTTGGAGTGACATGTTTACTTGAGTGTCCAAACTTCCCTCTTTAGATGGTTATTACTTCACATTCGTGAAGATCATAAAACCCACAGATTTCAAAGGCCCAGATTCTTATTATTTCAGCAACTCAGTTGTTGAGGTGAGAGAAAATGAGAAGGACGTTGCTCCACCACTAAATCTATGGCTGGGCCTTGGTGAAAACAAACAAAAAGAATTCACGGTGGCCAGATAGTGCTATTTTCTACTGACTGTCTCTGGGGGCTCAAACAGAATCCATTTGTTTGATTGTTTGTTTTTCAGTTTCACTCGTGTAGGGTACTTGTCCCCACACCTTCAGCTTGTAGTTTGTCTGTGTCCTTGGATCTCAAGTGAGTCTCCTGTAAGGAAGCACGTAGGTTTCTTGAGTTTTCATCCGTTCTTTTAACCCTCTGTCTTTTGTTTGCAGCACTCAGAGCCTGACCTTTTATTCTGATGATTCAGTGCTGTGCCCTTATTGCACTTAAAAAATTTTTTTTGTTTTCATTAATCTACAATCACGTGAAGAACATTATGTTTACTATGCTCCCCCTTTTCCAAGTCCACCAGCAAAAACCTCTTAAAGTCGCTGTCCATCAGCATAGTTGGATGCTTTAAACCCCTTCAGCATGTACCCCTTCAAAGACACCGATACAGTCGCTGTCAATCATGGAGTAGCAAGATGCTATATAACCTCTACTAGTCTTCTCTGTGTTGTACAGCACTCCCCATGTCCCGCGCGACCCCACGCAATATACATGGTAATCCTAATGCCCCCAATCTTTCTCCCCACACTTATCCCTCCCTTCAGAACCACCCTGTGCAGTCCTTTTCCCTTTGGCAACTTTTAGTCAACTCTCGGGTTCTGTGAGTATCCTGCTGTTTTTTTCCTTCAGTTTCTCTTTGTTGTTATACTCCACACATGAGAGATATCATTTGATATTGTCTTTCTCCGCCTGACCTATTTTTCTGAACATACTACTGTCTAGCTCCATCCACGTCATTGCAAATGGTAGGATTTGTTTTCTTCTTATGGCTGCTCACTGCACTTTGTAAACTGGATTTCATTCTTCCTTTTCGTTTGTAGTTTAGCTATGTGATTTCACCATTCATCTCCTGGTTATGAGCAACAGCTTTGTGTCAATCGATATGTATCTGTATCTATCTATCGCTCTGTCTGTCTGTATATCTATCTATCTTTCTATATATCCTTCTTTCTATCTCTCTATCCTCTCTATTTATCTATCCATCTATCTAGCTTCCTGTCTTCTATCATGTGTATAATCTATCGATCATCTGTCATCTATCTATCTGTCTGTCTATGAAACAATCTTCTTTCTGTCTGCCCATCTATCCTTATGTACAGAACAATTAACTACATCACCTATGTCACTTCCCTACATTATGCTTTCAAAAACATTGCAAGGTCACTAGGCCGTAGGGAGAGCACTGGGCTCACTGAGACAATTGCAGATCGAATCAGCCGCGTGTGCTTACAAAACCAGTAAATGGTGGTGCAGGGACTTATACCCGTATCTCTGTCCTCTGTCCTCTTAAACCTCCTTCTCGCTTGCTAACTGTATTTAGCCACATTCATTGACTAAGTGCTCACTGAAGACCCCAAGTATACTTCCTCTGGGCCTGTTGTAGACAGAAAAGTATACTTGGTGCTTTACTCACCACCATGTTTGAGGGACATTGGCATGTTCACCACTGATAGGAGGAGGGACAAATAAAAAGGAACACCTATTTCTAGACAGGAGCATTTGGGAGCAAAGTGTGTGTTGTGGAGAGACGTGTTTGGTTGAGTGTCCAAACTTCCCTCTTTATGTGGTTATTACTTCTTTACAATCGTGGATATCATAAAACACAGTGATTTCAAAAGCCCAGACTCATATTATTACAGCAATTCATTTGTTGATGTGAGAAAAATGAGAAGGACATTGCAGTACCACTAAATCTATACCTGGGCACTGCTGATACCAAACAAAAGGAATTCACGGTGGCTAGGTAGGACTATTTTCTAGTGACTGTCTCTGGGGACTCAAACAGAGTCCGTTTGTTTCTTTGTTTCAAAGATTCACTTGTATAGGTTACCTGTCCCCGCCCCTTCAGCTTGTAGTTTGTCTGTGTCCTTGGATCACAAGTGAGTCTCCAGTAAGGGAGCACTTAGGTGATCTTAAGTTTTCATCCTTCATTCTCACCCTGTGTCTTTTGATTGGAGCAGTGAAAGCCTGTACTTTTATTCTGATATTTGATAGCTAGGCTCTTACAGCACTTTGAAATTTTTTTTATTCTCATTCATATACAACCACATGCAGAACAATATGTTTACTAGTCTAACCCCTTCACCAAGTCATCGCCAAATCCCAGTTTCAGTCGCTGTCCGTCAGCGTGTCGTAAGATGCTCTAGAATCACTACTTGTTTTCTCTGTGTTGTATAGCCCTCCTAATGACCATTCACCCTACACATTATTCATGCTAATCCTAATGCCCCCATTCTTTTTCCCCGCCCTTATCAATCCCTTCCCACAAACACTACCCAGTCCCTTTCTCTTTGGTAACTGTTAGTCCACTCTCGGGTACTGTGTATATGCTGCTCTTTCTTCCTTCAGTTTTTCTTTGTTATCGTACTCCACACATGAGTTAAATGATTTGGTACATGTATTTCTCCGACTGGCCTATTTGACTGAGCATAATACCCTCTAGCTCCATCCAAGTTATTGTCAATAATAGGATTTGTTTTCTTCTTATGGCTGCTTATTGCACTTTTTAAACTGGATTTTATTCTTCTTTTTTGTTTGTAGTTTCTCTATGTGCTTCAACCATTGCTCCCATGGTTATGAGCAATAGCTTTGTGTTAATCGATATGAACCTATATTTATCTATCTGTCTGTCTATCAATCATTCAATCAATCAATCATCTTTCTGTCTGCCCATCTGTCCTTGTGTACAGAACAGTTAACCACATATCCAATGTCACTTTCCTACATTATGCTTCCAAAAATCCTGCAAGGTAACTAGGCTGTAGGGAGAGCACTGGGTTCACCGAGACACTTGCAGGTCGTGTCGGCCGAGTGTACCTACAAAACCAGGAAATGGTTGTGCAGGGACTTGAACCCGTGTCTCTCACCTCTGTCCTCTTTCATCTCCTTCTCACTTCCTGTCTGTATTTAGCCACATTCATTCACTAAGTGCTCCCTGAAGACCACAAGTATCCTTCCTCTGGGCATGTGGTCGACTGAAACGTAAAATTGTTGCTTTGCTCACCACCATGTTTGAAGGACATCTATGTGAACACCACTGATAGGATGGAGGGTCAAATAAAAAGGAACACCAATTTCTAGACAGGAGCAGTTGGGCGCTAAGAGTGTATTTTGGAGTGACATGTTTATTTGAGTGTCCAAACTTCCCTCTTTAGGTGGTTATTACTTCACATTCGTGAAGATCATAAAACCCACAGATTTCAAATGCCCAGATTCTTATTATTTCAGCAACTCAGTTGTTGAGGTGAGAGAAAATGAGAAGGACGTTGCTCCACCACTAAATCTATGGCTGGGCCTTGCTGAAACCAAACAAAAAGAATTCACGGTGGCCAGATAGTGCTATTTTCTACTGACTGTCTCTGGGGGCTCAAACAGAATCCATTTGTTTGATTGTTTGTTTTTCAGTTTCACTCGTGTAGGGTACTTGTCCCCACACCTTCAGCTTGTAGTTTGTCTGTGTCCTTGGATCTCAAGTGAGTCTCCTGTAAGGAAGCACGTAGGTTTCTTGAGTTTTCATCCGTTCTTTTAACCCTGTGTCTTTTGTTTGCAGCACTCAGAGCCTGACCTTTTATTCTGATGATTCAGTGCTGTGCCCTTATTGCACTTAAAAAATTTTTTTTGTTTTCATTAATCTACAATCACGTGAAGAACATTATGTTTACTATGCTCCCCCTTATCCAAGTCCACCAGCAAAAACCTCTTAAAGTCGCTGTCCATCAGCATAGTTGGATGCTTTAAACCCCTTCAGCATGTACCCCTTCAAAGACACCGATACAGTCTCTGTCAATCATGGAGTAGTAAGATGCTATATAACCTCTACTAGTCTTCTCTGTGTTGTACAGCACTCCCCATGTCCCGCGCGACCCCACGCAATATACATGGTAATCCTAATGCCCCCAATCTTTCTCCCCACACTTATCCCTCCCTTCAGAACCACCCTGTGCAGTCCTTTACAATTTGGCAACTTTTAGTCAACTCTCGGGTTCTGTGAGTATCCTGCTGTTTTTTTCCTTCAGTTTCTCTTTGTTGTTATACTCCACACATGAGAGATATCATTTGATATTGTCTTTCTCCGCCTGACCTATTTTTCTGAACATACTACTGTCTAGCTCCATCCACGTCATTGCAAATGGTAGGATTTGTTTTCTTCTTATGGCTGCTCACAGCACTTTGTAAACTGGATTTCATTCTTCCTTTTTGTTTGTAGTTTAGCTATGTGATTTCACCATTCATCTCCTGGTTATGAGCAAAAGCTTTGTGTCAATCGATATGTATCTGTATCTATCTATCGCTCTGTCTGTCTGTATATCTATCTATCTTTCTATATATCCTTCTTTCTATCTCTCTATCCTCTCTATTTATCTATCCATCTATCTAGCTTCCTGTCTTCTATCATGTGTATAATCTATCGATCATATGTCATCTATCTATCTGTCTGTCTATGAAACAATCTTCTTTCTGTCTGCCCATCTATCCTTATGTACAGAACAGTTAACTACATCACCTATGACACTTCCCTACATTATGCTTCAAAAACATTGCAAGGTCACTATGCCGTAGGGAGAGCACTGGGCTCACTGAGACAATTGCAGATCGAATCAGCCGCGTGTGCTTACAAAACCAGTAAATGGTGGTGCAGGGACTTATACCCGTATCTCTGTCCTCTGTCCTCTTAAACCTCCTTCTCGCTTGCTAACTGTATTTAGCCACATTCATTGACTAAGTGCTCACTGAAGACCCCAAGTATACTTCCTCTGGGCCTGTTGTAGACAGAAAAGTATACTTGGTGCTTTACTCACCACCATGTTTGAGGGACATTGGCATGTTCACCACTGGTAGGAGGAGGGACAAATAAAAAGGAACATCTATTTCTAGACAGGAGCATTTGGGAGCAAAGTGTGTGTTGTGGAGAGACGTGTTTGGTTGAGTGTCCAAACTTCCCTCTTTATGTGGTTATTACTTCTTTACAATCGTGGATATCATAAAACCCAGTGATTTCAAAAGCCCAGACGCATATTATTACAGCAATTCATTTGTTGATGTGAGAAAAATGAGAAGGACATTGCAGTACCACTAAATCTATACCTGGGCACTGCTGATAGCAAACAAAAGGAATTCACGGTGGCTAGGTAGGACTATTTTCTAGTGACAGTCTCTGGGGTCTCAAACAGAATCCATTTGTTTCTTTGTTTCAAAGATTCACTTGTATAGGGAACCTGTCCCCGCCCCTTCAGCTTGTAGTTTGTCTGTGTCCTTGGATCACAAGTGAGTCTCCAGTAAGGGAGCACTTAGGTGATCTTGAGTTTTCATCAGTTCTTCTAACCCTGTGTCTTTTGATTGGAGCAGTGAAAGCCTGTACTTTTATTCTGATATTTGATAGCTAGGCTCTTACTGCACTTTGAAATTTTTTTTGTTCTCATTTATATACAATCACATGCAGAACAATATGTTAACTAGTCTAACCCCTTCACCAAGTCCTCGCCAAATCCCAGTTTCAGTCGCTGTCCGTCAGCGTGTCGTAAGATGCTCTAGAATCACTACTTGTCTTCTCTGTGTTGTATAGCCCTCCTAATGACCATTCACCCTACCCATTATTCATGCTAATCCTAATGCCCCCATTCTTTTTCCCCGCCCTTATCAATCCCTTCCCACAAACACTACCCAGTCCCTTTCTCTTTGGTAACTGTTAGTCCACTCTCGGGTACTGTGTATATGCTGCTGTTTCTTCCTTCAGTTTTTCTTTGTTATCGTACTCCACACATGAGTTAAATGATTTGGTACATGTATTTCTCCGACTGGCCTATTTGACTGAGCATAATACCCTCTAGCTCCATCCAAGTTATTGTCAATGATAGGATTTGTTTTCTTCTAATGTCTGCTTATTGCACTTTTTAAACTGGATTTTATTCTTCTTTTTTGTTTGTAGTTTCTCTATGTGCTTCAACCATTGCTCTCATGGTTATGAGCAATAGCTTTGTGTTAATCGATATGAACCTATATTTATCTATCTGTCTGTCTATCAATCATTCAATCAATCAATCATCGTTCTGTCTGCCCATCTGTCCTTGTGTACAGAACAGTTAACCACATATCCAATGTCACTTTCCTACATTATGCTTCCAAAAATCCTGCAAGGTAACTAGGCTGTAGGGAGAGCACTGGGTTCACCGAGACACTTGTAGGTCGTGTCGGCCGAGTGTACCTACAAAACCAGGAAATGGTTGTGCAGGGACTTGAACCCGTGTCTCTCACCTCTGTCCTCTTTCATCTCCTTCTCACTTCCTGTCTGTATTTAGCCACATTCATTAAGTGCTCCCTGAAGACCACAAGTATCCTTCCTCTGGGCATGTGGTCGACAGAAACGTAAAATTGTTGCTTTGCTCACCACCATGTTTGAAGGACATCTATGTGAACACCACTGATAGGATGGAGGGTCAAATAAAAAGGAACACCAATTTCTAGACAGGAGCAGTTGGGAGCTAAGAGTGTATTTTGGAGTGACATGTTTATTTGAGTGTCCAAACTTCCCTCTTTAGGTGGTTATTACTTCACATTCGTGAAGATCATAAAACCCACAGATTTCAAAGGCCCAGATTCTTATTATTTCAGCAACTCAGTTGTTGAGGTGAGAGAAAATGAGAAGGACGTTGCTCCACCACTAAATCTATGGCTGGGCCTTGCTGAAACCAAACAAAAAGAATTCACGGTGGCCAGATAGTGCTATTTTCTACTGACTGTCTCTGGGGGCTCAAACAGAATCCATTTGTTTGATTGTTTGTTTTTCAGTTTCACTCGTGTAGGGTACTTGTCCCCACACCTTCAGCTTGTAGTTTGTCTGTGTCCTTGGATCTCAAGTGAGTCTCCTGTAAGGAAGCACGTAGGTTTCTTGAGTTTTCATCCGTTCTTTTAACCCTGTGTCTTTTGTTTGCAGCACTCAGAGCCTGACCTTTTATTCTGATGATTCAGTGCTGTGCCCTTATTGCACTTAAAAAATTTTTTTTGTTTTCATTAATCTACAATCACGTGAAGAACATTATGTTTACTATGCTCCCCCTTATCCAAGTCCACCAGCAAAAACCTCTTAAAGTCGCTGTCCATCAGCATAGTTGGATGCTTTAAACCCCTTCAGCATGTACCCCTTCAAAGACACCGATACAGTCGCTGTCAATCATGGAGTAGCAAGATGCTATATAACCTCTACTAGTCTTCTCTGTGTTGTACAGCACTCCCCATGACCCGCGCGACCCAACGCAATATACATGGTAATCCTAATGCCCCCAATCTTTCTCCCCACACTTATCCCTCCCTTCAGAACCACCCTGTGCAGTCCTTTTCCCTTTGGCAACTTTTAGTCAACTCTCGGGTTCTGTGAGTATCCTGCTGTTTTTTTCCTTCAGTTTCTCTTTGTTGTTATACTCCACACATGAGAGATATCATTTGATATTGTCTTTCTCCGCCTGACCTATTTTTCTGAACATACTACTGTCTAGCTCCATCCACGTCATTGCAAATGGTAGGATTTGTTTTCTTCTTATGGCTGCTCACTGCACTTTGTAAACTGGATTTCATTCTTCCTTTTTGTTTGTAGTTTAGCTATGTGATTTCACCATTCATCTCCTGGTTATGAGCAACAGCTTTGTGTCAATCGATATGTATCTGTATCTATCTATCGCTCTGTCTGTCTGTATATCTATCTATCTTTCTATATATCCTTCTTTCTATCTCTCTATCCTCTCTATTTATCTATCCATCCATCTAGCTTCCTGTCTTCTATCATGTGTATAATCTATCGATCATCTGTCATCTATCTATCTGTCTGTCTATGAAACAATCTTCTTTCTGTCTGCCCATCTATCCTTATGTACAGAACAGTTAACTACATCACCTATGTCACTTCCCTACATTATGCTTTCAAAAACATTGCAAGGTCACTAGGCCGTAGGGAGAGCACTGGGCTCACTGAGACAATTGCAGATCGAATCAGCCGCGTGTGCTTACAAAACCAGTAAATGGTGGTGCAGGGACTTATACCCGTATCTCTGTCCTCTGTCCTCTTAAACCTCCTTCTCGCTTGCTAACTGTATTTAGCCACATTCATTGACTAAGTGCTCACTGAAGACCCCAAGTATACTTCCTCTGGGCCTGTTGTAGACAGAAAAGTATACTTGGTGCTTTACTCACCACCATGTTTGAGGGACATTTTCATGTTCACCACTGATAGGAGGAGGGACAAATAAAAAGGAACACCTATTTCTAGACAGGAGCATTTGGGAGCAAAGTGTGTGTTGTGGAGAGACGTGTTTGGTTGAGTGTCCAAACTTCCCTCTTTATGTGGTTATTACTTCTTTACAATCGTGGATATCATAAAACACAGTGATTTCAAAAGCCCAGACGCATATTATTACAGCAATTCATTTGTTGATGTGAGAAAAATGAGAAGGACATTGCAGTACCACTAAATCTATACCTGGGCACTGCTGATACCAAACAAAAGGAATTCACGGTGGCTAGGTAGGACTATTTTCTAGTGACTGTCTCTGGGGACTCAAACAGAATCCATTTGTTTCTTTGTTTCAATGATTCACTTGTATAGGTTACCTGTCCCCGCCCCTTCAGCTTGTAGTTTGTCTGTGTCCTTGGATCACAAGTGAGTCTCCAGTAAGGGAGCACTTAGGTGATCTTAAGTTTTCATCCGTCCTTCTAACCCTGTGTCTTTTGATTGGAGCAGTGAAAGCCTGTACTTTTATTCTGATATTTGATAGCTAGGCTCTTACAGCACTTTGAAATTTTTTTATTCTCATTAATATACAACCACATGCAGAACAATATGTTTACTAGTCTAACCCCTTCACCAAGTCATCGCCAAATCCCAGTTTCAGTCGCTGTCCGTCAGCGTGTCGTAAGATGCTCTAGAATCACTACTTGTCTTCTCTGTGTTGTATAGCCCTCCTAATGACCATTCACCCTACCCATTATTCATGCTAATCCTAATGCCCCCATTCTTTTTCCCCGCCCTTATCAATCCCTTCCCACAAACACTACCCAGTCCCTTTCTCTTTGGTAACTGTTAGTCCACTCTCGGGTACTGTGTATATGCTGCTGTTTCTTCCTTCAGTTTTTCTTTGTTATCGTACTCCACACATGAGTTAAATGATTTGGTACATGTATTTCTCCGACTGGCCTATTTGACTGAGCATAATACCCTCTAGCTCCATCCAAGTTATTGTCAATGATAGGATTTGTTTTCTTCTTATGGCTGCTTATTGCACTTTTTAAACTGGATTTTATTCTTCTTTTTTGTTTGTAGTTTCTCTATGTGCTTCAACCATTGCTCTCATGGTTATGAGCAATAGCTTTGTGTTAATCGATATGAACCTATATTTATCTATCTGTCTGTCTATCAATCATTCAATCAATCAATCATCTTTCTGTCTGCCCATCTGTCCTTGTGTACAGAACAGTTAACCACATATCCAATGTCACTTTCCTACATTATGCTTCCAAAAATCCTGCAAGGTAACTAGGCTGTAGGGAGAGCACTGGGTTCACCGAGACACTTGCAGGTCGTGTCGGCCGAGTGTACCTACAAAACCAGGAAATGGTTGTGCAGGGACTTGAACCCGTGTCTCTCACCTCTGTCCTCTTTCATCTCCTTCTCACTTCCTGTCTGTATTTAGCCACATTCATTCACTAAGTGCTCCCTGAAGACCACAAGTATCCTTCCTCTGGGCATGTGGTCGACAGAAACGTAAAATTGTTGCTTTGCTCACCACCATGTTTGAAGGACATCTATGTGAACACCACTGATAGGATGGAGGGTCAAATAAAAAGGAACACCAATTTCTAGACAGGAGCAGTTGGGAGCTAAGAGTGTTTTTTTTAGTGACATGTTTACTTGAGTGTCCAAACTGCCGTCTTTAGGTGGTTATTACTTCACATTCGTGAAGATCATAAAACCCACAGATTTCAAAGGCCCAGATTCTTATTATTTCAGCAACTCAGTTGTTTAGGTGAGAGAAAATGAGAAGGACGTTGCTCCACCACTAAATCTATGGCTGGGCCTTGCTGAAACCAAACAAAAAGAATTCACGGTGGCCAGATAGTGCTATTTTCTACTGACTGTCTCTGGGGGCTCAAACAGAATCCATTTGTTTGATTGTTTGTTTTTCAGTTTCACTCGTGTAGGGTACTTGTCCCCACACCTTCAGCTTGTAGTTTGTCTGTGTCCTTGGATCTCAAGTGAGTCTCCTGTAAGGAAGCACGTAGGTTTCTTGAGTTTTCATCCGTTCTTTTAACCCTGTGTCTTTTGTTTGCAGCACTCAGAGCCTGACCTTTTATTCTGATGATTCAGTGCTGTGCCCTTTTTGCACTTAAAAATTTTTTTTTGTTTTCATTAATCTACAATCACGTGAAGAACATTATGTTTACTATGCTCCCCCTTATCCAAGTCCACCAGCAAAAACCTCTTAAAGTCGCTGTCCATCAGCATAGTTGGATGCTTTAAACCCCTTCAGCATGTACCCCTTCAAAGACACCGATACAGTCGCTGTCAATCATGGAGTAGCAAGATGCTATATAACCTCTACTAGTCTTCTCTGTGTTGTACAGCACTCCCCATGTCCCGCGCGACCCCACGCAATATACGTGGTTATCCTAATGCCCCCAATCTTTCTCCCCACACTTATCCCTCCCTTCAGAACCACCCTGTGCAGTCCTTTTCCCTTTGGCAACTTTTAGTCAACTCTCGGGTTCTGTGAGTATCCTGCTGTTTTTTTCCTTCAGTTTCTCTTTGTTGTTATACTCCACACATGAGAGATATCATTTGATATTGTCTTTCTCCACCTGACCTATTTTTCTGAACATACTACTGTCTAGCTCCATCCACGTCATTGCAAATGGTAGGATTTGTTTTCTTCTTATGGCTGCTTACTGCACTTTGTAAACTGGATTTCATTCTTCCTTTTTGTTTGTAGTTTGGCTATGTGATTTCACCATTCATCTCCTGGTTATGAGCAACAGCTTTGTGTCAATCGATATGTATCTGTATCTATCTATCGCTCTGTCTGTCTGTATATCTATCTATCTTTCTATATATCCTTCTTTCTATCTCTCTATCCTCTCTATTTATCTATCCATCTATCTAGCTTCCTGTCTTCTATCATGTGTATAATCTATCGATCATCTGTCATCTATCTATCTGTCTGTCTATGAAACAATCTTCTTTCTGTCTGCCCATCTATCCTTATGTACAGAACAGTTAACTACATCACCTATGTCAATTCCCTACATTATGCTTTCAAAAACATTGCAAGGTCACTAGGCCGTAGGGAGAGCACTGGGCTCACTGAGACAATTGCAGATCGAATCAGCCGCGTGTGCTTACAAAACCAGTAAATGGTGGTGCAGGGACTTATACCCGTATCTCTGTCCTCTGTCCTCTTAAACCTCCTTCTCGCTTGCTAACTGTATTTAGCCACATTCATTGACTAAGTGCTCACTGAAGACCCCAAGTATACTTCCTCTGGGCCTGTTGTAGACAGAAAAGTATACTTGGTGCTTTACTCACCACCATGTTTGAGGGACATTGGCATGTTCACCACTGATAGGAGGAGGGACAAATAAAAAGGAACACCTATTTCTAGACAGGAGCATTTGGGAGCAAAGTGTGTGTTGTGGAGAGACGTGTTTGGTTGAGTGTCCAAACTTCCCTCTTTATGTGGTTATTACTTCTTTACAATCGTGGATATCATAAAACCCAGTGATTTCAAAAGCCCAGACGCATATTATTACAGCAATTCTTTTGTTGATGTGAGAAAAATGAGAAGGACATTGCAGTACCACTAAATCTATACCTGGGCACTGCTGATACCAAACAAAAGGAATTCACGGTGGCTAGGTAGGACTATTTTCTAGTGACTGTCTCTGGGGACTCAAACAGAATCCATTTGTTTCTTTGTTTCAATGATTCACTTGTATAGGTTACTTGTCCCCGCCCCTTCAGCTTGTAGTTTGTCTGTGTCCTTGGATCACAAGTGAGTCTCCAGTAAGGGAGCACTTAGGTGATCTTAAGTTTTCATCCGTCCTTCTAACCCTGTGTCTTTTGATTGGAGCAGTGAAAGCCTGTACTTTTATTCTGATATTTGATAGCTAGGCTCTTACAGCACTTTGAAATTTTTTTATTCTCATTAATATACAACCACATGCAGAACAATATGTTTACTAGTCTAACCCCTTCACCAAGTCATCGCCAAATCCCAGTTTCAGTCGCTGTCCGTCAGCGTGTCGTAAGATGCTCTAGAATCACTACTTGTCTTCTCTGTGTTGTATAGCCCTCCTAATGACCATTCACCCTACACATTATTCATGCTAATCCTAATGCCCCCATTCTTTTTCCCCGCCCTTATCAATCCCTTCCCACAAACACTACCCAGTCCCTTTCTCTTTGGTAACTGTTAGTCCACTCTCGGGTACTGTGTATATGCTGCTGTTTCTTCCTTCAGTTTTTCTTTGTTATCGTACTCCACACATGAGTTAAATGATTTGGTACATGTATTTCTCCGACTGGCCTATTTGACTGAGCATAATACCCTCTAGCTCCATCCAAGTTATTGTCAATGATAGGATTTGTTTTCTTCTTATGGCTGCTTATTGCACTTTTTAAACTGGATTTTATTCTTCTTTTTTGTTTGTAGTTTCTCTATGTGCTTCAACCATTGCTCTCATGGTTATGAGCAATAGCTTTGTGTTAATCGATATGAACCTATATTTATCTATCTGTCTGTCTATCAATCATTCAATCAATCAATCATCGTTCTGTCTGCCCATCTGTCCTTGTGTACAGAACAGTTAACCACATATCCAATGTCACTTTCCTACATTATGCTTCCAAAAATCCTGCAAGGTAACTAGGCTGTAGGGAGAGCACTGGGTTCACCGAGACACTTGCAGGTCGTGTCGGCCGAGTGTACCTACAAAACCAGGAAATGGTTGTGCAGGGACTTGAACCCGTGTCTCTCACCTCTGTCCTCTTTCATCTCCTTCTCACTTCCTGTCTGTATTTAGCCACATTCATTCACTAAGTGCTCCCTGAAGACCACAAGTATCCTTCCTCTGGGCATGTGGTCGACAGAAACGTAAAATTGTTGCTTTGCTCACCACCATGTTTGAAGGACATCTATGTGAACACCACTGATAGGATGGAGGGTCAAATGAAAAGGAACACCAATTTCTAGACAGGAGCAGTTGGGAGCTAAGAGTGTATTTTGGAGTGACATGTTTACTTGAGTGTCCAAACTTCCCTCTTTAGATGGTTATTACTTCACATTCGTGAAGATCATAAAACCCACAGATTTCAAAGGCCCAGATTCTTATTATTTCAGCAACTCAGTTGTTGAGGTGAGAGAAAATGAGAAGGACGTTGCTCCACCACTAAATCTATGGCTGGGCCTTGGTGAAAACAAACAAAAAGAATTCACGGTGGCCAGATAGTGCTATTTTCTACTGACTGTCTCTGGGGGCTCAAACAGAATCCATTTGTTTGATTGTTTGTTTTTCAGTTTCACTCGTGTAGGGTACTTGTCCCCACACCTTCAGCTTGTAGTTTGTCTGTGTCCTTGGATCTCAAGTGAGTCTCCTGTAAGGAAGCACGTAGGTTTCTTGAGTTTTCATCCGTTCTTTTAACCCTCTGTCTTTTGTTTGCAGCACTCAGAGCCTGACCTTTTATTCTGATGATTCAGTGCTGTGCCCTTATTGCACTTAAAAAATTTTTTTTGTTTTCATTAATCTACAATCACGTGAAGAACATTATGTTTACTATGCTCCCCCTTTTCCAAGTCCACCAGCAAAAACCTCTTAAAGTCGCTGTCCATCAGCATAGTTGGATGCTTTAAACCCCTTCAGCATGTACCCCTTCAAAGACACCGATACAGTCGCTGTCAATCATGGAGTAGCAAGATGCTATATAACCTCTACTAGTCTTCTCTGTGTTGTACAGCACTCCCCATGTCCCGCGCGACCCCACGCAATATACATGGTAATCCTAATGCCCCCAATCTTTCTCCCCACACTTATCCCTCCCTTCAGAACCACCCTGTGCAGTCCTTTTCCCTTTGGCAACTTTTAGTCAACTCTCGGGTTCTGTGAGTATCCTGCTGTTTTTTTCCTTCAGTTTCTCTTTGTTGTTATACTCCACACATGAGAGATATCATTTGATATTGTCTTTCTCCGCCTGACCTATTTTTCTGAACATACTACTGTCTAGCTCCATCCACGTCATTGCAAATGGTAGGATTTGTTTTCTTCTTATGGCTGCTCACAGCACTTTGTAAACTGGATTTCATTCTTCCTTTTTGTTTGTAGTTTAGCTATGTGATTTCACCATTCATCTCCTGGTTATGAGCAACAGCTTTGTGTCAATCGATATGTATCTGTATCTATCTATCGCTCTGTCTGTCTGTATATCTATCTATCTTTCTATATATCCTTCTTTCTATCTCTCTATCCTCTCTATTTATCTATCCATCTATCTAGCTTCCTGTCTTCTATCATGTGTATAATCTATCGATCATCTGTCATCTATCTATCTGTCTGTCTATGAAACAATCTTCTTTCTGTCTGCCCATCTATCCTTATGTACAGAACAGTTAACTACATCACCTATGTCACTTCCCTACATTATGCTTTCAAAAACATTGTAAGGTCACTAGGCCGTAGGGAGAGCACTGGGCTCACTGAGACAATTGCAGATCGAATCAGCCGCGTGTGCTTACAAAACCAGTAAATGGTGGTGCAGGGACTTATACCCGTATCTCTGTCCTCTGTCCTCTTAAACCTCCTTCTCGCTTGCTAACTGTATTTAGCCACATTCATTGACTAAGTGCTCACTGAAGACCCCAAGTATACTTCCTCTGGGCCTGTTGTAGACAGAAAAGTATACTTGGTGCTTTACTCACCACCATGTTTGAGGGACATTGGCATGTTCACCACTGATAGGAGGAGGGACAAATAAAAAGGAACACCTATTTCTAGACAGGAGCATTTGGGAGCAAAGTGTGTGTTGTGGAGAGACGTGTTTGGTTGAGTGTCCAAACTTCCCTCTTTATGTGGTTATTACTTCTTTACAATCGTGGATATCATAAAACCCAGTGATTTCAAAAGCCCAGACGCATATTATTACAGCAATTCTTTTGTTGATGTGAGAAAAATGAGAAGGACATTGCAGTACCACTAAATCTATACCTGGGCACTGCTGATACCAAACAAAAGGAATTCACGGTGGCTAGGTAGGACTATTTTCTAGTGACTGTCTCTGGGGACTCAAACAGAATCCATTTGTTTCTTTGTTTCAATGATTCACTTGTATAGGTTACCTGTCCCCGCCCCTTCAGCTTGTAGTTTGTCTGTGTCCTTGGATCACAAGTGAGTCTCCAGTAAGGGAGCACTTAGGTGATCTTAAGTTTTCATCCGTCCTTCTAACCCTGTGTCTTTTGATTGGAGCAGTGAAAGCCTGTACTTTTATTCTGATATTTGATAGCTAGGCTCTTACAGCACTTTGAAATTTTTTTATTCTCATTAATATACAACCACATGCAGAACAATATGTTTACTAGTCTAACCCCTTCACCAAGTCATCGCCAAATCCCAGTTTCAGTCTCTGTCCGTCAGCGTGTCGTAAGATGCTCTAGAATCACTACTTGTCTTCTCTGTGTTGTATAGCCCTCCTAATGACCATTCACCCTACACATTATTCATGCTAATCCTAATGCCCCCATTCTTTTTCCCCGCCCTTATCAATCCCTTCCCACAAACACTACCCAGTCCCTTTCTCTTTGGTAACTGTTAGTCCACTCTCGGGTACTGTGTATATGCTGCTGTTTCTTCCTTCAGTTTTTCTTTGTTATCGTACTCCACACATGAGTTAAATGATTTGGTACATGTATTTCTCCGACTGGCCTATTTGACTGAGCATAATACCCTCTAGCTCCATCCAAGTTATTGTCAATGATAGGATTTGTTTTCTTCTTATGGCTGCTTATTGCACTTTTTAAACTGGATTTTATTCTTCTTTTTTGTTTGTAGTTTCTCTATGTGCTTCAACCATTGCTCTCATGGTTATGAGCAATAGCTTTGTGTTAATCGATATGAACCTATATTTATCTATCTGTCTGTCTATCAATCATTCAATCAATCAATCATCGTTCTGTCTGCCCATCTGTCCTTGTGTACAGAACAGTTAACCACATATCCAATGTCACTTTCCTACATTATGCTTCCAAAAATCCTGCAAGGTAACTAGGCTGTAGGGAGAGCACTGGGTTCACCGAGACACTTGCAGGTCGTGTCGGCCGAGTGTACCTACAAAACCAGGAAATGGTTGTGCAGGGACTTGAACCCGTGTCTCTCACCTCTGTCCTCTTTCATCTCCTTCTCACTTCCTGTCTGTATTTAGCCACATTCATTCACTAAGTGCTCCCTGAAGACCACAAGTATCCTTCCTCTGGGCATGTGGTCGACAGAAACGTAAAATTGTTGCTTTGCTCACCACCATGTTTGAAGGACATCTATGTGAACACCACTGATAGGATGGAGGGTCAAATAAAAAGGAACACCAATTTCTAGACAGGAGCAGTTGGGAGCTACGAGTGTATTTTGGAGTGACATGTTTACTTGAGTGTCCAAACTGCCCTCTTTAGGTGGTTATTACTTCACATTCGTGAAGATCATAAAACCCACAGATTTCAAAGGCCCAGATTCTTATTATTTCAGCAACTCAGTTGTTGAGGTGAGAGAAAATGAGAAGGACGTTGCTCCACCACTAAATCTATGGCTGGGCCTTGCTGAAACCAAACAAAAAGAATTCACGGTGGCCAGATAGTGCTATTTTCTACTGACTGTCTCTGGGGGCTCAAACAGAATCCATTTGTTTGATTGTTTGTTTTTCAGTTTCACTCGTGTAGGGTACTTGTCCCCACACCTTCAGCTTGTAGTTTGTCTGTGTCCTTGGATCTCAAGTGAGTCTCCTGTAAGGAAGCACGTAGGTTTCTTGAGTTTTCATCCGTTCTTTTAACCCTCTGTCTTTTGTTTGCAGCACTCAGAGCCTGACCTTTTATTCTGATGATTCAGTGCTGTGCCCTTATTGCACTTAAAAAATTTTTTTTGTTTTCATTAATCTACAATCACGTGAAGAACATTATGTTTACTATGCTCCCCCTTTTCCAAGTCCACCAGCAAAAACCTCTTAAAGTCGCTGTCCATCAGCATAGTTGGATGCTTTAAACCCCTTCAGCATGTACCCCTTCAAAGACACCGATACAGTCGCTGTCAATCATGGAGTAGCAAGATGCTATATAACCTCTACTAGTCTTCTCTGTGTTGTACAGCACTCCCCATGTCCCGCGCGACCCCACGCAATATACATGGTAATCCTAATGCCCCCAATCTTTCTCCCCACACTTATCCCTCCCTTCAGAACCACCCTGTGCAGTCCTTTTCCCTTTGGCAACTTTTAGTCAACTCTCGGGTTCTGTGAGTATCCTGCTGTTTTTTTCCTTCAGTTTCTCTTTGTTGTTATACTCCACACATGAGAGATATCATTTGATATTGTCTTTCTCCGCCTGACCTATTTTTCTGAACATACTACTGTCTAGCTCCATCCACGTCATTGCAAATGGTAGGATTTGTTTTCTTCTTATGGCTGCTCACAGCACTTTGTAAACTGGATTTCATTCTTCCTTTTTGTTTGTAGTTTAGCTATGTGATTTCACCATTCATCTCCTGGTTATGAGCAACAGCTTTGTGTCAATCGATATGTATCTGTATCTATCTATCGCTCTGTCTGTCTGTATATCTATCTATCTTTCTATATATCCTTCTTTCTATCTCTCTATCCTCTCTATTTATCTATCCATCTATCTAGCTTCCTGTCTTCTATCATGTGTATAATCTATCGATCATCTGTCATCTATCTATCTGTCTGTCTATGAAACAATCTTCTTTCTGTCTGCCCATCTATCCTTATGTACAGAACAGTTAACTACATCACCTATGTCACTTCCCTACATTATGCTTTCAAAAACATTGTAAGGTCACTAGGCCGTAGGGAGAGCACTGGGCTCACTGAGACAATTGCAGATCGAATCAGCCGCGTGTGCTTACAAAACCAGTAAATGGTGGTGCAGGGACTTATACCCGTATCTCTGTCCTCTGTCCTCTTAAACCTCCTTCTCGCTTGCTAACTGTATTTAGCCACATTCATTGACTAAGTGCTCACTGAAGACCCCAAGTATACTTCCTCTGGGCCTGTTGTAGACAGAAAAGTATACTTGGTGCTTTACTCACCACCATGTTTGAGGGACATTGGCATGTTCACCACTGATAGGAGGAGGGACAAATAAAAAGGAACACCTATTTCTAGACAGGAGCATTTGGGAGCAAAGTGTGTGTTGTGGAGAGACGTGTTTGGTTGAGTGTCCAAACTTCCCTCTTTATGTGGTTATTACTTCTTTACAATCGTGGATATCATAAAACACAGTGATTTCAAAAGCCCAGACTCATATTATTACAGCAATTCATTTGTTGATGTGAGAAAAATGAGAAGGACATTGCAGTACCACTAAATCTATACCTGGGCACTGCTGATACCAAACAAAAGGAATTCACGGTGGCTAGGTAGGACTATTTTCTAGTGACTGTCTCTGGGGACTCAAACAGAATCCATTTGTTTCTTTGTTTCAATGATTCACTTGTATAGGTTACCTGTCCCCGCCCCTTCAGCTTGTAGTTTGTCTGTGTCCTTGGATCACAAGTGAGTCTCCAGTAAGGGAGCACTTAGGTGATCTTAAGTTTTCATCCGTCCTTCTAACCCTGTGTCTTTTGATTGGAGCAGTGAAAGCCTGTACTTTTATTCTGATATTTGATAGCTAGGCTCTTACAGCACTTTGAAATTTTTTTATTCTCATTAATATACAACCACATGCAGAACAATATGTTTACTAGTCTAACCCCTTCACCAAGTCATCGCCAAATCCCAGTTTCAGTCTCTGTCCGTCAGCGTGTCGTAAGATGCTCTAGAATCACTACTTGTCTTCTCTGTGTTGTATAGCCCTCCTAATGACCATTCACCCTACACATTATTCATGCTAATCCTAATGCCCCCATTCTTTTTCCCCGCCCTTATCAATCCCTTCCCACAAACACTACCCAGTCCCTTTCTCTTTGGTAACTGTTAGTCCACTCTCGGGTACTGTGTATATGCTGCTGTTTCTTCCTTCAGTTTTTCTTTGTTATCGTACTCCACACATGAGTTAAATGATTTGGTACATGTATTTCTCCGACTGGCCTATTTGACTGAGCATAATACCCTCTAGCTCCATCCAAGTTATTGTCAATGATAGGATTTGTTTTCTTCTTATGGCTGCTTATTGCACTTTTTAAACTGGATTTTATTCTTCTTTTTTGTTTGTAGTTTCTCTATGTGCTTCAACCATTGCTCTCATGGTTATGAGCAATAGCTTTGTGTTAATCGATATGAACCTATATTTATCTATCTGTCTGTCTATCAATCATTCAATCAATCAATCATCGTTCTGTCTGCCCATCTGTCCTTGTGTACAGAACAGTTAACCACATATCCAATGTCACTTTCCTACATTATGCTTCCAAAAATCCTGCAAGGTAACTAGGCTGTAGGGAGAGCACTGGGTTCACCGAGACACTTGCAGGTCGTGTCGGCCGAGTGTACCTACAAAACCAGGAAATGGTTGTGCAGGGACTTGAACCCGTGTCTCTCACCTCTGTCCTCTTTCATCTCCTTCTCACTTCCTGTCTGTATTTAGCCACATTCATTCACTAAGTGCTCCCTGAAGACCACAAGTATCCTTCCTCTGGGCATGTGGTCGACAGAAACGTAAAATTGTTGCTTTGCTCACCACCATGTTTGAAGGACATCTATGTGAACACCACTGATAGGATGGAGGGTCAAATAAAAAGGAACACCAATTTCTAGACAGGAGCAGTTGGGAGCTACGAGTGTATTTTGGAGTGACATGTTTACTTGAGTGTCCAAACTGCCCTCTTTAGGTGGTTATTACTTCACATTCGTGAAGATCATAAAACCCACAGATTTCAAAGGCCCAGATTCTTATTATTTCAGCAACTCAGTTGTTGAGGTGAGAGAAAATGAGAAGGACGTTGCTCCACCACTAAATCTATGGCTGGGCCTTGCTGAAACCAAACAAAAAGAATTCACGGTGGCCAGATAGTGCTATTTTCTACTGACTGTCTCTGGGGGCTCAAACAGAATCCATTTGTTTGATTGTTTGTTTTTCAGTTTCACTCGTGTAGGGTACTTGTCCCCACACCTTCAGCTTGTAGTTTTTTCTGTGTCCTTGGATCTCAAGTGAGTCTCCTGTAAGGAAGCACGTAGGTTTCTTGAGTTTTCATCCGTTCTTTTAACCCTGTGTCTTTTGTTTGCAGCACTCAGAGCCTGACCTTTTATTCTGATGATTCAGTGCTGTGCCCTTATTGCACTTAAAAAATTTTTTTTGTTTTCATTAATCTACAATCACGTGAAGAACATTATGTTTACTATGCTCCCCCTTTTCCAAGTCCACCAGCAAAAACCTCTTAAAGTCGCTGTCCATCAGCATAGTTGGATGCTTTAAACCCCTTCAGCATGTACCCCTTCAAAGACACCGATACAGTCGCTGTCAATCATGGAGTAGCAAGATGCTATATAACCTCTACTAGTCTTCTCTGTGTTGTACAGCACTCCCCATGTCCCGTGCGACCCCACGCAATATACATGGTAATCCTAATGCCCCCAATCTTTCTCCCCACACTTATCCCTCCCTTCAGAACCACCCTGTGCAGTCCTTTTCCCTTTGGCAACTTTTAGTCAACTCTCGGGTTCTGTGAGTATCCTGCTGTTTTTTTCCTTCAGTTTCTCTTTGTTGTTATACTCCACACATGATATCTCTCATTTGATATTGTCTTTCTCCGCCTGACCTATTTTTCTGAACATACTACTGTCTAGCTCCATCCACGTCATTGCAAATGGTAGGATTTGTTTTCTTCTTATGGCTGCTCACTGCACTTTGTAAACTGGATTTCATTCTTCCTTTTCGTTTGTAGTTTAGCTATGTGATTTCACCATTCATCTCCTGGTTATGAGCAACAGCTTTGTGTCAATCGATATGTATCTGTATCTATCTATCGCTCTGTCTGTCTGTATATCTATCTATCTTTCTATATATCCTTCTTTCTATCTCTCTATCCTCTCTATTTATCTATCCATCTATCTAGCTTCCTGTCTTCTATCATGTGTATAATCTATCGATCATCTGTCATCTATCTATCTGTCTGTCTATGAAACAATCTTCTTTCTGTCTGCCCATCTATCCTTATGTACAGAACAGTTAACTACATCACCTATGTCACTTCCCTACATTATGCTTTCAAAAACATTGCAAGGTCACTAGGCCGTAGGGAGAGCACTGGGCTCACTGAGACAATTGCAGATCGAATCAGCCGCGTGTGCTTACAAAACCAGTAAATGGTGGTGCAGGGACTTATACCCGTATCTCTGTCCTCTGTCCTCTTAAACCTCCTTCTCGCTTGCTAACTGTATTTAGCCACATTCATTGACTAAGTGCTCACTGAAGACCCCAAGTATACTTCCTCTGGGCCTGTTGTAGACAGAAAAGTATACTTGGTGCTTTACTCACCACCATGTTTGAGGGACATTGGCATGTTTACCACTGATAGGAGGAGGGACAAATAAAAAGGAACACCTATTTCTAGACAGGAGCATTTGGGAGCAAAGTGTGTGTTGTGGAGAGACGTGTTTGGTTGAGTGTCCAAACTTCCCTCTTTATGTGGTTATTACTTCTTTACAATCGTGGATATCATAAAACACAGTGATTTCAAAAGCCCAGACGCATATTATTACAGCAATTCTTTTGTTGATGTGAGAAAAATGAGAAGGACATTGCAGTACCACTAAATCTATACCTGGGCACTGCTGATACCAAACAAAAGGAATTCACGGTGGCTAGGTAGGACTATTTTCTAGTGACTGTCTCTGGGGACTCAAACAGAATCCATTTGTTTCTTTGTTTCAATGATTCACTTGTATAGGTTACCTGTCCCCGCCCCTTCAGCTTGTAGTTTGTCTGTGTCCTTGGATCACAAGTGAGTCTCCAGTAAGGGAGCACTTAGGTGATCTTAAGTTTTCATCCGTCCTTCTAACCCTGTGTCTTTTGATTGGAGCAGTGAAAGCCTGTACTTTTATTCTGATATTTGATAGCTAGGCTCTTACAGCACTTTGAAATTTTTTTATTCTCATTAATATACAACCACATGCAGAACAATATGTTTACTAGTCTAACCCCTTCACCAAGTCATCGCCAAATCCCAGTTTCAGTCGCTGTCCGTCAGCGTGTCGTAAGATGCTCTAGAATCACTACTTGTCTTCTCTGTGTTGTATAGCCCTCCTAATGACCATTCACCCTACACATTATTCATGCTAATCCTAATGCCCCCATTCTTTTTCCCCGCCCTTATCAATCCCTTCCCACAAACACTACCCAGTCCCTTTCTCTTTGGTAACTGTTAGTCCACTCTCGGGTACTGTGTATATGCTGCTGTTTCTTCCTTCAGTTTTTCTTTGTTATCGTACTCCACACATGAGTTAAATGATTTGGTACATGTATTTCTCCGACTGGCCTATTTGACTGAGCATAATACCCTCTAGCTCCATCCAAGTTATTGTCAATGATAGGATTTGTTTTCTTCTTATGGCTGCTTATTGCACTTTTTAAACTGGATTTTATTCTTCTTTTTTGTTTGTAGTTTCTCTATGTGCTTCAACCATTGCTCTCATGGTTATGAGCAATAGCTTTGTGTTAATCGATATGAACCTATATTTATCTATCTGTCTGTCTATCAATCATTCAATCAATCAATCATCGTTCTGTCTGCCCATCTGTCCTTGTGTACAGAACAGTTAACCACATATCCAATGTCACTTTCCTACATTATGCTTCCAAAAATCCTGCAAGGTAACTAGGCTGTAGGGAGAGCACTGGGTTCACCGAGACACTTGCATGTCGTGTCGGCCGAGTGTACCTACAAAACCAGCAAATGGTTGTGCAGGGACTTGAACCCGTGTCTCTCACCTCTGTCCTCTTTCATCTCCTTCTCACTTCCTGTCTGTATTTAGCCACATTCATTCACTAAGTGCTCCCTGAAGACCACAAGTATCCTTCCTCTGGGCATGTGGTCGACAGAAACGTAAAATTGTTGCTTTGCTCACCACCATGTTTGAAGGACATCTATGTGAACACCACTGATAGGATGGAGGGTCAAATAAAAAGGAACACCAATTTCTAGACAGGAGCAGTTGGGAGCTAAGAGTGTATTTTGGAGTGACATGTTTACTTGAGTGTCCAAACTTCCCTCTTTAGATGGTTATTACTTCACATTCGTGAAGATCATAAAACCCACAGATTTCAAAGGCCCAGATTCTTATTATTTCAGCAACTCAGTTGTTGAGGTGAGAGAAAATGAGAAGGACGTTGCTCCACCACTAAATCTATGGCTGGGCCTTGGTGAAAACAAACAAAAAGAATTCACGGTGGCCAGATAGTGCTATTTTCTACTGACTGTCTCTGGGGGCTCAAACAGAATCCATTTGTTTGATTGTTTGTTTTTCAGTTTCACTCGTGTAGGGTACTTGTCCCCACACCTTCAGCTTGTAGTTTGTCTGTGTCCTTGGATCTCAAGTGAGTCTCCTGTAAGGAAGCACGTAGGTTTCTTGAGTTTTCATCCGTTCTTTTAACCCTGTGTCTTTTGTTTGCAGCACTCAGAGCCTGACCTTTTATTCTGATGATTCAGTGCTGTGCCCTTATTGCACTTAAAAAATTTTTTTTGTTTTCATTAATCTACAATCACGTGAAGAACATTATGTTTACTATGCTCCCCCTTATCCAAGTCCACCAGCAAAAACCTCTTAAAGTCGCTGTCCATCAGCATAGTTGGATGCTTTAAACCCCTTCAGCATGTACCCCTTCAAAGACACCGATACAGTCGCTGTCAATCATGGAGTAGCAAGATGCTATATAACCTCTACTAGTCTTCTCTGTGTTGTACAGCACTCCCCATGTCCCGCGCGACCCCACGCAATATACATGGTAATCCTAATGCCCCCAATCTTTCTCCCCACACTTATCCCTCCCTTCAGAACCACCCTGTGCAGTCCTTTTCCCTTTGGCAACTTTTAGTCAACTCTCGGGTTCTGTGAGTATCCTGCTGTTTTTTTCCTTCAGTTTCTCTTTGTTGTTATACTCCACACATGAGAGATATCATTTGATATTGTCTTTCTCCGCCTGACCTATTTTTCTGAACATACTACTGTCTAGCTCCATCCACGTCATTGCAAATGGTAGGATTTGTTTTCTTCTTATGGCTGCTCACTGCACTTTGTAAACTGGATTTCATTCTTCCTTTTTGTTTGTAGTTTAGCTATGTGATTTCACCATTCATCTCCTGGTTATGAGCAACAGCTTTGTGTCAATCGATATGTATCTGTATCTATCTATCGCTCTGTCTGTCTGTATATCTATCTATCTTTCTATATATCCTTCTTTCTATCTCTCTATCCTCTCTATTTATCTATCCATCTATCTAGCTTCCTGTCTTCTATCATGTGTATAATCTATCGATCATCTGTCATCTATCTATCTGTCTGTCTATGAAACAATCTTCTTTCTGTCTGCCCATCTATCCTTATGTACAGAACAGTTAACTACATCACCTATGTCACTTCCCTACATTATGCTTTCAAAAACATTGCAAGGTCACTAGGCCGTAGGGAGAGCACTGGGCTCACTGAGACAATTGCAGATCGAATCAGCCGCGTGTGCTTACAAAACCAGTAAATGGTGGTGCAGGAACTTATACCTGTATCTCTGTCCTCTGTCCTCTTAAACCTCCTTCTCGCTTGCTAACTGTATTTAGCCACATTCATTGACTAAGTGCTCACTGAAGACCCCAAGTATACTTCCTCTGGGCCTGTTGTAGACAGAAAAGTATACTTGGTGCTTTACTCACCACCATGTTTGAGGGACATTGGCATGTGCACCACTGATAGGAGGAGGGACAAATAAAAAGGAACACCTATTTCTAGACAGGAGCATTTGGGAGCAAAGTGTGTGTTGTGGAGAGACGTGTTTGGTTGAGTGTCCAAACTTCCCTCTTTATGTGGTTATTACTTCTTTACAATCGTGGATATCATAAAACACAGTGATTTCAAAAGCCCAGACGCATATTATTACAGCAATTCTTTTGTTGATGTGAGAAAAATGAGAAGGACATTGCAGTACCACTAAATCTATACCTGGGCACTGCTGATACCAAACAAAAGGAATTCACGGTGGCTAGGTAGGACTATTTTCTAGTGACTGTCTCTGGGGACTCAAACAGAATCCATTTGTTTCTTTGTTTCAATGATTCACTTGTATAGGTTACCTGTCCCCGCCCCTTCAGCTTGTAGTTTGTCTGTGTCCTTGGATCACAAGTGAGTCTCCAGTAAGGGAGCACTTAGGTGATCTTAAGTTTTCATCCGTCCTTCTAACCCTGTGTCTTTTGATTGGAGCAGTGAAAGCCTGTACTTTTATTCTGATATTTGATAGCTAGGCTCTTACAGCACTTTGAAATTTTTTTATTCTCATTAATATACAACCACATGCAGAACAATATGTTTACTAGTCTAACCCCTTCACCAAGTCATCGCCAAATCCCAGTTTCAGTCTCTGTCCGTCAGCGTGTCGTAAGATGCTCTAGAATCACTACTTGTCTTCTCTGTGTTGTATAGCCCTCCTAATGACCATTCACCCTACACATTATTCATGCTAATCCTAATGCCCCCATTCTTTTTCCCCGCCCTTATCAATCCCTTCCCACAAACACTACCCAGTCCCTTTCTCTTTGGTAACTGTTAGTCCACTCTCGGGTACTGTGTATATGCTGCTGTTTCTTCCTTCAGTTTTTCTTTGTTATCGTACTCCACACATGAGTTAAATGATTTGGTACATGTATTTCTCCGACTGGCCTATTTGACTGAGCATAATAACCTCTAGCTCCATCCAAGTTATTGTCAATGATAGGATTTGTTTTCTTCTTATGGCTGCTTATTGCACTTTTTAAACTGGATTTTATTCTTCTTTTTTGTTTGTAGTTTCTCTATGTGCTTCAACCATTGCTCTCATGGTTATGAGCAATAGCTTTGTGTTAATCGATATGAACCTATATTTATCTATCTGTCTGTCTATCAATCATTCAATCAATCAATCATCGTTCTGTCTGCCCTTCCGTCCTTGTGTACAGAACAGTTAACCACATATCCAATGTCACTTTCCTACATTATGCTTCCAAAAATCCTGCAAGGTAACTAGGCTGTAGGGAGAGCACTGGGTTCACCGAGACACTTGCATGTCGTGTCGGCCTAGTGTACCTACAAAACCAGCAAATGGTTGTGCAGGGACTTGAACCCGTGTCTCTCACCTCTGTCCTCTTTCATCTCCTTCTCACTTCCTGTCTGTATTTAGCCACATTCATTCACTAAGTGCTCCCTGAAGACCACAAGTATCCTTCCTCTGGGCATGTGGTCGACAGAAACGTAAAATTGTTGCTTTGCTCACCACCATGTTTGAAGGACATCTATGTGAACACCACTGATAGGATGGAGGGTCAAATAAAAAGGAACACCAATTTCTAGACAGGAGCAGTTGGGAGCTAAGAGTGTATTTTGGAGTGACATGTTTACTTGAGTGTCCAAACTTCCCTCTTTAGATGGTTATTACTTCACATTCGTGAAGATCATAAAACCCACAGATTTCAAAGGCCCAGATTCTTATTATTTCAGCAACTCAGTTGTTGAGGTGAGAGAAAATGAGAAGGACGTTGCTCCACCACTAAATCTATGGCTGGGCCTTGGTGAAAACAAACAAAAAGAATTCACGGTGGCCAGATAGTGCTATTTTCTACTGACTGTCTCTGGGGGCTCAAACAGAATCCATTTGTTTGATTGTTTGTTTTTCAGTTTCACTCGTGTAGGGTACTTGTCCCCACACCTTCAGCTTGTAGTTTGTCTGTGTCCTTGGATCTCAAGTGAGTCTCCTGTAAGGAAGCACGTAGGTTTCTTGAGTTTTCATCCGTTCTTTTAACCCTGTGTCTTTTGTTTGCAGCACTCAGAGCCTGACCTTTTATTCTGATAATTCAGTGCTGTGCCCTTATTGCACTTAAAAAATTTTTTTTGTTTTCATTAATCTACAATCACGTGAAGAACATTATGTTTACTATGCTCCCCCTTATCCAAGTCCACCAGCAAAAACCTCTTAAAGTCGCTGTCCATCAGCATAGTTGGATGCTTTAAACCCCTTCAGCATGTACCCCTTCAAAGACACCGATACAGTCGCTGTCAATCATGGAGTAGCAAGATGCTATATAACCTCTACTAGTCTTCTCTGTGTTGTACAGCACTCCCCATGTCCCGCGCGACCCCACGCAATATACATGGTAATCCTAATGCCCCCAATCTTTCTCCCCACACTTATCCCTCCCTTCAGAACCACCCTGTGCAGTCCTTTTCCCTTTGGCAACTTTTAGTCAACTCTCGGGTTCTGTGAGTATCCTGCTGTTTTTTTCCTTCAGTTTCTCTTTGTTGTTATACTCCACACATGAGAGATATCATTTGATATTGTCTTTCTCCGCCTGACCTATTTTTCTGAACATACTACTGTCTAGCTCCATCCACGTCATTGCAAATGGTAGGATTTGTTTTCTTCTTATGGCTGCTCACTGCACTTTGTAAACTGGATTTCATTCTTCCTTTTTGTTTGTAGTTTAGCTATGTGATTTCACCATTCATCTCCTGGTTATGAGCAACAGCTTTGTGTCAATCGATATGTATCTGTATCTATCTATCGCTCTGTCTGTCTGTATATCTATCTATCTTTCTATATATCCTTCTTTCTATCTCTCTATCCTCTCTATTTATCTATCCATCTATCTAGCTTCCTGTCTTCTATCATGTGTATAATCTATCGATCATCTGTCATCTATCTATCTGTCTGTCTATGAAACAATCTTCTTTCTGTCTGCCCATCTATCCTTATGTACAGAACAGTTAACTACATCACCTATGTCACTTCCCTACATTATGCTTTCAAAAACATTGCAAGGTCACTAGGCCGTAGGGAGAGCACTGGGCTCACTGAGACAATTGCAGATCGAATCAGCCGCGTGTGCTTACAAAACCAGTAAATGGTGGTGCAGGGACTTATACCCGTATCTCTGTCCTCTGTCCTCTTAAACCTCCTTCTCGCTTGCTAACTGTATTTAGCCACATTCATTGACTAAGTGCTCACTGAAGACCCCAAGTATACTTCCTCTGGGCCTGTTGTAGACAGAAAAGTATACTTGGTGCTTTACTCACCACCATGTTTGAGGGACATTGGCATGTTCACCACTGATAGGAGGAGGGACAAATAAAAAGGAACACCTATTTCTAGACAGGAGCATTTGGGAGCAAAGTGTGTGTTGTGGAGAGACGTGTTTGGTTGAGTGTCCAAACTTCCCTCTTTATGTGGTTATTACTTCTTTACAATCGTGGATATCATAAAACCCAGTGATTTCAAAAGCCCAGACGCATATTATTACAGCAATTCTTTTGTTGATGTGAGAAAAATGAGAAGGACATTGCAGTACCACTAAATCTATACCTGGGCACTGCTGATACCAAACAAAAGGAATTCACGGTGGCTAGGTAGGACTATTTTCTAGTGACTGTCTCTGGGGACTCAAACAGAATCCATTTGTTTCTTTGTTTCAATGATTCACTTGTATAGGTTACCTGTCCCCGCCCCTTCAGCTTGTAGTTTGTCTGTGTCCTTGGATCACAAGTGAGTCTCCAGTAAGGGAGCACTTAGGTGATCTTAAGTTTTCATCCGTCCTTCTAACCCTGTGTCTTTTGATTGGAGTAGTGAAAGCCTGTACTTTTATTCTGATATTTGATAGCTAGGCTCTTACAGCACTTTGAAATTTTTTTATTCTCATTAATATACAACCACATGCAGAACAATATGTTTACTAGTCTAACCCCTTCACCAAGTCATCGCCAAATCCCAGTTTCAGTCGCTGTCCGTCAGCGTGTCGTAAGATGCTCTAGAATCACTACTTGTCTTCTCTGTGTTGTATAGCCCTCCTAATGACCATTCACCCTACACATTATTCATGCTAATCCTAATGCCCCCATTCTTTTTCCCCGCCCTTATCAATCCCTTCCCACAAACACTACCCAGTCCCTTTCTCTTTGGTAACTGTTAGTCCACTCTCGGGTACTGTGTATATGCTGCTGTTTCTTCCTTCAGTTTTTCTTTGTTAACGTACTCCACACATGAGTTAAATGATTTGGTACATGTATTTCTCCGACTGGCCTATTTGACTGAGCATAATACCCTCTAGCTCCATCCAAGTTATTGTCAATGATAGGATTTGTTTTCTTCTTATGGCTGCTTATTGCACTTTTTAAACTGGATTTTATTCTTCTTTTTTGTTTGTAGTTTCTCTATGTGCTTCAACCATTGCTCTCATGGTTATGAGCAATAGCTTTGTGTTAATCGATATGAACCTATATTTATCTATCTGTCTGTCTATCAATCATTCAATCAATCAATCATCGTTCTGTCTGCCCATCTGTCCTTGTGTACAGAACAGTTAACCACATATCCAATGTCACTTTCCTACATTATGCTTCCAAAAATCCTGCAAGGTAACTAGGCTGTAGGGAGAGCACTGGGTTCACCGAGACACTTGCATGTCGTGTCGGCCGAGTGTACCTACAAAACCAGCAAATGGTTGTGCAGGGACTTGAACCCGTGTCTCTCACCTCTGTCCTCTTTCATCTCCTTCTCACTTCCTGTCTGTATTTAGCCACATTCATTCACTAAGTGCTCCCTGAAGACCACAAGTATCCTTCCTCTGGGCATGTGGTCGACAGAAACGTAAAATTGTTGCTTTGCTCACCACCATGTTTGAAGGACATCTATGTGAACACCACTGATAGGATGGAGGGTCAAATAAAAAGGAACACCAATTTCTAGACAGGAGCAGTTGGGAGCTAAGAGTGTATTTTGGAGTGACATGTTTACTTGAGTGTCCAAACTTCCCTCTTTAGATGGTTATTACTTCACATTCGTGAAGATCATAAAACCCACAGATTTCAAAGGCCCAGATTCTTATTATTTCAGCAACTCAGTTGTTGAGGTGAGAGAAAATGAGAAGGACGTTGCTCCACCACTAAATCTATGGCTGGGCCTTGGTGAAAACAAACAAAAAGAATTCACGGTGGCCAGATAGTGCTATTTTCTACTGACTGTCTCTGGGGGCTCAAACAGAATCCATTTGTTTGATTGTTTGTTTTTCAGTTTCACTCGTGTAGGGTACTTGTCCCCACACCTTCAGCTTGTAGTTTGTCTGTGTCCTTGGATCTCAAGTGAGTCTCCTGTAAGGAAGCACGTAGGTTTCTTGAGTTTTCATCCGTTCTTTTAACCCTGTGTCTTTTGTTTGCAGCACTCAGAGCCTGACCTTTTATTCTGATGATTCAGTGCTGTGCCCTTATTGCACTTAAAAAATTTTTTTTGTTTTCATTAATCTACAATCACGTGAAGAACATTATGTTTACTATGCTCCCCCTTATCCAAGTCCACCAGCAAAAACCTCTTAAAGTCGCTGTCCATCAGCATAGTTGGATGCTTTAAACCCCTTCAGCATGTACCCCTTCAAAGACACCGATACAGTCGCTGTCAATCATGGAGTAGCAAGATGCTATATAACCTCTACTAGTCTTCTCTGTGTTGTACAGCACTCCCCATGTCCCGCGCGACCCCACGCAATATACATGGTAATCCTAATGCCCCCAATCTTTCTCCCCACACTTATCCCTCCCTTCAGAACCACCCTGTGCAGTCCTTTTCCCTTTGGCAACTTTTAGTCAACTCTCGGGTTCTGTGAGTATCCTGCTGTTTTTTTCCTTCAGTTTCTCTTTGTTGTTATACTCCACACATGAGAGATATCATTTGATATTGTCTTTCTCCGCCTGACCTATTTTTCTGAACATACTACTGTCTAGCTCCATCCACGTCATTGCAAATGGTAGGATTTGTTTTCTTCTTATGGCTGCTCACTGCACTTTGTAAACTGGATTTCATTCTTCCTTTTTGTTTGTAGTTTAGCTATGTGATTTCACCATTCATCTCCTGGTTATGAGCAACAGCTTTGTGTCAATCGATATGTATCTGTATCTATCTATCGCTCTGTCTGTCTGTATATCTATCTATCTTTCTATATATCCTTCTTTCTATCTCTCTATCCTCTCTATTTATCTATCCATCTATCTAGCTTCCTGTCTTCTATCATGTGTATAATCTATCGATCATCTGTCATCTATCTATCTGTCTGTCTATGAAACAATCTTCTTTCTGTCTGCCCATCTATCCTTATGTACAGAACAGTTAACTACATCACCTATGTCACTTCCCTACATTATGCTTTCAAAAACATTGCAAGGTCACTAGGCCGTAGGGAGAGCACTGGGCTCACTGAGACAATTGCAGATCGAATCAGCCGCGTGTGCTTACAAAACCAGTAAATGGTGGTGCAGGGACTTATACCTGTATCTCTGTCCTCTGTCCTCTTAAACCTCCTTCTCGCTTGCTAACTGTATTTAGCCACATTCATTGACTAAGTGCTCACTGAAGACCCCAAGTATACTTCCTCTGGGCCTGTTGTAGACAGAAAAGTATACTTGGTGCTTTACTCACCACCATGTTTGAGGGACATTGGCATGTGCACCACTGATAGGAGGAGGGACAAATAAAAAGGAACACCTATTTCTAGACAGGAGCATTTGGGAGCAAAGTGTGTGTTGTGGAGAGACGTGTTTGGTTGAGTGTCCAAACTTCCCTCTTTATGTGGTTATTACTTCTTTACAATCGTGGATATCATAAAACACAGTGATTTCAAAAGCCCAGACGCATATTATTACAGCAATTCTTTTGTTGATGTGAGAAAAATGAGAAGGACATTGCAGTACCACTAAATCTATACCTGGGCACTGCTGATACCAAACAAAAGGAATTCACGGTGGCTAGGTAGGACTATTTTCTAGTGACTGTCTCTGGGGACTCAAACAGAATCCATTTGTTTCTTTGTTTCAATGATTCACTTGTATAGGTTACCTGTCCCCGCCCCTTCAGCTTGTAGTTTGTCTGTGTCCTTGGATCACAAGTGAGTCTCCAGTAAGGGAGCACTTAGGTGATCTTAAGTTTTCATCCGTCCTTCTAACCCTGTGTCTTTTGATTGGAGCAGTGAAAGCCTGTACTTTTATTCTGATATTTGATAGCTAGGCTCTTACAGCACTTTGAAATTTTTTTATTCTCATTAATATACAACCACATGCAGAACAATATGTTTACTAGTCTAACCCCTTCACCAAGTCATCGCCAAATCCCAGTTTCAGTCGCTGTCCGTCAGCGTGTCGTAAGATGCTCTAGAATCACTACTTGTCTTCTCTGTGTTGTATAGCCCTCCTAATGACCATTCACCCTACACATTATTCATGCTAATCCTAATGCCCCCATTCTTTTTCCCCGCCCTTATCAATCCCTTCCCACAAACACTACCCAGTCCCTTTCTCTTTGGTAACTGTTAGTCCACTCTCGGGTACTGTGTATATGCTGCTGTTTCTTCCTTCAGTTTTTCTTTGTTATCGTACTCCACACATGAGTTAAATGATTTGGTACATGTATTTCTCCGACTGGCCTATTTGACTGAGCATAATACCCTCTAGCTCCATCCAAGTTATTGTCAATGATAGGATTTGTTTTCTTCTTATGGCTGCTTATTGCACTTTTTAAACTGGATTTTATTCTTCTTTTTTGTTTGTAGTTTCTCTATGTGCTTCAACCATTGCTCTCATGGTTATGAGCAATAGCTTTGTGTTAATCGATATGAACCTATATTTATCTATCTGTCTGTCTATCAATCATTCAATCAATCAATCATCGTTCTGTCTGCCCATCTGTCCTTGTGTACAGAACAGTTAACCACATATCCAATGTCACTTTCCTACATTATGCTTCCAAAAATCCTGCAAGGTAACTAGGCTGTAGGGAGAGCACTGGGTTCACCGAGACACTTGCATGTCGTGTCGGCCGAGTGTACCTACAAAACCAGCAAATGGTTGTGCAGGGACTTGAACCCGTGTCTCTCACCTCTGTCCTCTTTCATCTCCTTCTCACTTCCTGTCTGTATTTAGCCACATTCATTCACTAAGTGCTCCCTGAAGACCACAAGTATCCTTCCTCTGGGCATGTGGTCGACAGAAACGTAAAATTGTTGCTTTGCTCACCACCATGTTTGAAGGACATCTATGTGAACACCACTGATAGGATGGAGGGTCAAATAAAAAGGAACACCAATTTCTAGACAGGAGCAGTTGGGAGCTAAGAGTGTATTTTGGAGTGACATGTTTACTTGAGTGTCCAAACTTCCCTCTTTAGATGGTTATTACTTCACATTCGTGAAGATCATAAAACCCACAGATTTCAAAGGCCCAGATTCTTATTATTTCAGCAACTCAGTTGTTGAGGTGAGAGAAAATGAGAAGGACGTTGCTCCACCACTAAATCTATGGCTGGGCCTTGGTGAAAACAAACAAAAAGAATTCACGGTGGCCAGATAGTGCTATTTTCTACTGACTGTCTCTGGGGGCTCAAACAGAATCCATTTGTTTGATTGTTTGTTTTTCAGTTTCACTCGTGTAGGGTACTTGTCCCCACACCTTCAGCTTGTAGTTTGTCTGTGTCCTTGGATCTCAAGTGAGTCTCCTGTAAGGAAGCACGTAGGTTTCTTGAGTTTTCATCCGTTCTTTTAACCCTGTGTCTTTTGTTTGCAGCACTCAGAGCCTGACCTTTTATTCTGATGATTCAGTGCTGTGCCCTTATTGCACTTAAAAAATTTTTTTTGTTTTCATTAATCTACAATCACGTGAAGAACATTATGTTTACTATGCTCCCCCTTATCCAAGTCCACCAGCAAAAACCTCTTAAAGTCGCTGTCCATCAGCATAGTTGGATGCTTTAAACCCCTTCAGCATGTACCCCTTCAAAGACACCGATACAGTCGCTGTCAATCATGGAGTAGCAAGATGCTATATAACCTCTACTAGTCTTCTCTGTGTTGTACAGCACTCCCCATGTCCCGCGCGACCCCACGCAATATACATGGTAATCCTAATGCCCCCAATCTTTCTCCCCACACTTATCCCTCCCTTCAGAACCACCCTGTGCAGTCCTTTTCCCTTTGGCAACTTTTAGTCAACTCTCGGGTTCTGTGAGTATCCTGCTGTTTTTTTCCTTCAGTTTCTCTTTGTTGTTATACTCCACACATGAGAGATATCATTTGATATTGTCTTTCTCCGCCTGACCTATTTTTCTGAACATACTACTGTCTAGCTCCATCCACGTCATTGCAAATGGTAGGATTTGTTTTCTTCTTATGGCTGCTCACTGCACTTTGTAAACTGGATTTCATTCTTCCTTTTTGTTTGTAGTTTAGCTATGTGATTTCACCATTCATCTCCTGGTTATGAGCAACAGCTTTGTGTCAATCGATATGTATCTGTATCTATCTATCGCTCTGTCTGTCTGTATATCTATCTATCTTTCTATATATCCTTCTTTCTATCTCTCTATCCTCTCTATTTATCTATCCATCTATCTAGCTTCCTGTCTTCTATCATGTGTATAATCTATCGATCATCTGTCATCTATCTATCTGTCTGTCTATGAAACAATCTTCTTTCTGTCTGCCCATCTATCCTTATGTACAGAACAGTTAACTACATCACCTATGTCACTTCCCTACATTATGCTTTCAAAAACATTGCAAGGTCACTAGGCCGTAGGGAGAGCACTGGGCTCACTGAGACAATTGCAGATCGAATCAGCCGCGTGTGCTTACAAAACCAGTAAATGGTGGTGCAGGGACTTATACCCGTATCTCTGTCCTCTGTCCTCTTAAACCTCCTTCTCGCTTGCTAACTGTATTTAGCCACATTCATTGACTAAGTGCTCACTGAAGACCCCAAGTATACTTCCTCTGGGCCTGTTGTAGACAGAAAAGTATACTTGGTGCTTTACTCACCACCATGTTTGAGGGACATTGGCATGTGCACCACTGATAGGAGGAGGGACAAATAAAAAGGAACACCTATTTCTAGACAGGAGCATTTGGGAGCAAAGTGTGTGTTGTGGAGAGACGTGTTTGGTTGAGTGTCCAAACTTCCCTCTTTATGTGGTTATTACTTCTTTACAATCGTGGATATCATAAAACACAGTGATTTCAAAAGCCCAGACGCATATTATTACAGCAATTCTTTTGTTGATGTGAGAAAAATGAGAAGGACATTGCAGTACCACTAAATCTATACCTGGGCACTGCTGATACCAAACAAAAGGAATTCACGGTGGCTAGGTAGGACTATTTTCTAGTGACTGTCTCTGGGGACTCAAACAGAATCCATTTGTTTCTTTGTTTCAATGATTCACTTGTATAGGTTACCTGTCCCCGCCCCTTCAGCTTGTAGTTTGTCTGTGTCCTTGGATCACAAGTGAGTCTCCAGTAAGGGAGCACTTAGGTGATCTTAAGTTTTCATCCGTCCTTCTAACCCTGTGTCTTTTGATTGGAGTAGTGAAAGCCTGTACTTTTATTCTGATATTTGATAGCTAGGCTCTTACAGCACTTTGAAATTTTTTTATTCTCATTAATATACAACCACATGCAGAACAATATGTTTACTAGTCTAACCCCTTCACCAAGTCATCGCCAAATCCCAGTTTCAGTCGCTGTCCGTCAGCGTGTCGTAAGATGCTCTAGAATCACTACTTGTCTTCTCTGTGTTGTATAGCCCTCCTAATGACCATTCACCCTACACATTATTCATGCTAATCCTAATGCCCCCATTCTTTTTCCCCGCCCTTATCAATCCCTTCCCACAAACACTACCCAGTCCCTTTCTCTTTGGTAACTGTTAGTCCACTCTCGGGTACTGTGTATATGCTGCTGTTTCTTCCTTCAGTTTTTCTTTGTTAACGTACTCCACACATGAGTTAAATGATTTGGTACATGTATTTCTCCGACTGGCCTATTTGACTGAGCATAATACCCTCTAGCTCCATCCAAGTTATTGTCAATGATAGGATTTGTTTTCTTCTTATGGCTGCTTATTGCACTTTTTAAACTGGATTTTATTCTTCTTTTTTGTTTGTAGTTTCTCTATGTGCTTCAACCATTGCTCTCATGGTTATGAGCAATAGCTTTGTGTTAATCGATATGAACCTATATTTATCTATCTGTCTGTCTATCAATCATTCAATCAATCAATCATCGTTCTGTCTGCCCATCTGTCCTTGTGTACAGAACAGTTAACCACATATCCAATGTCACTTTCCTACATTATGCTTCCAAAAATCCTGCAAGGTAACTAGGCTGTAGGGAGAGCACTGGGTTCACCGAGACACTTGCATGTCGTGTCGGCCGAGTGTACCTACAAAACCAGCAAATGGTTGTGCAGGGACTTGAACCCGTGTCTCTCACCTCTGTCCTCTTTCATCTCCTTCTCACTTCCTGTCTGTATTTAGCCACATTCATTCACTAAGTGCTCCCTGAAGACCACAAGTATCCTTCCTCTGGGCATGTGGTCGACAGAAACGTAAAATTGTTGCTTTGCTCACCACCATGTTTGAAGGACATCTATGTGAACACCACTGATAGGATGGAGGGTCAAATAAAAAGGAACACCAATTTCTAGACAGGAGCAGTTGGGAGCTAAGAGTGTATTTTGGAGTGACATGTTTACTTGAGTGTCCAAACTTCCCTCTTTAGATGGTTATTACTTCACATTCGTGAAGATCATAAAACCCACAGATTTCAAAGGCCCAGATTCTTATTATTTCAGCAACTCAGTTGTTGAGGTGAGAGAAAATGAGAAGGACGTTGCTCCACCACTAAATCTATGGCTGGGCCTTGGTGAAAACAAACAAAAAGAATTCACGGTGGCCAGATAGTGCTATTTTCTACTGACTGTCTCTGGGGGCTCAAACAGAATCCATTTGTTTGATTGTTTGTTTTTCAGTTTCACTCGTGTAGGGTACTTGTCCCCACACCTTCAGCTTGTAGTTTGTCTGTGTCCTTGGATCTCAAGTGAGTCTCCTGTAAGGAAGCACGTAGGTTTCTTGAGTTTTCATCCGTTCTTTTAACCCTGTGTCTTTTGTTTGCAGCACTCAGAGCCTGACCTTTTATTCTGATGATTCAGTGCTGTGCCCTTATTGCACTTAAAAAATTTTTTTTGTTTTCATTAATCTACAATCACGTGAAGAACATTATGTTTACTATGCTCCCCCTTATCCAAGTCCACCAGCAAAAACCTCTTAAAGTCGCTGTCCATCAGCATAGTTGGATGCTTTAAACCCCTTCAGCATGTACCCCTTCAAAGACACCGATACAGTCGCTGTCAATCATGGAGTAGCAAGATGCTATATAACCTCTACTAGTCTTCTCTGTGTTGTACAGCACTCCCCATGTCCCGCGCGACCCCACGCAATATACATGGTAATCCTAATGCCCCCAATCTTTCTCCCCACACTTATCCCTCCCTTCAGAACCACCCTGTGCAGTCCTTTTCCCTTTGGCAACTTTTAGTCAACTCTCGGGTTCTGTGAGTATCCTGCTGTTTTTTTCCTTCAGTTTCTCTTTGTTGTTATACTCCACACATGAGAGATATCATTTGATATTGTCTTTCTCCGCCTGACCTATTTTTCTGAACATACTACTGTCTAGCTCCATCCACGTCATTGCAAATGGTAGGATTTGTTTTCTTCTTATGGCTGCTCACTGCACTTTGTAAACTGGATTTCATTCTTCCTTTTTGTTTGTAGTTTAGCTATGTGATTTCACCATTCATCTCCTGGTTATGAGCAACAGCTTTGTGTCAATCGATATGTATCTGTATCTATCTATCGCTCTGTCTGTCTGTATATCTATCTATCTTTCTATATATCCTTCTTTCTATCTCTCTATCCTCTCTATTTATCTATCCATCTATCTAGCTTCCTGTCTTCTATCATGTGTATAATCTATCGATCATCTGTCATCTATCTATCTGTCTGTCTATGAAACAATCTTCTTTCTGTCTGCCCATCTATCCTTATGTACAGAACAGTTAACTACATCACCTATGTCACTTCCCTACATTATGCTTTCAAAAACATTGCAAGGTCACTAGGCCGTAGGGAGAGCACTGGGCTCACTGAGACAATTGCAGATCGAATCAGCCGCGTGTGCTTACAAAACCAGTAAATGGTGGTGCAGGGACTTATACCCGTATCTCTGTCCTCTGTCCTCTTAAACCTCCTTCTCGCTTGCTAACTGTATTTAGCCACATTCATTGACTAAGTGCTCACTGAAGACCCCAAGTATACTTCCTCTGGGCCTGTTGTAGACAGAAAAGTATACTTGGTGCTTTACTCACCACCATGTTTGAGGGACATTGGCATGTGCACCACTGATAGGAGGAGGGACAAATAAAAAGGAACACCTATTTCTAGACAGGAGCATTTGGGAGCAAAGTGTGTGTTGTGGAGAGACGTGTTTGGTTGAGTGTCCAAACTTCCCTCTTTATGTGGTTATTACTTCTTTACAATCGTGGATATCATAAAACACAGTGATTTCAAAAGCCCAGACGCATATTATTACAGCAATTCTTTTGTTGATGTGAGAAAAATGAGAAGGACATTGCAGTACCACTAAATCTATACCTGGGCACTGCTGATACCAAACAAAAGGAATTCACGGTGGCTAGGTAGGACTATTTTCTAGTGACTGTCTCTGGGGACTCAAACAGAATCCATTTGTTTCTTTGTTTCAATGATTCACTTGTATAGGTTACCTGTCCCCGCCCCTTCAGCTTGTAGTTTGTCTGTGTCCTTGGATCACAAGTGAGTCTCCAGTAAGGGAGCACTTAGGTGATCTTAAGTTTTCATCCGTCCTTCTAACCCTGTGTCTTTTGATTGGAGTAGTGAAAGCCTGTACTTTTATTCTGATATTTGATAGCTAGGCTCTTACAGCACTTTGAAATTTTTTTATTCTCATTAATATACAACCACATGCAGAACAATATGTTTACTAGTCTAACCCCTTCACCAAGTCATCGCCAAATCCCAGTTTCAGTCGCTGTCCGTCAGCGTGTCGTAAGATGCTCTAGAATCACTACTTGTCTTCTCTGTGTTGTATAGCCCTCCTAATGACCATTCACCCTACACATTATTCATGCTAATCCTAATGCCCCCATTCTTTTTCCCCGCCCTTATCAATCCCTTCCCACAAACACTACCCAGTCCCTTTCTCTTTGGTAACTGTTAGTCCACTCTCGGGTACTGTGTATATGCTGCTGTTTCTTCCTTCAGTTTTTCTTTGTTAACGTACTCCACACATGAGTTAAATGATTTGGTACATGTATTTCTCCGACTGGCCTATTTGACTGAGCATAATACCCTCTAGCTCCATCCAAGTTATTGTCAATGATAGGATTTGTTTTCTTCTTATGGCTGCTTATTGCACTTTTTAAACTGGATTTTATTCTTCTTTTTTGTTTGTAGTTTCTCTATGTGCTTCAACCATTGCTCTCATGGTTATGAGCAATAGCTTTGTGTTAATCGATATGAACCTATATTTATCTATCTGTCTGTCTATCAATCATTCAATCAATCAATCATCGTTCTGTCTGCCCATCTGTCCTTGTGTACAGAACAGTTAACCACATATCCAATGTCACTTTCCTACATTATGCTTCCAAAAATCCTGCAAGGTAACTAGGCTGTAGGGAGAGCACTGGGTTCACCGAGACACTTGCATGTCGTGTCGGCCGAGTGTACCTACAAAACCAGCAAATGGTTGTGCAGGGACTTGAACCCGTGTCTCTCACCTCTGTCCTCTTTCATCTCCTTCTCACTTCCTGTCTGTATTTAGCCACATTCATTCACTAAGTGCTCCCTGAAGACCACAAGTATCCTTCCTCTGGGCATGTGGTCGACAGAAACGTAAAATTGTTGCTTTGCTCACCACCATGTTTGAAGGACATCTATGTGAACACCACTGATAGGATGGAGGGTCAAATAAAAAGGAACACCAATTTCTAGACAGGAGCAGTTGGGAGCTAAGAGTGTATTTTGGAGTGACATGTTTACTTGAGTGTCCAAACTTCCCTCTTTAGATGGTTATTACTTCACATTCGTGAAGATCATAAAACCCACAGATTTCAAAGGCCCAGATTCTTATTATTTCAGCAACTCAGTTGTTGAGGTGAGAGAAAATGAGAAGGACGTTGCTCCACCACTAAATCTATGGCTGGGCCTTGGTGAAAACAAACAAAAAGAATTCACGGTGGCCAGATAGTGCTATTTTCTACTGACTGTCTCTGGGGGCTCAAACAGAATCCATTTGTTTGATTGTTTGTTTTTCAGTTTCACTCGTGTAGGGTACTTGTCCCCACACCTTCAGCTTGTAGTTTGTCTGTGTCCTTGGATCTCAAGTGAGTCTCCTGTAAGGAAGCACGTAGGTTTCTTGAGTTTTCATCCGTTCTTTTAACCCTGTGTCTTTTGTTTGCAGCACTCAGAGCCTGACCTTTTATTCTGATGATTCAGTGCTGTGCCCTTATTGCACTTAAAAAATTTTTTTTGTTTTCATTAATCTACAATCACGTGAAGAACATTATGTTTACTATGCTCCCCCTTATCCAAGTCCACCAGCAAAAACCTCTTAAAGTCGCTGTCCATCAGCATAGTTGGATGCTTTAAACCCCTTCAGCATGTACCCCTTCAAAGACACCGATACAGTCGCTGTCAATCATGGAGTAGCAAGATGCTATATAACCTCTACTAGTCTTCTCTGTGTTGTACAGCACTCCCCATGTCCCGCGCGACCCCACGCAATATACATGGTAATCCTAATGCCCCCAATCTTTCTCCCCACACTTATCCCTCCCTTCAGAACCACCCTGTGCAGTCCTTTTCCCTTTGGCAACTTTTAGTCAACTCTCGGGTTCTGTGAGTATCCTGCTGTTTTTTTCCTTCAGTTTCTCTTTGTTGTTATACTCCACACATGAGAGATATCATTTGATATTGTCTTTCTCCGCCTGACCTATTTTTCTGAACATACTACTGTCTAGCTCCATCCACGTCATTGCAAATGGTAGGATTTGTTTTCTTCTTATGGCTGCTCACTGCACTTTGTAAACTGGATTTCATTCTTCCTTTTTGTTTGTAGTTTAGCTATGTGATTTCACCATTCATCTCCTGGTTATGAGCAACAGCTTTGTGTCAATCGATATGTATCTGTATCTATCTATCGCTCTGTCTGTCTGTATATCTATCTATCTTTCTATATATCCTTCTTTCTATCTCTCTATCCTCTCTATTTATCTATCCATCTATCTAGCTTCCTGTCTTCTATCATGTGTATAATCTATCGATCATCTGTCATCTATCTATCTGTCTGTCTATGAAACAATCTTCTTTCTGTCTGCCCATCTATCCTTATGTACAGAACAGTTAACTACATCACCTATGTCACTTCCCTACATTATGCTTTCAAAAACATTGCAAGGTCACTAGGCCGTAGGGAGAGCACTGGGCTCACTGAGACAATTGCAGATCGAATCAGCCGCGTGTGCTTACAAAACCAGTAAATGGTGGTGCAGGGACTTATACCCGTATCTCTGTCCTCTGTCCTCTTAAACCTCCTTCTCGCTTGCTAACTGTATTTAGCCACATTCATTGACTAAGTGCTCACTGAAGACCCCAAGTATACTTCCTCTGGGCCTGTTGTAGACAGAAAAGTATACTTGGTGCTTTACTCACCACCATGTTTGAGGGACATTGGCATGTGCACCACTGATAGGAGGAGGGACAAATAAAAAGGAACACCTATTTCTAGACAGGAGCATTTGGGAGCAAAGTGTGTGTTGTGGAGAGACGTGTTTGGTTGAGTGTCCAAACTTCCCTCTTTATGTGGTTATTACTTCTTTACAATCGTGGATATCATAAAACACAGTGATTTCAAAAGCCCAGACGCATATTATTACAGCAATTCTTTTGTTGATGTGAGAAAAATGAGAAGGACATTGCAGTACCACTAAATCTATACCTGGGCACTGCTGATACCAAACAAAAGGAATTCACGGTGGCTAGGTAGGACTATTTTCTAGTGACTGTCTCTGGGGACTCAAACAGAATCCATTTGTTTCTTTGTTTCAATGATTCACTTGTATAGGTTACCTGTCCCCGCCCCTTCAGCTTGTAGTTTGTCTGTGTCCTTGGATCACAAGTGAGTCTCCAGTAAGGGAGCACTTAGGTGATCTTAAGTTTTCATCCGTCCTTCTAACCCTGTGTCTTTTGATTGGAGCAGTGAAAGCCTGTACTTTTATTCTGATATTTGATAGCTAGGCTCTTACAGCACTTTGAAATTTTTTTATTCTCATTAATATACAACCACATGCAGAACAATATGTTTACTAGTCTAACCCCTTCACCAAGTCATCGCCAAATCCCAGTTTCAGTCGCTGTCCGTCAGCGTGTCGTAAGATGCTCTAGAATCACTACTTGTCTTCTCTGTGTTGTATAGCCCTCCTAATGACCATTCACCCTACACATTATTCATGCTAATCCTAATGCCCCCATTCTTTTTCCCCGCCCTTATCAATCCCTTCCCACAAACACTACCCAGTCCCTTTCTCTTTGGTAACTGTTAGTCCACTCTCGGGTACTGTGTATATGCTGCTGTTTCTTCCTTCAGTTTTTCTTTGTTATCGTACTCCACACATGAGTTAAATGATTTGGTACATGTATTTCTCCGACTGGCCTATTTGACTGAGCATAATACCCTCTAGCTCCATCCAAGTTATTGTCAATGATAGGATTTGTTTTCTTCTTATGGCTGCTTATTGCACTTTTTAAACTGGATTTTATTCTTCTTTTTTGTTTGTAGTTTCTCTATGTGCTTCAACCATTGCTCTCATGGTTATGAGCAATAGCTTTGTGTTAATCGATATGAACCTATATTTATCTATCTGTCTGTCTATCAATCATTCAATCAATCAATCATCGTTCTGTCTGCCCATCTGTCCTTGTGTACAGAACAGTTAACCACATATCCAATGTCACTTTCCTACATTATGCTTCCAAAAATCCTGCAAGGTAACTAGGCTGTAGGGAGAGCACTGGGTTCACCGAGACACTTGCAGGTCGTGTCGGCCGAGTGTACCTACAAAACCAGCAAATGGTTGTGCAGGGACTTGAACCCGTGTCTCTCACCTCTGTCCTCTTTCATCTCCTTCTCACTTCCTGTCTGTATTTAGCCACATTCATTCACTAAGTGCTCCCTGAAGACCACAAGTATCCTTCCTCTGGGCATGTGGTCGACAGAAACGTAAAATTGTTGCTTTGCTCACCACCATGTTTGAAGGACATCTATGTGAACACCACTGATAGGATGGAGGGTCAAATAAAAAGGAACACCAATTTCTAGACAGGAGCAGTTGGGAGCTAAGAGTGTATTTTGGAGTGACATGTTTACTTGAGTGTCCAAACTTCCCTCTTTAGATGGTTATTACTTCACATTCGTGAAGATCATAAAACCCACAGATTTCAAAGGCCCAGATTCTTATTATTTCAGCAACTCAGTTGTTGAGGTGAGAGAAAATGAGAAGGACGTTGCTCCACCACTAAATCTATGGCTGGGCCTTGGTGAAAACAAACAAAAAGAATTCACGGTGGCCAGATAGTGCTATTTTCTACTGACTGTCTCTGGGGGCTCAAACAGAATCCATTTGTTTGATTGTTTGTTTTTCAGTTTCACTCGTGTAGGGTACTTGTCCCCACACCTTCAGCTTGTAGTTTGTCTGTGTCCTTGGATCTCAAGTGAGTCTCCTGTAAGGAAGCACGTAGGTTTCTTGAGTTTTCATCCGTTCTTTTAACCCTGTGTCTTTTGTTTGCAGCACTCAGAGCCTGACCTTTTATTCTGATGATTCAGTGCTGTGCCCTTATTGCACTTAAAAAATTTTTTTTGTTTTCATTAATCTACAATCACGTGAAGAACATTATGTTTACTATGCTCCCCCTTATCCAAGTCCACCAGCAAAAACCTCTTAAAGTCGCTGTCCATCAGCATAGTTGGATGCTTTAAACCCCTTCAGCATGTACCCCTTCAAAGACACCGATACAGTCGCTGTCAATCATGGAGTAGCAAGATGCTATATAACCTCTACTAGTCTTCTCTGTGTTGTACAGCACTCCCCATGTCCCGCGCGACCCCACGCAATATACATGGTAATCCTAATGCCCCCAATCTTTCTCCCCACACTTATCCCTCCCTTCAGAACCACCCTGTGCAGTCCTTTTCCCTTTGGCAACTTTTAGTCAACTCTCGGGTTCTGTGAGTATCCTGCTGTTTTTTTCCTTCAGTTTCTCTTTGTTGTTATACTCCACACATGAGAGATATCATTTGATATTGTCTTTCTCCGCCTGACCTATTTTTCTGAACATACTACTGTCTAGCTCCATCCACGTCATTGCAAATGGTAGGATTTGTTTTCTTCTTATGGCTGCTCACTGCACTTTGTAAACTGGATTTCATTCTTCCTTTTTGTTTGTAGTTTAGCTATGTGATTTCACCATTCATCTCCTGGTTATGAGCAACAGCTTTGTGTCAATCGATATGTATCTGTATCTATCTATCGCTCTGTCTGTCTGTATATCTATCTATCTTTCTATATATCCTTCTTTCTATCTCTCTATCCTCTCTATTTATCTATCCATCTATCTAGCTTCCTGTCTTCTATCATGTGTATAATCTATCGATCATCTGTCATCTATCTATCTGTCTGTCTATGAAACAATCTTCTTTCTGTCTGCCCATCTATCCTTATGTACAGAACAGTTAACTACATCACCTATGTCACTTCCCTACATTATGCTTTCAAAAACATTGCAAGGTCACTAGGCCGTAGGGAGAGCACTGGGCTCACTGAGACAATTGCAGATCGAATCAGCCGCGTGTGCTTACAAAACCAGTAAATGGTGGTGCAGGGACTTATACCCGTATCTCTGTCCTCTGTCCTCTTAAACCTCCTTCTCGCTTGCTAACTGTATTTAGCCACATTCATTGACTAAGTGCTCACTGAAGACCCCAAGTATACTTCCTCTGGGCCTGTTGTAGACAGAAAAGTATACTTGGTGCTTTACTCACCACCATGTTTGAGGGACATTGGCATGTGCACCACTGATAGGAGGAGGGACAAATAAAAAGGAACACCTATTTCTAGACAGGAGCATTTGGGAGCAAAGTGTGTGTTGTGGAGAGACGTGTTTGGTTGAGTGTCCAAACTTCCCTCTTTATGTGGTTATTACTTCTTTACAATCGTGGATATCATAAAACACAGTGATTTCAAAAGCCCAGACGCATATTATTACAGCAATTCTTTTGTTGATGTGAGAAAAATGAGAAGGACATTGCAGTACCACTAAATCTATACCTGGGCACTGCTGATACCAAACAAAAGGAATTCACGGTGGCTAGGTAGGACTATTTTCTAGTGACTGTCTCTGGGGACTCAAACAGAATCCATTTGTTTCTTTGTTTCAATGATTCACTTGTATAGGTTACCTGTCCCCGCCCCTTCAGCTTGTAGTTTGTCTGTGTCCTTGGATCACAAGTGAGTCTCCAGTAAGGGAGCACTTAGGTGATCTTAAGTTTTCATCCGTCCTTCTAACCCTGTGTCTTTTGATTGGAGCAGTGAAAGCCTGTACTTTTATTCTGATATTTGATAGCTAGGCTCTTACAGCACTTTGAAATTTTTTTATTCTCATTAATATACAACCACATGCAGAACAATATGTTTACTAGTCTAACCCCTTCACCAAGTCATCGCCAAATCCCAGTTTCAGTCGCTGTCCGTCAGCGTGTCGTAAGATGCTCTAGAATCACTACTTGTCTTCTCTGTGTTGTATAGCCCTCCTAATGACCATTCACCCTACACATTATTCATGCTAATCCTAATGCCCCCATTCTTTTTCCCCGCCCTTATCAATCCCTTCCCACAAACACTACCCAGTCCCTTTCTCTTTGGTAACTGTTAGTCCACTCTCGGGTACTGTGTATATGCTGCTGTTTCTTCCTTCAGTTTTTCTTTGTTATCGTACTCCACACATGAGTTAAATGATTTGGTACATGTATTTCTCCGACTGGCCTATTTGACTGAGCATAATACCCTCTAGCTCCATCCAAGTTATTGTCAATGATAGGATTTGTTTTCTTCTTATGGCTGCTTATTGCACTTTTTAAACTGGATTTTATTCTTCTTTTTTGTTTGTAGTTTCTCTATGTGCTTCAACCATTGCTCTCATGGTTATGAGCAATAGCTTTGTGTTAATCGATATGAACCTATATTTATCTATCTGTCTGTCTATCAATCATTCAATCAATCAATCATCGTTCTGTCTGCCCATCTGTCCTTGTGTACAGAACAGTTAACCACATATCCAATGTCACTTTCCTACATTATGCTTCCAAAAATCCTGCAAGGTAACTAGGCTGTAGGGAGAGCACTGGGTTCACCGAGACACTTGCAGGTCGTGTCGGCCGAGTGTACCTACAAAACCAGCAAATGGTTGTGCAGGGACTTGAACCCGTGTCTCTCACCTCTGTCCTCTTTCATCTCCTTCTCACTTCCTGTCTGTATTTAGCCACATTCATTCACTAAGTGCTCCCTGAAGACCACAAGTATCCTTCCTCTGGGCATGTGGTCGACAGAAACGTAAAATTGTTGCTTTGCTCACCACCATGTTTGAAGGACATCTATGTGAACACCACTGATAGGATGGAGGGTCAAATAAAAAGGAACACCAATTTCTAGACAGGAGCAGTTGGGAGCTAAGAGTGTATTTTGGAGTGACATGTTTACTTGAGTGTCCAAACTTCCCTCTTTAGATGGTTATTACTTCACATTCGTGAAGATCATAAAACCCACAGATTTCAAAGGCCCAGATTCTTATTATTTCAGCAACTCAGTTGTTGAGGTGAGAGAAAATGAGAAGGACGTTGCTCCACCACTAAATCTATGGCTGGGCCTTGGTGAAAACAAACAAAAAGAATTCACGGTGGCCAGATAGTGCTATTTTCTACTGACTGTCTCTGGGGGCTCAAACAGAATCCATTTGTTTGATTGTTTGTTTTTCAGTTTCACTCGTGTAGGGTACTTGTCCCCACACCTTCAGCTTGTAGTTTGTCTGTGTCCTTGGATCTCAAGTGAGTCTCCTGTAAGGAAGCACGTAGGTTTCTTGAGTTTTCATCCGTTCTTTTAACCCTGTGTCTTTTGTTTGCAGCACTCAGAGCCTGACCTTTTATTCTGATGATTCAGTGCTGTGCCCTTATTGCACTTAAAAAATTTTTTTTGTTTTCATTAATCTACAATCACGTGAAGAACATTATGTTTACTATGCTCCCCCTTATCCAAGTCCACCAGCAAAATCCTCTTAAAGTCGCTGTCCATCAGCATAGTTGGATGCTTTAAACCCCTTCAGCATGTACCCCTTCAAAGACACCGATACAGTCGCTGTCAATCATGGAGTAGCAAGATGCTATATAACCTCTACTAGTCTTCTCTGTGTTGTACAGCACTCCCCATGTCTCGCGCGACCCCACGCAATATACGTGGTAATCCTAATGCCCCCAATCTTTCTCCCCACACTTATCCCTCCCTTCAGAACCACCCTGTGCAGTCCTTTTCCCTTTGGCAACTTTTAGTCAACTCTCGGGTTCTGTGAGTATCCTGCTGTTTTTTTTCCTTCAGTTTCTCTTTGTTGTTATACTCCACACATGAGAGATATCATTTGATATTGTCTTTCTCCGCCTGACCTATTTTTCTGAACATACTACTGTCTAGCTCCATCCACGTCATTGCAAATGGTAGGATTTGTTTTCTTCTTATGGCTGCTCACTGCACTTTGTAAACTGGATTTCATTCTTCCTTTTTGTTTGTAGTTTAGCTATGTGATTTCACCATTCATCTCCTGGTTATGAGCAACAGCTTTGTGTCAATCGATATGTATCTGTATCTATCTATCGCTCTGTCTGTCTGTATATCTATCTATCTTTCTATATATCCTTCTTTCTATCTCTCTATCCTCTCTATTTATCTATCCATCCATCTAGCTTCCTGTCTTCTATCATGTGTATAATCTATCGATCATCTGTCATCTATCTATCTGTCTGTCTATGAAACAATCTTCTTTCTGTCTGCCCATCTATCCTTATGTACAGAACAGTTAACTACATCACCTATGTCACTTCCCTACATTATGCTTTCAAAAACATTGCAAGGTCACTAGGCCGTAGGGAGAGCACTGGGCTCACTGAGACAATTGCAGATCGAATCAGCCGCGTGTGCTTACAAAACCAGTAAATGGTGGTGCAGGGACTTATACCCGTATCTCTGTCCTCTGTCCTCTTAAACCTCCTTCTCGCTTGCTAACTGTATTTAGCCACATTCATTGACTAAGTGCTCACTGAAGACCCCAAGTATACTTCCTCTGGGCCTGTTGTAGACAGAAAAGTATACTTGGTGCTTTACTCACCACCATGTTTGAGGGACATTTTCATGTTCACCACTGATAGGAGGAGGGACAAATAAAAAGGAACACCTATTTCTAGACAGGAGCATTTGGGAGCAAAGTGTGTGTTGTGGAGAGACGTGTTTGGTTGAGTGTCCAAACTTCCCTCTTTATGTGGTTATTACTTCTTTACAATCGTGGATATCATAAAACCCAGTGATTTCAAAAGCCCAGACGCATATTATTACAGCAATTCTTTTGTTGATGTGAGAAAAATGAGAAGGACATTGCAGTACCACTAAATCTATACCTGGGCACTGCTGATACCAAACAAAAGGAATTCACGGTGGCTAGGTAGGACTATTTTCTAGTGACTGTCTCTGGGGACTCAAACAGAATCCATTTGTTTCTTTGTTTCAATGATTCACTTGTATAGGTTACCTGTCCCCGCCCCTTCAGCTTGTAGTTTGTCTGTGTCCTTGGATCACAAGTGAGTCTCCAGTAAGGGAGCACTTAGGTGATCTTAAGTTTTCATCCGTCCTTCTAACCCTGTGTCTTTTGATTGGAGCAGTGAAAGCCTGTACTTTTATTCTGATATTTGATAGCTAGGCTCTTACAGCACTTTGAAATTTTTTTATTCTCATTAATATACAACCACATGCAGAACAATATGTTTACTAGTCTAACCCCTTCACCAAGTCATCGCCAAATCCCAGTTTCAGTCGCTGTCCGTCAGCGTGTCGTAAGATGCTCTAGAATCACTACTTGTCTTCTCTGTGTTGTATAGCCCTCCTAATGACCATTCACCCTACCCATTATTCATGCTAATCCTAATGCCCCCATTCTTTTTCCCCGCCCTTATCAATCCCTTCCCACAAACACTACCCAGTCCCTTTCTCTTTGGTAACTGTTAGTCCACTCTCGGGTACTGTGTATATGCTGCTGTTTCTTCCTTCAGTTTTTCTTTGTTATCGTACTCCACACATGAGTTAAATGATTTGGTACATGTATTTCTCCGACTGGCCTATTTGACTGAGCATAATACCCTCTAGCTCCATCCAAGTTATTGTCAATGATAGGATTTGTTTTCTTCTTATGGCTGCTTATTGCACTTTTTAAACTGGATTTTATTCTTCTTTTTTGTTTGTAGTTTCTCTATGTGCTTCAACCATTGCTCTCATGGTTATGAGCAATAGCTTTGTGTTAATCGATATGAACCTATATTTATCTATCTGTCTGTGTATCAATCATTCAATCAATCAATCATCGTTCTGTCTGCCCATCTGTCCTTGTGTACAGAACAGTTAACCACATATCCAATGTCACTTTCCTACATTATGCTTCCAAAAATCCTGCAAGGTAACTAGGCTGTAGGGAGAGCACTGGGTTCACCGAGACACTTGCAGGTCGTGTCGGCCGAGTGTACCTACAAAACCAGCAAATGGTTGTGCAGGGACTTGAACCCGTGTCTCTCACATCTGTCCTCTTTCATCTCCTTCTCACTTCCTGTCTGTATTTAGCCACATTCATTCACTAAGTGCTCCCTGAAGACCGCAAGTATCCTTCCTCTGGGCATGTGGTCGACTGAAACGTAAAATTGTTGCTTTGCTCACCACCATGTTTGAAGGACATCTATGTGAACACCACTGATAGGATGGAGGGTCAAATAAAAAGGAACACCAATTTCTAGACAGGAGCAGTTGGGAGCTAAGAGTGTATTTTGGAGTGACATGTTTACTTGAGTGTCCAAACTGCCCTCTTTAGGTGGTTATTACTTCACATTCGTGAAGATCATAAAACCCACAGATTTCAAAGGCCCAGATTCTTATTATTTCAGCAACTCAGTTGTTGAGGTGAGAGAAAATGAGAAGGACGTTGCTCCACCACTAAATCTATGGCTGGGCCTTGCTGAAACCAAACAAAAAGAATTCACGGTGGCCAGATAGTGCTATTTTCTACTGACTGTCTCTGGGGGCTCAAACAGAATCCATTTGTTTGATTGTTTGTTTTTCAGTTTCACTCGTGTAGGGTACTTGTCCCCACACCTTCAGCTTGTAGTTTGTCTGTGTCCTTGGATCTCAAGTGAGTCTCCTGTAAGGAAGTACGTAGGTTTCTTGAGTTTTCATCCGTTCTTTTAACCCTGTGTCTTTTGTTTGCAGCACTCAGAGCCTGACCTTTTATTCTGATGATTCAGTGCTGTGCCCTTTTTGCACTTAAAAAATTTTTTTTGTTTTCATTAATCTACAATCACGTGAAGAACATTATGTTTACTATGCTCCCCCTTATCCAAGTCCACCAGCAAAAACCTCTTAAAGTCGCTGTCCATCAGCATAGTTGGATGCTTTAAACCCCTTCAGCATGTACCCCTTCAAAGACACTGATACAGTCGCTGTCAATCATGGAGTAGCAAGATGCTATATAACCTCTACTAGTCTTCTCTGTGTTGTACAGCACTCCCCATGTCCCGCGCGACCCCACGCAATATACGTGGTAATCCTAATGCCCCCAATCTTTCTCCCCACACTTATCCCTCCCTTCAGAACCACCCTGTGCAGTCCTTTTCCCTTTGGCAACTTTTAGTCAACTCTCGGGTTCTGTGAGTATCCTGCTGTTTTTTTCCTTCAGTTTCTCTTTGTTGTTATACTCCACACATGAGAGATATCATTTGATATTGTCTTTCTCCACCTGACCTATTTTTCTGAACATACTACTGTCTAGCTCCATCCACGTCATTGCAAATGGTAGGATTTGTTTTCTTCTTATGGCTGCTTACTGCACTTTGTAAACTGGATTTCATTCTTCCTTTTTGTTTGTAGTTTGGCTATGTGATTTCACCATTCATCTCCTGGTTATGAGCAACAGCTTTGTGTCAATCGATATGTATCTGTATCTATCTATCGCTCTGTCTGTCTGTATATCTATCTATCTTTCTATATATCCTTCTTTCTATCTCTCTATCCTCTCTATTTATCTATCCATCTATCTAGCTTCCTGTCTTCTATCATGTGTATAATCTATCGATCATCTGTCATCTATCTATCTGTCTGTCTATGAAACAATCTTCTTTCTTTCTGCCCATCTATCCTTATGTACAGAACAGTTAACTACATCACCTATGTCACTTCCCTACATTATGCTTTCAAAAACATTGCAATGTCACTAGGCCGTAGGGAGAGCACTGGGCTCACTGAGACAATTGCAGATCGAATCAGCCGCGTCTGCTTACAAATCCAGTAAATGGTGGTGCAGGGACTTATACCCGTATCTCTGTCCTCTGTCCTCTTAAACCTCCTTCTCGCTTGCTAACTGTATTTAGCCACATTCATTGACTAAGTGCTCACTGAAGACCCCAAGTATACTTCCTCTGGGCCTGTTGTAGACAGAAAAGTATACTTGGTGCTTTACTCACCACCATGTTTGAGGGACATTGGCATGTTCACCACTGATAGGAGGAGGGACAAATAAAAAGGAACACCTATTTCTAGACAGGAGCATTTGGGAGCAAAGTGTGTGTTGTGAAGAGACGTGTTTGGTTGAGTATCCAAACTTCCCTCTTTTTGTGGTTATTACTTCTTTACAATCGTGGATATCATAAAACCCAGTGATTTCAAAAGCCCAGACGCATATTATTACAGCAATTCATTTGTTGATGTGAGAAAAATGAGAAGGACATTGCAGTACCACTAAATCTATACCTGGGCACTGCTGATACCAAACAAAAGGAATTCACGGTGGCTAGGTAGGACTATTTTCTAGTGACTGTCTCTGGGGTCTCAAACAGAATCCATTTGTTTCTTTGTTTCAATGATTCACTTGTATAGGTTACTTGTCCCCGCCCCTTCAGCTTGTAGTTTGTCTGTGTCCTTGGATCACAAGTGAGTCTCCAGTAAGGGAGCACTTAGGTGATCTTAAGTTTTCATCCGTCCTTCTAACCCTGTGTCTTTTGATTGGAGCAGTGAAAGCCTGTACTTTTATTCTGATATTTGATAGCTAGGCTCTTACAGCACTTTGAAATTTTTTTATTCTCATTAATATACAACCACATGCAGAACAATATGTTTACTAGTCTAACCCCTTCACCAAGTCATCGCCAAATCCCAGTTTCAGTCGCTGTCCGTCAGCGTGTCGTAAGATGCTCTAGAATCACTACTTGTCTTCTCTGTGTTGTATAGCCCTCCTAATGACCATTCACCCTACACATTATTCATGCTAATCCTAATGCCCCCATTCTTTTTCCCCGCCCTTATCAATCCCTTCCCACAAACACTACCCAGTCCCTTTCTCTTTGGTAACTGTTAGTCCACTCTCGGGTACTGTGTATATGCTGCTGTTTCTTCCTTCAGTTTTTCTTTGTTATCGTACTCCACACATGAGTTAAATGATTTGGTACATGTATTTCTCCGACTGGCCTATTTGACTGAGCATAATACCCTCTAGCTCCATCCAAGTTATTGTCAATGATAGGATTTGTTTTCTTCTTATGGCTGCTTATTGCACTTTTTAAACTGGATTTTATTCTTCTTTTTTGTTTGTAGTTTCTCTATGTGCTTCAACCATTGCTCTCATGGTTATGAGCAATAGCTTTGTGTTAATCGATATGAACCTATATTTATCTGTCTGTCTGTCTATCAATCATTCAATCAATCAATCATCTTTCTGTCTGCCCATCTGTCCTTGTGTACAGAACAGTTAACCACATATCCAATGTCACTTTCCTACATTATGCTTCCAAAAATCCTGCAAGGTAACTAGGCTGTAGGGAGAGCACTGGGTTCACCGAGACACTTGCAGGTCGTGTCGGCCGAGTGTACCTACAAAACCAGGAAATGGTTGTGCAGGGACTTGAACCCGTGTCTCTCACCTCTGTCCTCTTTCATCTCCTTCTCACTTCCTGTCTGTATTTAGCCACATTCATTCACTAAGTGCTCCCTGAAGACCGCAAGTATCCTTCCTCTGGGCATGTGGTCGACAGAAACGTAAAATTGTTGCTTTGCTCACCACCATGTTTGAAGGACATCTATGTGAACACCACTGATAGGATGGAGGGTCAAATAAAAAGGAACACCAATTTCTAGACAGGAGCAGTTGGGAGCTAAGAGTGTTTTTTTTAGTGACATGTTTACTTGAGTGTCCAAACTGCCGTCTTTAGGTGGTTATTACTTCACATTCGTGAAGATCATAAAACCCACAGATTTCAAAGGCCCAGATTCTTATTATTTCAGCAACTCAGTTGTTTAGGTGAGAGAAAATGAGAAGGACGTTGCTCCACCACTAAATCTATGGCTGGGCCTTGCTGAAACCAAACAAAAAGAATTCACGGTGGCCAGATAGTGCTATTTTCTACTGACTGTCTCTGGGGGCTCAAACAGAATCCATTTGTTTGATTGTTTGTTTTTCAGTTTCACTCGTGTAGGGTACTTGTCCCCACACCTTCAGCTTGTAGTTTGTCTGTGTCCTTGGATCTCAAGTGAGTCTCCTGTAAGGAAGCACGTAGGTTTCTTGAGTTTTCATCCGTTCTTTTAACCCTGTGTCTTTTGTTTGCAGCACTCAGAGCCTGACCTTTTATTCTGATGATTCAGTGCTGTGCCCTTTTTGCACTTAAAAATTTTTTTTTGTTTTCATTAATCTACAATCACGTGAAGAACATTATGTTTACTATGCTCCCCCTTATCCAAGTCCACCAGCAAAAACCTCTTAAAGTCGCTGTCCATCAGCATAGTTGGATGCTTTAAACCCCTTCAGCATGTACCCCTTCAAAGACACCGATACAGTCGCTGTCAATCATGGAGTAGCAAGATGCTATATAACCTCTACTAGTCTTCTCTGTGTTGTACAGCACTCCCCATGTCCCGCGCGACCCCACGCAATATACGTGGTAATCCTAATGCCCCCAATCTTTCTCCCCACACTTATCCCTCCCTTCAGAACCACCCTGTGCAGTCCTTTTCCCTTTGGCAACTTTTAGTCAACTCTCGGGTTCTGTGAGTATCCTGCTGTTTTTTTCCTTCAGTTTCTCTTTGTTGTTATACTCCACACATGAGAGATATCATTTGATATTGTCTTTCTCCACCTGACCTATTTTTCTGAACATACTACTGTCTAGCTCCATCCACGTCATTGCAAATGGTAGGATTTGTTTTCTTCTTATGGCTGCTTACTGCACTTTGTAAACTGGATTTCATTCTTCCTTTTTGTTTGTAGTTTGGCTATGTGATTTCACCATTCATCTCCTGGTTATGAGCAACAGCTTTGTGTCAATCGATATGTATCTGTATCTATCTATCGCTCTGTCTGTCTGTATATCTATCTATCTTTCTATATATCCTTCTTTCTATCTCTCTATCCTCTCTATTTATCTATCCATCTATCTAGCTTCCTGTCTTCTATCATGTGTATAATCTATCGATCATCTGTCATCTATCTATCTGTCTGTCTATGAAACAATCTTCTTTCTGTCTGCCCATCTATCCTTATGTACAGAACAGTTAACTACATCACCTATGTCAATTCCCTACATTATGCTTTCAAAAACATTGCAAGGTCACTAGGCCGTAGGGAGAGCACTGGGCTCACTGAGACAATTGCAGATCGAATCAGCCGCGTGTGCTTACAAAACCAGTAAATGGTGGTGCAGGGACTTATACCCGTATCTCTGTCCTCTGTCCTCTTAAACCTCCTTCTCGCTTGCTAACTGTATTTAGCCACATTCATTGACTAAGTGCTCACTGAAGACCCCAAGTATACTTCCTCTGGGCCTGTTGTAGACAGAAAAGTATACTTGGTGCTTTACTCACCACCATGTTTGAGGGACATTGGCATGTGCACCACTGATAGGAGGAGGGACAAATAAAAAGGAACACCTATTTCTAGACAGGAGCATTTGGGAGCAAAGTGTGTGTTGTGGAGAGACGTGTTTGGTTGAGTGTCCAAACTTCCCTCTTTATGTGGTTATTACTTCTTTACAATCGTGGATATCATAAAACACAGTGATTTCAAAAGCCCAGACGCATATTATTACAGCAATTCTTTTGTTGATGTGAGAAAAATGAGAAGGACATTGCAGTACCACTAAATCTATACCTGGGCACTGCTGATACCAAACAAAAGGAATTCACGGTGGCTAGGTAGGACTATTTTCTAGTGACTGTCTCTGGGGACTCAAACAGAATCCATTTGTTTCTTTGTTTCAATGATTCACTTGTATAGGTTACTTGTCCCCGCCCCTTCAGCTTGTAGTTTGTCTGTGTCCTTGGATCACAAGTGAGTCTCCAGTAAGGGAGCACTTAGGTGATCTTAAGTTTTCATCCGTCCTTCTAACCCTGTGTCTTTTGATTGGAGCAGTGAAAGCCTGTACTTTTATTCTGATATTTGATAGCTAGGCTCTTACAGCACTTTGAAATTTTTTTATTCTCATTAATATACAACCACATGCAGAACAATATGTTTACTAGTCTAACCCCTTCACCAAGTCATCGCCAAATCCCAGTTTCAGTCGCTGTCCGTCAGCGTGTCGTAAGATGCTCTAGAATCACTACTTGTCTTCTCTGTGTTGTATAGCCCTCCTAATGACCATTCACCCTACACATTATTCATGCTAATCCTAATGCCCCCATTCTTTTTCCCCGCCCTTATCAATCCCTTCCCACAAACACTACCCAGTCCCTTTCTCTTTGGTAACTGTTAGTCCACTCTCGGGTACTGTGTATATGCTGCTGTTTCTTCCTTCAGTTTTTCTTTGTTATCGTACTCCACACATGAGTTAAATGATTTGGTACATGTATTTCTCCGACTGGCCTATTTGACTGAGCATAATACCCTCTAGCTCCATCCAAGTTATTGTCAATGATAGGATTTGTTTTCTTCTTATGGCTGCTTATTGCACTTTTTAAACTGGATTTTATTCTTCTTTTTTGTTTGTAGTTTCTCTATGTGCTTCAACCATTGCTCTCATGGTTATGAGCAATAGCTTTGTGTTAATCGATATGAACCTATATTTATCTATCTGTCTGTCTATCAATCATTCAATCAATCAATCATCGTTCTGTCTGCCCATCTGTCCTTGTGTACAGAACAGTTAACCACATATCCAATGTCACTTTCCTACATTATGCTTCCAAAAATCCTGCAAGGTAACTAGGCTGTAGGGAGAGCACTGGGTTCACCGAGACACTTGCAGGTCGTGTCGGCCGAGTGTACCTACAAAACCAGGAAATGGTTGTGCAGGGACTTGAACCCGTGTCTCTCACCTCTGTCCTCTTTCATCTCCTTCTCACTTCCTGTCTGTATTTAGCCACATTCATTCACTAAGTGCTCCCTGAAGACCACAAGTATCCTTCCTCTGGGCATGTGGTCGACAGAAACGTAAAATTGTTGCTTTGCTCACCACCATGTTTGAAGGACATCTATGTGAACACCACTGATAGGATGGAGGGTCAAATGAAAAGGAACACCAATTTCTAGACAGGAGCAGTTGGGAGCTAAGAGTGTATTTTGGAGTGACATGTTTACTTGAGTGTCCAAACTTCCCTCTTTAGATGGTTATTACTTCACATTCGTGAAGATCATAAAACCCACAGATTTCAAAGGCCCAGATTCTTATTATTTCAGCAACTCAGTTGTTGAGGTGAGAGAAAATGAGAAGGACGTTGCTCCACCACTAAATCTATGGCTGGGCCTTGGTGAAAACAAACAAAAAGAATTCACGGTGGCCAGATAGTGCTATTTTCTACTGACTGTCTCTGGGGGCTCAAACAGAATCCATTTGTTTGATTGTTTGTTTTTCAGTTTCACTCGTGTAGGGTACTTGTCCCCACACCTTCAGCTTGTAGTTTGTCTGTGTCCTTGGATCTCAAGTGAGTCTCCTGTAAGGAAGCACGTAGGTTTCTTGAGTTTTCATCCGTTCTTTTAACCCTCTGTCTTTTGTTTGCAGCACTCAGAGCCTGACCTTTTATTCTGATGATTCAGTGCTGTGCCCTTATTGCACTTAAAAAATTTTTTTTGTTTTCATTAATCTACAATCACGTGAAGAACATTATGTTTACTATGCTCCCCCTTTTCCAAGTCCACCAGCAAAAACCTCTTAAAGTCGCTGTCCATCAGCATAGTTGGATGCTTTAAACCCCTTCAGCATGTACCCCTTCAAAGACACCGATACAGTCGCTGTCAATCATGGAGTAGCAAGATGCTATATAACCTCTACTAGTCTTCTCTGTGTTGTACAGCACTCCCCATGTCCCGCGCGACCCCACGCAATATACATGGTAATCCTAATGCCCCCAATCTTTCTCCCCACACTTATCCCTCCCTTCAGAACCACCCTGTGCAGTCCTTTTCCCTTTGGCAACTTTTAGTCAACTCTCGGGTTCTGTGAGTATCCTGCTGTTTTTTTCCTTCAGTTTCTCTTTGTTGTTATACTCCACACATGAGAGATATCATTTGATATTGTCTTTCTCCGCCTGACCTATTTTTCTGAACATACTACTGTCTAGCTCCATCCACGTCATTGCAAATGGTAGGATTTGTTTTCTTCTTATGGCTGCTCACTGCACTTTGTAAACTGGATTTCATTCTTCCTTTTCGTTTGTAGTTTAGCTATGTGATTTCACCATTCATCTCCTGGTTATGAGCAACAGCTTTGTGTCAATCGATATGTATCTGTATCTATCTATCGCTCTGTCTGTCTGTATATCTATCTATCTTTCTATATATCCTTCTTTCTATCTCTCTATCCTCTCTATTTATCTATCCATCTATCTAGCTTCCTGTCTTCTATCATGTGTATAATCTATCGATCATCTGTCATCTATCTATCTGTCTGTCTATGAAACAATCTTCTTTCTGTCTGCCCATCTATCCTTATGTACAGAACAGTTAACTACATCACCTATGTCACTTCCCTACATTATGCTTTCAAAAACATTGCAAGGTCACTAGGCCGTAGGGAGAGCACTGGGCTCACTGAGACAATTGCAGATCGAATCAGCCGCGTGTGCTTACAAAACCAGTAAATGGTGGTGCAGGGACTTATACCCGTATCTCTGTCCTCTGTCCTCTTAAACCTCCTTCTCGCTTGCTAACTGTATTTAGCCACATTCATTGACTAAGTGCTCACTGAAGACCCCAAGTATACTTCCTCTGGGCCTGTTGTAGACAGAAAAGTATACTTGGTGCTTTACTCACCACCATGTTTGAGGGACATTGGCATGTTCACCACTGATAGGAGGAGGGACAAATAAAAAGGAACACCTATTTCTAGACAGGAGCATTTGGGAGCAAAGTGTGTGTTGTGGAGAGACGTGTTTGGTTGAGTGTCCAAACTTCCCTCTTTATGTGGTTATTACTTCTTTACAATCGTGGATATCATAAAACACAGTGATTTCAAAAGCCCAGACTCATATTATTACAGCAATTCATTTGTTGATGTGAGAAAAATGAGAAGGACATTGCAGTACCACTAAATCTATACCTGGGCACTGCTGATACCAAACAAAAGGAATTCACGGTGGCTAGGTAGGACTATTTTCTAGTGACTGTCTCTGGGGACTCAAACAGAATCCATTTGTTTCTTTGTTTCAATGATTCACTTGTATAGGTTACCTGTCCCCGCCCCTTCAGCTTGTAGTTTGTCTGTGTCCTTGGATCACAAGTGAGTCTCCAGTAAGGGAGCACTTAGGTGATCTTAAGTTTTCATCCGTCCTTCTAACCCTGTGTCTTTTGATTGGAGCAGTGAAAGCCTGTACTTTTATTCTGATATTTGATAGCTAGGCTCTTACAGCACTTTGAAATTTTTTTATTCTCATTAATATACAACCACATGCAGAACAATATGTTTACTAGTCTAACCCCTTCACCAAGTCATCGCCAAATCCCAGTTTCAGTCTCTGTCCGTCAGCGTGTCGTAAGATGCTCTAGAATCACTACTTGTCTTCTCTGTGTTGTATAGCCCTCCTAATGACCATTCACCCTACACATTATTCATGCTAATCCTAATGCCCCCATTCTTTTTCCCCGCCCTTATCAATCCCTTCCCACAAACACTACCCAGTCCCTTTCTCTTTGGTAACTGTTAGTCCACTCTCGGGTACTGTGTATATGCTGCTGTTTCTTCCTTCAGTTTTTCTTTGTTATCGTACTCCACACATGAGTTAAATGATTTGGTACATGTATTTCTCCGACTGGCCTATTTGACTGAGCATAATACCCTCTAGCTCCATCCAAGTTATTGTCAATGATAGGATTTGTTTTCTTCTTATGGCTGCTTATTGCACTTTTTAAACTGGATTTTATTCTTCTTTTTTGTTTGTAGTTTCTCTATGTGCTTCAACCATTGCTCTCATGGTTATGAGCAATAGCTTTGTGTTAATCGATATGAACCTATATTTATCTATCTGTCTGTCTATCAATCATTCAATCAATCAATCATCGTTCTGTCTGCCCATCTGTCCTTGTGTACAGAACAGTTAACCACATATCCAATGTCACTTTCCTACATTATGCTTCCAAAAATCCTGCAAGGTAACTAGGCTGTAGGGAGAGCACTGGGTTCACCGAGACACTTGCAGGTCGTGTCGGCCGAGTGTACCTACAAAACCAGGAAATGGTTGTGCAGGGACTTGAACCCGTGTCTCTCACCTCTGTCCTCTTTCATCTCCTTCTCACTTCCTGTCTGTATTTAGCCACATTCATTCACTAAGTGCTCCCTGAAGACCACAAGTATCCTTCCTCTGGGCATGTGGTCGACAGAAACGTAAAATTGTTGCTTTGCTCACCACCATGTTTGAAGGACATCTATGTGAACACCACTGATAGGATGGAGGGTCAAATAAAAAGGAACACCAATTTCTAGACAGGAGCAGTTGGGAGCTACGAGTGTATTTTGGAGTGACATGTTTACTTGAGTGTCCAAACTGCCCTCTTTAGGTGGTTATTACTTCACATTCGTGAAGATCATAAAACCCACAGATTTCAAAGGCCCAGATTCTTATTATTTCAGCAACTCAGTTGTTGAGGTGAGAGAAAATGAGAAGGACGTTGCTCCACCACTAAATCTATGGCTGGGCCTTGCTGAAACCAAACAAAAAGAATTCACGGTGGCCAGATAGTGCTATTTTCTACTGACTGTCTCTGGGGGCTCAAACAGAATCCATTTGTTTGATTGTTTGTTTTTCAGTTTCACTCGTGTAGGGTACTTGTCCCCACACCTTCAGCTTGTAGTTTTTTCTGTGTCCTTGGATCTCAAGTGAGTCTCCTAAAGGAAGCACGTAGGTTTCTTGAGTTTTCATCCGTTCTTTTAACCCTGTGTCTTTTGTTTGCAGCACTCAGAGCCTGACCTTTTATTCTGATGATTCAGTGCTGTGCCCTTATTGCACTTAAAAAATTTTTTTTGTTTTCATTAATCTACAATCACGTGAAGAACATTATGTTTACTATGCTCCCCCTTTTCCAAGTCCACCAGCAAAAACCTCTTAAAGTCGCTGTCCATCAGCATAGTTGGATGCTTTAAACCCCTTCAGCATGTACCCCTTCAAAGACACCGATACAGTCGCTGTCAATCATGGAGTAGCAAGATGCTATATAACCTCTACTAGTCTTCTCTGTGTTGTACAGCACTCCCCATGTCCCGCGCGACCCCACGCAATATACATGGTAATCCTAATGCCCCCAATCTTTCTCCCCACACTTATCCCTCCCTTCAGAACCACCCTGTGCAGTCCTTTTCCCTTTGGCAACTTTTAGTCAACTCTCGGGTTCTGTGAGTATCCTGCTGTTTTTTTCCTTCAGTTTCTCTTTGTTGTTATACTCCACACATGATATCTCTCATTTGATATTGTCTTTCTCCGCCTGACCTATTTTTCTGAACATACTACTGTCTAGCTCCATCCACGTCATTGCAAATGGTAGGATTTGTTTTCTTCTTATGGCTGCTCACTGCACTTTGTAAACTGGATTTCATTCTTCCTTTTCGTTTGTAGTTTAGCTATGTGATTTCACCATTCATCTCCTGGTTATGAGCAACAGCTTTGTGTCAATCGATATGTATCTGTATCTATCTATCGCTCTGTCTGTCTGTATATCTATCTATCTTTCTATATATCCTTCTTTCTATCTCTCTATCCTCTCTATTTATCTATCCATCTATCTAGCTTCCTGTCTTCTATCATGTGTATAATCTATCGATCATCTGTCATCTATCTATCTGTCTGTCTATGAAACAATCTTCTTTCTGTCTGCCCATCTATCCTTATGTACAGAACAGTTAACTACATCACCTATGTCACTTCCCTACATTATGCTTTCAAAAACATTGCAAGGTCACTAGGCCGTAGGGAGAGCACTGGGCTCACTGAGACAATTGCAGATCGAATCAGCCGCGTGTGCTTACAAAACCAGTAAATGGTGGTGCAGGGACTTATACCCGTATCTCTGTCCTCTGTCCTCTTAAACCTCCTTCTCGCTTGCTAACTGTATTTAGCCACATTCATTGACTAAGTGCTCACTGAAGACCCCAAGTATACTTCCTCTGGGCCTGTTGTAGACAGAAAAGTATACTTGGTGCTTTACTCACCACCATGTTTGAGGGACATTGGCATGTTCACCACTGATAGGAGGAGGGACAAATAAAAAGGAACACCTATTTCTAGACAGGAGCATTTGGGAGCAAAGTGTGTGTTGTGGAGAGACGTGTTTGGTTGAGTGTCCAAACTTCCCTCTTTATGTGGTTATTACTTCTTTACAATCGTGGATATCATAAAACCCAGTGATTTCAAAAGCCCAGACGCATATTATTACAGCAATTCTTTTGTTGATGTGAGAAAAATGAGAAGGACATTGCAGTACCACTAAATCTATACCTGGGCACTGCTGATACCAAACAAAAGGAATTCACGGTGGCTAGGTAGGACTATTTTCTAGTGACTGTCTCTGGGGACTCAAACAGAATCCATTTGTTTCTTTGTTTCAATGATTCACTTGTATAGGTTACCTGTCCCCGCCCCTTCAGCTTGTAGTTTGTCTGTGTCCTTGGATCACAAGTGAGTCTCCAGTAAGGGAGCACTTAGGTGATCTTAAGTTTTCATCCGTCCTTCTAACCCTGTGTCTTTTGATTGGAGCAGTGAAAGCCTGTACTTTTATTCTGATATTTGATAGCTAGGCTCTTACAGCACTTTGAAATTTTTTTATTCTCATTAATATACAACCACATGCAGAACAATATGTTTACTAGTCTAACCCCTTCACCAAGTCATCGCCAAATCCCAGTTTCAGTCGCTGTCCGTCAGCGTGTCGTAAGATGCTCTAGAATCACTACTTGTCTTCTCTGTGTTGTATAGCCCTCCTAATGACCATTCACCCTACACATTATTCATGCTAATCCTAATGCCCCCATTCTTTTTCCCCGCCCTTATCAATCCCTTCCCACAAACACTACCCAGTCCCTTTCTCTTTGGTAACTGTTAGTCCACTCTCGGGTACTGTGTATATGCTGCTGTTTCTTCCTTCAGTTTTTCTTTGTTATCGTACTCCACACATGAGTTAAATGATTTGGTACATGTATTTCTCCGACTGGCCTATTTGACTGAGCATAATACCCTCTAGCTCCATCCAAGTTATTGTCAATGATAGGATTTGTTTTCTTCTTATGGCTGCTTATTGCACTTTTTAAACTGGATTTTATTCTTCTTTTTTGTTTGTAGTTTCTCTATGTGCTTCAACCATTGCTCTCATGGTTATGAGCAATAGCTTTGTGTTAATCGATATGAACCTATATTTATCTATCTGTCTGTCTATCAATCATTCAATCAATCAATCATCGTTCTGTCTGCCCATCTGTCCTTGTGTACAGAACAGTTAACCACATATCCAATGTCACTTTCCTACATTATGCTTCCAAAAATCCTGCAAGGTAACTAGGCTGTAGGGAGAGCACTGGGTTCACCGAGACACTTGCATGTCGTGTCGGCCGAGTGTACCTACAAAACCAGCAAATGGTTGTGCAGGGACTTGAACCCGTGTCTCTCACCTCTGTCCTCTTTCATCTCCTTCTCACTTCCTGTCTGTATTTAGCCACATTCATTCACTAAGTGCTCCCTGAAGACCACAAGTATCCTTCCTCTGGGCATGTGGTCGACAGAAACGTAAAATTGTTGCTTTGCTCACCACCATGTTTGAAGGACATCTATGTGAACACCACTGATAGGATGGAGGGTCAAATAAAAAGGAACACCAATTTCTAGACAGGAGCAGTTGGGAGCTAAGAGTGTATTTTGGAGTGACATGTTTACTTGAGTGTCCAAACTTCCCTCTTTAGATGGTTATTACTTCACATTCGTGAAGATCATAAAACCCACAGATTTCAAAGGCCCAGATTCTTATTATTTCAGCAACTCAGTTGTTGAGGTGAGAGAAAATGAGAAGGACGTTGCTCCACCACTAAATCTATGGCTGGGCCTTGGTGAAAACAAACAAAAAGAATTCACGGTGGCCAGATAGTGCTATTTTCTACTGACTGTCTCTGGGGGCTCAAACAGAATCCATTTGTTTGATTGTTTGTTTTTCAGTTTCACTCGTGTAGGGTACTTGTCCCCACACCTTCAGCTTGTAGTTTGTCTGTGTCCTTGGATCTCAAGTGAGTCTCCTGTAAGGAAGCACGTAGGTTTCTTGAGTTTTCATCCGTTCTTTTAACCCTGTGTCTTTTATTTGCAGCACTCAGAACCTGACCTTTTATTCTGATGATTCAGTGCTGTGCCCTTATTGCACTTAAAAAATTTTTTTTGTTTTCATTAATCTACAATCACGTGAAGAACATTATGTTTACTATGCTCCCCCTTATCCAAGTCCACCAGCAAAAACCTCTTAAAGTCGCTGTCCATCAGCATAGTTGGATGCTTTAAACCCCTTCAGCATGTACCCCTTCAAAGACACCGATACAGTCGCTGTCAATCATGGAGTAGCAAGATGCTATATAACCTCTACTAGTCTTCTCTGTGTTGTACAGCACTCCCCATGTCCCGCGCGACCCCACGCAATATACATGGTAATCCTAATGCCCCCAATCTTTCTCCCCACACTTATCCCTCCCTTCAGAACCACCCTGTGCAGTCCTTTTCCCTTTGGCAACTTTTAGTCAACTCTCGGGTTCTGTGAGTATCCTGCTGTTTTTTTCCTTCAGTTTCTCTTTGTTGTTATACTCCACACATGAGAGATATCATTTGATATTGTCTTTCTCCGCCTGACCTATTTTTCTGAACATACTACTGTCTAGCTCCATCCACGTCATTGCAAATGGTAGGATTTGTTTTCTTCTTATGGCTGCTCACTGCACTTTGTAAACTGGATTTCATTCTTCCTTTTCGTTTGTAGTTTAGCTATGTGATTTCACCATTCATCTCCTGGTTATGAGCAACAGCTTTGTGTCAATCGATATGTATCTGTATCTATCTATCGCTCTGTCTGTCTGTATATCTATCTATCTTTCTATATATCCTTCTTTCTATCTCTCTATCCTCTCTATTTATCTATCCATCTATCTAGCTTCCTGTCTTCTATCATGTGTATAATCTATCGATCATCTGTCATCTATCTATCTGTCTGTCTATGAAACAATCTTCTTTCTGTCTGCCCATCTATCCTTATGTACAGAACAGTTAACTACATCACCTATGTCACTTCCCTACATTATGCTTTCAAAAACATTGCAAGGTCACTAGGCCGTAGGGAGAGCACTGGGCTCACTGAGACAATTGCAGATCGAATCAGCCGCGTGTGCTTACAAAACCAGTAAATGGTGGTGCAGGGACTTATACCCGTATCTCTGTCCTCTGTCCTCTTAAACCTCCTTCTCGCTTGCTAACTGTATTTAGCCACATTCATTGACTAAGTGCTCACTGAAGACCCCAAGTATACTTCCTCTGGGCCTGTTGTAGACAGAAAAGTATACTTGGTGCTTTACTCACCACCATGTTTGAGGGACATTGGCATGTTCACCACTGATAGGAGGAGGGACAAATAAAAAGGAACACCTATTTCTAGACAGGAGCATTTGGGAGCAAAGTGTGTGTTGTGGAGAGACGTGTTTGGTTGAGTGTCCAAACTTCCCTCTTTATGTGGTTATTACTTCTTTACAATCGTGGATATCATAAAACCCAGTGATTTCAAAAGCCCAGACGCATATTATTACAGCAATTCTTTTGTTGATGTGAGAAAAATGAGAAGGACATTGCAGTACCACTAAATCTATACCTGGGCACTGCTGATACCAAACAAAAGGAATTCACGGTGGCTAGGTAGGACTATTTTCTAGTGACTGTCTCTGGGGACTCAAACAGAATCCATTTGTTTCTTTGTTTCAATGATTCACTTGTATAGGTTACCTGTCCCCGCCCCTTCAGCTTGTAGTTTGTCTGTGTCCTTGGATCACAAGTGAGTCTCCAGTAAGGGAGCACTTAGGTGATCTTAAGTTTTCATCCGTCCTTCTAACCCTGTGTCTTTTGATTGGAGCAGTGAAAGCCTGTACTTTTATTCTGATATTTGATAGCTAGGCTCTTACAGCACTTTGAAATTTTTTTATTCTCATTAATATACAACCACATGCAGAACAATATGTTTACTAGTCTAACCCCTTCACCAAGTCATCGCCAAATCCCAGTTTCAGTCGCTGTCCGTCAGCGTGTCGTAAGATGCTCTAGAATCACTACTTGTCTTCTCTGTGTTGTATAGCCCTCCTAATGACCATTCACCCTACACATTATTCATGCTAATCCTAATGCCCCCATTCTTTTTCCCCGCCCTTATCAATCCCTTCCCACAAACACTACCCAGTCCCTTTCTCTTTGGTAACTGTTAGTCCACTCTCGGGTACTGTGTATATGCTGCTGTTTCTTCCTTCAGTTTTTCTTTGTTATCGTACTCCACACATGAGTTAAATGATTTGGTACATGTATTTCTCCGACTGGCCTATTTGACTGAGCATAATACCCTCTAGCTCCATCCAAGTTATTGTCAATGATAGGATTTGTTTTCTTCTTATGGCTGCTTATTGCACTTTTTAAACTGGATTTTATTCTTCTTTTTTGTTTGTAGTTTCTCTATGTGCTTCAACCATTGCTCTCATGGTTATGAGCAATAGCTTTGTGTTAATCGATATGAACCTATATTTATCTATCTGTCTGTCTATCAATCATTCAATCAATCAATCATCATTCTGTCTGCCCATCTGTCCTTGTGTACAGAACAGTTAACCACATATCCAATGTCACTTTCCTACATTATGCTTCCAAAAATCCTGCAAGGTAACTAGGCTGTAGGGAGAGCACTGGGTTCACCGAGACACTTGCATGTCGTGTCGGCCGAGTGTACCTACAAAACCAGCAAATGGTTGTGCAGGGACTTGAACCCGTGTCTCTCACCTCTGTCCTCTTTCATCTCCTTCTCACTTCCTGTCTGTATTTAGCCACATTCATTCACTAAGTGCTCCCTGAAGACCACAAGTATCCTTCCTCTGGGCATGTGGTCGACAGAAACGTAAAATTGTTGCTTTGCTCACCACCATGTTTGAAGGACATCTATGTGAACACCACTGATAGGATGGAGGGTCAAATAAAAAGGAACACCAATTTCTAGACAGGAGCAGTTGGGAGGTAAGAGTGTATTTTGGAGTGACATGTTTACTTGAGTGTCCAAACTTCCCTCTTTAGATGGTTATTACTTCACATTCGTGAAGATCATAAAACCCACAGATTTCAAAGGCCCAGATTCTTATTATTTCAGCAACTCAGTTGTTGAGGTGAGAGAAAATGAGAAGGACGTTGCTCCACCACTAAATCTATGGCTGGGCCTTGGTGAAAACAAACAAAAAGAATTCACGGTGGCCAGATAGTGCTATTTTCTACTGACTGTCTCTGGGGGCTCAAACAGAATCCATTTGTTTGATTGTTTGTTTTTCAGTTTCACTCGTGTAGGGTACTTGTCCCCACACCTTCAGCTTGTAGTTTGTCTGTGTCCTTGGATCTCAAGTGAGTCTCCTGTAAGGAAGCACGTAGGTTTCTTGAGTTTTCATCCGTTCTTTTAACCCTGTGTCTTTTGTTTGCAGCACTCAGAGCCTGACCTTTTATTCTGATGATTCAGTGCTGTGCCCTTATTGCACTTAAAAAATTTTTTTTGTTTTCATTAATCTACAATCACGTGAAGAACATTATGTTTACTATGCTCCCCCTTATCCAAGTCCACCAGCAAAAACCTCTTAAAGTCGCTGTCCATCAGCATAGTTGGATGCTTTAAACCCCTTCAGCATGTACCCCTTCAAAGACACCGATACAGTCGCTGTCAATCATGGAGTAGCAAGATGCTATATAACCTCTACTAGTCTTCTCTGTGTTGTACAGCACTCCCCATGTCCCGCGCGACCCCACGCAATATACATGGTAATCCTAATGCCCCCAATCTTTCTCCCCACACTTATCCCTCCCTTCAGAACCACCCTGTGCAGTCCTTTTCCCTTTGGCAACTTTTAGTCAACTCTCGGGTTCTGTGAGTATCCTGCTGTTTTTTTCCTTCAGTTTCTCTTTGTTGTTATACTCCACACATGAGAGATATCATTTGATATTGTCTTTCTCCGCCTGACCTATTTTTCTGAACATACTACTGTCTAGCTCCATCCACGTCATTGCAAATGGTAGGATTTGTTTTCTTCTTATGGCTGCTCACTGCACTTTGTAAACTGGATTTCATTCTTCCTTTTTGTTTGTAGTTTAGCTATGTGATTTCACCATTCATCTCCTGGTTATGAGCAACAGCTTTGTGTCAATCGATATGTATCTGTATCTATCTATCGCTCTGTCTGTCTGTATATCTATCTATCTTTCTATATATCCTTCTTTCTATCTCTCTATCCTCTCTATTTATCTATCCATCTATCTAGCTTCCTGTCTTCTATCATGTGTATAATCTATCGATCATCTGTCATCTATCTATCTGTCTGTCTATGAAACAATCTTCTTTCTGTCTGCCCATCTATCCTTATGTACAGAACAGTTAACTACATCACCTATGTCACTTCCCTACATTATGCTTTCAAAAACATTGCAAGGTCACTAGGCCGTAGGGAGAGCACTGGGCTCACTGAGACAATTGCAGATCGAATCAGCCGCGTGTGCTTACAAAACCAGTAAATGGTGGTGCAGGGACTTATACCTGTATCTCTGTCCTCTGTCCTCTTAAACCTCCTTCTCGCTTGCTAACTGTATTTAGCCACATTCATTGACTAAGTGCTCACTGAAGACCCCAAGTATACTTCCTCTGGGCCTGTTGTAGACAGAAAAGTATACTTGGTGCTTTACTCACCACCATGTTTGAGGGACATTGGCATGTGCACCACTGATAGGAGGAGGGACAAATAAAAAGGAACACCTATTTCTAGACAGGAGCATTTGGGAGCAAAGTGTTTGTTGTGGAGAGACGTGTTTGGTTGAGTGTCCAAACTTCCCTCTTTATGTGGTTATTACTTCTTTACAATCGTGGATATCATAAAACCCAGTGATTTCAAAAGCCCAGACGCATATTATTACAGCAATTCTTTTGTTGATGTGAGAAAAATGAGAAGGACATTGCAGTACCACTAAATCTATACCTGGGCACTGCTGATACCAAACAAAAGGAATTCACGGTGGCTAGGTAGGACTATTTTCTAGTGACTGTCTCTGGGGACTCAAACAGAATCCATTTGTTTCTTTGTTTCAATGATTCACTTGTATAGGTTACCTGTCCCCGCCCCTTCAGCTTGTAGTTTGTCTGTGTCCTTGGATCACAAGTGAGTCTCCAGTAAGGGAGCACTTAGGTGATCTTAAGTTTTCATCCGTCCTTCTAACCCTGTGTCTTTTGATTGGAGCAGTGAAAGCCTGTACTTTTATTCTGATATTTGATAGCTAGGCTCTTACAGCACTTTGAAATTTTTTTATTCTCATTAATATACAACCACATGCAGAACAATATGTTTACTAGTCTAACCCCTTCACCAAGTCATCGCCAAATCCCAGTTTCAGTCGCTGTCCGTCAGCGTGTCGTAAGATGCTCTAGAATCACTACTTGTCTTCTCTGTGTTGTATAGCCCTCCTAATGACCATTCACCCTACACATTATTCATGCTAATCCTAATGCCCCCATTCTTTTTCCCCGCCCTTATCAATCCCTTCCCACAAACACTACCCAGTCCCTTTCTCTTTGGTAACTGTTAGTCCACTCTCGGGTACTGTGTATATGCTGCTGTTTCTTCCTTCAGTTTTTCTTTGTTATCGTACTCCACACATGAGTTAAATGATTTGGTACATGTATTTCTCCGACTGGCCTATTTGACTGAGCATAATACCCTCTAGCTCCATCCAAGTTATTGTCAATGATAGGATTTGTTTTCTTCTTATGGCTGCTTATTGCACTTTTTAAACTGGATTTTATTCTTCTTTTTTGTTTGTAGTTTCTCTATGTGCTTCAACCATTGCTCTCATGGTTATGAGCAATAGCTTTGTGTTAATCGATATGAACCTATATTTATCTATCTGTCTGTCTATCAATCATTCAATCAATCAATCATCGTTCTGTCTGCCCTTCCGTCCTTGTGTACAGAACAGTTAACCACATATCCAATGTCACTTTCCTACATTATGCTTCCAAAAATCCTGCAAGGTAACTAGGCTGTAGGGAGAGCACTGGGTTCACCGAGACACTTGCATGTCGTGTCGGCCGAGTGTACCTACAAAACCAGCAAATGGTTGTGCAGGGACTTGAACCCGTGTCTCTCACCTCTGTCCTCTTTCATCTCCTTCTCACTTCCTGTCTGTATTTAGCCACATTCATTCACTAAGTGCTCCCTGAAGACCACAAGTATCCTTCCTCTGGGCATGTGGTCGACAGAAACGTAAAATTGTTGCTTTGCTCACCACCATGTTTGAAGGACATCTATGTGAACACCACTGATAGGATGGAGGGTCAAATAAAAAGGAACACCAATTTCTAGACAGGAGCAGTTGGGAGCTAAGAGTGTATTTTGGAGTGACATGTTTACTTGAGTGTCCAAACTTCCCTCTTTAGATGGTTATTACTTCACATTCGTGAAGATCATAAAACCCACAGATTTCAAAGGCCCAGATTCTTATTATTTCAGCAACTCAGTTGTTGAGGTGAGAGAAAATGAGAAGGACGTTGCTCCACCACTAAATCTATGGCTGGGCCTTGGTGAAAACAAACAAAAAGAATTCACGGTGGCCAGATAGTGCTATTTTCTACTGACTGTCTCTGGGGGCTCAAACAGAATCCATTTGTTTGATTGTTTGTTTTTCAGTTTCACTCGTGTAGGGTACTTGTCCCCACACCTTCAGCTTGTAGTTTGTCTGTGTCCTTGGATCTCAAGTGAGTCTCCTGTAAGGAAGCACGTAGGTTTCTTGAGTTTTCATCCGTTCTTTTAACCCTGTGTCTTTTGTTTGCAGCACTCAGAGCCTGACCTTTTATTCTGATGATTCAGTGCTGTGCCCTTATTGCACTTAAAAAATTTTTTTTGTTTTCATTAATCTACAATCACGTGAAGAACATTATGTTTACTATGCTCCCCCTTATCCAAGTCCACCAGCAAAAACCTCTTAAAGTCGCTGTCCATCAGCATAGTTGGATGCTTTAAACCCCTTCAGCATGTACCCCTTCAAAGACACCGATACAGTCGCTGTCAATCATGGAGTAGCAAGATGCTATATAACCTCTACTAGTCTTCTCTGTGTTGTACAGCACTCCCCATGTCCCGCGCGACCCCACGCAATATACATGGTAATCCTAATGCCCCCAATCTTTCTCCCCACACTTATCCCTCCCTTCAGAACCACCCTGTGCAGTCCTTTTCCCTTTGGCAACTTTTAGTCAACTCTCGGGTTCTGTGAGTATCCTGCTGTTTTTTTCCTTCAGTTTCTCTTTGTTGTTATACTCCACACATGAGAGATATCATTTGATATTGTCTTTCTCCGCCTGACCTATTTTTCTGAACATACTACTGTCTAGCTCCATCCACGTCATTGCAAATGGTAGGATTTGTTTTCTTCTTATGGCTGCTCACTGCACTTTGTAAACTGGATTTCATTCTTCCTTTTTGTTTGTAGTTTAGCTATGTGATTTCACCATTCATCTCCTGGTTATGAGCAACAGCTTTGTGTCAATCGATATGTATCTGTATCTATCTATCGCTCTGTCTGTCTGTATATCTATCTATCTTTCTATATATCCTTCTTTCTATCTCTCTATCCTCTCTATTTATCTATCCATCTATCTAGCTTCCTGTCTTCTATCATGTGTATAATCTATCGATCATCTGTCATCTATCTATCTGTCTGTCTATGAAACAATCTTCTTTCTGTCTGCCCATCTATCCTTATGTACAGAACAGTTAACTACATCACCTATGTCACTTCCCTACATTATGCTTTCAAAAACATTGCAAGGTCACTAGGCCGTAGGGAGAGCACTGGGCTCACTGAGACAATTGCAGATCGAATCAGCCGCGTGTGCTTACAAAACCAGTAAATGGTGGTGCAGGGACTTATACCTGTATCTCTGTCCTCTGTCCTCTTAAACCTCCTTCTCGCTTGCTAACTGTATTTAGCCACATTCATTGACTAAGTGCTCACTGAAGACCCCAAGTATACTTCCTCTGGGCCTGTTGTAGACAGAAAAGTATACTTGGTGCTTTACTCACCACCATGTTTGAGGGACATTGGCATGTGCACCACTGATAGGAGGAGGGACAAATAAAAAGGAACACCTATTTCTAGACAGGAGCATTTGGGAGCAAAGTGTTTGTTGTGGAGAGACGTGTTTGGTTGAGTGTCCAAACTTCCCTCTTTATGTGGTTATTACTTCTTTACAATCGTGGATATCATAAAACCCAGTGATTTCAAAAGCCCAGACGCATATTATTACAGCAATTCTTTTGTTGATGTGAGAAAAATGAGAAGGACATTGCAGTACCACTAAATCTATACCTGGGCACTGCTGATACCAAACAAAAGGAATTCACGGTGGCTAGGTAGGACTATTTTCTAGTGACTGTCTCTGGGGACTCAAACAGAATCCATTTGTTTCTTTGTTTCAATGATTCACTTGTATAGGTTACCTGTCCCCGCCCCTTCAGCTTGTAGTTTGTCTGTGTCCTTGGATCACAAGTGAGTCTCCAGTAAGGGAGCACTTAGGTGATCTTAAGTTTTCATCCGTCCTTCTAACCCTGTGTCTTTTGATTGGAGCAGTGAAAGCCTGTACTTTTATTCTGATATTTGATAGCTAGGCTCTTACAGCACTTTGAAATTTTTTTATTCTCATTAATATACAACCACATGCAGAACAATATGTTTACTAGTCTAACCCCTTCACCAAGTCATCGCCAAATCCCAGTTTCAGTCGCTGTCCGTCAGCGTGTCGTAAGATGCTCTAGAATCACTACTTGTCTTCTCTGTGTTGTATAGCCCTCCTAATGACCATTCACCCTACACATTATTCATGCTAATCCTAATGCCCCCATTCTTTTTCCCCGCCCTTATCAATCCCTTCCCACAAACACTACCCAGTCCCTTTCTCTTTGGTAACTGTTAGTCCACTCTCGGGTACTGTGTATATGCTGCTGTTTCTTCCTTCAGTTTTTCTTTGTTATCGTACTCCACACATGAGTTAAATGATTTGGTACATGTATTTCTCCGACTGGCCTATTTGACTGAGCATAATACCCTCTAGCTCCATCCAAGTTATTGTCAATGATAGGATTTGTTTTCTTCTTATGGCTGCTTATTGCACTTTTTAAACTGGATTTTATTCTTCTTTTTTGTTTGTAGTTTCTCTATGTGCTTCAACCATTGCTCTCATGGTTATGAGCAATAGCTTTGTGTTAATCGATATGAACCTATATTTATCTATCTGTCTGTCTATCAATCATTCAATCAATCAATCATCGTTCTGTCTGCCCTTCCGTCCTTGTGTACAGAACAGTTAACCACATATCCAATGTCACTTTCCTACATTATGCTTCCAAAAATCCTGCAAGGTAACTAGGCTGTAGGGAGAGCACTGGGTTCACCGAGACACTTGCATGTCGTGTCGGCCGAGTGTACCTACAAAACCAGCAAATGGTTGTGCAGGGACTTGAACCCGTGTCTCTCACCTCTGTCCTCTTTCATCTCCTTCTCACTTCCTGTCTGTATTTAGCCACATTCATTCACTAAGTGCTCCCTGAAGACCACAAGTATCCTTCCTCTGGGCATGTGGTCGACAGAAACGTAAAATTGTTGCTTTGCTCACCACCATGTTTGAAGGACATCTATGTGAACACCACTGATAGGATGGAGGGTCAAATAAAAAGGAACACCAATTTCTAGACAGGAGCAGTTGGGAGCTAAGAGTGTATTTTGGAGTGACATGTTTACTTGAGTGTCCAAACTTCCCTCTTTAGATGGTTATTACTTCACATTCGTGAAGATCATAAAACCCACAGATTTCAAAGGCCCAGATTCTTATTATTTCAGCAACTCAGTTGTTGAGGTGAGAGAAAATGAGAAGGACGTTGCTCCACCACTAAATCTATGGCTGGGCCTTGGTGAAAACAAACAAAAAGAATTCACGGTGGCCAGATAGTGCTATTTTCTACTGACTGTCTCTGGGGGCTCAAACAGAATCCATTTGTTTGATTGTTTGTTTTTCAGTTTCACTCGTGTAGGGTACTTGTCCCCACACCTTCAGCTTGTAGTTTGTCTGTGTCCTTGGATCTCAAGTGAGTCTCCTGTAAGGAAGCACGTAGGTTTCTTGAGTTTTCATCCGTTCTTTTAACCCTGTGTCTTTTGTTTGCAGCACTCAGAGCCTGACCTTTTATTCTGATAATTCAGTGCTGTGCCCTTATTGCACTTAAAAAATTTTTTTTGTTTTCATTAATCTACAATCACGTGAAGAACATTATGTTTACTATGCTCCCCCTTATCCAAGTCCACCAGCAAAAACCTCTTAAAGTCGCTGTCCATCAGCATAGTTGGATGCTTTAAACCCCTTCAGCATGTACCCCTTCAAAGACACCGATACAGTCGCTGTCAATCATGGAGTAGCAAGATGCTATATAACCTCTACTAGTCTTCTCTGTGTTGTACAGCACTCCCCATGTCCCGCGCGACCCCACGCAATATACATGGTAATCCTAATGCCCCCAATCTTTCTCCCCACACTTATCCCTCCCTTCAGAACCACCCTGTGCAGTCCTTTTCCCTTTGGCAACTTTTAGTCAACTCTCGGGTTCTGTGAGTATCCTGCTGTTTTTTTCCTTCAGTTTCTCTTTGTTGTTATACTCCACACATGAGAGATATCATTTGATATTGTCTTTCTCCGCCTGACCTATTTTTCTGAACATACTACTGTCTAGCTCCATCCACGTCATTGCAAATGGTAGGATTTGTTTTCTTCTTATGGCTGCTCACTGCACTTTGTAAACTGGATTTCATTCTTCCTTTTTGTTTGTAGTTTAGCTATGTGATTTCACCATTCATCTCCTGGTTATGAGCAACAGCTTTGTGTCAATCGATATGTATCTGTATCTATCTATCGCTCTGTCTGTCTGTATATCTATCTATCTTTCTATATATCCTTCTTTCTATCTCTCTATCCTCTCTATTTATCTATCCATCTATCTAGCTTCCTGTCTTCTATCATGTGTATAATCTATCGATCATCTGTCATCTATCTATCTGTCTGTCTATGAAACAATCTTCTTTCTGTCTGCCCATCTATCCTTATGTACAGAACAGTTAACTACATCACCTATGTCACTTCCCTACATTATGCTTTCAAAAACATTGCAAGGTCACTAGGCCGTAGGGAGAGCACTGGGCTCACTGAGACAATTGCAGATCGAATCAGCCGCGTGTGCTTACAAAACCAGTAAATGGTGGTGCAGGGACTTATACCCGTATCTCTGTCCTCTGTCCTCTTAAACCTCCTTCTCGCTTGCTAACTGTATTTAGCCACATTCATTGACTAAGTGCTCACTGAAGACCCCAAGTATACTTCCTCTGGGCCTGTTGTAGACAGAAAAGTATACTTGGTGCTTTACTCACCACCATGTTTGAGGGACATTGGCATGTTCACCACTGATAGGAGGAGGGACAAATAAAAAGGAACACCTATTTCTAGACAGGAGCATTTGGGAGCAAAGTGTGTGTTGTGGAGAGACGTGTTTGGTTGAGTGTCCAAACTTCCCTCTTTATGTGGTTATTACTTCTTTACAATCGTGGATATCATAAAACCCAGTGATTTCAAAAGCCCAGACGCATATTATTACAGCAATTCTTTTGTTGATGTGAGAAAAATGAGAAGGACATTGCAGTACCACTAAATCTATACCTGGGCACTGCTGATACCAAACAAAAGGAATTCACGGTGGCTAGGTAGGACTATTTTCTAGTGACTGTCTCTGGGGACTCAAACAGAATCCATTTGTTTCTTTGTTTCAATGATTCACTTGTATAGGTTACCTGTCCCCGCCCCTTCAGCTTGTAGTTTGTCTGTGTCCTTGGATCACAAGTGAGTCTCCAGTAAGGGAGCACTTAGGTGATCTTAAGTTTTCATCCGTCCTTCTAACCCTGTGTCTTTTGATTGGAGTAGTGAAAGCCTGTACTTTTATTCTGATATTTGATAGCTAGGCTCTTACAGCACTTTGAAATTTTTTTATTCTCATTAATATACAACCACATGCAGAACAATATGTTTACTAGTCTAACCCCTTCACCAAGTCATCGCCAAATCCCAGTTTCAGTCGCTGTCCGTCAGCGTGTCGTAAGATGCTCTAGAATCACTACTTGTCTTCTCTGTGTTGTATAGCCCTCCTAATGACCATTCACCCTACACATTATTCATGCTAATCCTAATGCCCCCATTCTTTTTCCCCGCCCTTATCAATCCCTTCCCACAAACACTACCCAGTCCCTTTCTCTTTGGTAACTGTTAGTCCACTCTCGGGTACTGTGTATATGCTGCTGTTTCTTCCTTCAGTTTTTCTTTGTTAACGTACTCCACACATGAGTTAAATGATTTGGTACATGTATTTCTCCGACTGGCCTATTTGACTGAGCATAATACCCTCTAGCTCCATCCAAGTTATTGTCAATGATAGGATTTGTTTTCTTCTTATGGCTGCTTATTGCACTTTTTAAACTGGATTTTATTCTTCTTTTTTGTTTGTAGTTTCTCTATGTGCTTCAACCATTGCTCTCATGGTTATGAGCAATAGCTTTGTGTTAATCGATATGAACCTATATTTATCTATCTGTCTGTCTATCAATCATTCAATCAATCAATCATCGTTCTGTCTGCCCATCTGTCCTTGTGTACAGAACAGTTAACCACATATCCAATGTCACTTTCCTACATTATGCTTCCAAAAATCCTGCAAGGTAACTAGGCTGTAGGGAGAGCACTGGGTTCACCGAGACACTTGCATGTCGTGTCGGCCGAGTGTACCTACAAAACCAGCAAATGGTTGTGCAGGGACTTGAACCCGTGTCTCTCACCTCTGTCCTCTTTCATCTCCTTCTCACTTCCTGTCTGTATTTAGCCACATTCATTCACTAAGTGCTCCCTGAAGACCACAAGTATCCTTCCTCTGGGCATGTGGTCGACAGAAACGTAAAATTGTTGCTTTGCTCACCACCATGTTTGAAGGACATCTATGTGAACACCACTGATAGGATGGAGGGTCAAATAAAAAGGAACACCAATTTCTAGACAGGAGCAGTTGGGAGCTAAGAGTGTATTTTGGAGTGACATGTTTACTTGAGTGTCCAAACTTCCCTCTTTAGATGGTTATTACTTCACATTCGTGAAGATCATAAAACCCACAGATTTCAAAGGCCCAGATTCTTATTATTTCAGCAACTCAGTTGTTGAGGTGAGAGAAAATGAGAAGGACGTTGCTCCACCACTAAATCTATGGCTGGGCCTTGGTGAAAACAAACAAAAAGAATTCACGGTGGCCAGATAGTGCTATTTTCTACTGACTGTCTCTGGGGGCTCAAACAGAATCCATTTGTTTGATTGTTTGTTTTTCAGTTTCACTCGTGTAGGGTACTTGTCCCCACACCTTCAGCTTGTAGTTTGTCTGTGTCCTTGGATCTCAAGTGAGTCTCCTGTAAGGAAGCACGTAGGTTTCTTGAGTTTTCATCCGTTCTTTTAACCCTGTGTCTTTTGTTTGCAGCACTCAGAGCCTGACCTTTTATTCTGATGATTCAGTGCTGTGCCCTTATTGCACTTAAAAAATTTTTTTTGTTTTCATTAATCTACAATCACGTGAAGAACATTATGTTTACTATGCTCCCCCTTATCCAAGTCCACCAGCAAAAACCTCTTAAAGTCGCTGTCCATCAGCATAGTTGGATGCTTTAAACCCCTTCAGCATGTACCCCTTCAAAGACACCGATACAGTCGCTGTCAATCATGGAGTAGCAAGATGCTATATAACCTCTACTAGTCTTCTCTGTGTTGTACAGCACTCCCCATGTCCCGCGCGACCCCACGCAATATACATGGTAATCCTAATGCCCCCAATCTTTCTCCCCACACTTATCCCTCCCTTCAGAACCACCCTGTGCAGTCCTTTTCCCTTTGGCAACTTTTAGTCAACTCTCGGGTTCTGTGAGTATCCTGCTGTTTTTTTCCTTCAGTTTCTCTTTGTTGTTATACTCCACACATGAGAGATATCATTTGATATTGTCTTTCTCCGCCTGACCTATTTTTCTGAACATACTACTGTCTAGCTCCATCCACGTCATTGCAAATGGTAGGATTTGTTTTCTTCTTATGGCTGCTCACTGCACTTTGTAAACTGGATTTCATTCTTCCTTTTTGTTTGTAGTTTAGCTATGTGATTTCACCATTCATCTCCTGGTTATGAGCAACAGCTTTGTGTCAATCGATATGTATCTGTATCTATCTATCGCTCTGTCTGTCTGTATATCTATCTATCTTTCTATATATCCTTCTTTCTATCTCTCTATCCTCTCTATTTATCTATCCATCTATCTAGCTTCCTGTCTTCTATCATGTGTATAATCTATAGATCATCTGTCATCTATCTATCTGTCTGTCTATGAAACAATCTTCTTTCTGTCTGCCCATCTATCCTTATGTACAGAACAGTTAACTACATCACCTATGTCACTTCCCTACATTATGCTTTCAAAAACATTGCAAGGTCACTAGGCCGTAGGGAGAGCACTGGGCTCACTGAGACAATTGCAGATCGAATCAGCCGCGTGTGCTTACAAAACCAGTAAATGGTGGTGCAGGGACTTATACCTGTATCTCTGTCCTCTGTCCTCTTAAACCTCCTTCTCGCTTGCTAACTGTATTTAGCCACATTCATTGACTAAGTGCTCACTGAAGACCCCAAGTATACTTCCTCTGGGCCTGTTGTAGACAGAAAAGTATACTTGGTGCTTTACTCACCACCATGTTTGAGGGACATTGGCATGTGCACCACTGATAGGAGGAGGGACAAATAAAAAGGAACACCTATTTCTAGACAGGAGCATTTGGGAGCAAAGTGTGTGTTGTGGAGAGACGTGTTTGGTTGAGTGTCCAAACTTCCCTCTTTATGTGGTTATTACTTCTTTACAATCGTGGATATCATAAAACCCAGTGATTTCAAAAGCCCAGACGCATATTATTACAGCAATTCTTTTGTTGATGTGAGAAAAATGAGAAGGACATTGCAGTACCACTAAATCTATACCTGGGCACTGCTGATAATAAACAAAAGGAATTCACGGTGGCTAGGTAGGACTATTTTCTAGTGACTGTCTCTGGGGACTCAAACAGAATCCATTTGTTTCTTTGTTTCAATGATTCACTTGTATAGGTTACCTGTCCCCGCCCCTTCAGCTTGTAGTTTGTCTGTGTCCTTGGATCACAAGTGAGTCTCCAGTAAGGGAGCACTTAGGTGATCTTAAGTTTTCATCCGTCCTTGTAACCCTGTGTCTTTTGATTGGAGCAGTGAAAGCCTGTACTTTTATTCTGATATTTGATAGCTAGGCTCTTACAGCACTTTGAAATTTTTTTATTCTCATTAATATACAACCACATGCAGAACAATATGTTTACTAGTCTAACCCCTTCACCAAGTCATCGCCAAATCCCAGTTTCAGTCGCTGTCCGTCAGCGTGTCGTAAGATGCTCTAGAATCACTACTTGTCTTCTCTGTGTTGTATAGCCCTCCTAATGACCATTCACCCTACACATTATTCATGCTAATCCTAATGCCCCCATTCTTTTTCCCCGCCCTTATCAATCCCTTCCCACAAACACTACCCAGTCCCTTTCTCTTTGGTAACTGTTAGTCCACTCTCGGGTACTGTGTATATGCTGCTGTTTCTTCCTTCAGTTTTTCTTTGTTATCGTACTCCACACATGAGTTAAATGATTTGGTACATGTATTTCTCCGACTGGCCTATTTGACTGAGCATAATACCCTCTAGCTCCATCCAAGTTATTGTCAATGATAGGATTTGTTTTCTTCTTATGGCTGCTTATTGCACTTTTTAAACTGGATTTTATTCTTCTTTTTTGTTTGTAGTTTCTCTATGTGCTTCAACCATTGCTCTCATGGTTATGAGCAATAGCTTTGTGTTAATCGATATGAACCTATATTTATCTATCTGTCTGTCTATCAATCATTCAATCAATCAATCATCGTTCTGTCTGCCCATCTGTCCTTGTGTACAGAACAGTTAACCACATATCCAATGTCACTTTCCTACATTATGCTTCCAAAAATCCTGCAAGGTAACTAGGCTGTAGGGAGAGCACTGGGTTCACCGAGACACTTGCATGTCGTGTCGGCCGAGTGTACCTACAAAACCAGGAAATGGTTGTGCAGGGACTTGAACCCGTGTCTCTCACCTCTGTCCTCTTTCATCTCCTTCTCACTTCCTGTCTGTATTTAGCCACATTCATTCACTAAGTGCTCCCTGAAGACCACAAGTATCCTTCCTCTGGGCATGTGGTCGACAGAAACGTAAAATTGTTGCTTTGCTCACCACCATGTTTGAAGGACATCTATGTGAACACCACTGATAGGATGGAGGGTCAAATAAAAAGGAACACCAATTTCTAGACAGGAGCAGTTGGGAGCTAAGAGTGTATTTTGGAGTGACATGTTTACTTGAGTGTCCAAACTTCCCTCTTTAGATGGTTATTACTTCACATTCGTGAAGATCATAAAACCCACAGATTTCAAAGGCCCAGATTCTTATTATTTCAGCAACTCAGTTGTTGAGGTGAGAGAAAATGAGAAGGACGTTGCTCCACCACTAAATCTATGGCTGGGCCTTGGTGAAAACAAACAAAAAGAATTCACGGTGGCCAGATAGTGCTATTTTCTACTGACTGTCTCTGGGGGCTCAAACAGAATCCATTTGTTTGATTGTTTGTTTTTCAGTTTCACTCGTGTAGGGTACTTGTCCCCACACCTTCAGCTTGTAGTTTGTCTGTGTCCTTGGATCTCAAGTGAGTCTCCTGTAAGGAAGCACGTAGGTTTCTTGAGTTTTCATCCGTTCTTTTAACCCTGTGTCTTTTGTTTGCAGCACTCAGAGCCTGACCTTTTATTCTGATGATTCAGTGCTGTGCCCTTATTGCACTTAAAAAATTTTTTTTGTTTTCATTAATCTACAATCACGTGAAGAACATTATGTTTACTATGCTCCCCCTTATCCAAGTCCACCAGCAAAAACCTCTTAAAGTCGCTGTCCATCAGCATAGTTGGATGCTTTAAACCCCTTCAGCATGTACCCCTTCAAAGACACCGATACAGTCGCTGTCAATCATGGAGTAGCAAGATGCTATATAACCTCTACTAGTCTTCTCTGTGTTGTACAGCACTCCCCATGTCCCGCGCGACCCCACGCAATATACATGGTAATCCTAATGCCCCCAATCTTTCTCCCCACACTTATCCCTCCCTTCAGAACCACCCTGTGCAGTCCTTTTCCCTTTGGCAACTTTTAGTCAACTCTCGGGTTCTGTGAGTATCCTGCTGTTTTTTTCCTTCAGTTTCTCTTTGTTGTTATACTCCACACATGAGAGATATCATTTGATATTGTCTTTCTCCGCCTGACCTATTTTTCTGAACATACTACTGTCTAGCTCCATCCACGTCATTGCAAATGGTAGGATTTGTTTTCTTCTTATGGCTGCTCACTGCACTTTGTAAACTGGATTTCATTCTTCCTTTTTGTTTGTAGTTTAGCTATGTGATTTCACCATTCATCTCCTGGTTATGAGCAACAGCTTTGTGTCAATCGATATGTATCTGTATCTATCTATCGCTCTGTCTGTCTGTATATCTATCTATCTTTCTATATATCCTTCTTTCTATCTCTCTATCCTCTCTATTTATCTATCCATCTATCTAGCTTCCTGTCTTCTATCATGTGTATAATCTATCGATCATCTGTCATCTATCTATCTGTCTGTCTATGAAACAATCTTCTTTCTGTCTGCCCATCTATCCTTATGTACAGAACAGTTAACTACATCACCTATGTCACTTCCCTACATTATGCTTTCAAAAACATTGCAAGGTCACTAGGCCGTAGGGAGAGCACTGGGCTCACTGAGACAATTGCAGATCGAATCAGCCGCGTGTGCTTACAAAACCAGTAAATGGTGGTGCAGGGACTTATACCCGTATCTCTGTCCTCTGTCCTCTTAAACCTCCTTCTCGCTTGCTAACTGTATTTAGCCACATTCATTGACTAAGTGCTCACTGAAGACCCCAAGTATACTTCCTCTGGGCCTGTTGTAGACAGAAAAGTATACTTGGTGCTTTACTCACCACCATGTTTGAGGGACATTGGCATGTGCACCACTGATAGGAGGAGGGACAAATAAAAAGGAACACCTATTTCTAGACAGGAGCATTTGGGAGCAAAGTGTGTGTTGTGGAGAGACGTGTTTGGTTGAGTGTCCAAACTTCCCTCTTTATGTGGTTATTACTTCTTTACAATCGTGGATATCATAAAACACAGTGATTTCAAAAGCCCAGACGCATATTATTACAGCAATTCTTTTGTTGATGTGAGAAAAATGAGAAGGACATTGCAGTACCACTAAATCTATACCTGGGCACTGCTGATACCAAACAAAAGGAATTCACGGTGGCTAGGTAGGACTATTTTCTAGTGACTGTCTCTGGGGACTCAAACAGAATCCATTTGTTTCTTTGTTTCAATGATTCACTTGTATAGGTTACCTGTCCCCGCCCCTTCAGCTTGTAGTTTGTCTGTGTCCTTGGATCACAAGTGAGTCTCCAGTAAGGGAGCACTTAGGTGATCTTAAGTTTTCATCCGTCCTTCTAACCCTGTGTCTTTTGATTGGAGCAGTGAAAGCCTGTACTTTTATTCTGATATTTGATAGCTAGGCTCTTACAGCACTTTGAAATTTTTTTATTCTCATTAATATACAACCACATGCAGAACAATATGTTTACTAGTCTAACCCCTTCACCAAGTCATCGCCAAATCCCAGTTTCAGTCGCTGTCCGTCAGCGTGTCGTAAGATGCTCTAGAATCACTACTTGTCTTCTCTGTGTTGTATAGCCCTCCTAATGACCATTCACCCTACACATTATTCATGCTAATCCTAATGCCCCCATTCTTTTTCCCCGCCCTTATCAATCCCTTCCCACAAACACTACCCAGTCCCTTTCTCTTTGGTAACTGTTAGTCCACTCTCGGGTACTGTGTATATGCTGCTGTTTCTTCCTTCAGTTTTTCTTTGTTATCGTACTCCACACATGAGTTAAATGATTTGGTACATGTATTTCTCCGACTGGCCTATTTGACTGAGCATAATACCCTCTAGCTCCATCCAAGTTATTGTCAATGATAGGATTTGTTTTCTTCTTATGGCTGCTTATTGCACTTTTTAAACTGGATTTTATTCTTCTTTTTTGTTTGTAGTTTCTCTATGTGCTTCAACCATTGCTCTCATGGTTATGAGCAATAGCTTTGTGTTAATCGATATGAACCTATATTTATCTATCTGTCTGTCTATCAATCATTCAATCAATCAATCATCGTTCTGTCTGCCCATCTGTCCTTGTGTACAGAACAGTTAACCACATATCCAATGTCACTTTCCTACATTATGCTTCCAAAAATCCTGCAAGGTAACTAGGCTGTAGGGAGAGCACTGGGTTCACCGAGACACTTGCAGTTCGTGTCGGCCGAGTGTACCTACAAAACCAGCAAATGGTTGTGCAGGGACTTGAACCCGTGTCTCTCACCTCTGTCCTCTTTCATCTCCTTCTCACTTCCTGTCTGTATTTAGCCACATTCATTCACTAAGTGCTCCCTGAAGACCACAAGTATCCTTCCTCTGGGCATGTGGTCGACAGAAACGTAAAATTGTTGCTTTGCTCACCACCATGTTTGAAGGACATCTATGTGAACACCACTGATAGGATGGAGGGTCAAATAAAAAGGAACACCAATTTCTAGACAGGAGCAGTTGGGAGCTAAGAGTGTATTTTGGAGTGACATGTTTACTTGAGTGTCCAAACTTCCCTCTTTAGATGGTTATTACTTCACATTCGTGAAGATCATAAAACCCACAGATTTCAAAGGCCCAGATTCTTATTATTTCAGCAACTCAGTTGTTGAGGTGAGAGAAAATGAGAAGGACGTTGCTCCACCACTAAATCTATGGCTGGGCCTTGGTGAAAACAAACAAAAAGAATTCACGGTGGCCAGATAGTGCTATTTTCTACTGACTGTCTCTGGGGGCTCAAACAGAATCCATTTGTTTGATTGTTTGTTTTTCAGTTTCACTCGTGTAGGGTACTTGTCCCCACACCTTCAGCTTGTAGTTTGTCTGTGTCCTTGGATCTCAAGTGAGTCTCCTGTAAGGAAGCACGTAGGTTTCTTGAGTTTTCATCCGTTCTTTTAACCCTGTGTCTTTTGTTTGCAGCACTCAGAGCCTGACCTTTTATTCTGATGATTCAGTGCTGTGCCCTTATTGCACTTAAAAAATTTTTTTTGTTTTCATTAATCTACAATCACGTGAAGAACATTATGTTTACTATGCTCCCCCTTATCCAAGTCCACCAGCAAAATCCTCTTAAAGTCGCTGTCCATCAGCATAGTTGGATGCTTTAAACCCCTTCAGCATGTACCCCTTCAAAGACACCGATACAGTCGCTGTCAATCATGGAGTAGCAAGATGCTATATAACCTCTACTAGTCTTCTCTGTGTTGTACAGCACTCCCCATGTCTCGCGCGACCCCACGCAATATACATGGTAATCCTAATGCCCCCAATCTTTCTCCCCACACTTATCCCTCCCTTCAGAACCACCCTGTGCAGTCCTTTTCCCTTTGGCAACTTTTAGTCAACTCTCGGGTTCTGTGAGTATCCTGCTGTTTTTTTCCTTCAGTTTCTCTTTGTTGTTATACTCCACACATGAGAGATATCATTTGATATTGTCTTTCTCCGCCTGACCTATTTTTCTGAACATACTACTGTCTAGCTCCATCCACGTCATTGCAAATGGTAGGATTTGTTTTCTTCTTATGGCTGCTCACTGCACTTTGTAAACTGGATTTCATTCTTCCTTTTTGTTTGTAGTTTAGCTATGTGATTTCACCATTCATCTCCTGGTTATGAGCAACAGCTTTGTGTCAATCGATATGTATCTGTATCTATCTATCGCTCTGTCTGTCTGTATATCTATCTATCTTTCTATATATCCTTCTTTCTATCTCTCTATCCTCTCTATTTATCTATCCATCTATCTAGCTTCCTGTCTTCTATCATGTGTATAATCTATCGATCATCTGTCATCTATCTATCTGTCTGTCTATGAAACAATCTTCTTTCTGTCTGCCCATCTATCCTTATGTACAGAACAGTTAACTACATCACCTATGTCACTTCCCTACATTATGCTTTCAAAAACATTGCAAGGTCACTAGGCCGTAGGGAGAGCACTGGGCTCACTGAGACAATTGCAGATCGAATCAGCCGCGTGTGCTTACAAAACCAGTAAATGGTGGTGCAGGGACTTATACCCGTATCTCTGTCCTCTGTCCTCTTAAACCTCCTTCTCGCTTGCTAACTGTATTTAGCCACATTCATTGACTAAGTGCTCACTGAAGACCCCAAGTATACTTCCTCTGGGCCTGTTGTAGACAGAAAAGTATACTTGGTGCTTTACTCACCACCATGTTTGAGGGACATTGGCATGTTCACCACTGATAGGAGGAGGGACAAATAAAAAGGAACACCTATTTCTAGACAGGAGCATTTGGGAGCAAAGTGTGTGTTGTGGAGAGACGTGTTTGGTTGAGTGTCCAAACTTCCCTCTTTATGTGGTTATTACTTCTTTACAATCGTGGATATCATAAAACACAGTGATTTCAAAAGCCCAGACGCATATTATTACAGCAATTCTTTTGTTGATGTGAGAAAAATGAGAAGGACATTGCAGTACCACTAAATCTATACCTGGGCACTGCTGATACCAAACAAAAGGAATTCACGGTGGCTAGGTAGGACTATTTTCTAGTGACTGTCTCTGGGGACTCAAACAGAATCCATTTGTTTCTTTGTTTCAATGATTCACTTGTATAGGTTACCTGTCCCCGCCCCTTCAGCTTGTAGTTTGTCTGTGTCCTTGGATCACAAGTGAGTCTCCAGTAAGGGAGCACTTAGGTGATCTTAAGTTTTCATCCGTCCTTCTAACCCTGTGTCTTTTGATTGGAGCAGTGAAAGCCTGTACTTTTATTCTGATATTTGATAGCTAGGCTCTTACAGCACTTTGAAATTTTTTTATTCTCATTAATATACAACCACATGCAGAACAATATGTTTACTAGTCTAACCCCTTCACCAAGTCATCGCCAAATCCCAGTTTCAGTCGCTGTCCGTCAGCGTGTCGTAAGATGCTCTAGAATCACTACTTGTCTTCTCTGTGTTGTATAGCCCTCCTAATGACCATTCACCCTACACATTATTCATGCTAATCCTAATGCCCCCATTCTTTTTCCCCGCCCTTATCAATCCCTTCCCACAAACACTACCCAGTCCCTTTCTCTTTGGTAACTGTTAGTCCACTCTCGGGTACTGTGTATATGCTGCTGTTTCTTCCTTCAGTTTTTCTTTGTTATCGTACTCCACACATGAGTTAAATGATTTGGTACATGTATTTCTCCGACTGGCCTATTTGACTGAGCATAATACCCTCTAGCTCCATCCAAGTTATTGTCAATGATAGGATTTGTTTTCTTCTTATGGCTGCTTATTGCACTTTTTAAACTGGATTTTATTCTTCTTTTTTGTTTGTAGTTTCTCTATGTGCTTCAACCATTGCTCTCATGGTTATGAGCAATAGCTTTGTGTTAATCGATATGAACCTATATTTATCTATCTGTCTGTCTATCAATCATTCAATCAATCAATCATCGTTCTGTCTGCCCATCTGTCCTTGTGTACAGAACAGTTAACCACATATCCAATGTCACTTTCCTACATTATGCTTCCAAAAATCCTGCAAGGTAACTAGGCTGTAGGGAGAGCACTGGGTTCACCGAGACACTTGCAGGTCGTGTCGGCCGAGTGTACCTACAAAACCAGCAAATGGTTGTGCAGGGACTTGAACCCGTGTCTCTCACCTCTGTCCTCTTTCATCTCCTTCTCACTTCCTGTCTGTATTTAGCCACATTCATTCACTAAGTGCTCCCTGAAGACCACAAGTATCCTTCCTCTGGGCATGTGGTCGACAGAAACGTAAAATTGTTGCTTTGCTCACCACCATGTTTGAAGGACATCTATGTGAACACCACTGATAGGATGGAGGGTCAAATAAAAAGGAACACCAATTTCTAGACAGGAGCAGTTGGGAGCTAAGAGTGTATTTTGGAGTGACATGTTTACTTGAGTGTCCAAACTTCCCTCTTTAGATGGTTATTACTTCACATTCGTGAAGATCATAAAACCCACAGATTTCAAAGGCCCAGATTCTTATTATTTCAGCAACTCAGTTGTTGAGGTGAGAGAAAATGAGAAGGACGTTGCTCCACCACTAAATCTATGGCTGGGCCTTGGTGAAAACAAACAAAAAGAATTCACGGTGGCCAGATAGTGCTATTTTCTACTGACTGTCTCTGGGGGCTCAAACAGAATCCATTTGTTTGATTGTTTGTTTTTCAGTTTCACTCGTGTAGGGTACTTGTCCCCACACCTTCAGCTTGTAGTTTGTCTGTGTCCTTGGATCTCAAGTGAGTCTCCTGTAAGGAAGCACGTAGGTTTCTTGAGTTTTCATCCGTTCTTTTAACCCTGTGTCTTTTGTTTGCAGCACTCAGAGCCTGACCTTTTATTCTGATGATTCAGTGCTGTGCCCTTATTGCACTTAAAAAATTTTTTTTGTTTTCATTAATCTACAATCACGTGAAGAACATTATGTTTACTATGCTCCCCCTTATCCAAGTCCACCAGCAAAATCCTCTTAAAGTCGCTGTCCATCAGCATAGTTGGATGCTTTAAACCCCTTCAGCATGTACCCCTTCAAAGACACCGATACAGTCGCTGTCAATCATGGAGTAGCAAGATGCTATATAACCTCTACTAGTCTTCTCTGTGTTGTACAGCACTCCCCATGTCTCGCGCGACCCCACGCAATATACATGGTAATCCTAATGCCCCCAATCTTTCTCCCCACACTTATCCCTCCCTTCAGAACCACCCTGTGCAGTCCTTTTCCCTTTGGCAACTTTTAGTCAACTCTCGGGTTCTGTGAGTATCCTGCTGTTTTTTTTCCTTCAGTTTCTCTTTGTTGTTATACTCCACACATGAGAGATATCATTTGATATTGTCTTTCTCCGCCTGACCTATTTTTCTGAACATACTACTGTCTAGCTCCATCCACGTCATTGCAAATGGTAGGATTTGTTTTCTTCTTATGGCTGCTCACTGCACTTTGTAAACTGGATTTCATTCTTCCTTTTTGTTTGTAGTTTAGCTATGTGATTTCACCATTCATCTCCTGGTTATGAGCAACAGCTTTGTGTCAATCGATATGTATCTGTATCTATCTATCGCTCTGTCTGTCTGTATATCTATCTATCTTTCTATATATCCTTCTTTCTATCTCTCTATCCTCTCTATTTATCTATCCATCTATCTAGCTTCCTGTCTTCTATCATGTGTATAATCTATCGATCATCTGTCATCTATCTATCTGTCTGTCTATGAAACAATCTTCTTTCTGTCTGCCCATCTATCCTTATGTACAGAACAGTTAACTACATCACCTATGTCACTTCCCTACATTATGCTTTCAAAAACATTGCAAGGTCACTAGGCCGTAGGGAGAGCACTGGGCTCACTGAGACAATTGCAGATCGAATCAGCCGCGTGTGCTTACAAAACCAGTAAATGGTGGTGCAGGGACTTATACCCGTATCTCTGTCCTCTGTCCTCTTAAACCTCCTTCTCGCTTGCTAACTGTATTTAGCCACATTCATTGACTAAGTGCTCACTGAAGACCCCAAGTATACTTCCTCTGGGCCTGTTGTAGACAGAAAAGTATACTTGGTGCTTTACTCACCACCATGTTTGAGGGACATTGGCATGTTCACCACTGATAGGAGGAGGGACAAATAAAAAGGAACACCTATTTCTAGACAGGAGCATTTGGGAGCAAAGTGTGTGTTGTGGAGAGACGTGTTTGGTTGAGTGTCCAAACTTCCCTCTTTATGTGGTTATTACTTCTTTACAATCGTGGATATCATAAAACACAGTGATTTCAAAAGCCCAGACGCATATTATTACAGCAATTCTTTTGTTGATGTGAGAAAAATGAGAAGGACATTGCAGTACCACTAAATCTATACCTGGGCACTGCTGATACCAAACAAAAGGAATTCACGGTGGCTAGGTAGGACTATTTTCTAGTGACTGTCTCTGGGGACTCAAACAGAATCCATTTGTTTCTTTGTTTCAATGATTCACTTGTATAGGTTACCTGTCCCCGCCCCTTCAGCTTGTAGTTTGTCTGTGTCCTTGGATCACAAGTGAGTCTCCAGTAAGGGAGCACTTAGGTGATCTTAAGTTTTCATCCGTCCTTCTAACCCTGTGTCTTTTGATTGGAGCAGTGAAAGCCTGTACTTTTATTCTGATATTTGATAGCTAGGCTCTTACAGCACTTTGAAATTTTTTTATTCTCATTAATATACAACCACATGCAGAACAATATGTTTACTAGTCTAACCCCTTCACCAAGTCATCGCCAAATCCCAGTTTCAGTCGCTGTCCGTCAGCGTGTCGTAAGATGCTCTAGAATCACTACTTGTCTTCTCTGTGTTGTATAGCCCTCCTAATGACCATTCACCCTACACATTATTCATGCTAATCCTAATGCCCCCATTCTTTTTCCCCGCCCTTATCAATCCCTTCCCACAAACACTACCCAGTCCCTTTCTCTTTGGTAACTGTTAGTCCACTCTCGGGTACTGTGTATATGCTGCTGTTTCTTCCTTCAGTTTTTCTTTGTTATCGTACTCCACACATGAGTTAAATGATTTGGTACATGTATTTCTCCGACTGGCCTATTTGACTGAGCATAATACCCTCTAGCTCCATCCAAGTTATTGTCAATGATAGGATTTGTTTTCTTCTTATGGCTGCTTATTGCACTTTTTAAACTGGATTTTATTCTTCTTTTTTGTTTGTAGTTTCTCTATGTGCTTCAACCATTGCTCTCATGGTTATGAGCAATAGCTTTGTGTTAATCGATATGAACCTATATTTATCTATCTGTCTGTCTATCAATCATTCAATCAATCAATCATCGTTCTGTCTGCCCATCTGTCCTTGTGTACAGAACAGTTAACCACATATCCAATGTCACTTTCCTACATTATGCTTCCAAAAATCCTGCAAGGTAACTAGGCTGTAGGGAGAGCACTGGGTTCACCGAGACACTTGCAGGTCGTGTCGGCCGAGTGTACCTACAAAACCAGCAAATGGTTTTGCTGGGACTTGAACCCGTGTCTCTCACCTCTGTCCTCTTTCATCTCCTTCTCACTTCCTGTCTGTATTTAGCCACATTCATTCACTAAGTGCTCCCTGAAGACCACAAGTATCCTTCCTCTGGGCATGTGGTCGACAGAAACGTAAAATTGTTGCTTTGCTCACCACCATGTTTGAAGGACATCTATGTGAACACCACTGATAGGATGGAGGGTCAAATAAAAAGGAACACCAATTTCTAGACAGGAGCAGTTGGGAGCTAAGAGTGTATTTTGGAGTGACATGTTTACTTGAGTGTCCAAACTTCCCTCTTTAGATGGTTATTACTTCACATTTGTGAAGATCATAAAACCCACAGATTTCAAAGGCCCAGATTCTTATTATTTCAGCAACTCAGTTGTTGAGGTGAGAGAAAATGAGAAGGACGTTGCTCCACCACTAAATCTATGGCTGGGCCTTGGTGAAAACAAACAAAAAGAATTCACGGTGGCCAGATAGTGCTATTTTCTACTGACTGTCTCTGGGGGCTCAAACAGAATCCATTTGTTTGATTGTTTGTTTTTCAGTTTCACTCGTGTAGGGTACTTGTCCCCACACCTTCAGCTTGTAGTTTGTCTGTGTCCTTGGATCTCAAGTGAGTCTCCTGTAAGGAAGCACGTAGGTTTCTTGAGTTTTCATCCGTTCTTTTAACCCTGTGTCTTTTGTTTGCAGCACTCAGAGCCTGACCTTTTATTCTGATGATTCAGTGCTGTGCCCTTATTGCACTTAAAAAATTTTTTTTGTTTTCATTAATCTACAATCACGTGAAGAACATTATGTTTACTATGCTCCCCCTTATCCAAGTCCACCAGCAAAAACCTCTTAAAGTCGCTGTCCATCAGCATAGTTGGATGCTTTAAACCCCTTCAGCATGTACCCCTTCAAAGACACCGATACAGTCGCTGTCAATCATGGAGTAGCAAGATGCTATATAACCTCTACTAGTCTTCTCTGTGTTGTACAGCACTCCCCATGTCCCGCGCGACCCCACGCAATATACATGGTAATCCTAATGCCCCCAATCTTTCTCCCCACACTTATCCCTCCCTTCAGAACCACCCTGTGCAGTCCTTTTCCCTTTGGCAACTTTTAGTCAACTCTCGGGTTCTGTGAGTATCCTGCTGTTTTTTTCCTTCAGTTTCTCTTTGTTGTTATACTCCACACATGAGAGATATCATTTGATATTGTCTTTCTCCGCCTGACCTATTTTTCTGAACATACTACTGTCTAGCTCCATCCACGTCATTGCAAATGGTAGGATTTGTTTTCTTCTTATGGCTGCTCACTGCACTTTGTAAACTGGATTTCATTCTTCCTTTTTGTTTGTAGTTTAGCTATGTGATTTCACCATTCATCTCCTGGTTATGAGCAACAGCTTTGTGTCAATCGATATGTATCTGTATCTATCTATCGCTCTGTCTGTCTGTATATCTATCTATCTTTCTATATATCCTTCTTTCTATCTCTCTATCCTCTCTATTTATCTATCCATCTATCTAGCTTCCTGTCTTCTATCATGTGTATAATCTATCGATCATCTGTCATCTATCTATCTGTCTGTCTATGAAACAATCTTCTTTCTGTCTGCCCATCTATCCTTATGTACAGAACAGTTAACTACATCACCTATGTCACTTCCCTACATTATGCTTTCAAAAACATTGCAAGGTCACTAGGCCGTAGGGAGAGCACTGGGCTCACTGAGACAATTGCAGATCGAATCAGCCGCGTGTGCTTACAAAACCAGTAAATGGTGGTGCAGGGACTTATACCCGTATCTCTGTCCTCTGTCCTCTTAAACCTCCTTCTCGCTTGCTAACTGTATTTAGCCACATTCATTGACTAAGTGCTCACTGAAGACCCCAAGTATACTTCCTCTGGGCCTGTTGTAGACAGAAAAGTATACTTGGTGCTTTACTCACCACCATGTTTGAGGGACATTGGCATGTTCACCACTGATAGGAGGAGGGACAAATAAAAAGGAACACCTATTTCTAGACAGGAGCATTTGGGAGCAAAGTGTGTGTTGTGGAGAGACGTGTTTGGTTGAGTGTCCAAACTTCCCTCTTTATGTTTTTATTACTTCTTTACAATCGTGGATATCATAAAACACAGTGATTTCAAAAGCCCAGACGCATATTATTACAGCAATTCTTTTGTTGATGTGAGAAAAATGAGAAGGACATTGCAGTACCACTAAATCTATACCTGGGCACTGCTGATACCAAACAAAAGGAATTCACGGTGGCTAGGTAGGACTATTTTCTAGTGACTGTCTCTGGGGACTCAAACAGAATCCATTTGTTTCTTTGTTTCAATGATTCACTTGTATAGGTTACCTGTCCCCGCCCCTTCAGCTTGTAGTTTGTCTGTGTCCTTGGATCACAAGTGAGTCTCCAGTAAGGGAGCACTTAGGTGATCTTAAGTTTTCATCCGTCCTTCTAACCCTGTGTCTTTTGATTGGAGCAGTGAAAGCCTGTACTTTTATTCTGATATTTGATAGCTAGGCTCTTACAGCACTTTGAAATTTTTTTATTCTCATTAATATACAACCACATGCAGAACAATATGTTTACTAGTCTAACCCCTTCACCAAGTCATCGCCAAATCCCAGTTTCAGTCTCTGTCCGTCAGCGTGTCGTAAGATGCTCTAGAATCACTACTTGTCTTCTCTGTGTTGTATAGCCCTCCTAATGACCATTCACCCTACACATTATTCATGCTAATCCTAATGCCCCCATTCCTTTTCCCCGCCCTTATCAATCCCTTCCCACAAACACTACCCAGTCCCTTTCTCTTTGGTAACTGTTAGTCCACTCTCGGGTACTGTGTATATGCTGCTGTTTCTTCCTTCAGTTTTTCTTTGTTATCGTACTCCACACATGAGTTAAATGATTTGGTACATGTATTTCTCCGACTGGCCTATTTGACTGAGCATAATACCCTCTAGCTCCATCCAAGTTATTGTCAATGATAGGATTTGTTTTCTTCTTATGGCTGCTTATTGCACTTTTTAAACTGGATTTTATTCTTCTTTTTTGTTTGTAGTTTCTCTATGTGCTTCAACCATTGCTCTCATGGTTATGAGCAATAGCTTTGTGTTAATCGATATGAACCTATATTTATCTATCTGTCTGTCTATCAATCATTCAATCAATCAACCATCGTTCTGTCTGCCCATCTGTCCTTGTGTACAGAACAGTTAACCACATATCCAATGTCACTTTCCTACATTATGCTTCCAAAAATCCTGCAAGGTAACTAGGCTGTAGGGAGAGCACTGGGTTCACCGAGACACTTGCAGGTCGTGTCGGCCGAGTGTACCTACAAAACCAGCAAATGGTTGTGCAGGGACTTGAACCCGTGTCTCTCACCTCTGTCCTCTTTCATCTCCTTCTCACTTCCTGTCTGTATTTAGCCACATTCATTCACTAAGTGCTCCCTGAAGACCACAAGTATCCTTCCTCTGGGCATGTGGTCGACAGAAACGTAAAATTGTTGCTTTGCTCACCACCATGTTTGAAGGACATCTATGTGAACACCACTGATAGGATGGAGGGTCAAATAAAAAGGAACACCAATTTCTAGACAGGAGCAGTTGGGAGCTAAGAGTGTATTTTGGAGTGACATGTTTACTTGAGTGTCCAAACTTCCCTCTTTAGATGGTTATTACTTCACATTCGTGAAGATCATAAAACCCACAGATTTCAAAGGCCCAGATTCTTATTATTTCAGCAACTCAGTTGTTGAGGTGAGAGAAAATGAGAAGGACGTTGCTCCACCACTAAATCTATGGCTGGGCCTTGGTGAAAACAAACAAAAAGAATTCACGGTGGCCAGATAGTGCTATTTTCTACTGACTGTCTCTGGGGGCTCAAACAGAATCCATTTGTTTGATTGTTTGTTTTTCAGTTTCACTCGTGTAGGGTACTTGTCCCCACACTTTCAGCTTGTAGTTTGTCTGTGTCCTTGGATCTCAAGTGAGTCTCCTGTAAGGAAGCACGTAGGTTTCTTGAGTTTTCATCCGTTCTTTTAACCCTGTGTCTTTTGTTTGCAGCACTCAGAGCCTGACCTTTTATTCTGATGATTCAGTGCTGTGCCCTTATTGCACTTAAAAAATTTTTTTTGTTTTCATTAATCTACAATCACGTGAAGAACATTATGTTTACTATGCTCCCCCTTATCCAAGTCCACCAGCAAAAACCTCTTAAAGTCGCTGTCCATCAGCATAGTTGGATGCTTTAAACCCCTTCAGCATGTACCCCTTCAAAGACACCGATACAGTCGCTGTCAATCATGGAGTAGTAAGATGCTATATAACCTCTACTAGTCTTCTCTGTGTTGTACAGCACTCCCCATGTCCCGCGCGACCCCACGCAATATACATGGTAATCCTAATGCCCCCAATCTTTCTCCCCACACTTATCCCTCCCTTCAGAACCACCCTGTGCAGTCCTTTTCCCTTTGGCAACTTTTAGTCAACTCTCGGGTTCTGTGAGTATCCTGCTGTTTTTTTCCTTCAGTTTCTCTTTGTTGTTATACTCCACACATGAGAGATATCATTTGATATTGTCTTTCTCCGCCTGACCTATTTTTCTGAACATACTACTGTCTAGCTCCATCCACGTCATTGCAAATGGTAGGATTTGTTTTCTTCTTATGGCTGCTCACTGCACTTTGTAAACTGGATTTCATTCTTCCTTTTTGTTTGTAGTTTAGCTATGTGATTTCACCATTCATCTCCTGGTTATGAGCAACAGCTTTGTGTCAATCGATATGTATCTGTATCTATCTATCGCTCTGTCTGTCTGTATATCTATCTATCTTTCTATATATCCTTCTTTCTATCTCTCTATCCTCTCTATTTATCTATCCATCTATCTAGCTTCCTGTCTTCTATCATGTGTATAATCTATCGATCATCTGTCATCTATCTATCTGTCTGTCTATGAAACAATCTTCTTTCTGTCTGCCCATCTATCCTTATGTACAGAACAGTTAACTACATCACCTATGTCACTTCCCTACATTATGCTTTCAAAAACATTGCAAGGTCACTAGGCCGTAGGGAGAGCACTGGGCTCACTGAGACAATTGCAGATCGAATCAGCCGCGTGTGCTTACAAAACCAGTAAATGGTGGTGCAGGGACTTATACCCGTATCTCTGTCCTCTGTCCTCTTAAACCTCCTTCTCGCTTGCTAACTGTATTTAGCCACATTCATTGACTAAGTGCTCACTGAAGACCCCAAGTATACTTCCTCTGGGCCTGTTGTAGACAGAAAAGTATACTTGGTGCTTTACTCACCACCATGTTTGAGGGACATTGGCATGTTCACCACTGATAGGAGGAGGGACAAATAAAAAGGAACACCTATTTCTAGACAGGAGCATTTGGGAGCAAAGTGTGTGTTGTGGAGAGACGTGTTTGGTTGAGTGTCCAAACTTCCCTCTTTATGTGGTTATTACTTCTTTACAATCGTGGATATCATAAAACCCAGTGATTTCAAAAGCCCAGACGCATATTATTACAGCAATTCTTTTGTTGATGTGAGAAAAATGAGAAGGACATTGCAGTACCACTAAATCTATACCTGGGCACTGCTGATACCAAACAAAAGGAATTCACGGTGGCTAGGTAGGACTATTTTCTAGTGACTGTCTCTGGGGACTCAAACAGAATCCATTTGTTTCTTTGTTTCAATGATTCACTTGTATAGGTTACCTGTCCCCGCCCCTTCAGCTTGTAGTTTGTCTGTGTCCTTGGATCACAAGTGAGTCTCCAGTAAGGGAGCACTTAGGTGATCTTAAGTTTTCATCCGTCCTTCTAACCCTGTGTCTTTTGATTGGAGCAGTGAAAGCCTGTACTTTTATTCTGATATTTGATAGCTAGGCTCTTACAGCACTTTGAAATTTTTTTATTCTCATTAATATACAACCACATGCAGAACAATATGTTTACTAGTCTAACCCCTTCACCAAGTCATCGCCAAATCCCAGTTTCAGTCGCTGTCCGTCAGCGTGTCGTAAGATGCTCTAGAATCACTACTTGTCTTCTCTGTGTTGTATAGCCCTCCTAATGACCATTCACCCTACACATTATTCATGCTAATCCTAATGCCCCCATTCTTTTTCCCCGCCCTTATCAATCCCTTCCCACAAACACTACCCAGTCCCTTTCTCTTTGGTAACTGTTAGTCCACTCTCGGGTACTGTGTATATGCTGCTGTTTCTTCCTTCAGTTTTTCTTTGTTATCGTACTCCACACATGAGTTAAATGATTTGGTACATGTATTTCTCCGACTGGCCTATTTGACTGAGCATAATACCCTCTAGCTCCATCCAAGTTATTGTCAATGATAGGATTTGTTTTCTTCTTATGGCTGCTTATTGCACTTTTTAAACTGGATTTTATTCTTCTTTTTTGTTTGTAGTTTCTCTATGTGCTTCAACCATTGCTCTCATGGTTATGAGCAATAGCTTTGTGTTAATCGATATGAACCTATATTTATCTATCTGTCTGTCTATCAATCATTCAATCAATCAATCATCGTTCTGTCTGCCCATCTGTCCTTGTGTACAGAACAGTTAACCACATATCCAATGTCACTTTCCTACATTATGCTTCCAAAAATCCTGCAAGGTAACTAGGCTGTAGGGAGACCACTGGGTTCACCGAGACACTTGCAGGTCGTGTCGGCCGAGTGTACCTACAAAACCAGGAAATGGTTGTGCAGGGACTTGAACCCGTGTCTCTCACCTCTGTCCTCTTTCATCTCCTTCTCACTTCCTGTCTGTATTTAGCCACATTCATTCACTAAGTGCTCCCTGAAGACCACAAGTATCCTTCCTCTGGGCATGTGGTCGACAGAAACGTAAAATTGTTGCTTTGCTCACCACCATGTTTGAAGGACATCTATGTGAACACCACTGATAGGATGGAGGGTCAAATAAAAAGGAACACCAATTTCTAGACAGGAGCAGTTGGGAGCTAAGAGTGTATTTTGGAGTGACATGTTTACTTGAGTGTCCAAACTTCCCTCTTTAGATGGTTATTACTTCACATTTGTGAAGATCATAAAACCCACAGATTTCAAAGGCCCAGATTCTTATTATTTCAGCAACTCAGTTGTTGAGGTGAGAGAAAATGAGAAGGACGTTGCTCCACCAATAAATCTATGGCTGGGCCTTGGTGAAAACAAACAAAAAGAATTCACGGTGGCCAGATAGTGCTATTTTCTACTGACTGTCTCTGGGGGCTCAAACAGAATCCATTTGTTTGATTGTTTGTTTTTCAGTTTCACTCGTGTAGGGTACTTGTCCCCACACTTTCAGCTTGTAGTTTGTCTGTGTCCTTGGATCTCAAGTGAGTCTCCTGTAAGGAAGCACGTAGGTTTCTTGAGTTTTCATCCGTTCTTTTAACCCTGTGTCTTTTGTTTGCAGCACTCAGAGCCTGACCTTTTATTCTGATGATTCAGTGCTGTGCCCTTATTGCACTTAAAAAATTTTTTTTGTTTTCATTAATCTACAATCACGTGAAGAACATTATGTTTACTATGCTCCCCCTTATCCAAGTCCACCAGCAAAAACCTCTTAAAGTCGCTGTCCATCAGCATAGTTGGATGCTTTAAACCCCTTCAGCATGTACCCCTTCAAAGACACCGATACAGTCGCTGTCAATCATGGAGTAGCAAGATGCTATATAACCTCTACTAGTCTTCTCTGTGTTGTACAGCACTCCCCATGTCCCGCGCGACCCCACGCAATATACATGGTAATCCTAATGCCCCCAATCTTTCTCCCCACACTTATCCCTCCCTTCAGAACCACCCTGTGCAGTCCTTTTCCCTTTGGCAACTTTTAGTCAACTCTCGGGTTCTGTGAGTATCCTGCTGTTTTTTTCCTTCAGTTTCTCTTTGTTGTTATACTCCACACATGAGAGATATCATTTGATATTGTCTTTCTCCGCCTGACCTATTTTTCTGAACATACTACTGTCTAGCTCCATCCACGTCATTGCAAATGGTAGGATTTGTTTTCTTCTTATGGCTGCTCACTGCACTTTGTAAACTGGATTTCATTCTTCCTTTTTGTTTGTAGTTTAGCTATGTGATTTCACCATTCATCTCCTGGTTATGAGCAACAGCTTTGTGTCAATCGATATGTATCTGTATCTATCTATCGCTCTGTCTGTCTGTATATCTATCTATCTTTCTATATATCCTTCTTTCTATCTCTCTATCCTCTCTATTTATCTATCCATCTATCTAGCTTCCTGTCTTCTATCATGTGTATAATCTATCGATCATCTGTCATCTATCTATCTGTCTGTCTATGAAACAATCTTCTTTCTGTCTGCCCATCTATCCTTATGTACAGAACAGTTAACTACATCACCTATGTCACTTCCCTACATTATGCTTTCAAAAACATTGCAAGGTCACTAGGCCGTAGGGAGAGCACTGGGCTCACTGAGACAATTGCAGATCGAATCAGCCGCGTGTGCTTACAAAACCAGTAAATGGTGGTGCAGGGACTTATACCCGTATCTCTGTCCTCTGTCCTCTTAAAACTCCTTCTCGCTTGCTAACTGTATTTAGCCACATTCATTGACTAAGTGCTCACTGAAGACCCCAAGTATACTTCCTCTGGGCCTGTTGTAGACAGAAAAGTATACTTGGTGCTTTACTCACCACCATGTTTGAGGGACATTGGCATGTTCACCACTGATAGGAGGAGGGACAAATAAAAAGGAACACCTATTTCTAGACAGGAGCATTTGGGAGCAAAGTGTGTGTTGTGGAGAGACGTGTTTGGTTGAGTGTCCAAACTTCCCTCTTTATGTGGTTATTACTTCTTTACAATCGTGGATATCATAAAACACAGTGATTTCAAAAGCCCAGACGCATATTATTACAGCAATTCTTTTGTTGATGTGAGAAAAATGAGAAGGACATTGCAGTACCACTAAATCTATACCTGGGCACTGCTGATACCAAACAAAAGGAATTCACGGTGGCTAGGTAGGACTATTTTCTAGTGACTGTCTCTGGGGACTCAAACAGAATCCATTTGTTTCTTTGTTTCAATGATTCACTTGTATAGGTTACCTGTCCCCGCCCCTTCAGCTTGTAGTTTGTCTGTGTCCTTGGATCACAAGTGAGTCTCCAGTAAGGGAGCACTTAGGTGATCTTAAGTTTTCATCCGTCCTTCTAACCCTGTGTCTTTTGATTGGAGCAGTGAAAGCCTGTACTTTTATTCTGATATTTGATAGCTAGGCTCTTACAGCACTTTGAAATTTTTTTATTCTCATTAATATACAACCACATGCAGAACAATATGTTTACTAGTCTAACCCCTTCACCAAGTCATCGCCAAATCCCAGTTTCAGTCGCTGTCCGTCAGCGTGTCGTAAGATGCTCTAGAATCACTACTTGTCTTCTCTGTGTTGTATAGCCCTCCTAATGACCATTCACCCTACACATTATTCATGCTAATCCTAATGCCCCCATTCCTTTTCCCCGCCCTTATCAATCCCTTCCCACAAACACTACCCAGTCCCTTTCTCTTTGGTAACTGTTAGTCCACTCTCGGGTACTGTGTATATGCTGCTGTTTCTTCCTTCAGTTTTTCTTTGTTATCGTACTCCACACATGAGTTAAATGATTTGGTACATGTATTTCTCCGACTGGCCTATTTGACTGAGCATAATACCCTCTAGCTCCATCCAAGTTATTGTCAATGATAGGATTTGTTTTCTTCTTATGGCTGCTTATTGCACTTTTTAAACTGGATTTTATTCTTCTTTTTTGTTTGTAGTTTCTCTATGTGCTTCAACCATTGCTCTCATGGTTATGAGCAATAGCTTTGTGTTAATCGATATGAACCTATATTTATCTATCTGTCTGTCTATCAATCATTCAATCAATCAATCATCGTTCTGTCTGCCCATCTGTCCTTGTGTACAGAACAGTTAACCACATATCCAATGTCACTTTCCTACATTATGCTTCCAAAAATCCTGCAAGGTAACTAGGCTGTAGGGAGAGCACTGGGTTCACCGAGACACTTGCAGGTCGTGTCGGCCGAGTGTACCTACAAAACCAGCAAATGGTTGTGCAGGGACTTGAACCCGTGTCTCTCACCTCTGTCCTCTTTCATCTCCTTCTCACTTCCTGTCTGTATTTAGCCACATTCATTCACTAAGTGCTCCCTGAAGACCACAAGTATCCTTCCTCTGGGCATGTGGTCGACAGAAACGTAAAATTGTTGCTTTGCTCACCACCATGTTTGAAGGACATCTATGTGAACACCACTGATAGGATGGAGGGTCAAATAAAAAGGAACACCAATTTCTAGACAGGAGCAGTTGGGAGCTAAGAGTGTATTTTGGAGTGACATGTTTACTTGAGTGTCCAAACTTCCCTCTTTAGATGGTTATTACTTCACATTCGTGAAGATCATAAAACCCACAGATTTCAAAGGCCCAGATTCTTATTATTTCAGCAACTCAGTTGTTGAGGTGAGAGAAAATGAGAAGGACGTTGCTCCACCACTAAATCTATGGCTGGGCCTTGGTGAAAACAAACAAAAAGAATTCACGGTGGCCAGATAGTGCTATTTTCTACTGACTGTCTCTGGGGGCTCAAACAGAATCCATTTGTTTGATTGTTTGTTTTTCAGTTTCACTCGTGTAGGGTACTTGTCCCCACACTTTCAGCTTGTAGTTTGTCTGTGTCCTTGGATCTCAAGTGAGTCTCCTGTAAGGAAGCACGTAGGTTTCTTGAGTTTTCATCCGTTCTTTTAACCCTGTGTCTTTTGTTTGCAGCACTCAGAGCCTGACCTTTTATTGTGATGATTCAGTGCTGTGCCCTTATTGCACTTAAAAAATTTTTTTTGTTTTCATTAATCTACAATCACGTGAAGAACATTATGTTTACTATGCTCCCCCTTATCCAAGTCCACCAGCAAAAACCTCTTAAAGTCGCTGTCCATCAGCATAGTTGGATGCTTTAAACCCCTTCAGCATGTACCCCTTCAAAGACACCGATACAGTCGCTGTCAATCATGGAGTAGCAAGATGCTATATAACCTCTACTAGTCTTCTCTGTGTTGTACAGCACTCCCCATGTCCCGCGCGACCCCACGCAATATACATGGTAATCCTAATGCCCCCAATCTTTCTCCCCACACTTATCCCTCCCTTCAGAACCACCCTGTGCAGTCCTTTTCCCTTTGGCAACTTTTAGTCAACTCTCGGGTTCTGTGAGTATCCTGCTGTTTTTTTCCTTCAGTTTCTCTTTGTTGTTATACTCCACACATGAGAGATATCATTTGATATTGTCTTTCTCCGCCTGACCTATTTTTCTGAACATACTACTGTCTAGCTCCATCCACGTCATTGCAAATGGTAGGATTTGTTTTCTTCTTATGGCTGCTCACTGCACTTTGTAAACTGGATTTCATTCTTCCTTTTTGTTTGTAGTTTAGCTATGTGATTTCACCATTCATCTCCTGGTTATGAGCAACAGCTTTGTGTCAATCGATATGTATCTGTATCTATCTATCGCTCTGTCTGTCTGTATATCTATCTATCTTTCTATATATCCTTCTTTCTATCTCTCTATCCTCTCTATTTATCTATCCATCTATCTAGCTTCCTGTCTTCTATCATGTGTATAATCTATCGATCATCTGTCATCTATCTATCTGTCTGTCTATGAAACAATCTTCTTTCTGTCTGCCCATCTATCCTTATGTACAGAACAGTTAACTACATCACCTATGTCACTTCCCTACATTATGCTTTCAAAAACATTGCAAGGTCACTAGGCCGTAGGGAGAGCACTGGGCTCACTGAGACAATTGCAGATCGAATCAGCCGCGTGTGCTTACAAAACCAGTAAATGGTGGTGCAGGGACTTATACCCGTATCTCTGTCCTCTGTCCTCTTAAACCTCCTTCTCGCTTGCTAACTGTATTTAGCCACATTCATTGACTAAGTGCTCACTGAAGACCCCAAGTATACTTCCTCTGGGCCTGTTGTAGACAGAAAAGTATACTTGGTGCTTTACTCACCACCATGTTTGAGGGACATTGGCATGTTCACCACTGATAGGAGGAGGGACAAATAAAAAGGAACACCTATTTCTAGACAGGAGCATTTGGGAGCAAAGTGTGTGTTGTGGAGAGACTTGTTTGGTTGAGTGTCCAAACTTCCCTCTTTATGTGGTTATTACTTCTTTACAATCGTGGATATCATAAAACCCAGTGATTTCAAAAGCCCAGACGCATATTATTACAGCAATTCTTTTGTTGATGTGAGAAAAATGAGAAGGACATTGCAGTACCACTAAATCTATACCTGGGCACTGCTGATACCAAACAAAAGGAATTCACGGTGGCTAGGTAGGACTATTTTCTAGTGACTGTCTCTGGGGACTCAAACAGAATCCATTTGTTTCTTTGTTTCAAAGATTCACTTGTATAGGTTACCTGTCCCCGCCCCTTCAGCTTGTAGTTTGTCTGTGTCCTTGGATCACAAGTGAGTCTCCAGTAAGGGAGCACATAGGTGATCTTAAGTTTTCATCCGTCCTTCTAACCCTGTGTCTTTTGATTGGAGCAGTGAAAGCCTGTACTTTTATTCTGATATTTGATAGCTAGGCTCTTACAGCACTTTGAAATTTTTTTTATTCTCATTAATATACAACCACATGCAGAACAGTATTTTTACTAATCTAACCCCTTCACCAAGTCATCGCCAAATCCCAGTTTCAGTCGCTGTCCGTCAGCGTGTCGTAAGATGCTCTAGAATCACTACTTGTCTTCTCTGTGTTGTATAGCCCTCCTAATGACCATTCACCCTACACATTATTCATGCTAATCCTAATGCCCCCATTCCTTTTCCCCGCCCTTATCAATCCCTTCCCACAAACACTACCCAGTCCCTTTCTCTTTGGTAACTGTTAGTCCACTCTCGGGTACTGTGTATATGCTGCTGTTTCTTCCTTCAGTTTTTCTTTGTTATCGTACTCCACACATGAGTTAAATGATTTGGTACATGTATTTCTCCGACTGGCCTATTTGACTGAGCATAATACCCTCTAGCTCCATCCAAGTTATTGTCAATGATAGGATTTGTTTTCTTCTTATGGCTGCTTATTGCACTTTTTAAACTGGATTTTATTCTTCTTTTTTGTTTGTATTTTCTCTATGTGCTTCAACCATTGCTCTCATGGTTATGAGCAATAGCTTTGTGTTAATCGATATGAACCTATATTTATCTATCTGTCTGTCTATCAATCATTCAATCAATCAATCATCGTTCTGTCTGCCCATCTGTCCTTGTGTACAGAACAGTTAACCACATATCCAATGTCACTTTCCTACATTATGCTTCCAAAAATCCTGCAAGGTAACTAGGCTGTAGGGAGAGCACTGGGTTCACCGAGACACTTGCAGGTCGTGTCGGCCGAGTGTACCTACAAAACCAGCAAATGGTTGTGCAGGGACTTGAACCCGTGTCTCTCACCTCTGTCCTCTTTCATCTCCTTCTCACTTCCTGTCTGTATTTAGCCACATTCATTCACTAAGTGCTCCCTGAAGACCACAAGTATCCTTCCTCTGGGCATGTGGTCGACAGAAACGTAAAATTGTTGCTTTGCTCACCACCATGTTTGAAGGACATCTATGTGAACACCACTGATAGGATGGAGGGTCAAATAAAAAGGAACACCAATTTCTAGACAGGAGCAGTTGGGAGCTAAGAGTGTATTTTGGAGTGACATGTTTACTTGAGTGTCCAAACTTCCCTCTTTAGATGGTTATTACTTCACATTCGTGAAGATCATAAAACCCACAGATTTCAAAGGCCCAGATTCTTATTATTTCAGCAACTCAGTTGTTGAGGTGAGAGAAAATGAGAAGGACGTTGCTCCACCACTAAATCTATGGCTGGGCCTTGGTGAAAACAAACAAAAAGAATTCACGGTGGCCAGATAGTGCTATTTTCTACTGACTGTCTCTGGGGGCTCAAACAGAATCCATTTGTTTGATTGTTTGTTTTTCAGTTTCACTCGTGTAGGGTACTTGTCCCCACACTTTCAGCTTGTAGTTTGTCTGTGTCCTTGGATCTCAAGTGAGTCTCCTGTAAGGAAGCACGTAGGTTTCTTGAGTTTTCATCCGTTCTTTTAACCCTGTGTCTTTTGTTTGCAGCACTCAGAGCCTGACCTTTTATTCTGATGATTCAGTGCTGTGCCCTTATTGCACTTAAAAAATTTTTTTTGTTTTCATTAATCTACAATCACGTGAAGAACATTATGTTTACTATGCTCCCCCTTATCCAAGTCCACCAGCAAAAACCTCTTAAAGTCGCTGTCCATCAGCATAGTTGGATGCTTTAAACCCCTTCAGCATGTACCCCTTCAAAGACACCGATACAGTCGCTGTCAATCATGGAGTAGCAAGATGCTATATAACCTCTACTAGTCTTCTCTGTGTTGTACAGCACTCCCCATGTCCCGCGCGACCCCACGCAATATACATGGTAATCCTAATGCCCCCAATCTTTCTCCCCACACTTATCCCTCCCTTCAGAACCACCCTGTGCAGTCCTTTTCCCTTTGGCAACTTTTAGTCAACTCTCGGGTTCTGTGAGTATCCTGCTGTTTTTTTCCTTCAGTTTCTCTTTGTTGTTATACTCCACACATGAGAGATATCATTTGATATTGTCTTTCTCCGCCTGACCTATTTTTCTGAACATACTACTGTCTAGCTCCATCCACGTCATTGCAAATGGTAGGATTTGTTTTCTTCTTATGGCTGCTCACTGCACTTTGTAAACTGGATTTCATTCTTCCTTTTTGTTTGTAGTTTAGCTATGTGATTTCACCATTCATCTCCTGGTTATGAGCAACAGCTTTGTGTCAATCGATATGTATCTGTATCTATCTATCGCTCTGTCTGTCTGTATATCTATCTATCTTTCTATATATCCTTCTTTCTATCTCTCTATCCTCTCTATTTATCTATCCATCTATCTAGCTTCCTGTCTTCTATCATGTGTATAATCTATCGATCATCTGTCATCTATCTATCTGTCTGTCTATGAAACAATCTTCTTTCTGTCTGCCCATCTATCCTTATGTACAGAACAGTTAACTACATCACCTATGTCACTTCCCTACATTATGCTTTCAAAAACATTGCAAGGTCACTAGGCCGTAGGGAGAGCACTGGGCTCACTGAGACAATTGCAGATCGAATCAGCCGCGTGTGCTTACAAAACCAGTAAATGGTGGTGCAGGGACTTATACCCGTATCTCTGTCCTCTGTCCTCTTAAACCTCCTTCTCGCTTGCTAACTGTATTTAGCCACATTCATTGACTAAGTGCTCACTGAAGACCCCAAGTATACTTCCTCTGGGCCTGTTGTAGACAGAAAAGTATACTTGGTGCTTTACTCACCACCATGTTTGAGGGACATTGGCATGTTCACCACTGATAGGAGGAGGGACAAATAAAAAGGAACACCTATTTCTAGACAGGAGCATTTGGGAGCAAAGTGTGTGTTGTGGAGAGACGTGTTTGGTTGAGTGTCCAAACTTCCCTCTTTATGTGGTTATTACTTCTTTACAATCGTGGATATCATAAAACCCAGTGATTTCAAAAGCCCAGACGCATATTATTACAGCAATTCTTTTGTTGATGTGAGAAAAATGAGAAGGACATTGCAGTACCACTAAATCTATACCTGGGCACTGCTGATACCAAACAAAAGGAATTCACGGTGGCTAGGTAGGACTATTTTCTAGTGACTGTCTCTGGGGACTCAAACAGAATCCATTTGTTTCTTTGTTTCAAAGATTCACTTGTATAGGTTACCTGTCCCCGCCCCTTCAGCTTGTAGTTTGTCTGTGTCCTTGGATCACAAGTGAGTCTCCAGTAAGGGAGCACATAGGTGATCTTAAGTTTTCATCCGTCCTTCTAACCCTGTGTCTTTTGATTGGAGCAGTGAAAGCCTGTACTTTTATTCTGATATTTGATAGCTAGGCTCTTACAGCACTTTGAAATTTTTTTATTCTCATTAATATACAACCACATGCAGAACAATATGTTTACTAGTCTAACCCCTTCACCAAGTCATCGCCAAATCCCAGTTTCAGTCGCTGTCCGTCAGCGTGTCGTAAGATGCTCTAGAATCACTACTTGTCTTCTCTGTGTTGTATAGCCCTCCTAATGACCATTCACCCTACACATTATTCATGCTAATCCTAATGCCCCCATTCTTTTTCCCCGCCCTTATCAATCCCTTCCCACAAACACTACCCAGTCCCTTTCTCTTTGGTAACTGTTAGTCCACTCTCGGGTACTGTGTATATGCTGCTGTTTCTTCCTTCAGTTTTTCTTTGTTATCGTACTCCACACATGAGTTAAATGATTTCGTACATGTATTTCTCCGACTGGCCTATTTGACTGAGCATAATACCCTCTAGCTCCATCCAAGTTATTGTCAATGATAGGATTTGTTTTCTTCTTATGGCTGCTTATTGCACTTTTTAAACTGGATTTTATTCTTCTTTTTTGTTTGTAGTTTCTCTATGTGCTTCAACCATTGCTCTCATGGTTATGAGCAACAGCTTTGTGTTAATCGATATGAACCTATATTTATCTATCTGTCTGTCTATCAATCATTCAATCAATCAATCATCGTTCTGTCTGCCCATCTGTCCTTGTGTACAGAACAGTTAACCACATATCCAATGTCACTTTCCTACATTATGCTTCCAAAAATCCTGCAAGGTAACTAGGCTGTAGGGAGAGCACTGGGTTCACCGAGACACTTGCAGGTCGTGTCGGCCGAGTGTACCTACAAAACCAGCAAATGGTTGTGCAGGGACTTGAACCCGTGTCTCTCACCTCTGTCCTCTTTCATCTCCTTCTCACTTCCTGTCTGTATTTAGCCACATTCATTCACTAAGTGCTCCCTGAAGACCACAAGTATCCTTCCTCTGGGCATGTGGTCGACAGAAACGTAAAATTTTTGCTTTGCTCACCACCATGTTTGAAGGACATCTATGTGAACACCACTGATAGGATGGAGGGTCAAATAAAAAGGAACACCAATTTCTAGACAGGAGCAGTTGGGAGCTAAGAGTGTATTTTGGAGTGACATGTTTACTTGAGTGTCCAAACTTCCCTCTTTAGGTGGTTATTACTTCACATTCGTGAAGATCATAAAACCCACAGATTTCAAAGGCCCAGATTCTTATTATTTCAGCAACTCAGTTGTTGAGGTGAGAGAAAATGAGAAGGACGTTGCTCCACCACTAAATCTATGGCTGGGCCTTGGTGAAAACAAACAAAAAGAATTCACGGTGGCCAGATAGTGCTATTTTCTACTGACTGTCTCTGGGGGCTCAAACAGAATGCATTTGTTTGATTGTTTGTTTTTCAGTTTCACTCGTGTAGGGTACTTGTCCCCACACCTTCAGCTTGTAGTTTGTCTGTGTCCTTGGATCTCAAGTGAGTCTCCTGTAAGGAAGCACGTAGGTTTCTTGAGTTTTCATCCGTTCTTTTAACCCTGTGTCTTTTGTTTGCAGCACTCAGAGCCTGACCTTTTATTCTGATGATTCAGTGCTGTGCCCTTATTGCACTTAAAAAATTTTTTTTGTTTTCATTAATCTACAATCACGTGAAGAACATTATGTTTACTATGCTCCCCCTTATCCAAGTCCACCAGCAAAAACCTCTTAAAGTCGCTGTCCATCAGCATAGTTGGATGCTTTAAACCCCTTCAGCATGTACCCCTTCAAAGACACCGATACAGTCGCTGTCAATCATGGAGTAGCAAGATGCTATATAACCTCTACTAGTCTTCTCTGTGTTGTACAGCACTCCCCATGTCCCGCGCGACCCCACGCAATATACATGGTAATCCTAATGCCCCCAATCTTTCTCCCCACACTTATCCCTCCCTTCAGAACCACCCTGTGCAGTCCTTTTCCCTTTGGCAACTTTTAGTCAACTCTCGGGTTCTGTGAGTATCCTGCTGTTTTTTTCCTTCAGTTTCTCTTTGTTGTTATACTCCACACATGAGAGATATCATTTGATATTGTCTTTCTCCGCCTGACCTATTTTTCTGAACATACTACTGTCTAGCTCCATCCACGTCATTGCAAATGGTAGGATTTGTTTTCTTCTTATGGCTGCTCACTGCACTTTGTAAACTGGATTTCATTCTTCCTTTTTGTTTGTAGTTTAGCTATGTGATTTCACCATTCATCTCCTGGTTATGAGCAACAGCTTTGTGTCAATCGATATGTATCTGTATCTATCTATCGCTCTGTCTGTCTGTATATCTATCTATCTTTCTATATATCCTTCTTTCTATCTCTCTATCCTCTCTATTTATCTATCCATCTATCTAGCTTCCTGTCTTCTATCATGTGTATAATCTATCGATCATCTGTCATCTATCTATCTGTCTGTCTATGAAACAATCTTCTTTCTGTCTGCCCATCTATCCTTATGTACAGAACAGTTAACTACATCACCTATGTCACTTCCCTACATTATGCTTTCAAAAACATTGCAAGGTCACTAGGCCGTAGGGAGAGCACTGGGCTCACTGAGACAATTGCAGATCGAATCAGCCGCGTGTGCTTACAAAACCAGTAAATGGTGGTGCAGGGACTTATACCCGTATCTCTGTCCTCTGTCCTCTTAAACCTCCTTCTCGCTTGCTAACTGTATTTAGCCACATTCATTGACTAAGTGCTCACTGAAGACCCCAAGTATACTTCCTCTGGGCCTGTTGTAGACAGAAAAGTATACTTGGTGCTTTACTCACCACCATGTTTGAGGGACATTGGCATGTTCACCACTGATAGGAGGAGGGACAAATAAAAAGGAACACCTATTTCTAGACAGGAGCATTTGGGAGCAAAGTGTGTGTTGTGGAGAGACGTGTTTGGTTGAGTGTCCAAACTTCCCTCTTTATGTGGTTATTACTTCTTTACAATCGTGGATATCATAAAACCCAGTGATTTCAAAAGCCCAGACGCATATTATTACAGCAATTCTTTTGTTGATGTGAGAAAAATGAGAAGGACATTGCAGTACCACTAAATCTATACCTGGGCACTGCTGATACCAAACAAAAGGAATTCACGGTGGCTAGGTAGGACTATTTTCTAGTGACTGTCTCTGGGGACTCAAACAGAATCCATTTGTTTCTTTGTTTCAATGATTCACTTGTATAGGTTACCTGTCCCCGCCCCTTCAGCTTGTAGTTTGTCTGTGTCCTTGGATCACAAGTGAGTCTCCAGTAAGGGAGCACTTAGGTGATCTTAAGTTTTCATCCGTCCTTCTAACCCTGTGTCTTTTGATTGGAGCAGTGAAAGCCTGTACTTTTATTCTGATATTTGATAGCTAGGCTCTTACAGCACTTTGAAATTTTTTTATTCTCATTAATATACAACCACATGCAGAACAATATGTTTACTAGTCTAACCCCTTCACCAAGTCATCGCCAAATCCCAGTTTCAGTCGCTGTCCGTCAGCGTGTCGTAAGATGCTCTAGAATCACTACTTGTCTTCTCTGTGTTGTATAGCCCTCCTAATGACCATTCACCCTACACATTATTCATGCTAATCCTAATGCCCCCATTCTTTTTCCCCGCCCTTATCAATCCCTTCCCACAAACACTACCCAGTCCCTTTCTCTTTGGTAACTGTTAGTCCACTCTCGGGTACTGTGTATATGCTGCTGTTTCTTCCTTCAGTTTTTCTTTGTTATCGTACTCCACACATGAGTTAAATGATTTGGTACATGTATTTCTCCGACTGGCCTATTTGACTGAGCATAATACCCTCTAGCTCCATCCAAGTTATTGTCAATGATAGGATTTGTTTTCTTCTTATGGCTGCTTATTGCACTTTTTAAACTGGATTTTATTCTTCTTTTTTGTTTGTAGTTTCTCTATGTGCTTCAACCATTGCTCTCATGGTTATGAGCAACAGCTTTGTGTTAATCGATATGAACCTATATTTATCTATCTGTCTGTCTATCAATCATTCAATCAATCAATCATCGTTCTGTCTGCCCATCTGTCCTTGTGTACAGAACAGTTAACCACATATCCAATGTCACTTTCCTACATTATGCTTCCAAAAATCCTGCAAGGTAACTAGGCTGTAGGGAGAGCACTGGGTTCACCGAGACACTTGCAGGTCGTGTCGGCCGAGTGTACCTACAAAACCAGCAAATGGTTGTGCAGGGACTTGAACCCGTGTCTCTCACCTCTGTCCTCTTTCATCTCCTTCTCACTTCCTGTCTGTATTTAGCCACATTCATTCACTAAGTGCTCCCTGAAGACCACAAGTATCCTTCCTCTGGGCATGTGGTCGACAGAAACGTAAAATTTTTGCTTTGCTCACCACCATGTTTGAAGGACATCTATGTGAACACCACTGATAGGATGGAGGGTCAAATAAAAAGGAACACCAATTTCTAGACAGGAGCAGTTGGGAGCTAAGAGTGTATTTTGGAGTGACATGTTTACTTGAGTGTCCAAACTTCCCTCTTTAGGTGGTTATTACTTCACATTCGTGAAGATCATAAAACCCACAGATTTCAAAGGCCCAGATTCTTATTATTTCAGCAACTCAGTTGTTGAGGTGAGAGAAAATGAGAAGGACGTTGCTCCACCACTAAATCTATGGCTGGGCCTTGGTGAAAACAAACAAAAAGAATTCACGGTGGCCAGATAGTGCTATTTTCTACTGACTGTCTCTGGGGGCTCAAACAGAATGCATTTGTTTGATTGTTTGTTTTTCAGTTTCACTCGTGTAGGGTACTTGTCCCCACACCTTCAGCTTGTAGTTTGTCTGTGTCCTTGGATCTCAAGTGAGTCTCCTGTAAGGAAGCACGTAGGTTTCTTGAGTTTTCATCCGTTCTTTTAACCCTGTGTCTTTTGTTTGCAGCACTCAGAGCCTGACCTTTTATTCTGATGATTCAGTGCTGTGCCCTTATTGCACTTAAAAAATTTTTTTTGTTTTCATTAATCTACAATCACGTGAAGAACATTATGTTTACTATGCTCCCCCTTATCCAAGTCCACCAGCAAAAACCTCTTAAAGTCGCTGTCCATCAGCATAGTTGGATGCTTTAAACCCCTTCAGCATGTACCCCTTCAAAGACACCGATACAGTCGCTGTCAATCATGGAGTAGCAAGATGCTATATAACCTCTACTAGTCTTCTCTGTGTTGTACAGCACTCCCCATGTCCCGCGCGACCCCACGCAATATACATGGTAATCCTAATGCCCCCAATCTTTCTCCCCACACTTATCCCTCCCTTCAGAACCACCCTGTGCAGTCCTTTTCCCTTTGGCAACTTTTAGTCAACTCTCGGGTTCTGTGAGTATCCTGCTGTTTTTTTCCTTCAGTTTCTCTTTGTTGTTATACTCCACACATGAGAGATATCATTTGATATTGTCTTTCTCCGCCTGACCTATTTTTCTGAACATACTACTGTCTAGCTCCATCCACGTCATTGCAAATGGTAGGATTTGTTTTCTTCTTATGGCTGCTCACTGCACTTTGTAAACTGGATTTCATTCTTCCTTTTTGTTTGTAGTTTAGCTATGTGATTTCACCATTCATCTCCTGGTTATGAGCAACAGCTTTGTGTCAATCGATATGTATCTGTATCTATCTATCGCTCTGTCTGTCTGTATATCTATCTATCTTTCTACATATCCTTCTTTCTATCTCTCTATCCTCTCTATTTATCTATCCATCTATCTAGCTTCCTGTCTTCTATCATGTGTATAATCTATCGATCATCTGTCATCTATCTATCTGTCTGTCTATGAAACAATCTTCTTTCTGTCTGCCCATCTATCCTTATGTACAGAACAGTTAACTACATCACCTATGTCACTTCCCTACATTATGCTTTCAAAAACATTGCAAGGTCACTAGGCCGTAGGGAGAGCACTGGGCTCACTGAGACAATTGCAGATCGAATCAGCCGCGTGTGCTTACAAAACCAGTAAATGGTGGTGCAGGGACTTATACCCGTATCTCTGTCCTCTGTCCTCTTAAACCTCCTTCTCGCTTGCTAACTGTATTTAGCCACATTCATTGACTAAGTGCTCACTGAAGACCCCAAGTATACTTCCTCTGGGCCTGTTGTAGACAGAAAAGTATACTTGGTGCTTTACTCACCACCATGTTTGAGGGACATTGGCATGTTCACCACTGATAGGAGGAGGGACAAATAAAAAGGAACACCTATTTCTAGACAGGAGCATTTGGGAGCAAAGTGTGTGTTGTGGAGAGACGTGTTTGGTTGAGTGTCCAAACTTCCCTCTTTATGTGGTTATTACTTCTTTACAATCGTGGATATCATAAAACCCAGTGATTTCAAAAGCCCAGACGCATATTATTACAGCAATTCTTTTGTTGATGTGAGAAAAATGAGAAGGACATTGCAGTACCACTAAATCTATACCTGGGCACTGCTGATACCAAACAAAAGGAATTCACGGTGGCTAGGTAGGACTATTTTCTAGTGACTGTCTCTGGGGACTCAAACAGAATCCATTTGTTTCTTTGTTTCAATGATTCACTTGTATAGGTTACCTGTCCCCGCCCCTTCAGCTTGTAGTTTGTCTGTGTCCTTGGATCACAAGTGAGTCTCCAGTAAGGGAGCACTTAGGTGATCTTAAGTTTTCATCCGTCCTTCTAACCCTGTGTCTTTTGATTGGAGCAGTGAAAGCCTGTACTTTTATTCTGATATTTGATAGCTAGGCTCTTACAGCACTTTGAAATTTTTTTATTCTCATTAATATACAACCACATGCAGAACAATATGTTTACTAGTCTAACCCCTTCACCAAGTCATCGCCAAATCCCAGTTTCAGTCGCTGTCCGTCAGCGTGTCGTAAGATGCTCTAGAATCACTACTTGTCTTCTCTGTGTTGTATAGCCCTCCTAATGACCATTCACCCTACACATTATTCATGCTAATCCTAATGCCCCCATTCTTTTTCCCCGCCCTTATCAATCCCTTCCCACAAACACTACCCAGTCCCTTTCTCTTTGGTAACTGTTAGTCCACTCTCGGGTACTGTGTATATGCTGCTGTTTCTTCCTTCAGTTTTTCTTTGTTATCGTACTCCACACATGAGTTAAATGATTTGGTACATGTATTTCTCCGACTGGCCTATTTGACTGAGCATAATACCCTCTAGCTCCATCCAAGTTATTGTCAATGATAGGATTTGTTTTCTTCTTATGGCTGCTTATTGCACTTTTTAAACTGGATTTTATTCTTCTTTTTTGTTTGTAGTTTCTCTATGTGCTTCAACCATTGCTCTCATGGTTATGAGCAACAGCTTTGTGTTAATCGATATGAACCTATATTTATCTATCTGTCTGTCTATCAATCATTCAATCAATCAATCATCGTTCTGTCTGCCCATCTGTCCTTGTGTACAGAACAGTTAACCACATATCCAATGTCACTTTCCTACATTATGCTTCCAAAAATCCTGCAAGGTAACTAGGCTGTAGGGAGAGCACTGGGTTCACCGAGACACTTGCAGGTCGTGTCGGCCGAGTGTACCTACAAAACCAGCAAATGGTTGTGCAGGGACTTGAACCCGTGTCTCTCACCTCTGTCCTCTTTCATCTCCTTCTCACTTCCTGTCTGTATTTAGCCACATTCATTCACTAAGTGCTCCCTGAAGACCACAAGTATCCTTCCTCTGGGCATGTGGTCGACAGAAACGTAAAATTGTTGCTTTGCTCACCACCATGTTTGAAGGACATCTATGTGAACACCACTGATAGGATGGAGGGTCAAATAAAAAGGAACACCAATTTCTAGACAGGAGCAGTTGGGAGCTAAGAGTGTATTTTGGAGTGACATGTTTACTTGAGTGTCCAAACTTCCCTCTTTAGGTGGTTATTACTTCACATTCGTGAAGATCATAAAACCCACAGATTTCAAAGGCCCAGATTCTTATTATTTCAGCAACTCAGTTGTTGAGGTGAGAGAAAATGAGAAGGACGTTGCTCCACCACTAAATCTATGGCTGGGCCTTGGTGAAAACAAACAAAAAGAATTCACGGTGGCCAGATAGTGCTATTTTCTACTGACTGTCTCTGGGGGCTCAAACAGAATGCATTTGTTTGATTGTTTGTTTTTCAGTTTCACTCGTGTAGGGTACTTGTCCCCACACCTTCAGCTTGTAGTTTGTCTGTGTCCTTGGATCTCAAGTGAGTCTCCTGTAAGGAAGCACGTAGGTTTCTTGAGTTTTCATCCGTTCTTTTAACCCTGTGTCTTTTGTTTGCAGCACTCAGAGCCTGACCTTTTATTCTGATGATTCAGTGCTGTGCCCTTATTGCACTTAAAAAATTTTTTTTGTTTTCATTAATCTACAATCACGTGAAGAACATTATGTTTACTATGCTCCCCCTTATCCAAGTCCACCAGCAAAAACCTGTTAAAGTCGCTGTCCATCAGCATAGTTGGATGCTTTAAACCCCTTCAGCATGTACCCCTTCAAAGACACCGATACAGTCGCTGTCAATCATGGAGTAGCAAGATGCTATATAACCTCTACTAGTCTTCTCTGTGTTGTACAGCACTCCCCATGTCCCGCGCGACCCCACGCAATATACATGGTAATCCTAATGCCCCCAATCTTTCTCCCCACACTTATCCCTCCCTTCAGAACCACCCTGTGCAGTCCTTTTCCCTTTGGCAACTTTTAGTCAACTCTCGGGTTCTGTGAGTATCCTGCTGTTTTTTTCCTTCAGTTTCTCTTTGTTGTTATACTCCACACATGAGAGATATCATTTGATATTGTCTTTCTCCGCCTGACCTATTTTTCTGAACATACTACTGTCTAGCTCCATCCACGTCATTGCAAATGGTAGGATTTGTTTTCTTCTTATGGCTGCTCACTGCACTTTGTAAACTGGATTTCATTCTTCCTTTTTGTTTGTAGTTTAGCTATGTGATTTCACCATTCATCTCCTGGTTATGAGCAACAGCTTTGTGTCAATCGATATGTATCTGTATCTATCTATCGCTCTGTCTGTCTGTATATCTATCTATCTTTCTACATATCCTTCTTTCTATCTCTCTATCCTCTCTATTTATCTATCCATCTATCTAGCTTCCTGTCTTCTATCATGTGTATAATCTATCGATCATCTGTCATCTATCTATCTGTCTGTCTATGAAACAATCTTCTTTCTGTCTGCCCATCTATCCTTATGTACAGAACAGTTAACTACATCACCTATGTCACTTCCCTACATTATGCTTTCAAAAACATTGCAAGGTCACTAGGCCGTAGGGAGAGCACTGGGCTCACTGAGACAATTGCAGATCGAATCAGCCGCGTGTGCTTACAAAACCAGTAAATGGTGGTGCAGGGACTTATACCCGTATCTCTGTCCTCTGTCCTCTTAAACCTCCTTCTCGCTTGCTAACTGTATTTAGCCACATTCATTGACTAAGTGCTCACTGAAGACCCCAAGTATACTTCCTCTGGGCCTGTTGTAGACAGAAAAGTATACTTGGTGCTTTACTCACCACCATGTTTGAGGGACATTGGCATGTTCACCACTGATAGGAGGAGGGACAAATAAAAAGGAACACCTATTTCTAGACAGGAGCATTTGGGAGCAAAGTGTGTGTTGTGGAGAGACGTGTTTGGTTGAGTGTCCAAACTTCCCTCTTTATGTGGTTATTACTTCTTTACAATCGTGGATATCATAAAACCCAGTGATTTCAAAAGCCCAGACGCATATTATTACAGCAATTCTTTTGTTGATGTGAGAAAAATGAGAAGGACATTGCAGTACCACTAAATCTATACCTGGGCACTGCTGATACCAAACAAAAGGAATTCACGGTGGCTAGGTAGGACTATTTTCTAGTGACTGTCTCTGGGGACTCAAACAGAATCCATTTGTTTCTTTGTTTCAATGATTCACTTGTATAGGTTACCTGTCCCCGCCCCTTCAGCTTGTAGTTTGTCTGTGTCCTTGGATCACAAGTGAGTCTCCAGTAAGGGAGCACTTAGGTGATCTTAAGTTTTCATCCGTCCTTCTAACCCTGTGTCTTTTGATTGGAGCAGTGAAAGCCTGTACTTTTATTCTGATATTTGATAGCTAGGCTCTTACAGCACTTTGAAATTTTTTTATTCTCATTAATATACAACCACATGCAGAACAATATGTTTACTAGTCTAACCCCTTCACCAAGTCATCGCCAAATCCCAGTTTCAGTCGCTGTCCGTCAGCGTGTCGTAAGATGCTCTAGAATCACTACTTGTCTTCTCTGTGTTGTATAGCCCTCCTAATGACCATTCACCCTACACATTATTCATGCTAATCCTAATGCCCCCATTCTTTTTCCCCGCCCTTATCAATCCCTTCCCACAAACACTACCCAGTCCCTTTCTCTTTGGTAAATGTTAGTCCACTCTCGGGTACTGTGTATATGCTGCTCTTTCTTCCTTCAGTTTTTCTTTGTTATCGTACTCCACACATGAGTTAAATGATTTGGTACATGTATTTCTCCGACTGGCCTATTTGACTGAGCATAATACCCTCTAGCTCCATCCAAGTTATTGTCAATGATAGGATTTGTTTTCTTCTTATGGCTGCTTATTGCACTTTTTAAACTGGATTTTATTCTTCTTTTTTGTTTGTAGTTTCTCTATGTGCTTCAACCATTGCTCTCATGGTTATGAGCAATAGCTTTGTGTTAATCGATATGAACCTATATTTATCTATCTGTCTATCAATCATTCAATCAATCAATTATCGTTCTGTCTGCCCATCTGTCCTTGTGTACAGAACAGTTAACCACATATCCAATGTCACTTTCCTACCTTATGCTTCCAAAAATCCTGCAAGGTAACTAGGCTGTAGGGAGAGCACTGGGTTCACCGAGGCACTTGCATATCGTGTCGGCCGAGTGTACCTACAAAACCAGGAAATGGTTGTGCAGGGAATTGAACCCGTGTCTCTCACCTCTGTCCTCTTTCATCTCCTTCTCACTTCCTGTCTGTATTTAGCCACATTCATTCACTAAGTGCTCCCTGAAGACCACAAGTATCCTTCCTCTGGGCATGTGGTCGACAGAAACGTAAAATTGTTGCTTTGCTCACCACCATGTTTGAAGGACATCTATGTGAACACCACTGATAGGATGGAGGGTCAAATAAAAAGGAACACCAATTTCTAGACAGGAGCAGTTGGGAGCTAAGAGTGTATTTTGGAGTGACATGTTTACTTGAGTGTCCAAACTTCCCTCTTTAGGTGGTTATTACTTCACATTCGTGAAGATCATAAAACCCACAGATTTCAAAGGCCCAGATTCTTATTATCTCAGCAACTCAGTTGTTGAGGTGAGAGAAAATGAGAAGGACGTTGCTCCACCACTAAATCTATGGCTGGGCCTTGGTGAAAACAAACAAAAAGAATTCACGGTGGCCAGATAGTGCTATTTTCTACTGACTGTCTCTGGGGGCTCAAACAGAATGCATTTGTTTGATTGTTTGTTTTTCAGTTTCACTCGTGTAGGGTACTTGTCCCCACACCTTCAGCTTGTAGTTTGTCTGTGTCCTTGGATCTCAAGTGAGTCTCCTGTAAGGAAGCACGTAGGTTTCTTGAGTTTTCATCCGTTCTTTTAACCCTGTGTCTTTTGTTTGCAGCACTCAGAGCCTGACCTTTTATTCTGATGATTCAGTGCTGTGCCCTTATTGCACTTAAAAAATTTTTTTTGTTTTCATTAATCTACAATCACGTGAAGAACATTATGTTTACTATGCTCCCCCTTATCCAAGTCCACCAGCAAAAACCTCTTAAAGTCGCTGTCCATCAGCATAGTTGGATGCTTTAAACCCCTTCAGCATGTACCCCTTCAAAGACACCGATACAGTCGCTATCAATCATGGAGTAGCAAGATGCTATATAACCTCTACTAGTCTTCTCTGTGTTGTACAGCACTCCCCATGTATCGCGCGACCCCACGCAATATACATGGTAATCCTAATGCCCCCAATCTTTCTCCCCACACTTATCCCTCCTTCAGAACCACCCTGTGCAGTCCTTTTCCCTTTGGCAACTTTTAGTCAACTCTCGGGTTCTGTGAGTATCCTGCTGTTTTTTTCCTTCAGTTTCTCTTTGTTGTTATACTCCACACATGAGAGATATCATTTGATATTGTCTTTCTCCGCCTGACCTATTTTTCTGAACATACTACTGTCTAGCTCCATCCACGTCATTGCAAATGGTAGGATTTGTTTTCTTCTTATGGCTGCTCACTGCACTTTGTAAACTGGATTTCATTCTTCCTTTTTGTTTGTAGTTTAGCTATGTGATTTCACCATTCATCTCCTGGTTATGAGCAACAGCTTTGTGTCAATCGATATGTATCTGTATCTATCTATCGCTCTGTCTGTCTGTATATCTATCTATCTTTCTATATATCCTTCTTTCTATCTCTCTATCCTCTCTATTTATCTATCCATCCATCTAGCTTCCTGTCTTCTATCATGTGTATAATCTATCGATCATCTGTCATCTATCTATCTGTCTGTCTATGAAACAATCTTCTTTCTGTCTGCCCATCTATCCTTATGTACAGAACAGTTAACTACATCACCTATGTCACTTCCCTACATTATGCTTTCAAAAACATTGCAAGGTCACTAGGCCGTAGGGAGAGCACTGGGCTCACTGAGACAATTGCAGATCGAATCAGCCGCGTGTGCTTACAAAACCAGTAAATGGTGGTGCAGGGACTTATACCCGTATCTCTGTCCTCTGTCCTCTTAAACCTCCTTCTCGCTTGCTAACTGTATTTAGCCACATTCATTGACTAAGTGCTCACTGAAGACCCCAAGTATACTTCCTCTGGGCCTGTTGTAGACAGAAAAGTATACTTGGTGCTTTACTCACCACCATGTTTGAGGGACATTGGCATGTTCACCACTGATAGGAGGAGGGACAAATAAAAAGGAACACCTATTTCTAGACAGGAGCATTTGGGAGCAAAGTGTGTGTTGTGGAGAGACGTGTTTGGTTGAGTGTCCAAACTTCCCTCTTTATGTGGTTATTACTTCTTTACAATCGTGGATATCATAAAACCCAGTGATTTCAAAAGCCCAGACGCATATTATTACAGCAATTCTTTTGTTGATGTGAGAAAAATGAGAAGGACATTGCAGTACCACTAAATCTATACCTGGGCACTGCTGATACCAAACAAAAGGAATTCACGGTGGCTAGGTAGGACTATTTTCTAGTGACTGTCTCTGGGGACTCAAACAGAATCCATTTGTTTCTTTGTTTCAATGATTCACTTGTATAGGTTACCTGTCCCCGCCCCTTCAGCTTGTAGTTTGTCTGTGTCCTTGGATCACAAGTGAGTCTCCAGTAAGGGAGCACTTAGGTGATCTTTAGTTTTCATCCGTCCTTCTAACCCTGTGTCTTTTGATTGGAGCAGTGAAAGCCTGTACTTTTATTCTGATATTTGATAGCTAGGCTCTTACAGCACTTTGAAATTTTTTTATTCTCATTAATATACAACCACATGCAGAACAATATGTTTACTAGTCTAACCCCTTCACCAAGTCATCGCCAAATCCCAGTTTCAGTCGCTGTCCGTCAGCGTGTCGTAAGATGCTCTAGAATCACTACTTGTCTTCTCTGTGTTGTATAGCCCTCCTAATGACCATTCACCCTACACATTATTCATGCTAATCCTAATGCCCCCATTCTTTTCCCCGACCTTATCAATCCCTTCCCACAAACACTACCCAGTCCCTTTCTCTTTGGTAACTGTTAGTCCACTCTCGGGTACTGTGTATATGCTGCTGTTTCTTCCTTCAGTTTTTCTTTGTTATCGTACTCCACACATGAGTTAAATGATTTGGTACATGTATTTCTCCGACTGGCCTATTTGACTGAGCATAATACCCTCTAGCTCCATCCAAGTTATTGTCAATGATAGGATTTGTTTTCTTCTTATGGCTGCTTATTGCACTTTTTAAACTGGATTTTATTCTTCTTTTTTGTTTGTAGTTTCTCTATGTGCTTCAACCATTGCTCTCATGGTTATGAGCAACAGCTTTGTGTTAATCGATATGAACCTATATTTATCTATCTGTCTGTCTATCAATCATTCAATCAATCAATCATCGTTCTGTCTGCCCATCTGTCCTTGTGTACAGAACAGTTAACCACATATCCAATGTCACTTTCCTACATTATGCTTCCAAAAATCCTGCAAGGTAACTAGGCTGTAGGGAGAGCACTGGGTTCACCGAGACACTTGCAGGTCGTGTCGGCCGAGTGTACCTACAAAACCAGCAAATGGTTGTGCAGGGACTTGAACCCGTGTCTCTCACCTCTGTCCTCTTTCATCTCCTTCTCACTTCCTGTCTGTATTTAGCCACATTCATTCACTAAGTGCTCCCTGAAGACCACAAGTATCCTTCCTCTGGGCATGTGGTCGACAGAAACGTAAAATTGTTGCTTTGCTCACCACCATGTTTGAAGGACATCTATGTGAACACCACTGATAGGATGGAGGGTCAAATAAAAAGGAACACCAATTTCTAGACAGGAGCAGTTGGGAGCTAAGAGTGTATTTTGGAGTGACATGTTTACTTGAGTGTCCAAACTTCCCTCTTTAGGTGGTTATTACTTCACATTCGTGAAGATCATAAAACCCACAGATTTCAAAGGCCCAGATTCTTATTATTTCAGCAACTCAGTTGTTGAGGTGAGAGAAAATGAGAAGGACGTTGCTCCACCACTAAATCTATGGCTGGGCCTTGGTGAAAACAAACAAAAAGAATTCACGGTGGCCAGATAGTGCTATTTTCTACTGACTGTCTCTGGGGGCTCAAACAGAATGCATTTGTTTGATTGTTTGTTTTTCAGTTTCACTCGTGTAGGGTACTTGTCCCCACACCTTCAGCTTGTAGTTTGTCTGTGTCCTTGGATCTCAAGTGAGTCTCCTGTAAGGAAGCACGTAGGTTTCTTGAGTTTTCATCCGTTCTTTTAACCCTGTGTCTTTTGTTTGCAGCACTCAGAGCCTGACCTTTTATTCTGATGATTCAGTGCTGTGCCCTTATTGCACTTAAAAAATTTTTTTTGTTTTCATTAATCTACAATCACGTGAAGAACATTATGTTTACTATGCTCCCCCTTATCCAAGTCCACCAGCAAAAACCTCTTAAAGTCGCTGTCCATCAGCATAGTTGGATGCTTTAAACCCCTTCAGCATGTACCCCTTCAAAGACACCGATACAGTCGCTATCAATCATGGAGTAGCAAGATGCTATATAACCTCTACTAGTCTTCTCTGTGTTGTACAGCACTCCCCATGTATCGCGCGACCCCACGCAATATACATGGTAATCCTAATGCCCCCAATCTTTCTCCCCACACTTATCCCTCCTTCAGAACCACCCTGTGCAGTCCTTTTCCCTTTGGCAACTTTTAGTCAACTCTCGGGTTCTGTGAGTATCCTGCTGTTTTTTTCCTTCAGTTTCTCTTTGTTGTTATACTCCACACATGAGAGATATCATTTGATATTGTCTTTCTCCGCCTGACCTATTTTTCTGAACATACTACTGTCTAGCTCCATCCACGTCATTGCAAATGGTAGGATTTGTTTTCTTCTTATGGCTGCTCACTGCACTTTGTAAACTGGATTTCATTCTTCCTTTTTGTTTGTAGTTTAGCTATGTGATTTCACCATTCATCTCCTGGTTATGAGCAACAGCTTTGTGTCAATCGATATGTATCTGTATCTATCTATCGCTCTGTCTGTCTGTATATCTATCTATCTTTCTATATATCCTTCTTTCTATCTCTCTATCCTCTCTATTTATCTATCCATCCATCTAGCTTCCTGTCTTCTATCATGTGTATAATCTATCGATCATCTGTCATCTATCTATCTGTCTGTCTATGAAACAATCTTCTTTCTGTCTGCCCATCTATCCTTATGTACAGAACAGTTAACTACATCACCTATGTCACTTCCCTACATTATGCTTTCAAAAACATTGCAAGGTCACTAGGCCGTAGGGAGAGCACTGGGCTCACTGAGACAATTGCAGATCGAATCAGCCGCGTGTGCTTACAAAACCAGTAAATGGTGGTGCAGGGACTTATACCCGTATCTCTGTCCTCTGTCCTCTTAAACCTCCTTCTCGCTTGCTAACTGTATTTAGCCACATTCATTGACTAAGTGCTCACTGAAGACCCCAAGTATACTTCCTCTGGGCCTGTTGTAGACAGAAAAGTATACTTGGTGCTTTACTCACCACCATGTTTGAGGGACATTGGCATGTTCACCACTGATAGGAGGAGGGACAAATAAAAAGGAACACCTATTTCTAGACAGGAGCATTTGGGAGCAAAGTGTGTGTTGTGGAGAGACGTGTTTGGTTGAGTGTCCAAACTTCCCTCTTTATGTGGTTATTACTTCTTTACAATCGTGGATATCATAAAACCCAGTGATTTCAAAAGCCCAGACGCATATTATTACAGCAATTCTTTTGTTGATGTGAGAAAAATGAGAAGGACATTGCAGTACCACTAAATCTATACCTGGGCACTGCTGATACCAAACAAAAGGAATTCACGGTGGCTAGGTAGGACTATTTTCTAGTGACTGTCTCTGGGGACTCAAACAGAATCCATTTGTTTCTTTGTTTCAATGATTCACTTGTATAGGTTACCTGTCCCCGCCCCTTCAGCTTGTAGTTTGTCTGTGTCCTTGGATCACAAGTGAGTCTCCAGTAAGGGAGCACTTAGGTGATCTTAAGTTTTCATCCGTCCTTCTAACCCTGTGTCTTTTGATTGGAGCAGTGAAAGCCTGTACTTTTATTCTGATATTTGATAGCTAGGCTCTTACAGCACTTTGAAATTTTTTTATTCTCATTAATATACAACCACATGCAGAACAATATGTTTACTAGTCTAACCCCTTCACCAAGTCATCGCCAAATCCCAGTTTCAGTCGCTGTCCGTCAGCGTGTCGTAAGATGCTCTAGAATCACTACTTGTCTTCTCTGTGTTGTATAGCCCTCCTAATGACCATTCACCCTACCCATTATTCATGCTAATCCTAATGCCCCCATTCTTTTTCCCCGCCCTTATCAATCCCTTCCCACAAACACTACCCAGTCCCTTTCTCTTTGGTAACTGTTAGTCCACTCTCGGGTACTGTGTATATGCTGCTGTTTCTTCCTTCAGTTTTTCTTTGTTATCGTACTCCACACATGAGTTAAATGATTTGGTACATGTATTTCTCCGACTGGCCTATTTGACTGAGCATAATACCCTCTAGCTCCATCCAAGTTATTGTCAATGATAGGATTTGTTTTCTTCTTATGGCTGCTTATTGCACTTTTTAAACTGGATTTTATTCTTCTTTTTTGTTTGTAGTTTCTCTATGTGCTTCAACCATTGCTCTCATGGTTATGAGCAACAGCTTTGTGTTAATCGATATGAACCTATATTTATCTATCTGTCTGTCTATCAATCATTCAATCAATCAATCATCGTTCTGTCTGCCCATCTGTCCTTGTGTACAGAACAGTTAACCACATATCCAATGTCACTTTCCTACATTATGCTTCCAAAAATCCTGCAAGGTAACTAGGCTGTAGGGAGAGCACTGGGTTCACCGAGACACTTGCAGGTCGTGTCGGCCGAGTGTACCTACAAAACCAGCAAATGGTTGTGCAGGGACTTGAACCCGTGTCTCTCACCTCTGTCCTCTTTCATCTCCTTCTCACTTCCTGTCTGTATTTAGCCACATTCATTCACTAAGTGCTCCCTGAAGACCACAAGTATCCTTCCTCTGGGCATGTGGTCGACAGAAACGTAAAATTGTTGCTTTGCTCACCACCATGTTTGAAGGACATCTATGTGAACACCACTGATAGGATGGAGGGTCAAATAAAAAGGAACACCAATTTCTAGACAGGAGCAGTTGGGAGCTAAGAGTGTATTTTGGAGTGACATGTTTACTTGAGTGTCCAAACTTCCCTCTTTAGGTGGTTATTACTTCACATTCGTGAAGATCATAAAACCCACAGATTTCAAAGGCCCAGATTCTTATTATTTCAGCAACTCAGTTGTTGAGGTGAGAGAAAATGAGAAGGACGTTGCTCCACCACTAAATCTATGGCTGGGCCTTGGTGAAAACAAACAAAAAGAATTCACGGTGGCCAGATAGTGCTATTTTCTACTGACTGTCTCTGGGGGCTCAAACAGAATGCATTTGTTTGATTGTTTGTTTTTCAGTTTCACTCGTGTAGGGTACTTGTCCCCACACCTTCAGCTTGTAGTTTGTCTGTGTCCTTGGATCTCAAGTGAGTCTCCTGTAAGGAAGCACGTAGGTTTCTTGAGTTTTCATCCGTTCTTTTAACCCTGTGTCTTTTGTTTGCAGCACTCAGAGCCTGACCTTTTATTCTGATGATTCAGTGCTGTGCCCTTATTGCACTTAAAAAATTTTTTTTGTTTTCATTAATCTACAATCACGTGAAGAACATTATGTTTACTATGCTCCCCCTTATCCAAGTCCACCAGCAAAAACCTCTTAAAGTCGCTGTCCATCAGCATAGTTGGATGCTTTAAACCCCTTCAGCATGTAGCCCTTCAAAGACACCGATACAGTCGCTGTCAATCATGGAGTAGCAAGATGCTATATAACCTCTACTAGTCTTCTCTGTGTTGTACAGCACTCCCCATGTCCCGCGCGATCCCACGCAATATACATGGTAATCCTAATGCCCCCAATCTTTCTCCCCACACATATCCCTCCCTTCAGAACCACCCTGTGCAGTCCTTTTCCCTTTGGCAACTTTTAGTCAACTCTCGGGTTCTGTGAGTATCCTGCTGTTTTTTTCCTTCAGTTTCTCTTTGTTGTTATACTCCACACAGGAGAGATATCATTTGATATTGTCTTTCCCGCCTGACCTATTTTTCTGAACATACTACTGTCTAGCTCCATCCACGTCATTGCAAATGGTAGGATTTGTTTTCTTCTTATGGCTGCTCACTGCACTTTGTAAACTGGATTTCATTCTTCCTTTTTGTTTGTAGTTTAGCTATGTGATTTCACCATTCATCTCCTGGTTATGAGCAACAGCTTTGTGTCAATCGATATGTATCTGTATCTATCTATCGCTCTGTCTGTCTGTATATCTATCTATCTTTCTATATATCCTTCTTTCTATCTCTCTATCCTCTCTATTTATCTATCCATCTATCTAGCTTCCTGTCTTCTATCATGTGTATAATCTATCGATCATCTGTCATCTATCTATCTGTCTGTCTATGAAACAATCTTCTTTCTGTCTGCCCATCTATCCTTATGTACAGAACAGTTAACTACATCACCTATGTCACTTCCCTACATTATGCTTTCAAAAACATTGCAAGGTCACTAGGCCGTAGGGAGAGCACTGGGCTCACTGAGACAATTGCAGATCGAATCAGCCGCGTGTGCTTACAAAACCAGTAAATGGTGGTGCAGGGACTTATACCCGTATCTCTGTCCTCTGTCCTCTTAAACCTCCTTCTCGCTTGCTAACTGTATTTAGCCACATTCATTGACTAAGTGCTCACTGAAGACCCCAAGTATACTTCCTCTGGGCCTGTTGTAGACAGAAAAGTATACTTGGTGCTTTACTCACCACCATGTTTGAGGGACATTGGCATGTTCACCACTGATAGGAGGAGGGACAAATAAAAAGGAACACCTATTTCTAGACAGGAGCATTTGGGAGCAAAGTGTGTGTTGTGGAGAGACTTGTTTGGTTGAGTGTCCAAACTTCCCTCTTTATGTGGTTATTACTTCTTTACAATCGTGGATATCATAAAACCCAGTGATTTCAAAAGCCCAGACGCATATTATTACAGCAATTCTTTTGTTGATGTGAGAAAAATGAGAAGGACATTGCAGTACCACTAAATCTATACCTGGGCACTGCTGATACCAAACAAAAGGAATTCACGGTGGCTAGGTAGGACTATTTTCTAGTGACTGTCTCTGGGGACTCAAACAGAATCCATTTGTTTCTTTGTTTCAAAGATTCACTTGTATAGGTTACCTGTCCCCGCCCCTTCAGCTTGTAGTTTGTCTGTGTCCTTGGATCACAAGTGAGTCTCCAGTAAGGGAGCACATAGGTGATCTTAAGTTTTCATCCGTCCTTCTAACCCTGTGTCTTTTGATTGGAGCAGTGAAAGCCTGTACTTTTATTCTGATATTTGATAGCTAGGCTCTTACAGCACTTTGAAATTTTTTTTATTCTCATTAATATACAACCACATGCAGAACAGTATTTTTACTAATCTAACCCCTTCACCAAGTCATCGCCAAATCCCAGTTTCAGTCGCTGTCCGTCAGCGTGTCGTAAGATGCTCTAGAATCACTACTTGTCTTCTCTGTGTTGTATAGCCCTCCTAATGACCATTCACCCTACACATTATTCATGCTAATCCTAATGCCCCCATTCCTTTTCCCCGCCCTTATCAATCCCTTCCCACAAACACTACCCAGTCCCTTTCTCTTTGGTAACTGTTAGTCCACTCTCGGGTACTGTGTATATGCTGCTGTTTCTTCCTTCAGTTTTTCTTTGTTATCGTACTCCACACATGAGTTAAATGATTTGGTACATGTATTTCTCCGACTGGCCTATTTGACTGAGCATAATACCCTCTAGCTCCATCCAAGTTATTGTCAATGATAGGATTTGTTTTCTTCTTATGGCTGCTTATTGCACTTTTTAAACTGGATTTTATTCTTCTTTTTTGTTTGTATTTTCTCTATGTGCTTCAACCATTGCTCTCATGGTTATGAGCAATAGCTTTGTGTTAATCGATATGAACCTATATTTATCTATCTGTCTGTCTATCAATCATTCAATCAATCAATCATCGTTCTGTCTGCCCATCTGTCCTTGTGTACAGAACAGTTAACCACATATCCAATGTCACTTTCCTACATTATGCTTCCAAAAATCCTGCAAGGTAACTAGGCTGTAGGGAGAGCACTGGGTTCACCGAGACACTTGCAGGTCGTGTCGGCCGAGTGTACCTACAAAACCAGCAAATGGTTGTGCAGGGACTTGAACCCGTGTCTCTCACCTCTGTCCTCTTTCATCTCCTTCTCACTTCCTGTCTGTATTTAGCCACATTCATTCACTAAGTGCTCCCTGAAGACCACAAGTATCCTTCCTCTGGGCATGTGGTCGACAGAAACGTAAAATTGTTGCTTTGCTCACCACCATGTTTGAAGGACATCTATGTGAACACCACTGATAGGATGGAGGGTCAAATAAAAAGGAACACCAATTTCTAGACAGGAGCAGTTGGGAGCTAAGAGTGTATTTTGGAGTGACATGTTTACTTGAGTGTCCAAACTTCCCTCTTTAGATGGTTATTACTTCACATTCGTGAAGATCATAAAACCCACAGATTTCAAAGGCCCAGATTCTTATTATTTCAGCAACTCAGTTGTTGAGGTGAGAGAAAATGAGAAGGACGTTGCTCCACCACTAAATCTATGGCTGGGCCTTGGTGAAAACAAACAAAAAGAATTCACGGTGGCCAGATAGTGCTATTTTCTACTGACTGTCTCTGGGGGCTCAAACAGAATCCATTTGTTTGATTGTTTGTTTTTCAGTTTCACTCGTGTAGGGTACTTGTCCCCACACTTTCAGCTTGTAGTTTGTCTGTGTCCTTGGATCTCAAGTGAGTCTCCTGTAAGGAAGCACGTAGGTTTCTTGAGTTTTCATCCGTTCTTTTAACCCTGTGTCTTTTGTTTGCAGCACTCAGAGCCTGACCTTTTATTCTGATGATTCAGTGCTGTGCCCTTATTGCACTTAAAAAATTTTTTTTGTTTTCATTAATCTACAATCACGTGAAGAACATTATGTTTACTATGCTCCCCCTTATCCAAGTCCACCAGCAAAAACCTGTTAAAGTCGCTGTCCATCAGCATAGTTGGATGCTTTAAACCCCTTCAGCATGTACCCCTTCAAAGACACCGATACAGTCGCTGTCAATCATGGAGTAGCAAGATGCTATATAACCTCTACTAGTCTTCTCTGTGTTGTACAGCACTCCCCATGTCCCGCGCGACCCCACGCAATATACATGGTAATCCTAATGCCCCCAATCTTTCTCCCCACACTTATCCCTCCCTTCAGAACCACCCTGTGCAGTCCTTTTCCCTTTGGCAACTTTTAGTCAACTCTCGGGTTCTGTGAGTATCCTGCTGTTTTTTTCCTTCAGTTTCTCTTTGTTGTTATACTCCACACATGAGAGATATCATTTGATATTGTCTTTCTCCGCCTGACCTATTTTTCTGAACATACTACTGTCTAGCTCCATCCACGTCATTGCAAATGGTAGGATTTGTTTTCTTCTTATGGCTGCTCACTGCACTTTGTAAACTGGATTTCATTCTTCCTTTTTGTTTGTAGTTTAGCTATGTGATTTCACCATTCATCTCCTGGTTATGAGCAACAGCTTTGTGTCAATCGATATGTATCTGTATCTATCTATCGCTCTGTCTGTCTGTATATCTATCTATCTTTCTATATATCCTTCTTTCTATCTCTCTATCCTCTCTATTTATCTATCCATCTATCTAGCTTCCTGTCTTCTATCATGTGTATAATCTATCGATCATCTGTCATCTATCTATCTGTCTGTCTATGAAACAATCTTCTTTCTGTCTGCCCATCTATCCTTATGTACAGAACAGTTAACTACATCACCTATGTCACTTCCCTACATTATGCTTTCAAAAACATTGCAAGGTCACTAGGCCGTAGGGAGAGCACTGGGCTCACTGAGACAATTGCAGATCGAATCAGCCGCGTGTGCTTACAAAACCAGTAAATGGTGGTGCAGGGACTTATACCCGTATCTCTGTCCTCTGTCCTCTTAAACCTCCTTCTCGCTTGCTAACTGTATTTAGCCACATTCATTGACTAAGTGCTCACTGAAGACCCCAAGTATACTTCCTCTGGGCCTGTTGTAGACAGAAAAGTATACTTGGTGCTTTACTCACCACCATGTTTGAGGGACATTGGCATGTTCACCACTGATAGGAGGAGGGACAAATAAAAAGGAACACCTATTTCTAGACAGGAGCATTTGGGAGCAAAGTGTGTGTTGTGGAGAGACGTGTTTGGTTGAGTGTCCAAACTTCCCTCTTTATGTGGTTATTACTTCTTTACAATCGTGGATATCATAAAACCCAGTGATTTCAAAAGCCCAGACGCATATTATTACAGCAATTCTTTTGTTGATGTGAGAAAAATGAGAAGGACATTGCAGTACCACTAAATCTATACCTGGGCACTGCTGATACCAAACAAAAGGAATTCACGGTGGCTAGGTAGGACTATTTTCTAGTGACTGTCTCTGGGGACTCAAACAGAATCCATTTGTTTCTTTGTTTCAAAGATTCACTTGTATAGGTTACCTGTCCCCGCCCCTTCAGCTTGTAGTTTGTCTGTGTCCTTGGATCACAAGTGAGTCTCCAGTAAGGGAGCACATAGGTGATCTTAAGTTTTCATCCGTCCTTCTAACCCTGTGTCTTTTGATTGGAGCAGTGAAAGCCTGTACTTTTATTCTGATATTTGATAGCTAGGCTCTTACAGCACTTTGAAATTTTTTTATTCTCATTAATATACAACCACATGCAGAACAATATGTTTACTAGTCTAACCCCTTCACCAAGTCATCGCCAAATCCCAGTTTCAGTCGCTGTCCGTCAGCGTGTCGTAAGATGCTCTAGAATCACTACTTGTCTTCTCTGTGTTGTATAGCCCTCCTAATGACCATTCACCCTACACATTATTCATGCTAATCCTAATGCCCCCATTCTTTTTCCCCGCCCTTATCAATCCCTTCCCACAAACACTACCCAGTCCCTTTCTCTTTGGTAACTGTTAGTCCACTCTCGGGTACTGTGTATATGCTGCTCTTTCTTCCTTCAGTTTTTCTTTGTTATCGTACTCCACACATGAGTTAAATGATTTCGTACATGTATTTCTCCGACTGGCCTATTTGACTGAGCATAATACCCTCTAGCTCCATCCAAGTTATTGTCAATGATAGGATTTGTTTTCTTCTTATGGCTGCTTATTGCACTTTTTAAACTGGATTTTATTCTTCTTTTTTGTTTGTAGTTTCTCTATGTGCTTCAACCATTGCTCTCATGGTTATGAGCAACAGCTTTGTGTTAATCGATATGAACCTATATTTATCTATCTGTCTGTCTATCAATCATTCAATCAATCAATCATCGTTCTGTCTGCCCATCTGTCCTTGTGTACAGAACAGTTAACCACATATCCAATGTCACTTTCCTACATTATGCTTCCAAAAATCCTGCAAGGTAACTAGGCTGTAGGGAGAGCACTGGGTTCACCGAGACACTTGCAGGTCGTGTCGGCCGAGTGTACCTACAAAACCAGCAAATGGTTGTGCAGGGACTTGAACCCGTGTCTCTCACCTCTGTCCTCTTTCATCTCCTTCTCACTTCCTGTCTGTATTTAGCCACATTCATTCACTAAGTGCTCCCTGAAGACCACAAGTATCCTTCCTCTGGGCATGTGGTCGACAGAAACGTAAAATTTTTGCTTTGCTCACCACCATGTTTGAAGGACATCTATGTGAACACCACTGATAGGATGGAGGGTCAAATAAAAAGGAACACCAATTTCTAGACAGGAGCAGTTGGGAGCTAAGAGTGTATTTTGGAGTGACATGTTTACTTGAGTGTCCAAACTTCCCTCTTTAGGTGGTTATTACTTCACATTCGTGAAGATCATAAAACCCACAGATTTCAAAGGCCCAGATTCTTATTATTTCAGCAACTCAGTTGTTGAGGTGAGAGAAAATGAGAAGGACGTTGCTCCACCACTAAATCTATGGCTGGGCCTTGGTGAAAACAAACAAAAAGAATTCACGGTGGCCAGATAGTGCTATTTTCTACTGACTGTCTCTGGGGGCTCAAACAGAATGCATTTGTTTGATTGTTTGTTTTTCAGTTTCACTCGTGTAGGGTACTTGTCCCCACACCTTCAGCTTGTAGTTTGTCTGTGTCCTTGGATCTCAAGTGAGTCTCCTGTAAGGAAGCACGTAGGTTTCTTGAGTTTTCATCCGTTCTTTTAACCCTGTGTCTTTTGTTTGCAGCACTCAGAGCCTGACCTTTTATTCTGATGATTCAGTGCTGTGCCCTTATTGCACTTAAAAAATTTTTTTTGTTTTCATTAATCTACAATCACGTGAAGAACATTATGTTTACTATGCTCCCCCTTATCCAAGTCCACCAGCAAAAACCTCTTAAAGTCGCTGTCCATCAGCATAGTTGGATGCTTTAAACCCCTTCAGCATGTACCCCTTCAAAGACACCGATACAGTCGCTGTCAATCATGGAGTAGCAAGATGCTATATAACCTCTACTAGTCTTCTCTGTGTTGTACAGCACTCCCCATGTCCCGCGCGACCCCACGCAATATACATGGTAATCCTAATGCCCCCAATCTTTCTCCCCACACTTATCCCTCCCTTCAGAACCACCCTGTGCAGTCCTTTTCCCTTTGGCAACTTTTAGTCAACTCTCGGGTTCTGTGAGTATCCTGCTGTTTTTTTCCTTCAGTTTCTCTTTGTTGTTATACTCCACACATGAGAGATATCATTTGATATTGTCTTTCTCCGCCTGACCTATTTTTCTGAACATACTACTGTCTAGCTCCATCCACGTCATTGCAAATGGTAGGATTTGTTTTCTTCTTATGGCTGCTCACTGCACTTTGTAAACTGGATTTCATTCTTCCTTTTTGTTTGTAGTTTAGCTATGTGATTTCACCATTCATCTCCTGGTTATGAGCAACAGCTTTGTGTCAATCGATATGTATCTGTATCTATCTATCGCTCTGTCTGTCTGTATATCTATCTATCTTTCTATATATCCTTCTTTCTATCTCTCTATCCTCTCTATTTATCTATCCATCTATCTAGCTTCCTGTCTTCTATCATGTGTATAATCTATCGATCATCTGTCATCTATCTATCTGTCTGTCTATGAAACAATCTTCTTTCTGTCTGCCCATCTATCCTTATGTACAGAACAGTTAACTACATCACCTATGTCACTTCCCTACATTATGCTTTCAAAAACATTGCAAGGTCACTAGGCCGTAGGGAGAGCACTGGGCTCACTGAGACAATTGCAGATCGCATCAGCCGCGTGTGCTTACAAAACCAGTAAATGGTGGTGCAGGGACTTATACCCGTATCTCTGTCCTCTGTCCTCTTAAACCTCCTTCTCGCTTGCTAACTGTATTTAGCCACATTCATTGACTAAGTGCTCACTGAAGACCCCAAGTATACTTCCTCTGGGCCTGTTGTAGACAGAAAAGTATACTTGGTGCTTTACTCACCACCATGTTTGAGGGACATTGGCATGTTCACCACTGATAGGAGGAGGGACAAATAAAAAGGAACACCTATTTCTAGACAGGAGCATTTGGGAGCAAAGTGTGTGTTGTGGAGAGACGTGTTTGGTTGAGTGTCCAAACTTCCCTCTTTATGTGGTTATTACTTCTTTACAATCGTGGATATCATAAAACCCAGTGATTTCAAAAGCCCAGACGCATATTATTACAGCAATTCTTTTGTTGATGTGAGAAAAATGAGAAGGACATTGCAGTACCACTAAATCTATACCTGGGCACTGCTGATACCAAACAAAAGGAATTCACGGTGGCTAGGTAGGACTATTTTCTAGTGACTGTCTCTGGGGACTCAAACAGAATCCATTTGTTTCTTTGTTTCAATGATTCACTTGTATAGGTTACCTGTCCCCGCCCCTTCAGCTTGTAGTTTGTCTGTGTCCTTGGATCACAAGTGAGTCTCCAGTAAGGGAGCACTTAGGTGATCTTAAGTTTTCATCCGTCCTTCTAACCCTGTGTCTTTTGATTGGAGCAGTGAAAGCCTGTACTTTTATTCTGATATTTGATAGCTAGGCTCTTACAGCACTTTGAAATTTTTTTATTCTCATTAATATACAACCACATGCAGAACAATATGTTTACTAGTCTAACCCCTTCACCAAGTCATCGCCAAATCCCAGTTTCAGTCGCTGTCCGTCAGCGTGTCGTAAGATGCTCTAGAATCACTACTTGTCTTCTCTGTGTTGTATAGCCCTCCTAATGACCATTCACCCTACACATTATTCATGCTAATCCTAATGCCCCCATTCTTTTTCCCCGCCCTTATCAATCCCTTCCCACAAACACTACCCAGTCCCTTTCTCTTTGGTAACTGTTAGTCCACTCTCGGGTACTGTGTATATGCTGCTGTTTCTTCCTTCAGTTTTTCTTTGTTATCGTACTCCACACATGAGTTAAATGATTTGGTACATGTATTTCTCCGACTGGCCTATTTGACTGAGCATAATACCCTCTAGCTCCATCCAAGTTATTGTCAATGATAGGATTTGTTTTCTTCTTATGGCTGCTTATTGCACTTTTTAAACTGGATTTTATTCTTCTTTTTTGTTTGTAGTTTCTCTATGTGCTTCAACCATTGCTCTCATGGTTATGAGCAACAGCTTTGTGTTAATCGATATGAACCTATATTTATCTATCTGTCTGTCTATCAATCATTCAATCAATCAATCATCGTTCTGTCTGCCCATCTGTCCTTGTGTACAGAACAGTTAACCACATATCCAATGTCACTTTCCTACATTATGCTTCCAAAAATCCTGCAAGGTAACTAGGCTGTAGGGAGAGCACTGGGTTCACCGAGACACTTGCAGGTCGTGTCGGCCGAGTGTACCTACAAAACCAGCAAATGGTTGTGCAGGGACTTGAACCCGTGTCTCTCACCTCTGTCCTCTTTCATCTCCTTCTCACTTCCTGTCTGTATTTAGCCACATTCATTCACTAAGTGCTCCCTGAAGACCACAAGTATCCTTCCTCTGGGCATGTGGTCGACAGAAACGTAAAATTTTTGCTTTGCTCACCACCATGTTTGAAGGACATCTATGTGAACACCACTGATAGGATGGAGGGTCAAATAAAAAGGAACTCCAATTTCTAGACAGGAGCAGTTGGGAGCTAAGAGTGTATTTTGGAGTGACATGTTTACTTGAGTGTCCAAACTTCCCTCTTTAGGTGGTTATTACTTCACATTCGTGAAGATCATAAAACCCACAGATTTCAAAGGCCCAGATTCTTATTATTTCAGCAACTCAGTTGTTGAGGTGAGAGAAAATGAGAAGGACGTTGCTCCACCACTAAATCTATGGCTGGGCCTTGGTGAAAACAAACAAAAAGAATTCACGGTGGCCAGATAGTGCTATTTTCTACTGACTGTCTCTGGGGGCTCAAACAGAATGCATTTGTTTGATTGTTTGTTTTTCAGTTTCACTCGTGTAGGGTACTTGTCCCCACACCTTCAGCTTGTAGTTTGTCTGTGTCCTTGGATCTCAAGTGAGTCTCCTGTAAGGAAGCACGTAGGTTTCTTGAGTTTTCATCCGTTCTTTTAACCCTGTGTCTTTTGTTTGCAGCACTCAGAGCCTGACCTTTTATTCTGATGATTCAGTGCTGTGCCCTTATTGCACTTAAAAAATTTTTTTTGTTTTCATTAATCTACAATCACGTGAAGAACATTATGTTTACTATGCTCCCCCTTATCCAAGTCCACCAGCAAAAACCTGTTAAAGTCGCTGTCCATCAGCATAGTTGGATGCTTTAAACCCCTTCAGCATGTACCCCTTCAAAGACACCGATACAGTCGCTGTCAATCATGGAGTAGCAAGATGCTATATAACCTCTACTAGTCTTCTCTGTGTTGTACAGCACTCCCCATGTCCCGCGCGACCCCACGCAATATACATGGTAATCCTAATGCCCCCAATCTTTCTCCCCACACTTATCCCTCCCTTCAGAACCACCCTGTGCAGTCCTTTTCCCTTTGGCAACTTTTAGTCAACTCTCGGGTTCTGTGAGTATCCTGCTGTTTTTTTCCTTCAGTTTCTCTTTGTTGTTATACTCCACACATGAGAGATATCATTTGATATTGTCTTTCTCCGCCTGACCTATTTTTCTGAACATACTACTGTCTAGCTCCATCCACGTCATTGCAAATGGTAGGATTTGTTTTCTTCTTATGGCTGCTCACTGCACTTTGTAAACTGGATTTCATTCTTCCTTTTTGTTTGTAGTTTAGCTATGTGATTTCACCATTCATCTCCTGGTTATGAGCAACAGCTTTGTGTCAATCGATATGTATCTGTATCTATCTATCGCTCTGTCTGTCTGTATATCTATCTATCTTTCTATATATCCTTCTTTCTATCTCTCTATCCTCTCTATTTATCTATCCATCTATCTAGCTTCCTGTCTTCTATCATGTGTATAATCTATCGATCATCTGTCATCTATCTATCTGTCTGTCTATGAAACAATCTTCTTTCTGTCTGCCCATCTATCCTTATGTACAGAACAGTTAACTACATCACCTATGTCACTTCCCTACATTATGCTTTCAAAAACATTGCAAGGTCACTAGGCCGTAGGGAGAGCACTGGGCTCACTGAGACAATTGCAGATCGAATCAGCCGCGTGTGCTTACAAAACCAGTAAATGGTGGTGCAGGGACTTATACCCGTATCTCTGTCCTCTGTCCTCTTAAACCTCCTTCTCGCTTGCTAACTGTATTTAGCCACATTCATTGACTAAGTGCTCACTGAAGACCCCAAGTATACTTCCTCTGGGCCTGTTGTAGACAGAAAAGTATACTTGGTGCTTTACTCACCACCATGTTTGAGGGACATTGGCATGTTCACCACTGATAGGAGGAGGGACAAATAAAAAGGAACACCTATTTCTAGACAGGAGCATTTGGGAGCAAAGTGTGTGTTGTGGAGAGACGTGTTTGGTTGAGTGTCCAAACTTCCCTCTTTATGTGGTTATTACTTCTTTACAATCGTGGATATCATAAAACCCAGTGATTTCAAAAGCCCAGACGCATATTATTACAGCAATTCTTTTGTTGATGTGAGAAAAATGAGAAGGACATTGCAGTACCACTAAATCTATACCTGGGCACTGCTGATACCAAACAAAAGGAATTCACGGTGGCTAGGTAGGACTATTTTCTAGTGACTGTCTCTGGGGACTCAAACAGAATCCATTTGTTTCTTTGTTTCAAAGATTCACTTGTATAGGTTACCTGTCCCCGCCCCTTCAGCTTGTAGTTTGTCTGTGTCCTTGGATCACAAGTGAGTCTCCAGTAAGGGAGCACATAGGTGATCTTAAGTTTTCATCCGTCCTTCTAACCCTGTGTCTTTTGATTGGAGCAGTGAAAGCCTGTACTTTTATTCTGATATTTGATAGCTAGGCTCTTACAGCACTTTGAAATTTTTTTATTCTCATTAATATACAACCACATGCAGAACAATATGTTTACTAGTCTAACCCCTTCACCAAGTCATCGCCAAATCCCAGTTTCAGTCGCTGTCCGTCAGCGTGTCGTAAGATGCTCTAGAATCACTACTTGTCTTCTCTGTGTTGTATAGCCCTCCTAATGACCATTCACCCTACACATTATTCATGCTAATCCTAATGCCCCCATTCTTTTTCCCCGCCCTTATCAATCCCTTCCCACAAACACTACCCAGTCCCTTTCTCTTTGGTAACTGTTAGTCCACTCTCGGGTACTGTGTATATGCTGCTCTTTCTTCCTTCAGTTTTTCTTTGTTATCGTACTCCACACATGAGTTAAATGATTTCGTACATGTATTTCTCCGACTGGCCTATTTGACTGAGCATAATACCCTCTAGCTCCATCCAAGTTATTGTCAATGATAGGATTTGTTTTCTTCTTATGGCTGCTTATTGCACTTTTTAAACTGGATTTTATTCTTCTTTTTTGTTTGTAGTTTCTCTATGTGCTTCAACCATTGCTCTCATGGTTATGAGCAACAGCTTTGTGTTAATCGATATGAACCTATATTTATCTATCTGTCTGTCTATCAATCATTCAATCAATCAATCATCGTTCTGTCTGCCCATCTGTCCTTGTGTACAGAACAGTTAACCACATATCCAATGTCACTTTCCTACATTATGCTTCCAAAAATCCTGCAAGGTAACTAGGCTGTAGGGAGAGCACTGGGTTCACCGAGACACTTGCAGGTCGTGTCGGCCGAGTGTACCTACAAAACCAGCAAATGGTTGTGCAGGGACTTGAACCCGTGTCTCTCACCTCTGTCCTCTTTCATCTCCTTCTCACTTCCTGTCTGTATTTAGCCACATTCATTCACTAAGTGCTCCCTGAAGACCACAAGTATCCTTCCTCTGGGCATGTGGTCGACAGAAACGTAAAATTTTTGCTTTGCTCACCACCATGTTTGAAGGACATCTATGTGAACACCACTGATAGGATGGAGGGTCAAATAAAAAGGAACACCAATTTCTAGACAGGAGCAGTTGGGAGCTAAGAGTGTATTTTGGAGTGACATGTTTACTTGAGTGTCCAAACTTCCCTCTTTAGGTGGTTATTACTTCACATTCGTGAAGATCATAAAACCCACAGATTTCAAAGGCCCAGATTCTTATTATTTCAGCAACTCAGTTGTTGAGGTGAGAGAAAATGAGAAGGACGTTGCTCCACCACTAAATCTATGGCTGGGCCTTGGTGAAAACAAACAAAAAGAATTCACGGTGGCCAGATAGTGCTATTTTCTACTGACTGTCTCTGGGGGCTCAAACAGAATGCATTTGTTTGATTGTTTGTTTTTCAGTTTCACTCGTGTAGGGTACTTGTCCCCACACCTTCAGCTTGTAGTTTGTCTGTGTCCTTGGATCTCAAGTGAGTCTCCTGTAAGGAAGCACGTAGGTTTCTTGAGTTTTCATCCGTTCTTTTAACCCTGTGTCTTTTGTTTGCAGCACTCAGAGCCTGACCTTTTATTCTGATGATTCAGTGCTGTGCCCTTATTGCACTTAAAAAATTTTTTTTGTTTTCATTAATCTACAATCACGTGAAGAACATTATGTTTACTATGCTCCCCCTTATCCAAGTCCACCAGCAAAAACCTCTTAAAGTCGCTGTCCATCAGCATAGTTGGATGCTTTAAACCCCTTCAGCATGTACCCCTTCAAAGACACCGATACAGTCGCTGTCAATCATGGAGTAGCAAGATGCTATATAACCTCTACTAGTCTTCTCTGTGTTGTACAGCACTCCCCATGTCCCGCGCGACCCCACGCAATATACATGGTAATCCTAATGCCCCCAATCTTTCTCCCCACACTTATCCCTCCCTTCAGAACCACCCTGTGCAGTCCTTTTCCCTTTGGCAACTTTTAGTCAACTCTCGGGTTCTGTGAGTATCCTGCTGTTTTTTTCCTTCAGTTTCTCTTTGTTGTTATACTCCACACATGAGAGATATCATTTGATATTGTCTTTCTCCGCCTGACCTATTTTTCTGAACATACTACTGTCTAGCTCCATCCACGTCATTGCAAATGGTAGGATTTGTTTTCTTCTTATGGCTGCTCACTGCACTTTGTAAACTGGATTTCATTCTTCCTTTTTGTTTGTAGTTTAGCTATGTGATTTCACCATTCATCTCCTGGTTATGAGCAACAGCTTTGTGTCAATCGATATGTATCTGTATCTATCTATCGCTCTGTCTGTCTGTATATCTATCTATCTTTCTATATATCCTTCTTTCTATCTCTCTTTCCTCTCTATTTATCTATCCATCTATCTAGCTTCCTGTCTTCTATCATGTGTATAATCTATCGATCATCTGTCATCTATCTATCTGTCTGTCTATGAAACAATCTTCTTTCTGTCTGCCCATCTATCCTTATGTACAGAACAGTTAACTACATCACCTATGTCACTTCCCTACATTATGCTTTCAAAAACATTGCAAGGTCACTAGGCCGTAGGGAGAGCACTGGGCTCACTGAGACAATTGCAGATCGAATCAGCCGCGTGTGCTTACAAAACCAGTAAATGGTGGTGCAGGGACTTATACCCGTATCTCTGTCCTCTGTCCTCTTAAACCTCCTTCTCGCTTGCTAACTGTATTTAGCCACATTCATTGACTAAGTGCTCACTGAAGACCCCAAGTATACTTCCTCTGGGCCTGTTGTAGACAGAAAAGTATACTTGGTGCTTTACTCACCACCATGTTTGAGGGACATTGGCATGTTCACCACTGATAGGAGGAGGGACAAATAAAAAGGAACACCTATTTCTAGACAGGAGCATTTGGGAGCAAAGTGTGTGTTGTGGAGAGACGTGTTTGGTTGAGTGTCCAAACTTCCCTCTTTATGTGGTTATTACTTCTTTACAATCGTGGATATCATAAAACCCAGTGATTTCAAAAGCCCAGACGCATATTATTACAGCAATTCTTTTGTTGATGTGAGAAAAATGAGAAGGACATTGCAGTACCACTAAATCTATACCTGGGCACTGCTGATACCAAACAAAAGGAATTCACGGTGGCTAGGTAGGACTATTTTCTAGTGACTGTCTCTGGGGACTCAAACAGAATCCATTTGTTTCTTTGTTTCAATGATTCACTTGTATAGGTTACCTGTCCCCGCCCCTTCAGCTTGTAGTTTGTCTGTGTCCTTGGATCACAAGTGAGTCTCCAGTAAGGGAGCACTTAGGTGATCTTAAGTTTTCATCCGTCCTTCTAACCCTGTGTCTTTTGATTGGAGCAGTGAAAGCCTGTACTTTTATTCTGATATTTGATAGCTAGGCTCTTACAGCACTTTGAAATTTTTTTATTCTCATTAATATACAACCACATGCAGAACAATATGTTTACTAGTCTAACCCCTTCACCAAGTCATCGCCAAATCCCAGTTTCAGTCGCTGTCCGTCAGCGTGTCGTAAGATGCTCTAGAATCACTACTTGTCTTCTCTGTGTTGTATAGCCCTCCTAATGACCATTCACCCTACACATTATTCATGCTAATCCTAATGCCCCCATTCTTTTTCCCCGCCCTTATCAATCCCTTCCCACAAACACTACCCAGTCCCTTTCTCTTTGGTAACTGTTAGTCCACTCTCGGGTACTGTGTATATGCTGCTGTTTCTTCCTTCAGTTTTTCTTTGTTATCGTACTCCACACATGAGTTAAATGATTTGGTACATGTATTTCTCCGACTGGCCTATTTGACTGAGCATAATACCCTCTAGCTCCATCCAAGTTATTGTCAATGATAGGATTTGTTTTCTTCTTATGGCTGCTTATTGCACTTTTTAAACTGGATTTTATTCTTCTTTTTTGTTTGTAGTTTCTCTATGTGCTTCAACCATTGCTCTCATGGTTATGAGCAACAGCTTTGTGTTAATCGATATGAACCTATATTTATCTATCTGTCTGTCTATCAATCATTCAATCAATCAATCATCGTTCTGTCTGCCCATCTGTCCTTGTGTACAGAACAGTTAACCACATATCCAATGTCACTTCCCTACATTATGCTTCCAAAAATCCTGCAAGGTAACTAGGCTGTAGGGAGAGCACTGGGTTCACCGAGACACTTGCAGGTCGTGTCGGCCGAGTGTACCTACAAAACCAGCAAATGGTTGTGCAGGGACTTGAACCCGTGTCTCTCACCTCTGTCCTCTTTCATCTCCTTCTCACTTCCTGTCTGTATTTAGCCACATTCATTCACTAAGTGCTCCCTGAAGACCACAAGTATCCTTCCTCTGGGCATGTGGTCGACAGAAACGTAAAATTTTTGCTTTGCTCACCACCATGTTTGAAGGACATCTATGTGAACACCACTGATAGGATGGAGGGTCAAATAAAAAGGAACTCCAATTTCTAGACAGGAGCAGTTGGGAGCTAAGAGTGTATTTTGGAGTGACATGTTTACTTGAGTGTCCAAACTTCCCTCTTTAGGTGGTTATTACTTCACATTCGTGAAGATCATAAAACCCACAGATTTCAAAGGCCCAGATTCTTATTATTTCAGCAACTCAGTTGTTGAGGTGAGAGAAAATGAGAAGGACGTTGCTCCACCACTAAATCTATGGCTGGGCCTTGGTGAAAACAAACAAAAAGAATTCACGGTGGCCAGATAGTGCTATTTTCTACTGACTGTCTCTGGGGGCTCAAACAGAATGCATTTGTTTGATTGTTTGTTTTTCAGTTTCACTCGTGTAGGGTACTTGTCCCCACACCTTCAGCTTGTAGTTTGTCTGTGTCCTTGGATCTCAAGTGAGTCTCCTGTAAGGAAGCACGTAGGTTTCTTGAGTTTTCATCCGTTCTTTTAACCCTGTGTCTTTTGTTTGCAGCACTCAGAGCCTGACCTTTTATTCTGATGATTCAGTGCTGTGCCCTTATTGCACTTAAAAAATTTTTTTTGTTTTCATTAATCTACAATCACGTGAAGAACATTATGTTTACTATGCTCCCCCTTATCCAAGTCCACCAGCAAAAACCTCTTAAAGTCGCTGTCCATCAGCATAGTTGGATGCTTTAAACCCCTTCAGCATGTACCCCTTCAAAGACACCGATACAGTCGCTGTCAATCATGGAGTAGCAAGATGCTATATAACCTCTACTAGTCTTCTCTGTGTTGTACAGCACTCCCCATGTCCCGCGCGACCCCACGCAATATACATGGTAATCCTAATGCCCCCAATCTTTCTCCCCACACTTATCCCTCCCTTCAGAACCACCCTGTGCAGTCCTTTTCCCTTTGGCAACTTTTAGTCAACTCTCGGGTTCTGTGAGTATCCTGCTGTTTTTTTCCTTCAGTTTCTCTTTGTTGTTATACTCCACACATGAGAGATATCATTTGATATTGTCTTTCTCCGCCTGACCTATTTTTCTGAACATACTACTGTCTAGCTCCATCCACGTCATTGCAAATGGTAGGATTTGTTTTCTTCTTATGGCTGCTCACTGCACTTTGTAAACTGGATTTCATTCTTCCTTTTTGTTTGTAGTTTAGCTATGTGATTTCACCATTCATCTCCTGGTTATGAGCAACAGCTTTGTGTCAATCGATATGTATCTGTATCTATCTATCGCTCTGTCTGTCTGTATATCTATCTATCTTTCTACATATCCTTCTTTCTATCTCTCTATCCTCTCTATTTATCTATCCATCTATCTAGCTTCCTGTCTTCTATCATGTGTATAATCTATCGATCATCTGTCATCTATCTATCTGTCTGTCTATGAAACAATCTTCTTTCTGTCTGCCCATCTATCCTTATGTACAGAACAGTTAACTACATCACCTATGTCACTTCCCTACATTATGCTTTCAAAAACATTGCAAGGTCACTAGGCCGTAGGGAGAGCACTGGGCTCACTGAGACAATTGCAGATCGAATCAGCCGCGTGTGCTTACAAAACCAGTAAATGGTGGTGCAGGGACTTATACCCGTATCTCTGTCCTCTGTCCTCTTAAACCTCCTTCTCGCTTGCTAACTGTATTTAGCCACATTCATTGACTAAGTGCTCACTGAAGACCCCAAGTATACTTCCTCTGGGCCTGTTGTAGACAGAAAAGTATACTTGGTGCTTTACTCACCACCATGTTTGAGGGACATTGGCATGTTCACCACTGATAGGAGGAGGGACAAATAAAAAGGAACACCTATTTCTAGACAGGAGCATTTGGGAGCAAAGTGTGTGTTGTGGAGAGACGTGTTTGGTTGAGTGTCCAAACTTCCCTCTTTATGTGGTTATTACTTCTTTACAATCGTGGATATCATAAAACCCAGTGATTTCAAAAGCCCAGACGCATATTATTACAGCAATTCTTTTGTTGATGTGAGAAAAATGAGAAGGACATTGCAGTACCACTAAATCTATACCTGGGCACTGCTGATACCAAACAAAAGGAATTCACGGTGGCTAGGTAGGACTATTTTCTAGTGACTGTCTCTGGGGACTCAAACAGAATCCATTTGTTTCTTTGTTTCAATGATTCACTTGTATAGGTTACCTGTCCCCGCCCCTTCAGCTTGTAGTTTGTCTGTGTCCTTGGATCACAAGTGAGTCTCCAGTAAGGGAGCACTTAGGTGATCTTAAGTTTTCATCCGTCCTTCTAACCCTGTGTCTTTTGATTGGAGCAGTGAAAGCCTGTACTTTTATTCTGATATTTGATAGCTAGGCTCTTACAGCACTTTGAAATTTTTTTATTCTCATTAATATACAACCACATGCAGAACAATATGTTTACTAGTCTAACCCCTTCACCAAGTCATCGCCAAATCCCAGTTTCAGTCGCTGTCCGTCAGCGTGTCGTAAGATGCTCTAGAATCACTACTTGTCTTCTCTGTGTTGTATAGCCCTCCTAATGACCATTCACCCTACACATTATTCATGCTAATCCTAATGCCCCCATTCTTTTTCCCCGCCCTTATCAATCCCTTCCCACAAACACTACCCAGTCCCTTTCTCTTTGGTAACTGTTAGTCCACTCTCGGGTACTGTGTATATGCTGCTGTTTCTTCCTTCAGTTTTTCTTTGTTATCGTACTCCACACATGAGTTAAATGATTTGGTACATGTATTTCTCCGACTGGCCTATTTGACTGAGCATAATACCCTCTAGCTCCATCCAAGTTATTGTCAATGATAGGATTTGTTTTCTTCTTATGGCTGCTTATTGCACTTTTTAAACTGGATTTTATTCTTCTTTTTTGTTTGTAGTTTCTCTATGTGCTTCAACCATTGCTCTCATGGTTATGAGCAACAGCTTTGTGTTAATCGATATGAACCTATATTTATCTATCTGTCTGTCTATCAATCATTCAATCAATCAATCATCGTTCTGTCTGCCCATCTGTCCTTGTGTACAGAACAGTTAACCACATATCCAATGTCACTTTCCTACATTATGCTTCCAAAAATCCTGCAAGGTAACTAGGCTGTAGGGAGAGCACTGGGTTCACCGAGACACTTGCAGGTCGTGTCGGCCGAGTGTACCTACAAAACCAGCAAATGGTTGTGCAGGGACTTGAACCCGTGTCTCTCACCTCTGTCCTCTTTCATCTCCTTCTCACTTCCTGTCTGTATTTAGCCACATTCATTCACTAAGTGCTCCCTGAAGACCACAAGTATCCTTCCTCTGGGCATGTGGTCGACAGAAACGTAAAATTGTTGCTTTGCTCACCACCATGTTTGAAGGACATCTATGTGAACACCACTGATAGGATGGAGGGTCAAATAAAAAGGAACACCAATTTCTAGACAGGAGCAGTTGGGAGCTAAGAGTGTATTTTGGAGTGACATGTTTACTTGAGTGTCCAAACTTCCCTCTTTAGGTGGTTATTACTTCACATTCGTGAAGATCATAAAACCCACAGATTTCAAAGGCCCAGATTCTTATTATTTCAGCAACTCAGTTGTTGAGGTGAGAGAAAATGAGAAGGACGTTGCTCCACCACTAAATCTATGGCTGGGCCTTGGTGAAAACAAACAAAAAGAATTCACGGTAGCCAGATAGTGCTATTTTCTACTGACTGTCTCTGGGGGCTCAAACAGAATGCATTTGTTTGATTGTTTGTTTTTCAGTTTCACTCGTGTAGGGTACTTGTCCCCACACCTTCAGCTTGTAGTTTGTCTGTGTCCTTGGATCTCAAGTGAGTCTCCTGTAAGGAAGCACGTAGGTTTCTTGAGTTTTCATCCGTTCTTTTAACCCTGTGTCTTTTGTTTGCAGCACTCAGAGCCTGACCTTTTATTCTGATGATTCAGTGCTGTGCCCTTATTGCACTTAAAAAATTTTTTTTGTTTTCATTAATCTACAATCACGTGAAGAACATTATGTTTACTATGCTCCCCCTTATCCAAGTCCACCAGCAAAAACCTGTTAAAGTCGCTGTCCATCAGCATAGTTGGATGCTTTAAACCCCTTCAGCATGTACCCCTTCAAAGACACCGATACAGTAGCTGTCAATCATGGAGTAGCAAGATGCTATATAACCTCTACTAGTCTTCTCTGTGTTGTACAGCACTCCCCATGTCCCGCGCGACCCCACGCAATATACATGGTAATCCTAATGCCCCCAATCTTTCTCCCCACACTTATCCCTCCCTTCAGAACCACCCTGTGCAGTCCTTTTCCCTTTGGCAACTTTTAGTCAACTCTCGGGTTCTGTGAGTATCCTGCTGTTTTTTTCCTTCAGTTTCTCTTTGTTGTTATACTCCACACATGAGAGATATCATTTGATATTGTCTTTCTCCGCCTGACCTATTTTTCTGAACATACTACTGTCTAGCTCCATCCACGTCATTGCAAATGGTAGGATTTGTTTTCTTCTTATGGCTGCTCACTGCACTTTGTAAACTGGATTTCATTCTTCCTTTTTGTTTGTAGTTTAGCTATGTGATTTCACCATTCATCTCCTGGTTATGAGCAACAGCTTTGTGTCAATCGATATGTATCTGTATCTATCTATCGCTCTGTCTGTCTGTATATCTATCTATCTTTCTACATATCCTTCTTTCTATCTCTCTATCCTCTCTATTTATCTATCCATCTATCTAGCTTCCTGTCTTCTATCATGTGTATAATCTATCGATCATCTGTCATCTATCTATCTGTCTGTCTATGAAACAATCTTCTTTCTGTCTGCCCATCTATCCTTATGTACAGAACAGTTAACTACATCACCTATGTCACTTCCCTACATTATGCTTTCAAAAACATTGCAAGGTCACTAGGCCGTAGGGAGAGCACTGGGCTCACTGAGACAATTGCAGATCGAATCAGCCGCGTGTGCTTACAAAACCAGTAAATGGTGGTGCAGGGACTTATACCCGTATCTCTGTCCTCTGTCCTCTTAAACCTCCTTCTCGCTTGCTAACTGTATTTAGCCACATTCATTGACTAAGTGCTCACTGAAGACCCCAAGTATACTTCCTCTGGGCCTGTTGTAGACAGAAAAGTATACTTGGTGCTTTACTCACCACCATGTTTGAGGGACATTGGCATGTTCACCACTGATAGGAGGAGGGACAAATAAAAAGGAACACCTATTTCTAGACAGGAGCATTTGGGAGCAAAGTGTGTGTTGTGGAGAGACGTGTTTGGTTGAGTGTCCAAACTTCCCTCTTTATGTGGTTATTACTTCTTTACAATCGTGGATATCATAAAACCCAGTGATTTCAAAAGCCCAGACGCATATTATTACAGCAATTCTTTTGTTGATGTGAGAAAAATGAGAAGGACATTGCAGTACCACTAAATCTATACCTGGGCACTGCTGATACCAAACAAAAGGAATTCACGGTGGCTAGGTAGGACTATTTTCTAGTGACTGTCTCTGGGGACTCAAACAGAATCCATTTGTTTCTTTGTTTCAATGATTCACTTGTATAGGTTACCTGTCCCCGCCCCTTCAGCTTGTAGTTTGTCTGTGTCCTTGGATCACAAGTGAGTCTCCAGTAAGGGAGCACTTAGGTGATCTTAAGTTTTCATCCGTCCTTCTAACCCTGTGTCTTTTGATTGGAGCAGTGAAAGCCTGTACTTTTATTCTGATATTTGATAGCTAGGCTCTTACAGCACTTTGAAATTTTTTTATTCTCATTAATATACAACCACATGCAGAACAATATGTTTACTAGTCTAACCCCTTCACCAAGTCATCGCCAAATCCCAGTTTCAGTCGCTGTCCGTCAGCGTGTCGTAAGATGCTCTAGAATCACTACTTGTCTTCTCTGTGTTGTATAGCCCTCCTAATGACCATTCACCCTACACATTATTCATGCTAATCCTAATGCCCCCATTCTTTTTCCCCGCCCTTATCAATCCCTTCCCACAAACACTACCCAGTCCCTTTCTCTTTGGTAACTGTTAGTCCACTCTCGGGTACTGTGTATATGCTGCTGTTTCTTCCTTCAGTTTTTCTTTGTTATCGTACTCCACACATGAGTTAAATGATTTGGTACATGTATTTCTCCGACTGGCCTATTTGACTGAGCATAATACCCTCTAGCTCCATCCAAGTTATTGTCAATGATAGGATTTGTTTTCTTCTTATGGCTGCTTATTGCACTTTTTAAACTGGATTTTATTCTTCTTTTTTGTTTGTAGTTTCTCTATGTGCTTCAACCATTGCTCTCATGGTTATGAGCAACAGCTTTGTGTTAATCGATATGAACCTATATTTATCTATCTGTCTGTCTATCAATCATTCAATCAATCAATCATCGTTCTGTCTGCCCATCTGTCCTTGTGTACAGAACAGTTAACCACATATCCAATGTCACTTTCCTACATTATGCTTCCAAAAATCCTGCAAGGTAACTAGGCTGTAGGGAGAGCACTGGGTTCACCGAGACACTTGCAGGTCGTGTCGGCCGAGTGTACCTACAAAACCAGCAAATGGTTGTGCAGGGACTTGAACCCGTGTCTCTCACCTCTGTCCTCTTTCATCTCCTTCTCACTTCCTGTCTGTATTTAGCCACATTCATTCACTAAGTGCTCCCTGAAGACCACAAGTATCCTTCCTCTGGGCATGTGGTCGACAGAAACGTAAAATTGTTGCTTTGCTCACCACCATGTTTGAAGGACATCTATGTGAACACCACTGATAGGATGGAGGGTCAAATAAAAAGGAACACCAATTTCTAGACAGGAGCAGTTGGGAGCTAAGAGTGTATTTTGGAGTGACATGTTTACTTGAGTGTCCAAACTTCCCTCTTTAGGTGGTTATTACTTCACATTCGTGAAGATCATAAAACCCACAGATTTCAAAGGCCCAGATTCTTATTATTTCAGCAACTCAGTTGTTGAGGTGAGAGAAAATGAGAAGGACGTTGCTCCACCACTAAATCTATGGCTGGGCCTTGGTGAAAACAAACAAAAAGAATTCACGGTAGCCAGATAGTGCTATTTTCTACTGACTGTCTCTGGGGGCTCAAACAGAATGCATTTGTTTGATTGTTTGTTTTTCAGTTTCACTCGTGTAGGGTACTTGTCCCCACACCTTCAGCTTGTAGTTTGTCTGTGTCCTTGGATCTCAAGTGAGTCTCCTGTAAGGAAGCACGTAGGTTTCTTGAGTTTTCATCCGTTCTTTTAACCCTGTGTCTTTTGTTTGCAGCACTCAGAGCCTGACCTTTTATTCTGATGATTCAGTGCTGTGCCCTTATTGCACTTAAAAAATTTTTTTTGTTTTCATTAATCTACAATCACGTGAAGAACATTATGTTTACTATGCTCCCCCTTATCCAAGTCCACCAGCAAAAACCTGTTAAAGTCGCTGTCCATCAGCATAGTTGGATGCTTTAAACCCCTTCAGCATGTACCCCTTCAAAGACACCGATACAGTAGCTGTCAATCATGGAGTAGCAAGATGCTATATAACCTCTACTAGTCTTCTCTGTGTTGTACAGCACTCCCCATGTCCCGCGCGACCCCACGCAATATACATGGTAATCCTAATGCCCCCAATCTTTCTCCCCACACTTATCCCTCCCTTCAGAACCACCCTGTGCAGTCCTTTTCCCTTTGGCAACTTTTAGTCAACTCTCGGGTTCTGTGAGTATCCTGCTGTTTTTTTCCTTCAGTTTCTCTTTGTTGTTATACTCCACACATGAGAGATATCATTTGATATTGTCTTTCTCCGCCTGACCTATTTTTCTGAACATACTACTGTCTAGCTCCATCCACGTCATTGCAAATGGTAGGATTTGTTTTCTTCTTATGGCTGCTCACTGCACTTTGTAAACTGGATTTCATTCTTCCTTTTTGTTTGTAGTTTAGCTATGTGATTTCACCATTCATCTCCTGGTTATGAGCAACAGCTTTGTGTCAATCGATATGTATCTGTATCTATCTATCGCTCTGTCTGTCTGTATATCTATCTATCTTTCTACATATCCTTCTTTCTATCTCTCTATCCTCTCTATTTATCTATCCATCTATCTAGCTTCCTGTCTTCTATCATGTGTATAATCTATCGATCATCTGTCATCTATCTATCTGTCTGTCTATGAAACAATCTTCTTTCTGTCTGCCCATCTATCCTTATGTACAGAACAGTTAACTACATCACCTATGTCACTTCCCTACATTATGCTTTCAAAAACATTGCAAGGTCACTAGGCCGTAGGGAGAGCACTGGGCTCACTGAGACAATTGCAGATCGAATCAGCCGCGTGTGCTTACAAAACCAGTAAATGGTGGTGCAGGGACTTATACCCGTATCTCTGTCCTCTGTCCTCTTAAACCTCCTTCTCGCTTGCTAACTGTATTTAGCCACATTCATTGACTAAGTGCTCACTGAAGACCCCAAGTATACTTCCTCTGGGCCTGTTGTAGACAGAAAAGTATACTTGGTGCTTTACTCACCACCATGTTTGAGGGACATTGGCATGTTCACCACTGATAGGAGGAGGGACAAATAAAAAGGAACACCGATTTCTAGACAGGAGCATTTGGGAGCAAAGTGTGTGTTGTGGAGAGACGTGTTTGGTTGAGTGTCCAAACTTCCCTCTTTATGTGGTTATTACTTCTTTACAATCGTGGATATCATAAAACCCAGTGATTTCCAAAGCCCAGACGCATATTATTACAGCAATTCTTTTGTTGATGTGAGAAAAATGAGAAGGACATTGCAGTACCACTAAATCTATACCTGGGCACTGCTGATACCAAACAAAAGGAATTCACGGTGGCTAGGTAGGACTATTTTCTAGTGACTGTCTCTGGGGACTCAAACAGAATCCATTTGTTTCTTTGTTTCAATGATTCACTTGTATAGGTTACCTGTCCCCGCCCCTTCAGCTTGTAGTTTGTCTGTGTCCTTGGATCACAAGTGAGTCTCCAGTAAGGGAGCACTTAGGTGATCTTAAGTTTTCATCCGTCCTTCTAACCCTGTGTCTTTTGATTGGAGCAGTGAAAGCCTGTACTTTTATTCTGATATTTGATAGCTAGGCTCTTACAGCACTTTGAAATTTTTTTATTCTCATTAATATACAACCACATGCAGAACAATATGTTTACTAGTCTAACCCCTTCACCAAGTCATCGCCAAATCCCAGTTTCAGTCGCTGTCCGTCAGCGTGTCGTAAGATGCTCTAGAATCACTACTTGTCTTCTCTGTGTTGTATAGCCCTCCTAATGACCATTCACCCTACACATTATTCATGCTAATCCTAATGCCCCCATTCTTTTTCCCCGCCCTTATCAATCCCTTCCCACAAACACTACCCAGTCCCTTTCTCTTTGGTAACTGTTAGTCCACTCTCGGGTACTGTGTATATGCTGCTCTTTCTTCCTTCAGTTTTTCTTTGTTATCGTACTCCACACATGAGTTAAATGATTTGGTACATGTATTTCTCCGACTGGCCTATTTGACTGAGCATAATACCCTCTAGCTCCATCCAAGTTATTGTCAATGATAGGATTTGTTTTCTTCTTATGGCTGCTTATTGCACTTTTTAAACTGGATTTTATTCTTCTTTTTTGTTTGTAGTTTCTCTATGTGCTTCAACCATTGCTCTCATGGTTATGAGCAACAGCTTTGTGTTAATCGATATGAACCTATATTTATCTATCTGTCTGTCTATCAATCATTCAATCAATCAATCATCGTTCTGTCTGCCCATCTGTCCTTGTGTACAGAACAGTTAACCACATATCCAATGTCACTTTCCTACATTATGCTTCCAAAAATCCTGCAAGGTAACTAGGCTGTAGGGAGAGCACTGGGTTCACCGAGACACTTGCATGTCGTGTCGGCCGAGTGTACCTACAAAACCAGCAAATGGTTGTGCAGGGACTTGAACCCGTGCCTCTCCCCTCTGTCCTCTTTCATCTCCTTCTCACTTCCTGTCTGTATTTAGCCACATTCATTCACTAAGTGCTCCCTGAAGACCACAAGTATCCTTCCTCTGGGCATGTGGTCGACAGAAACGTAAAATTGTTGCTTTGCTCACCACCATGTTTGAAGGACATCTATGTGAACACCACTGATAGGATGGAGGGTCAAATAAAAAGGAACACCAATTTCTAGACAGGAGCAGTTGGGAGCTAAGAGTGTATTTTGGAGTGACATGTTTACTTGAGTGTCCAAACTTCCCTCTTTAGATGGTTATTACTTCACATTCGTGAAGATCATAAAACCCACAGATTTCAAAGGCCCAGATTCTTATTATTTCAGCAACTCAGTTGTTGAGGTGAGAGAAAATGAGAAGGACGTTGCTCCACCACTAAATCTATGGCTGGGCCTTGGTGAAAACAAACAAAAAGAATTCACGGTGGCCAGATAGTGCTATTTTCTACTGACTGTCTCTGGGGGCTCAAACAGAATCCATTTGTTTGATTGTTTGTTTTTCAGTTTCACTCGTGTAGGGTACTTGTCCCCACACCTTCAGCTTGTAGTTTGTCTGTGTCCTTGGATCTCAAGTGAGTCTCCTGTAAGGAAGCACGTAGGTTTCTTGAGTTTTCATCCGTTCTTTTAACCCTGTGTCTTTTGTTTGCAGCACTCAGAGCCTGACCTTTTATTCTGATGATTCAGTGCTGTGCCCTTATTGCACTTAAAAAATTTTTTTTGTTTTCATTAATCTACAATCACGTGAAGAACATTATGTTTACTATGCTCCCCCTTATCCAAGTCCACCAGCAAAAACCTGTTAAAGTCGCTGTCCATCAGCATAGTTGGATGCTTTAAACCCCTTCAGCATGTACCCCTTCAAAGACACCGATACAGTCGCTGTCAATCATGGAGTAGCAAGATGCTATATAACCTCTACTAGTCTTCTCTGTGTTGTACAGCACTCCCCATGTCCCGCGCGACCCCACGCAATATACATGGTAATCCTAATGCCCCCAATCTTTCTCCCCACACTTATCCCTCCCTTCAGAACCACCCTGTGCAGTCCTTTTCCCTTTGGCAACTTTTAGTCAACTCTCGGGTTCTGTGAGTATCCTGCTGTTTTTTTCCTTCAGTTTCTCTTTGTTGTTATACTCCACACATGAGAGATATCATTTGATATTGTCTTTCTCCGCCTGACCTATTTTTCTGAACATACTACTGTCTAGCTCCATCCACGTCATTGCAAATGGTAGGATTTGTTTTCTTCTTATGGCTGCTCACTGCACTTTGTAAACTGGATTTCATTCTTCCTTTTTTGTAGTTTAGCTATGTGATTTCACCATTCATCTCCTGGTTATGAGCAACAGCTTTGTGTCAATCGATATGTATCTGTATCTATCTATCGCTCTGTCTGTCTGTATATCTATCTATCTTTCTATATATCGTTTCTATCTCTCTATCCTCTCTATTTATCTATCCATCTATCTAGCTTCCTGTCTTCTATCATGTGTATAATCTATCGATCATCTGTCATCTATCTATCTGTCTGTCTATGAAACAATCTTCTTTCTGTCTGCCCATCTATCCTTATGTACAGAACAGTTAACTACATCACCTATGTCACTTCCCTACATTATGCTTTCAAAAACATTGCAAGGTCACTAGGCCGTAGGGAGAGCACTGGGCTCACTGAGACAATTGCAGATCGAATCAGCCGCGTGTGCTTACAAAACCAGTAAATGGTGGTGCAGGGACTTATACCCGTATATCTGTCCTCTGTCCTCTTAAACCTCCTTCTCGCTTGCTAACTGTATTTAGCCACATTCATTGACTAAGTGCTCACTGAAGACCCCAAGTATACTTCCTCTGGGCCTGTTGTAGACAGAAAAGTATACTTGGTGCTTTACTCACCACCATGTTTGAGGGACATTGGCATGTTCACCACTGATAGGAGGAGGGACAAATAAAAAGGAACACCTATTTCTAGACAGGAGCATTTGGGAGCAAAGTGTGTGTTGTGGAGAGACGTGTTTGGTTGAGTGTCCAAACTTCCCTCTTTATGTGGTTATTACTTCTTTACAATCGTGGATATCATAAAACCCAGTGATTTCAAAAGCCCAGACGCATATTATTACAGCAATTCTTTTGTTGATGTGAGAAAAATGAGAAGGACATTGCAGTACCACTAAATCTATACCTGGGCACTGCTGATACCAAACAAAAGGAATTCACGGTGGCTAGGTAGGACTATTTTCTAGTGACTGTCTCTGGGGACTCAAACAGAATCCATTTGTTTCTTTGTTTCAATGATTCACTTGTATAGGTTACCTGTCCCCGCCCCTTCAGCTTGTAGTTTGTCTGTGTCCTTGGATCACAAGTGAGTCTCCAGTAAGGGAGCACTTAGGTGATCTTTAGTTTTCATCCGTCCTTCTAACCCTGTGTCTTTTGATTGGAGCAGTGAAAGCCTGTACTTTTATTCTGATATTTGATAGCTAGGCTCTTACAGCACTTTGAAATTTTTTTATTCTCATTAATATACAACCACATGCAGAACAATATGTTTACTAGTCTAACCCCTTCACCAAGTCATCGCCAAATCCCAGTTTCAGTCGCTGTCCGTCAGCGTGTCGTAAGATGCTCTAGAATCACTACTTGTCTTCTCTGTGTTGTATAGCCCTCCTAATGACCATTCACCCTACACATTATTCATGCTAATCCTAATGCCCCCATTCTTTTCCCCGACCTTATCAATCCCTTCCCACAAACACTACCCAGTCCCTTTCTCTTTGGTAACTGTTAGTCCACTCTCGGGTACTGTGTATATGCTGCTGTTTCTTCCTTCAGTTTTTCTTTGTTATCGTACTCCACACATGAGTTAAATGATTTGGTACATGTATTTCTCCGACTGGCCTATTTGACTGAGCATAATACCCTCTAGCTCCATCCAAGTTATTGTCAATGATAGGATTTGTTTTCTTCTTATGGCTGCTTATTGCACTTTTTAAACTGGATTTTATTCTTCTTTTTTGTTTGTAGTTTCTCTATGTGCTTCAACCATTGCTCTCATGGTTATGAGCAACAGCTTTGTGTTAATCGATATGAACCTATATTTATCTATCTGTCTGTCTATCAATCATTCAATCAATCAATCATCGTTCTGTCTGCCCATCTGTCCTTGTGTACAGAACAGTTAACCACATATCCAATGTCACTTTCCTACATTATGCTTCCAAAAATCCTGCAAGGTAACTAGGCTGTAGGGAGAGCACTGGGTTCACCGAGACACTTGCAGGTCGTGTCGGCCGAGTGTACCTACAAAACCAGCAAATGGTTGTGCAGGGACTTGAACCCGTGTCTCTCACCTCTGTCCTCTTTCATCTCCTTCTCACTTCCTGTCTGTATTTAGCCACATTCATTCACTAAGTGCTCCCTGAAGACCACAAGTATCCTTCCTCTGGGCATGTGGTCGACAGAAACGTAAAATTGTTGCTTTGCTCACCACCATGTTTGAAGGACATCTATGTGAACACCACTGATAGGATGGAGGGTCAAATAAAAAGGAACACCAATTTCTAGACAGGAGCAGTTGGGAGCTAAGAGTGTATTTTGGAGTGACATGTTTACTTGAGTGTCCAAACTTCCCTCTTTAGGTGGTTATTACTTCACATTCGTGAAGATCATAAAACCCACAGATTTCAAAGGCCCAGATTCTTATTATTTCAGCAACTCAGTTGTTGAGGTGAGAGAAAATGAGAAGGACGTTGCTCCACCACTAAATCTATGGCTGGGCCTTGGTGAAAACAAACAAAAAGAATTCACGGTGGCCAGATAGTGCTATTTTCTACTGACTGTCTCTGGGGGCTCAAACAGAATGCATTTGTTTGATTGTTTGTTTTTCAGTTTCACTCGTGTAGGGTACTTGTCCCCACACCTTCAGCTTGTAGTTTGTCTGTGTCCTTGGATCTCAAGTGAGTCTCCTGTAAGGAAGCACGTAGGTTTCTTGAGTTTTCATCCGTTCTTTTAACCCTGTGTCTTTTGTTTGCAGCACTCAGAGCCTGACCTTTTATTCTGATGATTCAGTGCTGTGCCCTTATTGCACTTAAAAAATTTTTTTTGTTTTCATTAATCTACAATCACGTGAAGAACATTATGTTTACTATGCTCCCCCTTATCCAAGTCCACCAGCAAAAACCTCTTAAAGTCGCTGTCCATCAGCATAGTTGGATGCTTTAAACCCCTTCAGCATGTAGCCCTTCAAAGACACCGATACAGTCGCTGTCAATCATGGAGTAGCAAGATGCTATATAACCTCTACTAGTCTTCTCTGTGTTGTACAGCACTCCCCATGTCCCGCGCGACCCCACGCAATATACATGGTAATCCTAATGCCCCCAATCTTTCTCCCCACACTTATCCCTCCCTTCAGAACCACCCTGTGCAGTCCTTTTCCCTTTGGCAACTTTTAGTCAACTCTCGGGTTCTGTGAGTATCCTGCTGTTTTTTTCCTTCAGTTTCTCTTTGTTGTTATACTCCACACAGGAGAGATATCATTTGATATTGTCTTTCCCGCCTGACCTATTTTTCTGAACATACTACTGTCTAGCTCCATCCACGTCATTGCAAATGGTAGGATTTGTTTTCTTCTTATGGCTGCTCACTGCACTTTGTAAACTGGATTTCATTCTTCCTTTTTGTTTGTAGTTTAGCTATGTGATTTCACCATTCATCTCCTGGTTATGAGCAACAGCTTTGTGTCAATCGATATGTATCTGTATCTATCTATCGCTCTGTCTGTCTGTATATCTATCTATCTTTCTATATATCCTTCTTTCTATCTCTCTATCCTCTCTATTTATCTATCCATCTATCTAGCTTCCTGTCTTCTATCATGTGTATAATCTATCGATCATATGTCATCTATCTATCTGTCTGTCTATGAAACAATCTTCTTTATTTCTGCCCATCTATCCTTATGTACAGAACAGTTAACTACATCACCTATGTCACTTCCCTACATTATGCTTTCAAAAACATTGCAAGGTCACTAGGCCGTAGGGAGAGCACTGGGCTCACTGAGACAATTGCAGATCGAATCAGCCGCGTGTGCTTACAAAACCAGTAAATGGTGGTGCAGGGACTTATACCCGTATCTCTGTCCTCTGTCCACTTAAACCTCCTTCTCGCTTGCTAACTGTATTTAGCCACATTCATTGACTAAGTGCTCACTGAAGACCCCAAGTATATTTCCTCTGGGCCTGTTGTAGACAGAAAAGTATACTTGGTGCTTTACTCACCACCATGTTTGAGGGACATTGGCATGTTCACCACTGATAGGAGGAGGGACAAATAAAAAGGAACACCTATTTCTAGACAGGAGCATTTGGGAGCAAAGTGTGTGTTGTGGAGAGACGTGTTTGGTTGAGTGTCCAAACTTCCCTCTTTATGTGGTTATTACTTCTTTACAATCGTGGATATCATAAAACCCAGTGATTTCAAAAGCCCAGACGCATATTATTACAGCAATTCTTTTGTTGATGTGAGAAAAATGAGAAGGACATTGCAGTACCACTAAATCTATACCTGGGCACTGCTGATACCAAACAAAAGGAATTCACGGTGGCTAGGTAGGACTATTTTCTAGTGACTGTCTCTGGGGACTCAAACAGAATCCATTTGTTTCTTTGTTTCAATGATTCACTTGTATAGGTTACCTGTCCCCGCCCCTTCAGCTTGTAGTTTGTCTGTGTCCTTGGATCACAAGTGAGTCTCCAGTAAGGGAGCACTTAGGTGATCTTTAGTTTTCATCCGTCCTTCTAACCCTGTGTCTTTTGATTGGAGCAGTGAAAGCCTGTACTTTTATTCTGATATTTGATAGCTAGGATCTTACAGCACTTTGAAATTTTTTTATTCTCATTAATATACAACCACATGCAGAACAATATGTTTACTAGTCTAACCCCTTCACCAAGTCATCGCCAAATCCCAGTTTCAGTCGTTGTCCGTCAGCGTGTCGTAAGATGCTCTAGAATCACTACTTGTCTTCTCTGTGTTGTATAGCCCTCCTAATGACCATTCACCCTACACATTATTCATGCTAATCCTAATGCCCCCATTCTTTTCCCCGACCTTATCAATCCCTTCCCACAAACACTACCCAGTCCCTTTCTCTTTGGTAACTGTTAGTCCACTCTCGGGTACTGTGTATATGCTGCTGTTTCTTCCTTCAGTTTTTCTTTGTTATCGTACTCCACACATGAGTTAAATGATTTGGTACATGTATTTCTCCGACTGGCCTATTTGACTGAGCATAATACCCTCTAGCTCCATCCAAGTTATTGTCAATGATAGGATTTGTTTTCTTCTTATGGCTGCTTATTGCACTTTTTAAACTGGATTTTATTCTTCTTTTTTGTTTGTAGTTTCTCTATGTGCTTCAACCATTGCTCTCATGGTTATGAGCAACAGCTTTGGGTTAATCGATATGAACCTATATTTATCTATCTGTCTGTCTATCAATCATTCAATCAATCAATCATCGTTCTGTCTGCCCATCTGTCCTTGTGTACAGAACAGTTAACCACATATCCAATGTCACTTTCCTACATTATGCTTCCAAAAATCCTGCAAGGTAACTAGGCTGTAGGGAGAGCACTGGGTTCACCGAGACACTTGCAGGTCGTGTCGTCCGAGTGTACATACAAAACCAGCAAATGGTTGTGCAGGGACTTGAACCCGTGTCTCTCACCTCTGTCCTCTTTCATCTCCTTCTCACTTCCTGTCTGTATTTAGCCACATTCATTCACTAAGTGCTCCCTGAAGACCACAAGTATCCTTCCTCTGGGCATGTGGTCGACAGAAACGTAAAATTGTTGCTTTGCTCACCACCATGTTTGAAGGACATCTATGTGAACACCACTGATAGGATGGAGGGTCAAATAAAAAGGAACACCAATTTCTAGACAGGAGCAGTTGGGAGCTAAGAGTGTATTTTGGAGTGTCATGTTTACTTGAGTGTCCAAACTTCCCTCTTTAGGTGGTTATTACTTCACATTCGTGAAGATCATAAAACCCACAGATTTCAAAGGCCCAGATTCTTATTATTTCAGCAACTCAGTTGTTGAGGTGAGAGAAAATGAGAAGGACGTTGCTCCACCACTAAATCTATGGCTGGGCCTTGGTGAAAACAAACAAAAAGAATTCACGGTGGCCAGATAGTGCTATTTTCTACTGACTGTCTCTGGGGGCTCAAACAGAATCCATTTGTTTGATTGCTTGTTTTTCAGTTTCACTCGTGTAGGGTACTTGTCCCCACACCTTCAGCTTGTAGTTTGTCTGTGTCCTTGGATCTCAAGTGAGTCTCCTGTAAGGAAGCACGTAGGTTTCTTGAATTTTCACCCGTTCTTTTAACCCTGTGTCTTTTGTTTGCAGCACTCAGATCCTGACCTTTTATTCTGATGATTCAGTGCTGTGCCCTTATTGCACTTAAAAAATTTTTTTTGTTTTCATTAATCTACAATCACGTGAAGAACATTATGTTTACTATGCTCCCCCTTATCCAAGTCCACCAGCAAAAACCTCTTAAAGTCGCTGTCCATCAGCATAGTTGGATGCTTTAAACCCCTTCAGCATGTACCCCTTCAAAGACACCGATACAGTCGCTGTCAATCATGGAGTAGCAAGATGCTATATAACCTCTACTAGTCTTCTCTGTGTTGTACAGCACTCCCCATGTCCCGCGCGACCCCACGCAATATACATGGTAATCCTAATGCCCCCAATCTTTCTCCCCACACTTATCCCTCCCTTCAGAACCACCCTGTGCAGTCCTTTTCCCTTTGGCAACTTTTAGTCAACTCTCGGGTTCTGTGAGTATCCTGCTGTTTTTTTCCTTCAGTTTCTCTTTGTTGTTATACTCCACACATGAGAGATATCATTTGATATTGTCTTTCTCCGCCTGACCTATTTTTCTGAACATACTACTGTCTAGCTCCATCCACGTCATTGCAAATGGTAGGATTTGTTTTCTTCTTATGGCTGCTCACTGCACTTTGTAAACTGGATTTCATTCTTCCTTTTTGTTTGTAGTTTAGTTATGTGATTTCACCATTCATCTCCTGGTTATGAGCAACAGCTTTGTGTCAATCGATATGTATCTGTATCTATCTATCGCTCTGTCTGTCTGTATATCTATCTATCTTTCTATATATCCTTCTTTCTATCTCTCTATCCTCTCTATTTATCTATCCATCTATCTAGCTTCCTGTCTTCTATCTTGTGTATAATCTATCTATCATCTGTCATCTATCTATCTGTCTGTCTATGAAACAATCTTCTTTCTGTCTGCCCATCTATCCTTATGTACAGAACAGTTAACTACATCACCTATGTCACTTCCCTACATTATGCTTTCAAAAACATTGCAAGGTCACTAGGCCGTAGGGAGAGCACTGGGCTCACTGAGACAATTGCAGATCGAATCAGCCGCGTGTGCTTACAAAACCAGTAAATGGTGGTGCAGGGACTTATACCCGTATCTCTGTCCTCTGTCCTCTTGAACCTCCTTCTCACTTGCTAACTGTATTTAGCCACATTCTTTGACTAAGTGCTCACTGAAGACCCCAAGTATACTTCCTCTGGGCCTGTTGTAGACAGAAAAGTATACTTGGTGCTTTACTCACCACCATGTTTGAGGGACATTGGCATGTGCACCACTGATAGGAGGAGGGACAAATAAAAAGGAACACCTATTTCTAGACAGGAGCATTTGGGAGCAAAGTGTGTGTTGTGGAGAGACGTGTTTGGTTGAGTGTCCAAACTTCCCTCTTTATGTGGTTATTACTTCTTTACAATCGTGGATATCATAAAACCCAGTGATTTCAAAAGCCCAGACGCATATTATTACAGCAATTCATTTGTTGATGTGAGAAAAATGAGAAGGACATTGCAGTACCACTAAATCTATACCTGGGCACTGCTGATACCAAACAAAAGGAATTCACGGTGGCTAGGTAGGACTATTTTCTAGTGACTGTCGCTGGGGACTCAAACAGAGTCCATTTGTTTCTTTGTTTCAAAGATTCACTTGTATAGGTTACCTGTCCCCGCCCCTTCAGCTTGTAGTTTGTCTGTGTCCTTGGATCTCAAGTGAGTCTCCAGTAAGGGAGCACTTAGGTGATCTTAAGTTTTCATCCGTCCTTCTCACCCTGTGTCTTTTGATTGGAGCAGTGAAAGCCTGTACTTTTATTCTGATATTTGATAGCTAGGCTCTTACAGCACTTTGAAATTTTTTTTATTCTCATTAATATACAACCACATGCAGAACAATATGTTTACTAGTCTAACCCCTTCACCAAGTCATCGCCAAATCCCAGTTTCAGTCGCTGTCCGTCAGCGTGTCGTAAGATGCTCTAGAATCACTACTTGTCTTCTCTGTGTTGTATAGCCCTCCTAATGACCATTCACCCTACACATTATTCATGCTAATCCTAATGCCCCCATTCTTTTTCCCCGCCCTTATCAATCCCTTCCCACAAACACTACCCAGTCCCTTTCTCTTTGGTAACTGTTAGTCCACTCTCGGGTACTGTGTATATGCTGCTGTTTCTTCCTTCAGTTTTTCTTTGTTATCGTACTCCACACATGAGTTAAATGATTTGGTACATGTATTTCTCCGACTGGCCTATTTGACTGAGCATAATACCCTCTAGCTCCATCCAAGTTATTGTCAATGATAGGATTTGTTTTCTTCTTATGGCTGCTTATTGCACTTTTTAAACTGGATTTTATTCTTCTTTTTTGTTTGTAGTTTCTCTATGTGCTTCAACCATTGCTCTCATGGTTATGAGCAATAGCTTGGTGTTAATCGATATGAACCTATATTTATCTATCTCTCTGTCTATCAATCATTCAATCAATCAATCATCTTTCTGTCTGCTCATATGTCCTTGTGTACAGAACAGTTAACCACATATCCAATGTCACTTTCCTACATTATGCTTCCAAAAATCCTGCAAGGTAACTAGGCTGTAGGGAGAGCACTGGGTTCACTGAGACACTTGCAGGTCGTGTCGGCCGAGTGTACCTACAAAACCAGGAAATGGTTGTGCAGGGACTTGAACCCGTGTCTCTCACCTCTGTCCTCTTTCATCTCCTTCTCACTTCCTGTCTGTATTTAGCCACATTCATTCACTAAGTGCTAGCTGAAGACCACAAGTATCCTTCCTCTTGGCATGTGGTCGACAGAAACGTAAAATTGTTGCTTTGCTCACCACCATGTTTGAAGGACATCTATGTGAACACCACTGATAGGATGGAGGGTCAAATAAAAAGGAACACCAATTTCTAGACAGGAGCAGTTGGAACTAAGAGTGTATTTTGGAGTGACATGTTTACTTGAGTGTCCAAACTTCCCTCTTTAGGTGGTTATTACTTCACATTCGTGAAGATCATAAAACCCACAGATTTCAAAGGCCCAGATTCTTATTATTTGAGCAACTCAGTTGTTGAGGTGAGAGAAAATGAGAAGGACGTTGCTCCAACACTAAATCTATGGCTGGGCCTTGGTGAAAACAAACAAAAAGAATTCACGGTGGCCAGATAGTGCTATTTTCTACTGACTGTCTCTGGGGGCTCAAACAGAATCCATTTGTTTGATTGTTTGTTTTTCAGTTTCACTCGTGTAGGGTACTTGTCCCCACACCTTCAGCTTGTAGTTTGTCTGTGTCCTTGGATCTCAAGTGAGTCTCCTGTAAGGAAGCACGTAGGTTTCTTGAGTTTTCATCCGTTCTTTTAACCCTGTGTCTTTTGTTTGCAGCACTCAGAGCCTGACCTTTTATTCTGATGATTCAGTGCTGTGCCCTTATTGCACTTAAAAAATTTTTTTTGTTTTCATTAATGTACAATCACGTGAAGAACATTATGTTTACTCTGCTCCCCCTTATCCACGTCCACCAGCAAAAACCTCTTAAAGTCGCTGTCCATCAGCATAGTTGGATGCTTTAAACCCCTTCAGCATGTACCCCTTCAAAGACACCGATACAGTCGCTGTCAATCATGGAGTAGCAAGATGCTATATAACCTCTACTAGTCTTCTCTGTGTTGTACAGCACTCCCCATGTCCTGCGCGACCCCACGCAATATACATGGTAATCCTAATGCCCCCAATCTTTCTCGCCACACTTATCCCTCCCTTCAGAACCACCCTGTGCAGTCCTTTTCCCTTTGGCAACTTTTAGTCAACTCTCGGGTTCTGTGAGTATCCTGCTGTTTTTTTCCTTCAGTTTCTCTTTGTTGTTATACTCCACACATGAGAGATATCATTTGATATTGTCTTTCTCCGCCTGACCTATTTTTCTGAACATACTACTGTCTAGCTCCATCCATGTCTTTGCAAATGGTAGGATTTGTTTTCTTCTTATGGCTGCTCACAGCACTTTGTAAACTGAATTTCATTCTTCCTTTTTGTTTGTATTTTAGCTATGTGATTTCACCATTCATCTCCTGGTTATGAGCAACAGCTTTGTGTCAATCGATATGTATCTGTATCTATCTATCGCTCTGTCTGTCTGTATATCTATCTATCTTTCTATATATCCTTCTTTCTATCTCTCTATCATCTCTATTTATCTATCCATCTATCTAGCTTCCTGTCTTCTATCATGTGTATAATCTATCGATCATCTGCATCTATCTATCTGTCTGTCTATGAAACAATCTTCTTTCTGTCTGACCATCTATCCTTATGTACAGAACAGTTAACTACATCACCTATGTCACTTCCCTACATTATGCTTTCAAAAACATTGCAAGGTCACTAGGCCGTAGGGAGAGCACTGGGCTCACTGAGACAATTGCAGATCGAATCAGCCGCGTGTGCTTACAAAACCAGTAAATGGTGGTGCAGGGACTTATACCCGTATCTCTGTCCTCTGTCCTCTTAAACCTCCTTCTCGCTTGCTAACTGTATTTAGCCACATTCATTGACTAAGTGCTCACTGAAGACCCCAAGTATACTTCCTCTGGGCCTGTTGTAGACAGAAAAGTATACTTGGTGCTTTACTCACCACCATGTTTGAGGGACATTGGCATGTTCACCACTGATAGGAGGAGGGACAAATAAAAAGGAACACCTATTTCTAGACAGGAGCATTTGGGAGCAAAGTGTGTGTTGTGGAGAGACGTGTTTGGTTGAGTGTCCAAACTTCCCTCTTTATGTGGTTATTACTTCTTTACAATCGTGGATATCATAAAACCCAGTGATTTCAAAAGCCCAGACGCATATTATTACAGCAATTCATTTGTTGATGTGAGAAAAATGAGAAGGACATTGCAGTACCACTAAATCTATACCTGGGCACTGCTGATACCAAACAAAAGGAATTCACGGTGGCTAGGTAGGACTATTTTCTAGTGACTGTCTGTGGGGGCTCAAACAGTATCCATTTGTTTCTTTGTTTCAATGATCCACTTGTATAGGTTACCTGTCCCCGCCCCTTCAGCTTGTAGTTTGTCTGTGTCCTTGGATCACAAGTGAGTCTCCAGTAAGGGAGCACTTAGGTGATCTTAAGTTTTCATCCTTCCTTCTAACCCTGTGTCTTTTGATTGGAGCAGTGAAAGCCTGTACTTTTATTATGATATTTTATAGCTAGGCTCTTACAGCACTTTGAAATTTTTTTATTCTCATTAATATACAACCACATGCAGAACAATATGTTTACTAGTCTAACCCCTTCACCAAGTCATCGCCTAATCCCAGTTTCAGTCGCTGTCCGTCAGCGTGTCGTAAGATGCTCTAGAATCACTACTTGTCTTCTCTGTGTTGTATAGCCCTCCTAATGACCATTCACCCTACACATTATTCATGCTAATCCTAATGCCCCCATTCTTTTTCCCCGCCCTTATCAATCCCTTCCCACAAACACTACCCAGTCCCTTTCTCTTTGGTAACTGTTAGTCCACTCTCGGGTACTGTGTATATGCTGCTCTTTCTTCCTTCAGTTTTTCTTTGTTATCGTACTCCACACATGAGTTAAATGATTTGGTACATGTATTTCTCCGACTGGCCTATTTGACTGAGCATAATACCCTCTAGCTCCATCCAAGTTATTGTCAATGATAGGATTTGTTTTCTTCTTATGGCTGCTTATTGCACTTTTTAAACTGGATTTTATTCTTCTTTTTTGTTTGTAGTTTCTCTATGTGCTTCAACCATTGCTCTCATGGTTATGAGCAATAGCTTTGTGTTAATCGATATGAACCTATATTTATCTATCTGTCTATCAATCATTCAATCAATCAATTATCGTTCTGTCTGCCCATCTGTCCTTGTGTACAGAACAGTTAACCACATATCCAATGTCACTTTCCTACCTTATGCTTCCAAAAATCCTGCAAGGTAACTAGGCTGTAGGGAGAGCACTGGGTTCACCGAGGCACTTGCATATCGTGTCGGCCGAGTGTACCTACAAAACCAGGAAATGGTTGTGCAGGGAATTGAACCCGTGTCTCTCACCTCTGTCCTCTTTCATCTCCTTCTCACTTCCTGTCTGTATTTAGCCACATTCATTCACTAAGTGCTCCCTGAAGACCACAAATATCCTTCCTCTGGGCATGCGGTCGACAGAAACGTAAAATTGTTGCTTTGCTCACCACCATGTTTGAAGGACATCTATGTGAACACCACTGATAGGATGGAGGGTCAAATAAAAAGGAACACCAATTTCTAGACAGGAGCAGTTGGGAGCTAAGAGTGTATTTTGGAGTGACATGTTTACTTGAGTGTCCAAACTTCCCTCTTTAGATGGTTATTACTTCACATTCGTGAAGATCATAAAACCCACAGATTTCAAAGGCCCAGATTCTTATTATTTCAGCAACTCAGTTGTTGAGGTGAGAGAAAATGAGAAGGACCTTGCTCCACCACTAAATCTATGGCTGGGCCTTGGTGAAAACAAACAAAAAGAATTCACGGTGGCCAGATAGTGCTATTTTCTACTGACTGTCTCTGGGGGCTCAAACAGAATCCATTTGTTTGATTGTTTGTTTTTCAGTTCCACTCGTGTAGGGTACTTGTCCCCACACCTTCAGCTTGTAGTTTGTCTGTGTCCTTGGATCTCAAGTGAGTCTCCTGTAAGGAAGCACGTAGGTTTCTTGAGTTTTCATCCGTTCTTTTAACCCTGTGTCTTTTGTTTGCAGCACTCAGAGCCTGACCTTTTATTCTGATGATTCAGTGCTGTGCCCTTATTGCACTTAAAAAATTTTTTTTGTTTTCATTAATCTACAATCACGTGAAGAACATTATGTTTACTATGCTCCCCCTTATCCAAGTCCACCAGCAAAAACCTCTTAAAGTCGCTGTCCATCAGCATAGTTGGATGCTTTAAACCCCTTCAGCATGTACCCCTTCAAAGACACCGATACAGTCGCTGTCAATCATGGAGTAGCAAGATGCTATATAACCTCTACTAGTCTTCTCTGTGTTGTACAGCACTCCCCATGTCCCGCGCGACCCCACGCAATATACATGGTAATCCTAATGCCCCCAATCTTTCTCCCCACACTTATCCCTCCCTTCAGAACCACCCTGTGCAGTCCTTTTCCCTTTGGCAACTTTTAGTCAACTCTCGGGTTCTGTGAGTATCCTGCTGTTTTTTTCCTTCAGTTTCTCTTTGTTGTTATACTCCACACATGAGAGATATCATTTGATATTGTCTTTCTCCGCCTGACCTATTTTTCTGAACATACTACTGTCTAGCTCCATCCACGTCATTGCAAATGGTAGGATTTGTTTTCTTCTTATGGCTGCTTACTGCACTTTGTAAACTGGATTTCATTCTTCCTTTTTGTTTGTAGTTTAGCTATGTGATTTCACCATTCATCTCCTGGTTATGAGCAACAGCTTTGTGTCAATCGATATGTATCTGTATCTATCTATCGCTCTGTCTGTCTGTATATCTATCTATCTTTCTATATATCCTTCTTTCTATCTCTCTATCCTCTCCATTTATCTATCCATCTATCTAGCTTCCTGTTTTCTATCATGTGTATAAACTATCGATCATCTGTCATCTATCTATCTGTCTGTCTATGAAACAATCTTCTTTCTGTCTGCACATCTATCCTTATGTACAGAACAGTTAACTACATCACCTATGTCACTTCCCTACATTATGCTTTCAAAAACATTGCAAGGTCACTAGGCCGTAGGGAGAGCACTGGTCTCACTGAGACAATTGCAGATCGAATCAGCCGCGTGTGCTTACAAAACCAGTAAATGGTGGTGCAGGGACTTATACCCGTATCTCTGTCCTCTGTCCTCTTAAACCTCCTTCTCGCTTGCTCACTGTATTTAGCCACATTCATTGACTAAGTGCTCACTGAAGACCCCAAGTATACTTCCTCTGGGCCTGTTGTAGACAGAAAAGTATACTTGGTGCTTTACTCACCACCATGTTTGAGGGACATTGGCATGTTCACCACTGATAGGAGGAGGGACAAATAAAAAGAACACCTATTTCTAGACAGGAGCATTTGGGAGCAAAGTGTGTGTTGTGGAGAGACGTGTTTGGTTGAGTGTCCAAACTTCCCTCTTTATGTGGTTATTACTTCTTTACAATCGTGGATATCATAAAACCCAGTGATTTCAAAAGCCCAGACGCATATTATTACAGCAATTCATTTGTTGATGTGAGAAAAATGAGAAGGACATTGCAGTACCACTAAATCTATACCTGGGCACTGCTGATACCAAACAAAAGGAATTCACGGTGGCTAGGTAGGACTATTTTCTAGTGACTGTCTCTGGGGACTCAAACAGAATCCGTTTGTTTTTGTTTCAATGATTCACTTGTATAGGTTACCTGTCCCCGCCCCTTCAGCTTGTAGTTTGTCTGTGTCCTTGGATCACAAGTGAGTCTCCAGTAAGGGAGCACTTAGGTGATCTTAAGTTTTCATCCGTCCTTCTCACCCTGTGTCTTTTGATTGGAGCAGTGAAAGCCTGTACTTTTATTCTGATATTTGATAGCTAGGCTCTTACAGCACTTTGAAATTTTTTTATTCTCATTAATATACAACCACATGCAGAACAATATGTTTACTAGTCTAACACCTTCACCAAGTCATCGCCAAATCCCAGTTTCAGTCGCTGTCCGTCAGCGTGTCGTAAGATGCTCTAGAATCACTACTTGTCTTCTCTGTGTTGTATAGCCCTCCTAATGACCATTCACCCTACACATTATTCATGCTAATCCTAATGCCCCCATTCTTTTTCCCCGCCCTTATCAATCCCTTCCCACAAACACTACCCAGTCCCTTTCTCTTTGGTAACTGTTAGTCCACTCTCGGGTACTGTGTATATGCTGCTCTTTCTTCCTTCAGTTTTTCTTTGTTATCGTACTCCACACATGAGTTAAATGATTTGGTACATGTATTTCTCCGACTGGCGTATTTGACTGAGCATAATACCCTCTAGCTCCATCCAAGTTATTGTCAATGATAGGATTTGTTTTCTTCTTATGGCTGCTTATTGCACTTTTTAAACTGGATTTTATTCTTCTTTTTTGTTTGTAGTTTCTCTATGTGTTTCAACCATTGCTCTCATGGTTATGAGCAATAGCTTTGTGTTAATCGATATGAACCTATATTTATCTATCTGTCTGTCTATCAATCATTCAATCAATCAATCATCTTTCTGTCTGCCCATCTGTCCTTGTGTACAGAACAGTTAACCACATATCCAATGTCACTTTCCTACATTATGCTTCCAAAAATCCTGCAAGGTAACTAGGCTGTAGGGAGAGCACTGGGTTCACCGAGACACTTGCAGGTCGTGTCGGCCGAGTGTACCTACAAAACCAGGAAATGGTTGTGCAGGGACTTGAACCCGTGTCTCTCACCTCTGTCCTCTTTCATCTCCTTCTCACTTCCTGTCTGTATTTAGCCACATTCATTCACTAAGTGCTCCCTGAAGACCACAAGTATCCTTCCTCTGGGCATGTGGTCGACAGAAACGTAAAATTGTTGCTTTGCTCACCACCATGTTTGAAGGACATCTATGTGAAAACCACTGATAGGATGGAGGGTCAAATAAAAAGGAACACCAATTTCTAGACAGGAGCAGTTGGGAGCTAAGAGTGTATTTTGGAGTGACATGTTTACTTGAGTGTCCAAACTTCCCTCTTTAGGTGGTTATTACTTCACATTCATGAAGATCATAAAACCCACAGATTTCAAAGGCCCAGATTCTTATTATTTCAGCAACTCAGTTGTTGAGGTGAGAGAAAATGAGAAGGACGTTGCTCCACCACTAAATCTATGGCTGGGCCTTGGTGAAAACAAACAAAAAGAATTCACGTTGGCCAGATAGTGCTATTTTCTACTGACTGTCTCTGGGGGCTCAAACAGAATCCATTTGTTTGATTGTTTGTTTTTCAGTTTCACTCGTGTAGGGTACTTGTCCCCACACCTTCAGCTTGTAGTTTGTCTGTGTCCTTGGATCTCAAGTGAGTCTCCTGTAAGGAAGCACGTAGGTTTCTTGAGTTTTCATCCGTTCTTTTAACCCTGTGTCTTTTGTTTGCAGCACTCAGAGCCTGACCTTTTATTCTGATGATTCAGTGCTGTGCCCTTATTGCACTTAAAAAATTTTTTTTGTTTTCATTAATCTACAATCACGTGAAGAACATTATGTTTACTATGCTCCCCCTTATCCAAGTCCAGCAGCAAAAACCTCTTAAAGTCGCTGTCCATCAGCATAGTTGGATGCTTTAAACCCCTTCAGCATGTACCCCTTCAAAGACACCGATACAGTCGCTGTCAATCATGGAGTAGTAAGATGCTATATAAACTCTACTAGTCTTCTCTGTGTTGTACAGCACTCCCCATGACCCGCGCGACCCCACGCAATATACATGGTAATCCTAATGCCCCCAATCTTTCTCCCCACACTTATCCCTCCCTTCAGAACCACCCTGTGCAGTCCTTTTCCCTTTGGCAACTTTTAGTCAACTCTCGGGTTCTGTGAGTATCCTGCTGTTTTTTTCCTTCAGTTTCTCTTTGTTGTTATACTCCACACATGAGAGATATCATTTGATATTGTCTTTCTCCGCCTGACCTATTTTTCTGAACATACTACTGTCTAGCTCCATCCACGTCATTGCAAATGGTAGGATTTGTTTTCTTCTTATGGCTGCTTACTGCACTTTGTAAACTGGATTTCATTCTTCCTTTTTGTTTGTAGTTTAGCTATGTGATGTCACCATTCATCTCCTGGTTATGAGCAACAGCTTTGTGTCAATCGATATGTATCTGTATCTATCTATCGCTCTGTCTGTCTGTATATCTATCTATCTTTCTATATATCCTTCTTTCTATCTCTCCATCCTCTCTATTTATCTATCCATCTATCTAGCTTCCTGTCTTCTATCATGTGTATAATCTATCGATCATCTGTCATCTATCTATCTGTCTGTCTATGAAACAATCTTCTTTCTGTCTGCCCATCTATCCTTATGTACAGAACAGTTAACTACATCACCTATGTCACTTCCCTACATTATGCTTTCAAAAACATTGCAAGGTCACTAGGCCGTAGGAAGAGCACTGGGCTCACTGAGACAATTGCAGATCGAATCAGCCGCGTGTGCTTACAAAACCAGTAAATGGTGGTGCAGGGACTTATACCCGTATCTCTGTCCTCTGTCCTCTTAAACCTCCTTCTCGCTTGCTAACTGTATTTAGCCACATTATTGACTAAGTGCTCACTGAAGACCCCAAGTATACTTCCTCTGGGCCTGTTGTAGACAGAAAAGTATACTTGGTGCTTTACTCACCACCATGTTTGAGGGACATTGGCATGTTCACCACTGATAGGAGGAGGGACAAATAAAAAGGAACACCTATTTCTAGACAGGAGCATTTGGGAGCAAAGTGTGTGTTGTGGAGAGACGTGTTTGGTTGAGTGTCCAAACTTCCCTCTTTATGTGGTTATTACTTCTTTACAATCGTGGATATCATAAAACCCAGTGATTTCCAAAGCCCAGACGCATATTATTACAGCAATTCATTTGTTGATGTGAGAAAAATGAGAAGGACATTGCAGTACCACTAAATCTATACCTGGGCACTGCTGATACCAAACAAAAGGAATTCACGGTGGCTAGGTAGGACTATTTTCTAGTGACTGTCTCTGGGGACTCAAACAGAATCCATTTGTTTCTTTGTTTCAATGATTCACTTGTATAGGTTACCTGTCCCCGCCCCTTCAGCTTGTAGTTTGTCTGTGTCCTTGGATCACAAGTGAGTCTCCAGTAAGGGAGCACTTAGGTGATCTTAAGTTTTCATCCTTCCTTCTAACCCTGTGTCTTTTGATTGGAGCAGTGAAAGCCTGTACTTTTATTCTGATATTTTATAGCTAGGCTCTTACAGCACTTTGAAATTTTTTTATTCTCATTAATATACAACCACATGCAGAACAATATGTTTACTAGTCTAACCCCTTCACCAAGTCATCGCCAAATCCCAGTTTCAGTCGCTGTCCGTCAGCGTGTCGTAAGATGCTCTAGAATCACTACTTGTCTTCTCTGTGTTGTATAGCCCTCCTAATGACCATTCACCCTACACATTATTCATGCTAATCCTAATGCCCCCATTCTTTTTCCCCGCCCTTATCAATCCCTTCCCACAAACACTACCCAGTCCCTTTCTCTTTGGTAACTGTTAGTCCACTCTCGGGTACTGTGTATATGCTGCTGTTTCTTCCTTCAGTTTTTCTTTGTTATCGTACTCCACACATGAGTTAAATGATTTGGTACATGTATTTCTCCGACTGGCCTATTTGACTGAGCATAATACCCTCTAGCTCCATCCAAGTTATTGTCAATGATAGGATTTGTTTTCTTCTTATGGCTGCTTATTGCACTTTTTAAACTGGATTTTATTCTTCTTTTTTGTTTGTAGTTTCTCTATGTGCTTCAACCATTGCTCTCATGGTTATGAGCAATAGCTTTGTGTTAATCGATATGAACCTATATTTATCTATCTGTCTATCAATCATTCAATCAATCAATTATCGTTCTGTCTGCCCATCTGTCCTTGTGTACAGAACAGTTAACCACATATCCAATGTCACTTTCCTACCTTATGCTTCCAAAAATCCTGCAAGGTAACTAGGCTGTAGGGAGAGCACTGGGTTCACCGAGACACTTGCATGTCGTGTCGGCCGAGTGTACCTACAAAACCAGGAAATGGTTTTGCAGGGACTTGAACCCGTGTCTCTCACCTCTGTCCTCTTTCATCTCCTTCTCACTTCCTGTCTGTATTTAGCCACATTCATTCACTAAGTGCTCCCTGAAGACCACAAGTATCCTTCCTCTGGGCATGAGGTCGACAGAAACGTAAAATTGTTGCTTTGCTCACCACCATGTTTGAAGGACATCTATGTGAACACCACTGATAGGATGGAGGGTCAAATAAAAAGGAACACCAATTTCTAGACAGGAGCAGTTGGGAGCTAAGAGTGTATTTTGGAGTGACATGTTTACTTGAGTGTCCAAACTTCCCTCTTTAGATGGTTATTACTTCACATTCGTGAAGATCATAAAAACCAAAGATTTCAAAGGCCCAGATTCTTATTATTTCAGCAACTCAGTTGTTGAGGTGAGAGAAAATGAGAAGGACGTTGCTCCACCACTAAATCTAAGGCTGGGCCTTGGTGAAAACAAACAAAAAGAATTCACGGTGGCCAGATAGTGCTATTTTCTACTGACTGTCTCTGGGGGCTCAAACAGAATCCATTTGTTTGATTGTTTGTTTTTCAGTTTCACTCGTGTAGGGTACTTGTCCCCACACCTTCAGCTTGTAGTTTGTCTGTGTCCTTGGATCTCAAGTGAGTCTCCTGTAAGGAAGCACGTAGGTTTCTTGAGTTTTCATCCGTTCTTTTAACCCTGTGTCTTTTGTTTGCAGCACTCAGAGCCTGACCTTTTATTCTGATGATTCAGTGCTGTGCCCTTATTGCACTTAAAAAATTTTTTTTGTTTTCATTAATCTACAATCACGTGAAGAACATTATGTTTACTATGCTCCCCCTTGTCCAAGTCCACCAGCAAAAACCTCTTAAAGTCGCTGTCCATCAGCATAGTTGGATGCTTTAAACCCCCTCAGCATGTACCAATTCAAAGACACCGACACAGTCGCTGTCAATCATGGAGTAGCAAGATGCTATATAACCTCTACTAGTCTTCTCTGTGTTGTACAGCACTCCCCATGTCCTGCGCGACCCCACGCAATATACATGGTAATCCTAATGCCCCCAATCTTTCTCGCCACACTTATCCCTCCCTTCAGAACCACCCTGTGCAGTCCTTTTCCCTTTGGCAACTTTTAGTCAACTCTCGGGTTCTGTGAGTATCCTGCTGTTTTTTTCCTTCAGTTTCTCTTTGTTGTTATACTCCACACATGAGAGATATCATTTGATATTGTCTTTCTCCGCCTGACCTATTTTTCTGAACATACTACTGTCTAGCTCCATCCATGTCTTTGCAAATGGTAGGATTTGTTTTCTTCTTATGGCTGCTCACAGCACTTTGTAAACTGAATTTCATTCTTCCTTTTTGTTTGTATTTTAGCTATGTGATTTCACCATTCATCTCCTGGTTATGAGCAACAGCTTTGTGTCAATCGATATGTATCTGTATCTATCTATCGCTCTGTCTGTCTGTATATCTATCTATCTTTCTATATATCCTTCTTTCTATCTCTCTATCATCTCTATTTATCTATCCATCTATCTAGCTTCCTGTCTTCTATCATGTGTATAATCTATCGATCATCTGCATCTATCTATCTGTCTGTCTATGAAACAATCTTCTTTCTGTCTGACCATCTATCCTTATGTACAGAACAGTTAACTACATCACCTATGTCACTTCCCTACATTATGCTTTCAAAAACATTGCAAGGTCACTAGGCCGTAGGGAGAGCACTGGGCTCACTGAGACAATTGCAGATCGAATCAGCCGCGTGTGCTTACAAAACCAGTAAATGGTGGTGCAGGGACTTATACCCGTATCTCTGTCCTCTGTCCTCTTAAACCTCCTTCTCGCTTGCTAACTGTATTTAGCCACATTCATTGACTAAGTGCTCACTGAAGACCCCAAGTATACTTCCTCTGGGCCTGTTGTAGACAGAAAAGTATACTTGGTGCTTTACTCACCACCATGTTTGAGGGACATTGGCATGTTCACCACTGATAGGAGGAGGGACAAATAAAAAGGAACACCTATTTCTAGACAGGAGCATTTGGGAGCAAAGTGTGTGTTGTGGAGAGACGTGTTTGGTTGAGTGTCCAAACTTCCCTCTTTATGTGGTTATTACTTCTTTACAATCGTGGATATCATAAAACCCAGTGATTTCAAAAGCCCAGACGCATATTATTACAGCAATTCATTTGTTGATGTGAGAAAAATGAGAAGGACATTGCAGTACCACTAAATCTATACCTGGGCACTGCTGATACCAAACAAAAGGAATTCACGGTGGCTAGGTAGGACTATTTTCTAGTGACTGTCTCTGGGGGCTCAAACAGAATCCATTTGTTTCTTTGTTTCAATGATCCACTTGTATAGGTTACCTGTCCCCGCCCCTTCAGCTTGTAGTTTGTCTGTGTCCTTGGATCACAAGTGAGTCTCCAGTAAGGGAGCACTTAGGTGATCTTAAGTTTTCATCCTTCCTTCTAACCCTGTGTCTTTTGATTGGAGCAGTGAAAGCCTGTACTTTTATTATGATATTTTATAGCTAGGCTCTTACAGCACTTTGAAATTTTTTTATTCTCATTAATATACAACCACATGCAGAACAATATGTTTACTAGTCTAACCCCTTCGCCAAGTCATCGCCTTATCCCAGTTTCAGTCGCTGTCCGTCAGCGTGTCGTAAGATGCTCTAGAATCACTACTTGTCTTCTCTGTGTTGTATAGCCCTCCTAATGACCATTCACCCTACACATTATTCATGCTAATCCTAATGCCCCCATTCTTTTTCCCCGCCCTTATCAATCCCTTCCCACAAACACTACCCAGTCCCTTTCTCTTTGGTAACTGTTAGTCCACTCTCGGGTACTGTGTATATGCTGCTGTTTCTTCCTTCAGTTTTTCTTTGTTATCGTACTCCACACATGAGTTAAATGATTTGGTACATGTATTTCTCCGACTGGCCTATTTGACTGAGCATAATACCCTCTAGCTCCATCCAAGTTATTGTCAATGATAGGATTTGTTTTCTTCTTATGGCTGCTTATTGCACTTTTTAAACTGGATTTTATTCTTCTTTTTTGTTTGTAGTTTCTCTATGTGCTTCAACCATTGCTCTCATGGTTATGAGCAATAGCTTTGTGTTAATCGATATGAACCTATATTTATCTATCTGTCTGTCTATCAATCATTCAATCAATCAATCATCTTTCTGTCTGCCCATCTGTCCTTGTGTACAGAACAGTTAACCACATATCCAATGTCACTTTCCTACATTATGCTTCCAAAAATCCTGCAAGGTAACTAGGCTGTAGGGAGAGCACTGGGTTCACCGAGACACTTGCAGGTCGTGTCGGCCGAGTGTACCTACAAAACCAGGAAATGGTTGTGCAGGGACTTGAACCCGTGTCTCTCACCTCTGTCCTCTTTCATCTCCTTCTCACTTCCTGTCTGTATTTAGCCACATTCATTCACTAAGTGCTCCCTGAAGACCACAAGTATCCTTCCTCTGGGCATGTGGTCGACAGAAACGTAAAATTGTTGCTTTGCTCACCACCATGTTGAAGGACATCTATGTGAAGACCACTGATAGGATGGAGGGTCAAATAAAAAGGAACACCAATTTCTAGACAGGAGCAGTTGGGAGCTAAGAGTGTATTTTGGAGTGACATGTTTACTTGAGTGTCCAAACTTCCCTCTTTAGATGGTTATTACTTCACATTCGTGAAGATCATAAAAACCAAAGATTTCAAAGGCCCAGATTCTTATTATTTCAGCAACTCAGTTGTTGAGGTGAGAGAAAATGAGAAGGACGTTGCTCCACCACTAAATCTATGGCTGGGCCTTGGTGAAAACAAACAAAAAGAATTCACGGTGGCCAGATAGTGCTATTTTCTACTGACTGTCTCTGGGGGCTCAAACAGAATCCATTTGTTTGATTGTTTGTTTTTCAGTTTCACTCGTGTAGGGTACTTGTCCCCCACCTTCAGCTTGTAGTTTGTCTGTGTCCTTGGATCTCAAGTGAGTCTCCTGTAAGGAAGCACGTAGGTTTCTTGAGTTTTCATCCGTTCTTTTAACCCTGTGTCTTTTGTTTGCAGCACTCAGAGCCTGACCTTTTATTCTGATGATTCAGTGCTGTGCCCTTATTGCACTTAAAAATTTTTTTTTGTTTTCATTAATCTACAATCACGTGAAGAACATTATGTTTACTATGCTCCCCCTTGTCCAAGTCCACCAGCAAAAACCTCTTAAAGTCGCTGTCCATCAGCATAGTTGGATGCTTTAAACCCCCTCAGCATGTACCCCTTCAAAGACACCGACACAGTCGCTGTCAATCATGGAGTAGCAAGATGCTATATAACCTCTACTAGTCTTCTCTGTGTTGTACAGCACTCCCCATGTCCCGCGCGACCCCACGCAATATACATGGTAATCCTAATGCCCCCAATCTTTCTCGCCACACTTATCCCTCCCTTCAGAACCACCCTGTGCAGTCCTTTTCCCTTTGGCAACTTTTAGTCAACTCTCGGGTTCTGTGAGTATCCTGCTGTTTTTTTCCTTCAGTTTCTCTTTGTTGTTATACTCCACACATGAGAGATATCATTTGATATTGTCTTTCTCCGCCTGACCTATTTTTCTGAACATACTACTGTCTAGCTCCATCCATGTCTTTGCAAATGGTAGGATTTGTTTTCTTCTTATGGCTGCTCACAGCACTTTGTAAACTGAATTTCATTCTTCCTTTTTGTTTGTATTTTAGCTATGTGATTTCACCATTCATCGCCTGGTTATGAGCAACAGCTTTGTGTCAATCGATATGTATCTGTATCTATCTATCGCTCTGTCTGTCTGTATATCTATCTATCTTTCTATATATCCTTCTTTCTATCTCTCTATCATCTCTATTTATCTATCCATCTATCTAGCTTCCTGTCTTCTATCATGTGTATAATCTATCGATCATCTGCATCTATCTATCTGTCTGTCTATGAAACAATCTTCTTTCTGTCTGACCATCTATCCTTATGTACAGAACAGTTAACTACATCACCTATGTCACTTCCCTACATTATGCTTTCAAAAACATTGCAAGGTCACTAGGCCGTAGGGAGAGCACTGGGCTCACTGAGACAATTGCAGATCGAATCAGCCGCGTGTGCTTACAAAACCAGTAAATGGTGGTGCAGGGACTTGAACCCGTATCTCTGTCCTCTGTCCTCTTAAACCTCCTTCTCGCTTGCTAACTGTATTTAGCCACATTCATTGACTAAGTGCTCACTGAAGACCCCAAGTATACTTCCTCTGGGCCTGTTGTAGACAGAAAAGTATACTTGGTGCTTTACTCACCACCATGTTTGAGGGACATTGGCATGTTCACCACTGATAGGAGGAGGGACAAATAAAAAGGAACACCTATTTCTAGACAGGAGCATTTGGGAGCAAAGTGTGTGTTGTGGAGAGACGTGTTTGGTTGAGTGTCCAAACTTCCCTCTTTATGTGGTTATTACTTCTTTACAATCGTGGATATCATAAAACCCAGTGATTTCAAAAGCCCAGACGCATATTATTACAGCAATTCATTTGTTGATGTGAGAAAAATGAGAAGGACATTGCAGTACCACTAAATCTATACCTGGGCACTGCTGATACCAAACAAAAGGAATTCACGGTGGCTATTTAGGACTATTTTCTAGTGACTGTCTCTGGGGGCTCAAACAGAATCCATTTGTTTCTTTGTTTCAAAGATTCACTTGTATAGGTTACCTGTCCCCGCCCCTTCAGCTTGTAGTTTGTCTGTGTCCTTGGATCACAAGTGAGTCTCCAGTAAGGGAGCACTTAGGTGATCTTAAGTTTTCATCCGTCCTTCTAACCCTGTGTCTTTTGATTATAGCAGTGAAAGCCTGTACTTTTATTCTGATATTTTATAGCTAGGCTCTTACAGCACTTTGAAATTTTTTTATTCTCATTAATATACAACCACATGCAGAACAATATGTTTACTAGTCTAACCCCTTCGCCAAGTCATCGCCAAATCCCAGTTTCAGTCGCTGTCCGTCAGCGTGTCGTAAGATGCTCTAGAATCACTACTTGTCTTCTCTGTGTTGTATAGCCCTCCTAATGACCATTCACCCTACACATTATTCATGCTAATCCTAATGCCCCCATTCTTTTTCCCCGCCCTTATCAATCCCTTCCCACAAACACTACCCAGTCCCTTTCTCTTTGGTAACTGTTAGTCCACTCTCGGGTACTGTGTATATGCTGCTGTTTCTTCCTTCAGTTTTTCTTTGTTATCGTACTCCACACATGAGTTAAATGATTTGGTACATGTATTTCTCCGACTGGCCTATTTGACTGAGCATAATACCCTCTAGCTCCATCCAAGTTATTGTCAATGATAGGATTTGTTTTCTTCTTATGGCTGCTTATTGCACTTTTTAAACTGGATTTTATTCTTCTTTTTTGTTTGTAGTTTCTCTATGTGCTTCAACCATTGCTCTCATGGTTATGAGCAATAGCTTTGTGTTAATCGATATGAACCTATATTTATCTATCTGTCTGTCTATCAATCATTCAATCAATCAATCATCTTTCTGTCTGCCCATCTGTCCTTGTGTACAGAACAGTTAACCACATATCCAATGTCACTTTCCTACATTATGCTTCCAAAAATCCTGCAAGGTAACTAGGCTGTAGGGAGAGCACTGGGTTCACCGAGACACTTGCAGGTCGTGTCGGCCGAGTGTACCTACAAAACCAGGAAATGGTTGTGCAGGGACTTGAATCCATGTCTCTCACCTCTGTCCTCTTTCAACTCCTTCTCACTTCCTGTCTGTATTTAGCCACACTCATTCACTAAGAGCTCCCTGAAGACCACAAGTATCCTTCCTCTGGGCATGTGGTCGACAGAAACGTAAAATTGTTGCTTTGCTCACCACCATGTTTGAAGGACATCTATGTGAACACCACTGATAGGATGGAGGGTCAAATAAAAAGGAACACCAATTTCTAGACAGGAGCAGTTGGGAGCTAAGAGTGTATTTTGGAGTGACATGTTTACTTGAGTGTCCAAACTTCCCTCTTTAGGTGGTTATTAATTCACATTCGTGAAGATCATAAAACCCACAGATTTCAAAGGCCCAGATTCTTATTATTTCAGCATCTCAGTTGTTGAGGTGAGAGAAAATGAGAAGGACGTTGCTCCACCACTAAATCTATGGTTTGGCCTTGGTGAAAACAAACAAAAAGAATTCACGGTGGCCAGATAGTGCTATTTTCTACTGACTGTCTCTGGGGGCTCAAAGAGAATGCATTTGTTTGATTGTTTGTTTTTCAGTTTCACTCGTGTAGGGTACTTGTCTCCACACCTTCAGCTTGTAGTTTGTCTGTGTCCTTGGATCTCAAGTGAGTCTCCTGTAAGGAAGCACGTAGGTTTCTTGAGTTTTCATCCGTTCTTTTAACCCTGTGTCTTTTGTTTGCAGCACTCAGAGCCTGACCTTTTATTCTGATGATTCAGTGCTGTGCCCTTATTGCACTTAAAAAAATTTTTTTGTTTTCATTAATCTACAATCACGTGAAGAACATTATGTTTACTATGCTCCCCCTTATCCAAGTCCACCAGCAAAAACCTCTTAAAGTCGCTGTCCATCAGCATAGTTGGATGCTTTAAACCCCTTCAGCATGTACCCCTTCAAAGACACCGATACAGTCGCTGTCAATCATGGAGTAGTAAGATGCTATATAACATCTACTAGTCTTCTCTGTGTTGTACAGCACTCCCCATGTCCCGCGCGACCACACGCAATATACATGGTAATCCTAATGCCCCCAATATTTCTCCCCACACTTATCCCTCCCTTCAGAACCACCCTGTGCAGTCCATTTCCCTTTGGCAACTTTCAGTCAACTCTCGGGTTCTGTGAGTATCCTGCTGGTTTTTTCCTTCAGTTTCTCTTTGTTGTTATACTCCACACATGAGAGATATCATTTGATATTGTCTTTCTGCGCCTGACCTATTTTTCTGAACATACTACTGTCTAGCTCCATCCACGTCATTGCAAATGGTATTATTTGTTTTCTTCTTATGGCTGCTTACTGCACTTTGTAAACTGGATTTCATTCTTCCTTTTTGTTTGTAGTTTAGCTACGTGACTTCACCATTCATCTCCTGGTTATGAGCAACAGCTTTGTGTCAATCGATATGTATCTGTACCTATCTATCGCTCTGTCTGTCTGTATATCTATCTATCTTTCTATATATCCTTCTTTCTATCTCTCTATCCTCTCTATTTATCTATCCATCCATCTAGCTTCCTGTCTTCTATCATGTGTATAATCTATCGATCATCTGTCATCTATCTATCTGTCTGTCTATGAAACAAACTTCTTTCTGTCTGTCCATCTATCCTTATGTACAGAACAGTTAACTACATCACCTGTGTCACTTCCCTACATTATGCTTTCAAAAACATTGCAAGGTCACTAGGCCGTAGGGAGAGCACTGGGCTCACTGAGACAATTGCAGATCGAATCAGCCGCGTGTGCTTACAAAACCAGTAAATGGTGGTGCAGGGACTTGAACCCGTATCTCTGTCCTCTGTCCTCTTAAACCTCCTTCTCGCTTGCTAACTGTATTTAGCCACATTCATTGACTAAGTGCTCACTGAAGACCCCAAGTATACTTCCTCTGGGCCTGTTGTAGACAGAAAAGTATACTTGGTGCTTTACTCACCACCATGTTTGAGGGACATTGGCATGTTCACCACTGATAGGAGGAGGGACAAATAAAAAGGAACACCTATTTCTAGACAGGAGCATTTGGGAGCAAAGTGTGTGTTGTGGAGAGACGTGTTTGGTTGAGTGTCCAAACTTCCCTCTTTATGTGGTTATTACTTCTTTACAATCGTGGATATCATAAAACCCAGTGATTTCAAAAGCCCAGACGCATATTATTACAGCAATTCATTTGTTGATGTGAGAAAAATGAGAAGGACATTGCAGTACCACTAAATCTATACCTGGGCACTGCTGATACCAAACAAAAGGAATTCACGGTGGCTATTTAGGACTATTTTCTAGTGACTGTCTCTGGGGGCTCAAACAGAATCCATTTGTTTCTTTGTTTCAAAGATTCACTTGTATAGGTTACCTGTCCCCGCCCCTTCAGCTTGTAGTTTGTCTGTGTCCTTGGATCACAAGTGAGTCTCCAGTAAGGGAGCACTTAGGTGATCTTAAGTTTTCATCCGTCCTTCTAACCCTGTGTCTTTTGATTATAGCAGTGAAAGCCTGTACTTTTATTCTGATATTTTATAGCTAGGCTCTTACAGCACTTTGAAATTTTTTTATTCTCATTAATATACAACCACATGCAGAACAATATGTTTACTAGTCTAACCCCTTCGCCAAGTCATCGCCAAATCCCAGTTTCAGTCGCTGTCCGTCAGCGTGTCGTAAGATGCTCTAGAATCACTACTTGTCTTCTCTGTGTTGTATAGCCCTCCTAATGACCATTCACCCTACACATTATTCATGCTAATCCTAATGCCCCCATTCTTTTTCCCCGCCCTTATCAATCCCTTCCCACAAACACTACCCAGTCCCTTTCTCTTTGGTAACTGTTAGTCCACTCTCGGGTACTGTGTATATGCTGCTGTTTCTTCCTTCAGTTTTTCTTTGTTATCGTACTCCACACATGAGTTAAATGATTTGGTACATGTATTTCTCCGACTGGCCTATTTGACTGAGCATAATACCCTCTAGCTCCATCCAAGTTATTGTCAATGATAGGATTTGTTTTCTTCTTATGGCTGCTTATTGCACTTTTTAAACTGGATTTTATTCTTCTTTTTTGTTTGTAGTTTCTCTATGTGCTTCAACCATTGCTCTCATGGTTATGAGCAATAGCTTTGTGTTAATCGATATGAACCTATATTTATCTATCTGTCTGTCTATCAATCATTCAATCAATCAATCATCTTTCTGTCTGCCCATCTGTCCTTGTGTACAGAACAGTTAACCACATATCCAATGTCACTTTCCTACATTATGCTTCCAAAAATCCTGCAAGGTAACTAGGCTGTAGGGAGAGCACTGGGTTCACCGAGACACTTGCAGGTCGTGTCGGCCGAGTGTACCTACAAAACCAGGAAATGGTTGTGCAGGGACTTGAATCCATGTCTCTCACCTCTGTCCTCTTTCAACTCCTTCTCACTTCCTGTCTGTATTTAGCCACACTCATTCACTAAGAGCTCCCTGAAGACCACAAGTATCCTTCCTCTGGGCATGTGGTCGACAGAAACGTAAAATTGTTGCTTTGCTCACCACCATGTTTGAAGGACATCTATGTGAACACCACTGATAGGATGGAGGGTCAAATAAAAAGGAACACCAATTTCTAGACAGGAGCAGTTGGGAGCTAAGAGTGTATTTTGGAGTGACATGTTTACTTGAGTGTCCAAACTTCCCTCTTTAGGTGGTTATTAATTCACATTCGTGAAGATCATAAAACCCACAGATTTCAAAGGCCCAGATTCTTATTATTTCAGCATCTCAGTTGTTGAGGTGAGAGAAAATGAGAAGGACGTTGCTCCACCACTAAATCTATGGTTTGGCCTTGGTGAAAACAAACAAAAAGAATTCACGGTGGCCAGATAGTGCTATTTTCTACTGACTGTCTCTGGGGGCTCAAAGAGAATGCATTTGTTTGATTGTTTGTTTTTCAGTTTCACTCGTGTAGGGTACTTGTCTCCACACCTTCAGCTTGTAGTTTGTCTGTGTCCTTGGATCTCAAGTGAGTCTCCTGTAAGGAAGCACGTAGGTTTCTTGAGTTTTCATCCGTTCTTTTAACCCTGTGTCTTTTGTTTGCAGCACTCAGAGCCTGACCTTTTATTCTGATGATTCAGTGCTGTGCCCTTATTGCACTTAAAAAAATTTTTTTGTTTTCATTAATCTACAATCACGTGAAGAACATTATGTTTACTATGCTCCCCCTTATCCAAGTCCACCAGCAAAAACCTCTTAAAGTCGCTGTCCATCAGCATAGTTGGATGCTTTAAACCCCTTCAGCATGTACCCCTTCAAAGACACCGATACAGTCGCTGTCAATCATGGAGTAGTAAGATGCTATATAACATCTACTAGTCTTCTCTGTGTTGTACAGCACTCCCCATGTCCCGCGCGACCACACGCAATATACATGGTAATCCTAATGCCCCCAATATTTCTCCCCACACTTATCCCTCCCTTCAGAACCACCCTGTGCAGTCCATTTCCCTTTGGCAACTTTCAGTCAACTCTCGGGTTCTGTGAGTATCCTGCTGGTTTTTTCCTTCAGTTTCTCTTTGTTGTTATACTCCACACATGAGAGATATCATTTGATATTGTCTTTCTGCGCCTGACCTATTTTTCTGAACATACTACTGTCTAGCTCCATCCACGTCATTGCAAATGGTATTATTTGTTTTCTTCTTATGGCTGCTTACTGCACTTTGTAAACTGGATTTCATTCTTCCTTTTTGTTTGTAGTTTAGCTACGTGACTTCACCATTCATCTCCTGGTTATGAGCAACAGCTTTGTGTCAATCGATATGTATCTGTACCTATCTATCGCTCTGTCTGTCTGTATATCTATCTATCTTTCTATATATCCTTCTTTCTATCTCTCTATCCTCTCTATTTATCTATCCATCCATCTAGCTTCCTGTCTTCTATCATGTGTATAATCTATCGATCATCTGTCATCTATCTATCTGTCTGTCTATGAAACAAACTTCTTTCTGTCTGTCCATCTATCCTTATGTACAGAACAGTTAACTACATCACCTGTGTCACTTCCCTACATTATGCTTTCAAAAACATTGCAAGGTCACTAGGCCGTAGGGAGAGCACTGGGCTCACTGAGACAATTGCAGATCGAATCCGCTGCGTGTGCTTACAAAAAACCAGTAAACGGTGGTGCAGGGACTTGAAGCCGTATCTCTGTCCTCTGTCCTCTTAAACCTCCTTCTCGCTTGCTAACTGTATTTAGCCACATTCATTGACTAAGTGCTCACTGAAGACCCCAAGTATACTTCCTCTGGGCCTGTTGTAGACAGAAAAGTATACTTGGTGCTTTACTCACCACCATGTTTGAGGGACATTGGCATGTGCACCACTGATAGGAGGAGGGACAAATAAAAAGGAACACCTATTTCTAGACAGGAGCATTTGGGAGCAAAGTGTGTGTTGTGGAGAGACGTGTTTGGTTGAGTGTCCAAACTTCCCTCTTTATGTGGTTATTACTTCTTTACAATCGTGGATATCATAAAACCCAGTGATTTCAAAAGCCCAGACGCATATTATTACAGCAATTCATTTGTTGATGTGAGAAAAATGAGAAGGACATTGCAGTACCACTAAATCTATACCTGGGCACTGCTGATACCAAACAAAAGGAATTCACGGTGGCTAGGTAGGACTATTTTCTAGTGACTGTCTCTGGGGACTCAAACAGAATCCATTTGTTTCTTTGTTTCAATGATTCACTTGTATAGGTTACCTGTCCCCGCCCCTTCAGCTTGTAGTTTGTCTGTGTCCTTGGATCACAAGTGAGTCTCCAGTAAGGGAGCACTTAGGTGATCTTAAGTTTTCATCCATCCTTCTCACCCTGTGTCTTTTGATTGGAGCAGTGAAAGCCTGTACTTTTATTCTGATATTTGATAGCTAGGCTCTTACAACACTTTGAAATTTTTTTTATTCTCATTAATATACAACCACATGCAGAACAATATGTTTACTAGCCTAATCCCTTCACCAAGTCATCGCCAAATCCCAGTTTCAGTCGCTGTCCTTCAGCGAGTCGTAAGATGCTCTAGAATTACTACTTGTCTTCTCTGTGTTGTATAGCCCTCCTAATGACCATTCACCCTACACATTATTCATGCTAATCCTAATGCCCCCATTCTCTTTCCCCGCCCTTATCAATCCCTTCCCACAAACACTACCCAGTCCCTTTCTCTTTGGTAACTGTTAGTCCACTCTCGGGTACTGTGTATATGCTGCTGTTTCTTCGTTCAGTTTTTCTTTGTTATCGTACTCCACACATGAGTTAAATGATTTGGTACATGTATTTCTCCGACTGGCCTATTTGACTGAGCATAATACCCTCTAGCTCCATCCAAGTTATTGCCAATGATAGGATTTGTTTTCTTCTTATGGCTGCTTATTGCACTTTTTAAACTGGATTTTATTCTTCTTTTTTGTTTGTAGTTTCTCTATGTGCTTCAACCATTGCTCTCATGGTTATGAGCAATAGCTTTGTGTTAATCGATATGAACCTATATTTATCTATCTGTCTGTCTATCAATCATTCAATCAATCAATCAATCATCTTTCTGTCTGCCCATCTGTCCTTGTGTACAGAACTGTTAAACACATATCCAATGTCACTTTCCTACATTATGCTTCCAAAAATCGTGCAAGGTAACTAGGCTGTAGGGAGAGCACTGGGTTCACCGAGACACTTGCAGGTCGTGTCGGCCGAGTGTACCTACAAAACCAGGAAATGGTTGTGCAGGGACTTGAACCCGTGACTCTCACCTCTGTCCTCTTTCATCTCCTTCTCACTTCCTGTCTGTATTTAGCCACATTCATTCACTAAGTGCTCCCTGAAGACCACAAGTATCCTTCCTCTGGGCATGTGGTCGACAGAAACGTAAAATTGTTGCTTTGCTCACCACCATGTTTGAAGGACATCTATGTGAAGACCACTGATAGGATGGAGGGTCAAATAAATAGGAACACCAATTTCTAGAAAGGAGCAGTTGGGAGCTAAGAGTGTATTTTGGAGTGACATGTTTACTTGAGTGTCCAAACTTCCCTCTTTAGGTGGTTATTACTTCACATTCGTGAAGATCATAAAACCCACAGATTTCAAAGGCCCAGATTCTTATTATTTCAGCAACTCAGTTGTTGAGGTGAGAAAAAATGAGAAGGACGTTGCTCCACCACTAAATCTATGGTTTGGCCTTGCTGAAACCAAACAAAAAGAATTCGCGGTGGCCAGATAGTGCTATTTTCTACTGACTGTCTCTGGGGGCTCAAACAGAATCCATTTGTTTGATTGTTTGTTTTTCAGTTTCACTCGTGTAGGGTACTTGTCCCCACACCTTCAGCTTGTAGTTTGTCTGTGTCCTTGGATCTCAAGTGAGTCTCCAGTAAGGAAGCACGTAGGTTTCTTGAGTTTTCATCCGTTCTTTTAACCCTGTGTCTTTTGTTTGCAGCACTCAGAGCCTGACCTTTTATTCTGATGATTCAGTGCTGTGCCCTTATTGCACTTAAAAAATTTTTTTTGTTTTCATTAATCTACAATCACGTGAAGAACATTATGTTTACTATGCTCCCCCTTATCCAAGTCCACCAGCAAAAACCTCTTAAAGTCGCTGTCCATCAGCATAGTTGGATGCTTTAAACCCCTTCAGCATGTACCCCTTCAAAGACACCGATACAGTCGCTGTCAATCATGGAGTAGTAAGATTCTATATAACCCCTACTAGTCTTCTCTGTGTTGTACAGCACTCCCCATGTCCCGCGCGACCACACGCAATATACATGGTAATCCTAATGCCCCCAATATTTCTCCCCACACTTATCCCTCCCTTCAGAACCACCCTGTGCAGTCCTTTTCCCTTTGGCAACTTTTAGTCAACTCTCGGGTTCTGTGAGTATCCTGCTGTTTTTTTCCTTCAGTTTCTCTTTGTTGTTACACTCCACACATGAGAGATATCATTTGATATTGTCTTTCTCCGCCTGACCTATTTTTCTGAACATACTACTGTCTAGCTCCATCCACGTCATTGCAAATGGTTGGATTTGTTTTCTTCTTATGGCTGCTTACAGCACTTTGTAAACTGGATTTCATTCTTCCTTTTTGTTTGTAGTTTAGCTATGTGATTTCACCATTCATCTCCTGGTTATGAGGAAGAGCTTTGTGTCAATCGATATGTATCTGTATCTATCTATCGCTCTGTCTGTCTGTATATCTGTCTATCTTTCTATATATCCTTCTTTCTAACTCTCTATCCTCTCTATTTATCTGTCCATCCATCTAGCTTCCTGTCTTCTATCATGTGTATAATCTATCGATCATCTGTCATCTATCTATCTGTCTGTCTATGAAACAATCTTCTTTCTGTCTGTCCATCTATCCTTATGTACAGAACAGTTAACTACATCTCCTATGTCACTTCCCTACATTATGCTTTCAAAAACATTGCAAGGTCACTAGGCCGTAGGGAGAGCACTGGGCTCACTGAGACAATTGCAGATCGAATCAGCCGCGTGTGCTTACAAAACCAGTAAATGGTGGTGCAGGGACTTGAACCCGTATCTCTGTCCTCTGTCCTCTTAAACCTCCTTCTTGCTTGCTAACTGTATTTAGCCACATTCATTGACTAAGTGCTCACTGAAGACCCCAAGTATACTTCCTCTGGGCCTGTTGTAGACAGAAAAGTATACTTGGTGCTTTACTCACCACCATGTTTGAGGGACATTGGCATGTTCACCACTGATAGGAGGAGGGACAAATAAAAAGGAACACCTATTTCTAGACAGGAGCATTTGGGAGCAAAGTGTGTGTTGTGGAGAGACGTGTTTGGTTGAGTGTCCAAACTTGCCTCTTTATGTGGTTATTACTTCTTTACAATCGTGGATATCATAAAACCCAGTGATTTCAAAAGCCCAGACGCATATTATTACAGCAATTCATTTGTTGATGTGAGAAAAATGAGAAGGACATTGCAGTACCACTAAATCTATACCTGGGCTCTGCTGATACCAAACAAAAGGAATTCCCGGTGGCTAGGTAGGACTATTTTCTAGTGACTGTCTCTGGGGACTCAAACAGAATCCATTTGTTTCTTTCTTTCAAAGATTCACTTGTATAGGTTACCTGTCCCCGCCCCTTCAGCTTGTAGTTTGTCTGTGTCCTTGGATCTCAAGTGAGTCTCCAGTAAGGGAGCACTTAGGTGATCTTAAGTTTTCATCCGTCCTTCTCACCCTGTGTCTTTTGATTGGAGCAGTGAAAGCCTGTACTTTTATTCTGATATTTGATAGCTAGGCTCTTACAGCACTTTGAAATTTTTTTTATTCTCATTAATATACAACCACATGCAGAACAATATGTTTACTAGCCTAATCCCTTCACCAAGTCATCGCCAAATCCCAGTTTCAGTCGCTGTCCGTCAGCGTGTCGTAAGATGCTCTAGAATCACTACTTGTCTTCTCTGTGTTGTATAGCCCTCCTAATGACCATTCACCCTACACATTATTCATGCTAATCCTAATGCCCCCATTCTTTTTCCCCGCCCTTATCAATCCCTTCCCACAAACACTACCCAGTCCCTTTCTCTTTGGTAACTGTTAGTCCACTCTCGGGTACTGTGTATATGCTGCTGTTTCTTCCTTCAGTTTTTCTTTGTTATCGTACTCCACACATGAGTTAAATGATTTGGTACATGTATTTCTCCGACTGGCCTATTTGACTGAGCATAATACCCTCTAGCTCCATCCAAGTTATTGCCAATGATAGGATTTGTTTTCTTCTTATGGCTGCTTATTGCACTTTTTAAACTGGATTTTATTCTTCTTTTTTGTTTGTAGTTTCTCTATGTGCTTCAACCATTGCTCTCATGGTTATGAGCAATAGCTTTGTGTTAATCGATATGAACCTATATTTATCTATCTGTCTGTCTATCAATCATTCAATCAATCAATCAATCTTCTTTCTGTCTGCCCATCTGTCCTTGTGTACAGAACTGTTAACCACATATCCAATGTCACTTTCCTACATTATGCTTCCAAAAATCCTGCAAGGTAACTAGGCTGTAGGGAGAGCACTGGGTTCACCGAGACACTTGCAGGTCGTGTCGGCCGAGTGTACCTACAAAACCAGGAAACGGTTGTGCAGGGACTGGAACCCATGACTCTCACCTCTGTCCTCTTTCATCTCCTTCTCACTTCCTGTCTGTATTTAGCCACATTCATTCACTAAGTGCTCCCTGAAGACCACAAGTATCCTTCCTCTGGGCATGTGGTCGACAGAAACGTAAAATTGTTGCTTTGCTCACCACCATGTTTGAAGGACATCTATGTGAAGACCACTGATAGGATGGAGGGTCAAATAAAAAGGAACACCAATTTCTAGACAGGAGCAGTTGGGAGCTAAGAGTGTATTTTGGAGTGACATGTTTCCTTGAGTGTCCAAACTTCCCTCTTTAGGTGGTTATTACTTCACATTCGTGAAGATCATAAAACCCACAGATTTCAAAGGCCCAGATTCTTATTATTTCAGCAACTCAGTTGTTGAGGTGAGAGAAAATGAGAAGGACGTTGCTCCAACACTAAATCTATGGTTTGGCCTTGCTGAAACCAAACAAAAAGAATTCACGGTGGCCAGATAGTGCTATTTTCTACTGACTGTCTCTGGGGGCTCAAACAGAATCCATTTGTTTGATTGTTTGTTTTTCAGTTTCACTCGTGTAGGGTACTTGTCCGCACACCTTCAGCTTGTAGTTTGTCTGTGTCCTTGGATCTCAAGTGAGTCTCCTGTAAGGAAGCACGTAGGTTTCTTGAGTTTTCATCCGTTCTTTTAACCCTGTGTCTTTTGTTTGCAGCACTCAGAGCCTGACCTTTTATTCTGATGATTCAGTGCTGTGCCCTTATTGCACTTAAAAAATTTTTTTTGTTTTCATTAATGTACAATCACGTGAAAAACATTATGTTTACTATGATCCCCCTTATCCAAGTCCACCAGCAAAAACCTCTTAAAGTCGCTGTCCATCAGCATAGTTGGATGCTTTAAACCCCTTCAGCATGTACCCCTTCAAAGACACCGATACAGTCGCTGTCAATCATGGAGTAGTAAGATGCTATATAACCTCTACTAGTCTTCTCTGTGTTGTACAGCACTCCCCATGTCCCGCGCGACCACACACAATATACATGGTAATCCTAATGCCCCCAATATTTCTCCCCACACTTATCCCTCCCTTCAGAACCACCCTGTGCAGTCCTTTTCCCTTTGGGAACTTTTAGTCAACTCTCTGGTTCTGTGAGTATCCTGCTGTTTTTTTCCTTCAGTTTCTCTTTGTTGTTACACTCCACACATGAGAGATATCATTTGATATTGTCTTTCTCCGCCTGACCTATTTTTCTGAACATACTACTGTCTAGCTCCATCCACGTCATTGCAAATGGTAGGATTTGTTTTCTTCTTATGGCTGCTTACTGCACTTTGTAAACTGGATTTCATTCTTCCTTTTTGTTTGTAGTTTAGCTACGTGACTTCACCATTCATCTCCTGGTTATGAGCAACAGCTTTGTGTCAATCGATATGTATCTGTACCTATCTATCGCTCTGTCTGTCTGTATATCTACCTATCTTTCTTTATATCCTTCTTTCTATCTCTCTATCCTCTCTATTTATCTATCCATCCATCTAGAGTCCTGTCTTCTATCATGTGTATAATCTATCGATCATCTGTCATCTATTTATCTGTCTGTCTATGAAACAATCTTCTTTCTGTCTGTCCATCTATGATTATGTACAGAACAGTTAACTACATCACCTGTGTCACTTCCCTACATTATGCTTTCAAAAACATTGCAAGGTCACAAGGCCGTAGGGAGAGCACTGGGCTCACTGAGACAATTGCAGATCGAATCAGCTGCGTGTGCTTACAAAAATCCAGTAAACGGTGGTGCAGGGACTTGAACCCGTATCTCTGTCCTCTGTCCTCTTAAACCTCCTTCTCGCTTGCTAACTGTATTTAGCCACATTCATTGACTACGTGCTCACTGAATACCCCAAGTATACTTCCTCTGGGCCTGTTGTAGACAGAAAAGTATACTTGGTGCTTTACTCACCACCATGTTTGAGGTTCATTGGCATGTTCACCACTGATAGGAGGAGGGACAAATAAAAAGGAACACCTATTTCTAGACAGGAGCATTTGGGAGCAAAGTGTGTGTTGTGGAGAGACGTGTTTGGTTGAGTGTCCAAACTTCCCTCTTTATGTGGTTATTACTTCTTTACAATCGTGGATATCATAAAACCCAGTGATTTCAAAAGCCCAGACGCATATTATTACAGCAATTCATTTGTTGATGTGAGAAAAATGAGAAGGACATTGCAGTACCACTAAATCTATACCTGGGCTCTGCTGATACCAAACAAAAGGAATTCACGGTGGCTAGGTAGGACTATTTTCTAGTGACTGTCTCTGGGGACTCAAACAGAATCCATTTGTTTCTTTGTTTCAAAGATTCACTTGTATAGGTTACCTGTCCCCGCCCCTTCAGCTTGTAGTTTGTCTGTGTCCTTGGATCACAAGTGAGTCTCCAGTAAGGGAGCACTTAGGTGATCTTAAGTTTTCATCCGTCCTTCTCACCCTGTGTCTTTTGATTGGAGCAGTGAAAGCCTGTACTTTTATTCTGATATTTGATAGCTAGGATCTTACAGCACTTTGAAATTTTTTTTATTCTCATTAATATACAACCACATGCAGAACAATATGTTTACTAGCCTAATCCCTTCACCAAGTCATCGCCAAATCCCAGTTTCAGTCGCTGTCCGTCAGCGTGTCGTAAGATGCTCTAGAATCACTACTTGTCTTCTCTGTGTTGTATAGCCCTCCTAATGACCATTCACCCTACACATTATTCATGCTAATCCTAATGCCCCCATTCTTTTTCCCCGCCCTTATCAATCCCTTCCCACAAACACTACCCAGTCCCTTTCTCTTTGGTAACTGTTAGTCCACTCTCGGGTACTGTGTATATGCTGCTGTTTCTTCCTTCAGTTTTTCTTTGTTATCGTACTCCACACATGAGTTAAATGATTTGGTACATGTATTTCTCCGACTGGCCTATTTGACTGAGCATAATACCCTCTAGCTCCATCCAAGTTATTGCCAATGATAGGATTTGTTTTCTTCTTATGGCTGCTTATTGCACTTTTTAAACTGGATTTTATTCTTCTTTTTTGTTTGTAGTTTCTCTATGTGCTTCAACCATTGCTCTCATGGTTATGAGCAATAGCTTTGTGTTAATCGATATGAACCTATATTTATCTATCTGTCTGTCTATCAATCATTCAATCAATCAATCAATCTTCTTTCTGTCTGCCCATCTGTCCTTGTGTACAGAACTGTTAACCACATATCCAATGTCACTTTCCTACATTATGCTTCCAAAAATCCTGCAAGGTAACTAGGCTGTAGGGAGAGCACTGGGTTCACCGAGACACTTGCAGGTCGTGTCGGCCGAGTGTACCTACAAAACCAGGAAATGGTTGTGCAGGGACTTGAACCCGTGACTCTCACCTCTGTCCTCTTTCATCTCCTTCTCACTTCCTGTCTGTATTTAGCCACATTCATTCACTAAGTGCTCCCTGAAGACCACAAGTATCCTTCCTCTGGGCATGTGGTCGACAGAAACGTAAAATTGTTGCTTTGCTCACCACCATGTTTGAAGGACATCTATGTGAAGACCACTGATAGGATGGAGGGTCAAATAAAAAGGAACACCAATTTCTAGACAGGAGCAGTTGGGAGCTAAGAGTGTATTTTGGAGTGACATGTTTACTTGAGTGTCCAAACTTCCCTCTTTAGGTGGTTATTACTTCACATTCGTGAAGATCATAAAACCCACCGATTTCAAAGGCCCAGATTCTTATTATTTCAGCAACTCAGTTGTTGAGGTGAGAGAAAATGAGAAGGACGTTGCTCCACCACTAAATCTATGGCTGGGCCTTGCTGAAACAAACAAAAAGAATTCACGGTGGCCAGATAGTGCTATTTTCTACTGACTGTCTCTGGGGGCTCAAACAGAATCCATTTGTTTGATTGTTTGTTTTTCAGTTCCACTCGTGTAGGGTACTTGTCCCCACACCTTCAGCTTGTAGTTTGTCTGTGTCCTTGGATCTCAAGTGAGTCTCCTGTAAGGAAGCACGTAGGTTTCTTGAGTTTTCATCCGTTCTTTTAACCCTGTGTGTTTTGTTTGCAGCACTCAGAGCCTGACCTTTTATTCTGATGATTAAGTGCTGTGCCCTTATTGACTTAAAAATTTTTTTTTTCATTAATGTACAATCACGTGAAGAACATTATGTTTACTATGCACCCCCTTATCCAAGTCCACCAGCAAAAACCTCTTAAAGTCGCTGTCCATCAGCATAGTTGGATGCTTTAAACCCCTTCAGCATGTACCCCTTCAAAGACACCGATACAGTCGCTGTCAATCATGGAGTAGTAAGATGCTATATAACCTCTACTAGTCTTCTCTGTGTTGTACAGCACTCCCCATGTCCCGCGCGACCACACGCAATATACATGGTAATCCTAATGCCCCCAATATTTCTCCCCACACTTATCCCTCCCTTCAGAACCACCCTGTGCAGTCCTTTTCCCTTTGGCAACTTTTAGTCAACTCTCGGGTTCTGTGAGTATCCTGCTGTTTTTTTCCTTCAGTTTCTCTTTGTTGTTACACTCCACACATGAGAGATATCATTTGATATTGTCTTTCTCCGCCTGACCTATTTTTCTGAACATACTACTGTCTAGCTCCATCCACGTCATTGCAAATGGTAGGATTTGTTTTCTTCTTATGGCTGCTTACTGCACTTTGTAAACTGGATTTCATTCTTCCTTTTTGTTTGTAGTTTAGCTATGTGATTTCACCATTCATCTCCTGGTTATGAGCAACAGCTTTGTGTCAATCGATATGTATCTGTATCTATCTATCGCTCTGTCTGTCTGTATATCTATCTATCTTTCTATATATCCTTCTTTCTATCTCTCTATCCTCTCTATTTATCTGTCCATCCATCTAGCTTCCTGTCTTCTATCATGTGTATAATCTATCGATCATCTGTCATCTATCTATCTGTCTGTCTATGAAACAATCTTCTTTCTGTCTGTCCATCTATCCTTATGTACAGAACAGTTAACTACATCACCTATGTCACTTCCCTACATTATGCTTTCAAAAACATTGCAAGGTCACTAGGCCGTAGGGAGAGCACTGGGCTCACTGAGACAATTGCAGATCGAATCAGCCGCGTGTGCTTACAAAACCAGTAAATGGTGGTGCAGGGACTTGAACCCGTATCTCTGTCCTCTGTCCTCTTAAACCTCCTTCTCGCTTGCTAACTGTATTTAGCCACATTCATTGACTAAGTGCTCACTGAAGACCCCAAGTATACTTCCTCTGGGCCTGTTGTAGACAGAAAAGTATACTTGGTGCTTTACTCACCACCATGTTTGAGGGACATTGGCATGTTCACCACTGATAGGAGGAGGGACAAATAAAAAGGAACACCTATTTCTAGACAGGAGCATTTGGGAGCAAAGTGTGTGTTGTGGAGAGACGTGTTTGGTTGAGTGTCCAAACTTCCCTCTTTATGTGGTTATTACTTCTTTACAATCGTGGATATCATAAAACCCAGTGATTTCAAAAGCCCAGACGCATATTATTACAGCAATTCATTTGTTGATGTGAGAAAAATGAGAAGGACATTGCAGTACCACTAAATCTATACCTGGGCAATGCTGATACCAAACAAAAGGAATTCACGGTGGCTAGGTAGGACTATTTTCTAGTGACTGTCTCTGGGGACTCAAACAGAATCCATTTGTTTCTTTGTTTCAAAGATTCACTTGTATAGGTTACCTGTCCCCGCCCCTTCAGCTTGTAGTTTGTCTGTGTCCTTGGATCACAAGTGAGTCTCCAGTAAGGGAGCACTTAGGTGATCTTAAGTTTTCATCCGTCCTTCTCACCCTGTGTCTTTTGATTGGAGCAGTGAAAGCCTGTACTTTTATTCTGATATTTGATAGCTAGGCTCTTACAGCACTTTGAAATTTTTTTTATTCTCATTAATATACAACCACATGCAGAACAATATGTTTACTAGCCTAATCCCTTCACCAAGTCATCGCCAAATCCCAGTTTCAGTCGCTGTCCGTCAGCGTGTCGTAAGATGCTCTAGAATCACTACTTGTCTTCTCTGTGTTGTATAGCCCTCCTAATGACCATTCACCCTACACATTATTCATGCTAATCCTAATGCCCCCATTCTTTTTCCCCGCCCTTATCAATCCCTTCCCACAAACACTACCCAGTCCCTTTCTCTTTGGTAACTGTTAGTCCACTCTCGGGTACTGTGTATATGCTGCTGTTTCTTCCTTCAGTTTTTCTTTGTTATCGTACTCCACACATGAGTTAAATGATTTGGTACATGTATTTCTCCGACTGGCCTATTTGACTGAGCATAATACCCTCTAGCTCCATCCAAGTTATTGCCAATGATAGGATTTGTTTTCTTCTTATGGCTGCTTATTGCACTTTTTAAACTGGATTTTATTCTTCTTTTTTGTTTGTAGTTTCTCTATGTGCTTCAACCATTGCTCTCATGGTTATGAGCAATAGCTTTGTGTTAATCGATATGAACCTATATTTATCTATCTGTCTGTCTATCAATCATTCAATCAATCAATCAATCTTCTTTCTGTCTGCCCATCTGTCCTTGTGTACAGAACTGTTAACCACATATCCAATGTCACTTTCCTACATTATGCTTCCAAAAATCCTGCAAGGTAACTAGGCTGTAGGGAGAGCACTGGGTTCACCGAGACACTTGCAGGTCGTGTCGGCCGAGTGTACCTACAAAACCAGGAAATGGTTGTGCAGGGACTTGAACCCGTGACTCTCACCTCTGTCCTCTTTCATCTCCTTCTCACTTCCTGTCTGTATTTAGCCACATTCATTCACTAAGTGCTCCCTGAAGACCACAAGTATCCTTCCTCTGGGCATGTGGTCGACAGAAACGTAAAATTGTTGCTTTGCTCACCACCATGTTTGAAGGACATCTATGTGAAGACCACTGATAGGATGGAGGGTCAAATAAAAAGGAACACCAATTTCTAGACAGGAGCAGTTGGGAGCTAAGAGTGTATTTTGGAGTGACATGTTTACTTGAGTGTCCAAACTTCCCTCTTTAGGTGGTTATTACTTCACATTCGTGAAGATCATAAAACCCACAGATTTCAAAGGCCCAGATTCTTATTATTTCAGCAACTCAGTTGTTGAGGTGAGAGAAAATGAGAAGGACGTTGCTCCACCACTAAATCTATGGCTGGGCCTTGCTGAAACAAACAAAAAGAATTCACGGTGGCCAGATAGTGCTATTTTCTACTGACTGTCTCTGGGGGCTCAAACAGAATCCATTTGTTTGATTGTTTGTTTTTCAGTTCCACTCGTGTAGGGTACTTGTCCCCACACCTTCAGCTTGTAGTTTGTCTGTGTCCTTGGATCTCAAGTGAGTCTCCTGTAAGGAAGCACGTAGGTTTCTTGAGTTTTCATCCGTTCTTTTAACCCTGTGTGTTTTGTTTGCAGCACTCAGAGCCTGACCTTTTATTCTGATGATTAAGTGCTGTGCCCTTATTGACTTAAAAATTTTTTTTTTTCATTAATGTACAATCACGTGAAGAACATTATGTTTACTATGCACCCCCTTATCCAAGTCCACCAGCAAAAACCTCTTAAAGTCGCTGTCCATCAGCATAGTTGGATGCTTTAAACCCCTTCAGCATGTACCCCTTCAAAGACACCGATACAGTCGCTGTCAATCATGGAGTAGTAAGATGCTATATAACCTCTACTAGTCTTCTCTGTGTTGTACAGCACTCCCCATGTCCCGCGCGACCACACGCAATATACATGGTAATCCTAATGCCCCCAATATTTCTCCCCACACTTATCCCTCCCTTCAGAACCACCCTGTGCAGTCCTTTTCCCTTTGGCAACTTTTAGTCAACTCTCGGGTTCTGTGAGTATCCTGCTGTTTTTTTCCTTCAGTTTCTCTTTGTTGTTACACTCCACACATGAGAGATATCATTTGATATTGTCTTTCTCCGCCTGACCTATTTTTCTGAACATACTACTGTCTAGCTCCATCCACGTCATTGCAAATGGTAGGATTTGTTTTCTTCTTATGGCTGCTTACTGCACTTTGTAAACTGGATTTCATTCTTCCTTTTTGTTTGTAGTTTAGCTATGTGATTTCACCATTCATCTCCTGGTTATGAGCAACAGCTTTGTGTCAATCGATAGGTATCTGTATCTATCTATCGCTCTGTCTGTCTGTATATCTATCTATCTTTCTATATATCCTTCTTTCTATCTCTCTATCCTCTCTATTTATCTGTCCATCCATCTAGCTTCCTGTCTTCTATCATGTGTATAATCTATCGATCATCTGTCATCTATCTATCTGTCTGTCTATGAAACAATCTTCTTTCTGTCTGTCCATCTATCCTTATGTACAGAACAGTTAACTACATCACCTATGTCACTTCCCTACATTATGCTTTCAAAAACATTGCAAGGTCACTAGGCCGTAGGGAGAGCACTGGGCTCACTGAGACAATTGCAGATCGAATCAGCCGCGTGTGCTTACAAAACCAGTAAATGGTGGTGCAGGGACTTGAACCCGTATCTCTGTCCTCTGTCCTCTTAAACCTCCTTCTCGCTTGCTAACTGTATTTAGCCACATTCATTGACTAAGTGCTCACTGAAGACCCCAAGTATACTTCCTCTGGGCCTGTTGTAGACAGAAAAGTATACTTGGTGCTTTACTCACCACCATGTTTGAGGGACATTGGCATGTTCACCACTGATAGGAGGAGGGACAAATAAAAAGGAACACCTATTTCTAGACAGGAGCATTTGGGAGCAAAGTGTGTGTTGTTGAGAGACGTGTTTGGTTGAGTGTCCAAACTTCCCTCTTTATGTGGTTATTACTTCTATACAATCGTGGATATCATAAAACCCAGTGATTTCAAAAGCCCAGACGCATATTATTACAGCAATTCATTTGTTGATGTGAGAAAAATGAGAAGGACATTGCAGTACCACTAAATCTATACCTGGGCAATGCTGATACCAAACAAAAGGAATTCACGGTGGCTAGGTAGGACTATTTTCTAGTGACTGTCTCTGGGGACTCAAACAGAATCCATTTGTTTCTTTGTTTCAAAGATTCACTTGTATAGGTTACCTGTCCCCGCCCCTTCAGCTTGTAGTTTGTCTGTGTCCTTGGATCACAAGTGAGTCTCCAGTAAGGGAGCACTTAGGTGATCTTAAGTTTTCATCCGTCCTTCTCACCCTGTGTCTTTTGATTGGAGCAGTGAAAGCCTGTACTTTTATTCTGATATTTGATAGCTAGGCTCTTACAGCACTTTGAAATTTTTTTTATTCTCATTAATATACAACCACATGCAGAACAATATGTTTACTAGCCTAATCCCTTCACCAAGTCATCGCCAAGTCCCAGTTTCAGTCGCTGTCCATCAGCGTGTCGTAAGATGCTCTAGAATTACTACTTGTCTTCTCTGTGTTGTATAGCCCTCCTAATGACCATTCACCCTACACATTATTCATGCTAATCCTAATGCCCCCATTCTTTTTCCCCGCCCTTATCAATCCCTTCCCACAAACACTACCCAGTCCCTTTCTCTTTGGTAACTGTTAGTCCACTCTCGGGTACTGTGTATATGCTGCTGTTTCTTCCTTCAGTTTTTCTTTGTTATCGTACTCCACACATGAGTTAAATGATTTGGTACATGTATTTCTCCGACTGGCCTATTTGACTGAGCATAATACCCTCTAGCTCCATCCAAGTTATTGCCAATGATAGGATTTGTTTTCTTCTTATGGCTGCTTATTGCACTTTTTAAACTGGATTTTATTCTTCTTTTGTTTGTAGTTTCTCTATGTGCTTCAACCATTGCTCTCATGGTTATGAGCAATAGCTTTGTGTTAATCGATATGAACCTATATTTATCTATCTGTCTGTCTATCAATCATTCAATCAATCAAGCAATCATCTTTCTGTCTGCCCATCTGTCCTTGTGTACAGAACTGTTAACCACATATCCAATGTCACTTTCCTACATTATGCTTCCAAAAATCGTGCAAGGTAACTAGGCTGTAGGGAGAGCACTGGGTTCACCGAGACACTTGCAGGTCGTGTCGGCCGAGTGTACCTACAAAACCAGGAAATGGTTGTGCAACGACTTGAACCCGTGACTCTCACCTCTGTCCTCTTTCATCTCCTTCTCACTTCCTGTCTGTATTTAGCCACATTCATTCACTAAGTGCTCCCTGAAGACCACAAGTATCCTTCCTCTGGGCATGTGGTCGACAGAAACGTAAAATTGTTGCTTTGCTCACCACCATGTTTGAAGGACATCTATGTGAAGACCACTGATAGGATGGAGGGTCAAATAAAAAGGAACACCAATTTCTAGACAGGAGCAGTTGGGAGCTTAGAGTGTATTTTGGAGTGACATGTTTACTTGAGTGTCCAAACTTCCCTCTTTAGGTGGTTATTACTTCACATTCGTGAAGATCATAAAACCCACAGATTTCAAAGGCCCAGATTCTTATTATTTCAGCAACTCAGTTGTTGAGGTGAGAGAAAATGAGAAGGACGTTGCTCCACCACTAAATCTATGGCTGGGCCTTGCTGAAACAAACAAAAAGAATTCACGGTGGCCAGATAGTGCTATTTTCTACTGACTGTCTCTGGGGGCTCAAACAGAATCCATTTGTTTGATTGTTTGTTTTTCAGTTCCACTCGTGTAGGGTACTTGTCCCCACACCTTCAGCTTGTAGTTTGTCTGTGTCCTTGGATCTCAAGTGAGTCTCCTGTAAGGAAGCACGTAGGTTTCTTGAGTTTTCATCCGTTCTTTTAACCCTGTGTGTTTTGTTTGCAGCACTCAGAGCCTGACCTTTTATTCTGATGATTAAGTGCTGTGCCCTTATTGACTTAAAAATTTTTTTTTTTCATTAATGTACAATCACGTGAAGAACATTATGTTTACTATGCACCCCCTTATCCAAGTCCACCAGCAAAAACCTCTTAAAGTCGCTGTCCATCAGCATAGTTGGATGCTTTAAACCCCTTCAGCATGTACCCCTTCAAAGACACCGATACAGTCGCTGTCAATCATGGAGTAGTAAGATGCTATATAACCTCTACTAGTCTTCTCTGTGTTGTACAGCACTCCCCATGTCCCGCGCGACCACACGCAATATACATGGTAATCCTAATGCCCCCAATATTTCTCCCCACACTTATCCCTCCCTTCAGAACCACCCTGTGCAGTCCTTTTCCCTTTGGCAACTTTTAGTCAACTCTCGGGTTCTGTGAGTATCCTGCTGTTTTTTTCCTTCAGTTTCTCTTTGTTGTTACACTCCACACATGAGAGATATCATTTGATATTGTCTTTCTCCGCCTGACCTATTTTTCTGAACATACTACTGTCTAGCTCCATCCACGTCATTGCAAATGGTAGATTTTGTTTTCTTCTTATAGCTGCTTACTGCACTTTGTAAACTGGTTTTCATTCTTCCTTTTTGTTTGTAGTTTAGCTATGTGATTTCACCATTCATCTCCTGGTTATGAGCAACAGCTTTGTGTCAATCGATAGGTATCTGTATCTATCTATCGCTCTGTCTGTCTGTATATCTATCTATCTTTCTATATATCCTTCTTTCTATCTCTCTATCCTCTCTATTTATCTGTCCATCCATCTAGCTTCCTGTCTTCTATCATGTGTATAATCTATCGATCATCTGTCATCTATCTATCTGTCTGTCTATGAAACAATCTTCTTTCTGTCTGTCCATCTATCCTTATGTACAGAACAGTTAACTACATCACCTATGTCACTTCCCTACATTATGCTTTCAAAAACATTGCAAGGTCACTAGGCCGTAGGGAGAGCACTGGGCTCACTGAGACAATTGCAGATCGAATCAGCCGCGTGTGCTTACAAAACCAGTAAATGGTGGTGCAGGGACTTGAACCCGTATCTCTGTCCTCTGTCCTCTTAAACCTCCTTCTCGCTTGCTAACTGTATTTAGCCACATTCATTGACTAAGTGCTCACTGAAGACCCCAAGTATACTTCCTCTGGGCCTGTTGTAGACAGAAAAGTATACTTGGTGCTTTACTCACCACCATGTTTGAGGGACATTGGCATGTTCACCACTGATAGGAGGAGGGACAAATAAAAAGGAACACCTATTTCTAGACAGGAGCATTTGGGAGCAAAGTGTGTGTTGTTGAGAGACGTGTTTGGTTGAGTGTCCAAACTTCCCTCTTTATGTGGTTATTACTTCTTTACAATCGTGGATATCATAAAACCCAGTGATTTCAAAAGCCCAGACGCATATTATTACAGCAATTCATTTGTTGATGTGAGAAAAATGAGAAGGACATTGCAGTACCACTAAATCTATACCTGGGCAATGCTGATACCAAACAAAAGGAATTCACGGTGGCTAGGTAGGACTATTTTCTAGTGACTGTCTCTGGGGACTCAAACAGAATCCATTTGTTTCTTTGTTTCAAAGATTCACTTGTATAGGTTACCTGTCCCCGCCCCTTCAGCTTGTAGTTTGTCTGTGTCCTTGGATCACAAGTGAGTCTCCAGTAAGGGAGCACTTAGGTGATCTTAAGTTTTCATCCGTCCTTCTCACCCTGTGTCTTTTGATTGGAGCAGTGAAAGCCTGTACTTTTATTCTGATATTTGATAGCTAGGCTCTTACAGCACTTTGAAATTTTTTTTATTCTCATTAATATACAACCACATGCAGAACAATATGTTTACTAGCCTAATCCCTTCACCAAGTCATCGCCAAATCCCAGTTTCAGTCGCTGTCCGTCAGCGTGTCGTAAGATGCTCTAGAATCACTACTTGTCTTCTCTGTGTTGTATAGCCCTCCTAATGACCATTCACCCTACACATTATTCATGCTAATCCTAATGCCCCCATTCTTTTTCCCCGCCCTTATCAATCCCTTCCCACAAACACTACCCAGTCCCTTTCTCTTTGGTAACTGTTAGTCCACTCTCGGGTACTGTGTATATGCTGCTGTTTCTTCCTTCAGTTTTTCTTTGTTATCGTACTCCACACATGAGTTAAATGATTTGGTACATGTATTTCTCCGACTGGCCTATTTGACTGAGCATAATACCCTCTAGCTCCATCCAAGTTATTGCCAATGATAGGATTTGTTTTCTTCTTATGGCTGCTTATTGCACTTTTTAAACTGGATTTTATTCTTCTTTTTTGTTTGTAGTTTCTCTATGTGCTTCAACCATTGCTCTCATGGTTATGAGCAATAGCTTTGTGTTAATCGATATGAACCTATATTTATCTATCTGTCTGTCTATCAATCATTCAATCAATCAATCAATCTTCTTTCTGTCTGCCCATCTGTCCTTGTGTACAGAACTGTTAACCACATATCCAATGTCACTTTCCTACATTATGCTTCCAAAAATCCTGCAAGGTAACTAGGCTGTAGGGAGAGCACTGGGTTCACCGAGACACTTGCAGGTCGTGTCGGCCGAGTGTACCTACAAAACCAGGAAATGGTTGTGCAACGACTTGAACCCGTGACTCTCACCTCTGTCCTCTTTCATCTCCTTCTCACTTCCTGTCTGTATTTAGCCACATTCATTCACTAAGTGCTCCCTGAAGACCACAAGTATCCTTCCTCTGGGCATGTGGTCGACAGAAACGTAAAATTGTTGCTTTGCTCACCACCATGTTTGAAGGACATCTATGTGAAGACCACTGATAGGATGGAGGGTCAAATAAAAAGGAACACCAATTTCTAGACAGGAGCAGTTGGGAGCTAAGAGTGTATTTTGGAGTGACATGTTTACTTGAGTGTCCAAACTTCCCTCTTTAGGTGGTTATTACTTCACATTCGTGAAGATCATAAAACCCACAGATTTCAAAGGCCCAGATTCTTATTATTTCAGCAACTCAGTTGTTGAGGTGAGAGAAAATGAGAAGGACGTTGCTCCACCACTAAATCTATGGCTGGGCCTTGCTGAAACAAACAAAAAGAATTCACGGTGGCCAGATAGTGCTATTTTCTACTGACTGTCTCTGGGGGCTCAAACAGAATCCATTTGTTTGATTGTTTGTTTTTCAGTTCCACTCGTGTAGGGTACTTGTCCCCACACCTTCAGCTTGTAGTTTGTCTGTGTCCTTGGATCTCAAGTGAGTCTCCTGTAAGGAAGCACGTAGGTTTCTTGAGTTTTCATCCGTTCTTTTAACCCTGTGTGTTTTGTTTGCAGCACTCAGAGCCTGACCTTTTATTCTGATGATTAAGTGCTGTGCCCTTATTGACTTAAAAATTTTTTTTTTCATTAATGTACAATCACGTGAAGAACATTATGTTTACTATGCACCCCCTTATCCAAGTCCACCAGCAAAAACCTCTTAAAGTCGCTGTCCATCAGCATAGTTGGATGCTTTAAACCCATTCAGCATGTACCCCTTCAAAGACACCGATACAGTCGCTGTCAATCATGGAGTAGTAAGATGCTATATAACCTCTACTAGTCTTCTCTGTGTTGTACAGCACTCCCCATGTCCCGCGCGACCACACGCAATATACATGGTAATCCTAATGCCCCCAATATTTCTCCCCACACTTATCCCTCCCTTCAGAACCACCCTGTGCAGTCCTTTTCCCTTTGGCAACTTTTAGTCAACTCTCGGGTTCTGTGAGTATCCTGCTGTTTTTTTCCTTCAGTTTCTCTTTGTTGTTACACTCCACACATGAGAGATATCATTTGATATTGTCTTTCTCCGCCTGACCTATTTTTCTGAACATACTACTGTCTAGCTCCATCCACGTCATTGCAAATGGTAGGATTTGTTTTCTTCTTATGGCTGCTTACTGCACTTTGTAAACTGGATTTCATTCTTCCTTTTTGTTTGTAGTTTAGCTATGTGATTTCACCATTCATCTCCTGGTTATGAGCAACAGCTTTGTGTCAATCGATATGTATCTGTATCTATCTATCGCTCTGTCTGTCTGTATATCTATCTATCTTTCTATATATCCTTCTTTCTATCTCTCTATCCTCTCTATTTATCTGTCCATCCATCTAGCTTCCTGTCTTCTATCATGTGTATAATCTATCGATCATCTGTCATCTATCTATCTGTCTGTCTATGAAACAATCTTCTTTCTGTCTGTCCATCTATCCTTATGTACAGAACAGTTAACTACATCACCTATGTCACTTCCCTACATTATGCTTTCAAAAACATTGCAAGGTCACTAGGCCGTAGGGAGAGCACTGGGCTCACTGAGACAATTGCAGATCGAATCAGCCGCGTGTGCTTACAAAACCAGTAAATGGTGGTGCAGGGACTTGAACCCGTATCTCTGTCCTCTGTCCTCTTAAACCTCCTTCTCGCTTGCTAACTGTATTTAGCCACATTCATTGACTAAGTGCTCACTGAAGACCCCAAGTATACTTCCTCTGGGCCTGTTGTAGACAGAAAAGTATACTTGGTGCTTTACTCACCACCATGTTTGAGGGACATTGGCATGTTCACCACTGATAGGAGGAGGGACAAATAAAAAGGAACACCTATTTCTAGACAGGAGCATTTGGGAGCAAAGTGTGTGTTGTGGAGAGACGTGTTTGGTTGAGTGTCCAAACTTCCCTCTTTATGTGGTTATTACTTCTTTACAATCGTGGATATCATAAAACCCAGTGATTTCAAAAGCCCAGACGCATATTATTACAGCAATTCATTTGTTGATGTGAGAAAAATGAGAAGGACATTGCAGTACCACTAAATCTATACCTGGGCAATGCTGATACCAAACAAAAGGAATTCACGGTGGCTAGGTAGGACTATTTTCTAGTGACTGTCTCTGGGGACTCAAACAGAATCCATTTGTTTCTTTGTTTCAAAGATTCACTTGTATAGGTTACCTGTCCCCGCCCCTTCAGCTTGTAGTTTGTCTGTGTCCTTGGATCACAAGTGAGTCTCCAGTAAGGGAGCACTTAGGTGATCTTAAGTTTTCATCCGTCCTTCTCACCCTGTGTCTTTTGATTGGAGCAGTGAAAGCCTGTACTTTTATTCTGATATTTGATAGCTAGGCTCTTACAGCACTTTGAAATTTTTTTTATTCTCATTAATATACAACCACATGCAGAACAATATGTTTACTAGCCTAATCCCTTCACCATGTCATCGCCAAGTCCCAGTTTCAGTCGCTGTCCATCAGCGTGTCGTAAGATGCTCTAGAATTACTACTTGTCTTCTCTGTGTTGTATAGCCCTCCTAATGACCATTCACCCTACACATTATTCATGCTAATCCTAATGCCCCCATTCTTTTTCCCCGCCCTTATCAATCCCTTCCCACAAACACTACCCAGTCCCTTTCTCTTTGGTAACTGTTAGTCCACTCTCGGGTACTGTGTATATGCTGCTGTTTCTTCCTTCAGTTTTTCTTTGTTATCGTACTCCACACATGAGTTAAATGATTTGGTACATGTATTTCTCCGACTGGCCTATTTGACTGAGCATAATACCCTCTAGCTCCATCCAAGTTATTGCCAATGATAGGATTTGTTTTCTTCTTATGGCTGCTTATTGCACTTTTTAAACTGGATTTTATTCTTCTTTTGTTTGTAGTTTCTCTATGTGCTTCAACCATTGCTCTCATGGTTATGAGCAATAGCTTTGTGTTAATCGATATGAACCTATATTTATCTATCTGTCTGTCTATCAATCATTCAATCAATCAAGCAATCATCTTTCTGTCTGCCCATCTGTCCTTGTGTACAGAACTGTTAACCACATATCCAATGTCACTTTCCTACATTATGCTTCCAAAAATCGTGCAAGGTAACTAGGCTGTAGGGAGAGCACTGGGTTCACCGAGACACTTGCAGGTCGTGTCGGCCGAGTGTACCTACAAAACCAGGAAATGGTTGTGCAACGACTTGAACCCGTGACTCTCACCTCTGTCCTCTTTCATCTCCTTCTCACTTCCTGTCTGTATTTAGCCACATTCATTCACTAAGTGCTCCCTGAAGACCACAAGTATCCTTCCTCTGGGCATGTGGTCGACAGAAACGTAAAATTGTTGCTTTGCTCACCACCATGTTTGAAGGACATCTATGTGAACACCACTGATAGGATGGAGGGTCAAATAAAAAGGAACACCAATTTCTAGACAGGAGCAGTTGGAACTAAGAGTGTATTTTGGAGTGACATGTTTACTTGAGTGTCCAAACTTCCCTCTTTAGGTGGTTATTACTTCACATTCGTGAAGATCATAAAACCCACAGATTTCAAAGGCCCAGATTCTTATTATTTCAGCAACTCAGTTGTTGAGGTGAGAGAAAATGAGAAGGACGTTGCTCCACCACTAAATCTATGGCTGGGCCTTGCTGAAACAAACAAAAAGAATTCACGGTGGCCAGATAGTGCTATTTTCTACTGACTGTCTCTGGGGGCTCAAACAGAATCCATTTGTTTGATTGTTTGTTTTTCAGTTCCACTCGTGTAGGGTACTTGTCCCCACACCTTCAGCTTGTAGTTTGTCTGTGTCCTTGGATCTCAAGTGAGTCTCCTGTAAGGAAGCACGTAGGTTTCTTGAGTTTTCATCCGTTCTTTTAACCCTGTGTGTTTTGTTTGCAGCACTCAGAGCCTGACCTTTTATTCTGATGATTAAGTGCTGTGCCCTTATTGACTTAAAAATTTTTTTTTTTCATTAATGTACAATCACGTGAAGAACATTATGTTTACTATGCACCCCCTTATCCAAGTCCACCAGCAAAAACCTCTTAAAGTCGCTGTCCATCAGCATAGTTGGATGCTTTAAACCCCTTCAGCATGTACCCCTTCAAAGACACCGATACAGTCGCTGTCAATCATGGAGTAGTAAGATGCTATATAACCTCTACTAGTCTTCTCTGTGTTGTACAGCACTCCCCATGTCCCGCGCGACCACACGCAATATACATGGTAATCCTAATGCCCCCAATATTTCTCCCCACACTTATCCCTCCCTTCAGAACCACCCTGTGCAGTCCTTTTCCCTTTGGCAACTTTTAGTCAACTCTCGGGTTCTGTGAGTATCCTGCTGTTTTTTTCCTTCAGTTTCTCTTTGTTGTTACACTCCACACATGAGAGATATCATTTGATATTGTCTTTCTCCGCCTGACCTATTTTTCTGAACATACTACTGTCTAGCTCCATCCACGTCATTGCAAATGGTAGGATTTGTTTTCTTCTTATGGCTGCTTACTGCACTTTGTAAACTGGTTTTCATTCTTCCTTTTTGTTTGTAGTTTAGCTATGTGATTTCACCATTCATCTCCTGGTTATGAGCAACAGCTTTGTGTCAATCGATAGGTATCTGTATCTATCTATCGCTCTGTCTGTCTGTATATCTATCTATCTTTCTATATATCCTTCTTTCTATCTCTCTATCCTCTCTATTTATCTGTCCATCCATCTAGCTTCCTGACTTCTATCATGTGTATAATCTATCGATCATCTGTCATCTATCTATCTGTCTGTCTATGAAACAATCTTCTTTCTGTCTGTCCATCTATCCTTATGTACAGAACAGTTAACTACATCACCTATGTCACTTCCCTACATTATGCTTTCAAAAACATTGCAAGGTCACTAGGCCGTAGGGAGAGCACTGGGCTCACTGAGACAATTGCAGATCGAATCAGCCGCGTGTGCTTACAAAACCAGTAAATGGTGGTGCAGGGACTTGAACCCGTATCTCTGTCCTCTGTCCTCTTAAACCTCCTTCTCGCTTGCTAACTGTATTTAGCCACATTCATTGACTAAGTGCTCACTGAAGACCCCAAGTATACTTCCTCTGGGCCTGTTGTAGACAGAAAAGTATACTTGGTGCTTTACTCACCACCATGTTTGAGGGACATTGGCATGTTCACCACTGATAGGAGGAGGGACAAATAAAAAGGAACACCTATTTCTAGACAGGAGCATTTGGGAGCAAAGTGTGTGTTGTGGAGAGACGTGTTTGGTTGAGTGTCCAAACTTCCCTCTTTATGTGGTTATTACTTCTTTACAATCGTGGATATCATAAAACCCAGTGATTTCAAAAGCCCAGACGCATATTATTACAGCAATTCATTTGTTGATGTGAGAAAAATGAGAAGGACATTGCAGTACCACTAAATCTATACCTGGGCTCTGCTGATACCAAACAAAAGGAATTCACGGTGGCTAGGTAGGACTATTTTCTAGTGACTGTCTCTGGGGACTCAAACAGAATCCATTTGTTTCTTTGTTTCAAAGATTCACTTGTATAGGTTACCTGTCCCCGCCCCTTCAGCTTGTAGTTTGTCTGTGTCCTTGGATCACAAGTGAGTCTCCAGTAAGGGAGCACTTAGGTGATCTTAAGTTTTCATCCGTCCTTCTCACCCTGTGTCTTTTGATTGGAGCAGTGAAAGCCTGTACTTTTATTCTGATATTTGATAGCTAGGCTCTTACAGCACTTTGAAATTTTTTTTATTCTCATTAATATACAACCACATGCAGAACAATATGTTTACTAGCCTAATCCCTTCACCAAGTCATCGCCAAGTCCCAGTTTCAGTCGCTGTCCATCAGCGTGTCGTAAGATGCTCTAGAATTACTACTTGTCTTCTCTGTGTTGTATAGCCCTCCTAATGACCATTCACCCTACACATTATTCATGCTAATCCTAATGCCCCCATTCTTTTTCCCCGCCCTTATCAATCCCTTCCCACAAACACTACCCAGTCCCTTTCTCTTTGGTAACTGTTAGTCCACTCTCGGGTACTGTGTATATGCTGCTGTTTCTTCCTTCAGTTTTTCTTTGTTATCGTACTCCACACATGAGTTAAATGATTTGGTACATGTATTTCTCCGACTGGCCTATTTGACTGAGCATAATACCCTCTAGCTCCATCCAAGTTATTGCCAATGATAGGATTTGTTTTCTTCTTATGGCTGCTTATTGCACTTTTTAAACTGGATTTTATTCTTCTTTTGTTTGTAGTTTCTCTATGTGCTTCAACCATTGCTCTCATGGTTATGAGCAATAGCTTTGTGTTAATCGATATGAACCTATATTTATCTATCTGTCTGTCTATCAATCATTCAATCAATCAAGCAATCATCTTTCTGTCTGCCCATCTGTCCTTGTGTACAGAACTGTTAACCACATATCCAATGTCACTTTCCTACATTATGCTTCCAAAAATCGTGCAAGGTAACTAGGCTGTAGGGAGAGCACTGGGTTCACCGAGACACTTGCAGGTCGTGTCGGCCGAGTGTACCTACAAAACCAGGAAATGGTTGTGCAACGACTTGAACCCGTGACTCTCACCTCTGTCCTCTTTCATATCCTTCTCACTTCCTGTCTGTATTTAGCCACATTCATTCACTAAGTGCTCCCTGAAGACCACAAGTATCCTTCCTCTGGGCATGTGGTCGACAGAAACGTAAAATTGTTGCTTTGCTCACCACCATGTTTGAAGGACATCTATGTGAAGACCACTGATAGGATGGAGGGTCAAATAAAAAGGAACACCAATTTCTAGACAGGAGCAGTTGGGAGCATAGAGTGTATTTTGGAGTGACATGTTTACTTGAGTGTCCAAACTTCCCTCTTTAGGTGGTTATTACTTCACATTCGTGAAGATCATAAAACCCACAGATTTCAAAGGCCCAGATTCTTATTATTTCAGCAACTCAGTTGTTGAGGTGAGAGAAAATGAGAAGGACGTTGCTCCACCACTAAATCTATGGTTTGGCCTTGCTGAAACCAAACAAAAAGAATTCATGGTGGCCAGATAGTGCTATTTTCTACTGACTGTCTCTGGGGGCTCAAACAGAATCCATTTGTTTGATTGTTTGTTTTTCAGTTCCACTCGTGTAGGGTACTTGTCCCCACACCTTCAGCTTGTAGTTTGTCTGTGTCCTTGGATCTCAAGTGAGTCTCCTGTAAGGAAGCACGTAGGTTTCTTGAGTTTTCATCCGTTCTTTTAACCCTGTGTGTTTTGTTTGCAGCACTCAGAGCCTGACCTTTTATTCTGATGATTAAGTGCTGTGCCCTTATTGACTTAAAAATTTTTTTTTCATTAATGTACAATCACGTGAAGAACATTATGTTTACTATGCACCCCCTTATCCAAGTCCACCAGCAAAAACCTCTTAAAGTCGCTGTCCATCAGCATAGTTGGATGCTTTAAACCCCTTCAGCATGTACCCCTTCAAAGACACCGATACAGTCGCTGTCAATCATGGAGTAGTAAGATGCTATATAACCTCTACTAGTCTTCTCTGTGTTGTACAGCACTCCCCATGTCCCGCGCGACCACACGCAATATACATGGTAATCCTAATGCCCCCAATATTTCTCCCCACACTTATCCCTCCCTTCAGAACCACCCTGTGCAGTCCTTTTCCCTTTGGCAACTTTTAGTCAACTCTCGGGTTCTGTGAGTATCCTGCTGTTTTTTTCCTTCAGTTTCTCTTTGTTGTTACACTCCACACATGAGAGATATCATTTGATATTGTCTTTCTCCGCCTGACCTATTTTTCTGAACATACTACTGTCTAGCTCCATCCACGTCATTGCAAATGGTAGGATTTGTTTTCTTCTTATGGCTGCTTACTGCACTTTGTAAACTGGATTTCATTCTTCCTTTTTGTTTGTAGTTTAGCTATGTGATTTCACCATTCATCTCCTGGTTATGAGCAACAGCTTTGTGTCAATCGATATGTATCTGTATCTATCTATCGCTCTGTCTGTCTGTATATCTATCTATCTTTCTATATATCCTTCTTTCTATCTCTCTATCCTCTCTATTTATCTGTCCATCCATCTAGCTTCCTGTCTTCTATCATGTGTATAATCTATCGATCATCTGTCATCTATCTATCTGTCTGTCTATGAAACAATCTTCTTTCTGTCTGTCCATCTATCCTTATGTACAGAACAGTTAACTACATCACCTATGTCACTTCCCTACATTATGCTTTCAAAAACATTGCAAGGTCACTAGGCCGTAGGGAGAGCACTGGGCTCACTGAGACAATTGCAGATCGAATCAGCCGCGTGTGCTTACAAAACCAGTAAATGGTGGTGCAGGGACTTGAACCCGTATCTCTGTCCTCTGTCCTCTTAAACCTCCTTCTCGCTTGCTAACTGTATTTAGCCACATTCATTGACTAAGTGCTCACTGAAGACCCCAAGTATACTTCCTCTGGGCCTGTTGTAGACAGAAAAGTATACTTGGTGCTTTACTCACCACCATGTTTGAGGGACATTGGCATGTTCACCACTGATAGGAGGAGGGACAAATAAAAAGGAACACCTATTTCTAGACAGGAGCATTTGGGAGCAAAGTGTGTGTTGTGGAGAGACGTGTTTGGTTGAGTGTCCAAACTTCCCTCTTTATGTGGTTATTACTTCTTTACAATCGTGGATATCATAAAACCCAGTGATTTCAAAAGCCCAGACGCATATTATTACAGCAATTCATTTGTTGATGTGAGAAAAATGAGAAGGACATTGCAGTACCACTAAATCTATACCTGGGCAATGCTGATACCAAACAAAAGGAATTCACGGTGGCTAGGTAGGACTATTTTCTAGTGACTGTCTCTGGGGACTCAAACAGAATCCATTTGTTTCTTTGTTTCAAAGATTCACTTGTATAGGTTACCTGTCCCCGCCCCTTCAGCTTGTAGTTTGTCTGTGTCCTTGGATCACAAGTGAGTCTCCAGTAAGGGAGCACTTAGGTGATCTTAAGTTTTCATCCGTCCTTCTCACCCTGTGTCTTTTGATTGGAGCAGTGAAAGCCTGTACTTTTATTCTGATATTTGATAGCTAGGCTCTTACAGCACTTTGAAATTTTTTTTATTCTCATTAATATACAACCACATGCAGAACAATATGTTTACTAGCCTAATCCCTTCACCAAGTCATCGCCAAATCCCAGTTTCAGTCGCTGTCCGTCAGCGTGTCGTAAGATGCTCTAGAATCACTACTTGTCTTCTCTGTGTTGTATAGCCCTCCTAATGACCATTCTCCCTACACATTATTCATGCTAATCCTAATGCCCCCATTCTTTTTCCCCGCCCTTATCAATCCCTTCCCACAAACACTACCCAGTCCCTTTCTCTTTGGTAACTGTTAGTCCACTCTCGGGTACTGTGTATATGCTGCTGTTTCTTCCTTCAGTTTTTCTTTGTTATCGTACTCCACACATGAGTTAAATGATTTGGTACATGTATTTCTCCGACTGGCCTATTTGACTGAGCATAATACCCTCTAGCTCCATCCAAGTTATTGCCAATGATAGGATTTGTTTTCTTCTTATGGCTGCTTATTGCACTTTTTAAACTGGATTTTATTCTTCTTTTTTGTTTGTAGTTTCTCTATGTGCTTCAACCATTGCTCTCATGGTTATGAGCAATAGCTTTGTGTTAATCGATATGAACCTATATTTATCTATCTGTCTGTCTATCAATCATTCAATCAATCAATCAATCTTCTTTCTGTCTGCCCATCTGTCCTTGTGTACAGAACTGTTAACCACATATCCAATGTCACTTTCCTACATTATGCTTCCAAAAATCCTGCAAGGTAACTAGGCTGTAGGGAGAGCACTGGGTTCACCGAGACACTTGCAGGTCGTGTCGGCCGAGTGTACCTACAAAACCAGGAAATGGTTGTGCAGGGACTTGAACCCGTGACTCTCACCTCTGTCCTCTTTCATCTCCTTCTCACTTCCTGTCTGTATTTAGCCACATTCATTCACTAAGTGCTCCCTGAAGACCACAAGTATCCTTCCTCTGGGCATGTGGTCGACAGAAACGTAAAATTGTTGCTTTGCTCACCACCATGTTTGAAGGACATCTATGTGAAGACCACTGATAGGATGGAGGGTCAAGTAAAAAGGAACACCAATTTCTAGACAGGAGCAGTTGGGAGCTAAGAGTGTATTTTGGAGTGACATGTTTACTTGAGTGTCCAAACTTCCCTCTTTAGGTGGTTATTACTTCACATTCGTGAAGATCATAAAACCCACAGATTTCAAAGGCCCAGATTCTTATTATTTCAGCAACTCAGTTGTTGAGGTGAGAGAAAATGAGAAGGACGTTGCTCCACCACTAAATCTATATCTGGGCCTTGCTGAAACAAACAAAAAGAATTCACGGTGGCCAGATAGTGCTATTTTCTACTGACTGTCTCTGGGGGCTCAAACAGAATCCATTTGTTTGATTGTTTGTTTTTCAGTTCCACTCGTGTAGGGTACTTGTCCCCACACCTTCAGCTTGTAGTTTGTCTGTGTCCTTGGATCTCAAGTGAGTCTCCTGTAAGGAAGCACGTAGGTTTCTTGAGTTTTCATCCGTTCTTTTAACCCTGTGTGTTTTGTTTGCAGCACTCAGAGCCTGACCTTTTATTCTGATGATTAAGTGCTGTGCCCTTATTGACTTAAAAATTTTTTTTTTTCATTAATGTACAATCACGTGAAGAACATTATGTTTACTATGCACCCCCTTATCCAAGTCCACCAGCAAAAACCTCTTAAAGTCGCTGTCCATCAGCATAGTTGGATGCTTTAAACCCCTTCAGCATGTACCCCTTCAAAGACACCGATACAGTCGCTGTCAATCATGGAGTAGTAAGATGCTATATAACCTCTACTAGTCTTCTCTGTGTTGTACAGCACTCCCCATGTCCCGCGCGACCACACGCAATATACATGGTAATCCTAATGCCCCCAATATTTCTCCCCACACTTATCCCTCCCTTCAGAACCACCCTGTGCAGTCCTTTTCCCTTTGGCAACTTTTAGTCAACTCTCGGGTTCTGTGAGTATCCTGCTGTTTTTTTCCTTCAGTTTCTCTTTGTTGTTACACTCCACACATGAGAGATATCATTTGATATTGTCTTTCTCCGCCTGACCTATTTTTCTGAACATACTACTGTCTAGCTCCATCCACGTCATTGCAAATGGTAGGATTTGTTTTCTTCTTATGGCTGCTTACTGCACTTTGTAAACTGGATTTCATTCTTCCTTTTTGTTTGTAGTTTAGCTATGTGATTTCACCATTCATCTCCTGGTTATGAGCAACAGCTTTGTGTCAATCGATAGGTATCTGTATCTATCTATCGCTCTGTCTGTCTGTATATCTATCTATCTTTCTATATATCCTTCTTTCTATCTCTCTATCCTCTCTATTTATCTGTCCATCCATCTAGCTTCCTGTCTTCTATCATGTGTATAATCTATCGATCATCTGTCATCTATCTATCTGTCTGTCTATGAAACAATCTTCTTTCTGTCTGTCCATCTATCCTTATGTACAGAACAGTTAACTACATCACCTATGTCACTTCCCTACATTATGCTTTCAAAAACATTGCAAGGTCACTAGGCCGTAGGGAGAGCACTGGGCTCACTGAGACAATTGCAGATCGAATCAGCCGCGTGTGCTTACAAAACCAGTAAATGGTGGTGCAGGGACTTGAACCCGTATCTCTGTCCTCTGTCCTCTTAAACCTCCTTCTCGCTTGCTAACTGTATTTAGCCACATTCATTGACTAAGTGCTCACTGAAGACCCCAAGTATACTTCCTCTGGGCCTGTTGTAGACAGAAAAGTATACTTGGTGCTTTACTCACCACCATGTTTGAGGGACATTGGCATGTTCACCACTGATAGGAGGAGGGACAAATAAAAAGGAACACCTATTTCTAGACAGGAGCATTTGGGAGCAAAGTGTGTGTTGTGGAGAGACGTGTTTGGTTGAGTGTCCAAACTTCCCTCTTTATGTGGTTATTACTTCTATACAATCGTGGATATCATAAAACCCAGTGATTTCAAAAGCCCAGACGCATATTATTACAGCAATTCATTTGTTGATGTGAGAAAAATGAGAAGGACATTGCAGTACCACTAAATCTATACCTGGGCAATGCTGATACCAAACAAAAGGAATTCACGGTGGCTAGGTAGGACTATTTTCTAGTGACTGTCTCTGGGGACTCAAACAGAATCCATTTGTTTCTTTGTTTCAAAGATTCACTTGTATAGGTTACCTGTCCCCGCCCCTTCAGCTTGTAGTTTGTCTGTGTCCTTGGATCACAAGTGAGTCTCCAGTAAGGGAGCACTTAGGTGATCTTAAGTTTTCATCCGTCCTTCTCACCCTGTGTCTTTTGATTGGAGCAGTGAAAGCCTGTACTTTTATTCTGATATTTGATAGCTAGGCTCTTACAGCACTTTGAAATTTTTTTTATTCTCATTAATATACAACCACATGCAGAACAATATGTTTACTAGCCTAATCCCTTCACCAAGTCATCGCCAAGTCCCAGTTTCAGTCGCTGTCCATCAGCGTGTCGTAAGATGCTCTAGAATTACTACTTGTCTTCTCTGTGTTGTATAGCCCTCCTAATGACCATTCACCCTACACATTATTCATGCTAATCCTAATGCCCCCATTCTTTTTCCCCGCCCTTATCAATCCCTTCCCACAAACACTACCCAGTCCCTTTCTCTTTGGTAACTGTTAGTCCACTCTCGGGTACTGTGTATATGCTGCTGTTTCTTCCTTCAGTTTTTCTTTGTTATCGTACTCCACACATGAGTTAAATGATTTGGTACATGTATTTCTCCGACTGGCCTATTTGACTGAGCATAATACCCTCTAGCTCCATCCAAGTTATTGCCAATGATAGGATTTGTTTTCTTCTTATGGCTGCTTATTGCACTTTTTAAACTGGATTTTATTCTTCTTTTGTTTGTAGTTTCTCTATGTGCTTCAACCATTGCTCTCATGGTTATGAGCAATAGCTTTGTGTTAATCGATATGAACCTATATTTATCTATCTGTCTGTCTATCAATCATTCAATCAATCAAGCAATCATCTTTCTGTCTGCCCATCTGTCCTTGTGTACAGAACTGTTAACCACATATCCAATGTCACTTTCCTACATTATGCTTCCAAAAATCGTGCAAGGTAACTAGGCTGTAGGGAGAGCACTGGGTTCACCGAGACACTTGCAGGTCGTGTCGGCCGAGTGTACCTACAAAACCAGGAAATGGTTGTGCAACGACTTGAACCCGTGACTCTCACCTCTGTCCTCTTTCATCTCCTTCTCACTTCCTGTCTGTATTTAGCCACATTCATTCACTAAGTGCTCCCTGAAGACCACAAGTATCCTTCCTCTGGGCATGTGGTCGACAGAAACGTAAAATTGTTGCTTTGCTCACCACCATGTTTGAAGGACATCTATGTGAAGACCACTGATAGGATGGAGGGTCAAATAAAAAGGAACACCAATTTCTAGACAGGAGCAGTTGGGAGCTTAGAGTGTATTTTGGAGTGACATGTTTACTTGAGTGTCCAAACTTCCCTCTTTAGGTGGTTATTACTTCACATTCGTGAAGATCATAAAACCCACAGATTTCAAAGGCCCAGATTCTTATTATTTCAGCAACTCAGTTGTTGAGGTGAGAGAAAATGAGAAGGACGTTGCTCCACCACTAAATCTATGGCTGGGCCTTGCTGAAACAAACAAAAAGAATTCACGGTGGCCAGATAGTGCTATTTTCTACTGACTGTCTCTGGGGGCTCAAACAGAATCCATTTGTTTGATTGTTTGTTTTTCAGTTCCACTCGTGTAGGGTACTTGTCCCCACACCTTCAGCTTGTAGTTTGTCTGTGTCCTTGGATCTCAAGTGAGTCTCCTGTAAGGAAGCACGTAGGTTTCTTGAGTTTTCATCCGTTCTTTTAACCCTGTGTGTTTTGTTTGCAGCACTCAGAGCCTGACCTTTTATTCTGATGATTAAGTGCTGTGCCCTTATTGACTTAAAAATTTTTTTTTTCATTAATGTACAATCACGTGAAGAACATTATGTTTACTATGCACCCCCTTATCCAAGTCCACCAGCAAAAACCTCTTAAAGTCGCTGTCCATCAGCATAGTTGGATGCTTTAAACCCCTTCAGCATGTACCCCTTCAAAGACACCGATACAGTCGCTGTCAATCATGGAGTAGTAAGATGCTATATAACCTCTACTAGTCTTCTCTGTGTTGTACAGCACTCCCCATGTCCCGCGCGACCACACGCAATATACATGGTAATCCTAATGCCCCCAATATTTCTCCCCACACTTATCCCTCCCTTCAGAACCACCCTGTGCAGTCCTTTTCCCTTTGGCAACTTTTAGTCAACTCTCGGGTTCTGTGAGTATCCTGCTGTTTTTTTCCTTCAGTTTCTCTTTGTTGTTACACTCCACACATGAGAGATATCATTTGATATTGTCTTTCTCCGCCTGACCTATTTTTCTGAACATACTACTGTCTAGCTCCATCCACGTCATTGCAAATGGTAGGATTTGTTTTCTTCTTATAGCTGCTTACTGCACTTTGTAAACTGGTTTTCATTCTTCCTTTTTGTTTGTAGTTTAGCTATGTGATTTCACCATTCATCTCCTGGTTATGAGCAACAGCTTTGTGTCAATCGATAGGTATCTGTATCTATCTATCGCTCTGTCTGTCTGTATATCTATCTATCTTTCTATATATCCTTCTTTCTATCTCTCTATCCTCTCTATTTATCTGTCCATCCATCTAGCTTCCTGTCTTCTATCATGTGTATAATCTATCGATCATCTGTCATCTATCTATCTGTCTGTCTATGAAACAATCTTCTTTCTGTCTGTCCATCTATCCTTATGTACAGAACAGTTAACTACATCACCTATGTCACTTCCCTACATTATGCTTTCAAAAACATTGCAAGGTCACTAGGCCGTAGGGAGAGCACTGGGCTCACTGAGACAATTGCAGATCGAATCAGCCGCGTGTGCTTACAAAACCAGTAAATGGTGGTGCAGGGACTTGAACCCGTATCTCTGTCCTCTGTCCTCTTAAACCTCCTTCTCGCTTGCTAACTGTATTTAGCCACATTCATTGACTAAGTGCTCACTGAAGACCCCAAGTATACTTCCTCTGGGCCTGTTGTAGACAGAAAAGTATACTTGGTGCTTTACTCACCACCATGTTTGAGGGACATTGGCATGTTCACCACTGATAGGAGGAGGGACAAATAAAAAGGAACACCTATTTCTAGACAGGAGCATTTGGGAGCAAAGTGTGTGTTGTGGAGAGACGTGTTTGGTTGAGTGTCCAAACTTCCCTCTTTATGTGGTTATTACTTCTTTACAATCGTGGATATCATAAAACCCAGTGATTTCAAAAGCCCAGACGCATATTATTACAGCAATTCATTTGTTGATGTGAGAAAAATGAGAAGGACATTGCAGTACCACTAAATCTATACCTGGGCAATGCTGATACCAAACAAAAGGAATTCACGGTGGCTAGGTAGGACTATTTTCTAGTGACTGTCTCTGGGGACTCAAACAGAATCCATTTGTTTCTTTGTTTCAAAGATTCACTTGTATAGGTTACCTGTCCCCGCCCCTTCAGCTTGTAGTTTGTCTGTGTCCTTGGATCACAAGTGAGTCTCCAGTAAGGGAGCACTTAGGTGATCTTAAGTTTTCATCCGTCCTTCTCACCCTGTGTCTTTTGATTGGAGCAGTGAAAGCCTGTACTTTTATTCTGATATTTGATAGCTAGGCTCTTACAGCACTTTGAAATTTTTTTTATTCTCATTAATATACAACCACATGCAGAACAATATGTTTACTAGCCTAATCCCTTCACCAAGTCATCGCCAAATCCCAGTTTCAGTCGCTGTCCGTCAGCGTGTCGTAAGATGCTCTAGAATCACTACTTGTCTTCTCTGTGTTGTATAGCCCTCCTAATGACCATTCACCCTACACATTATTCATGCTAATCCTAATGCCCCCATTCTTTTTCCCCGCCCTTATCAATCCCTTCCCACAAACACTACCCAGTCCCTTTCTCTTTGGTAACTGTTAGTCCACTCTCGGGTACTGTGTATATGCTGCTGTTTCTTCCTTCAGTTTTTCTTTGTTATCGTACTCCTCACATGAGTTAAATGATTTGGTACATGTATTTCTCCGACTGGCCTATTTGACTGAGCATAATACCCTCTAGCTCCATCCAAGTTATTGCCAATGATAGGATTTGTTTTCTTCTTATGGCTGCTTATTGCACTTTTTAAACTGGATTTTATTCTTCTTTTTTGTTTGTAGTTTCTCTATGTGCTTCAACCATTGCTCTCATGGTTATGAGCAATAGCTTTGTGTTAATCGATATGAACCTATATTTATCTATCTGTCTTTCTATCAATCATTCAATCAATCAATCAATCTTCTTTCTGTCTGCCCATCTGTCCTTGTGTACAGAACTGTTAACCACATATCCAATGTCACTTTCCTACATTATGCTTCCAAAAATCCTGCAAGGTAACTAGGCTGTAGGGAGAGCACTGGGTTCACCGAGACACTTGCAGGTCGTGTCGGCCGAGTGTACCTACAAAACCAGGAAATGGTTGTGCAGGGACTTGAACCCGTGACTCTCACCTCTGTCCTCTTTCATCTCCTTCTCACTTCCTGTCTGTATTTAGCCACATTCATTCACTAAGTGCTCCCTGAAGACCACAAGTATCCTTCCTCTGGGCATGTGGTCGACAGAAACGTAAAATTGTTGCTTTGCTCACCACCATGTTTGAAGGACATCTATGTGAAGACCACTGATAGGATGGAGGGTCAAATAAAAAGGAACACCAATTTCTAGACAGGAGCAGTTGGGAGCTAAGAGTGTATTTTGGAGTGACATGTTTACTTGAGTGTCCAAACTTCATTCTTTAGGTGGTTATTACTTCACATTCGTGAAGATCATAAAACCCACAGATTTCAAAGGCCCAGATTCTTATTATTTCAGCAACTCAGTTGTTGAGGTGAGAGAAAATGAGAAGGACGTTGCTCCACCACTAAATCTATGGCTGGGCCTTGCTGAAACAAACAAAAAGAATTCACGGTGGCCAGATAGTGCTATTTTCTACTGACTGTCTCTGGGGGCTCAAACAGAATCCATTTGTTTGATTGTTTGTTTTTCAGTTCCACTCGTGTAGGGTACTTGTCCCCACACCTTCAGCTTGTAGTTTGTCTGTGTCCTTGGATCTCAAGTGAGTCTCCTGTAAGGAAGCACGTAGGTTTCTTGAGTTTTCATCCGTTCTTTTAACCCTGTGTGTTTTGTTTGCAGCACTCAGAGCCTGACCTTTTATTCTGATGATTAAGTGCTGTGCCCTTATTGACTTAAAAATTTTTTTTTTCATTAATGTACAATCACGTGAAGAACATTATGTTTACTATGCACCCCCTTATCCAAGTCCACCAGCAAAAACCTCTTAAAGTCGCTGTCCATCAGCATAGTTGGATGCTTTAAACCCCTTCAGCATGTACCCCTTCAAAGACACCGATACAGTCGCTGTCAATCATGGAGTAGTAAGATGCTATATAACCTCTACTAGTCTTCTCTGTGTTGTACAGCACTCCCCATGTCCCGCGCGACCACACGCAATATACATGGTAATCCTAATGCCCCCAATATTTCTCCCCACACTTATCCCTCCCTTCAGAACCACCCTGTGCAGTCCTTTTCCCTTTGGCAACTTTTAGTCAACTCTCGGGTTCTGTGAGTATCCTGCTGTTTTTTTCCTTCAGTTTCTCTTTGTTGTTACACTCCACACATGAGAGATATCATTTGATATTGTCTTTCTCCGCCTGACCTATTTTTCTGAACATACTACTGTCTAGCTCCATCCACGTCATTGCAAATGGTAGGATTTGTTTTCTTCTTATGGCTGCTTACTGCACTTTGTAAACTGGATTTCATTTTTCCTTTTTGTTTGTAGTTTAGCTATGTGATTTCACCATTCATCTCCTGGTTATGAGCAACAGCTTTGTGTCAATCGATATGTATCTGTATCTATCTATCGCTCTGTCTGTCTGTATATCTATCTATCTTTCTATATATCCTTCTTTCTATCTCTCTATCCTCTCTATTTATCTGTCCATCCATCTAGCTTCCTGTCTTCTATCATGTGTATAATCTATCGATCATCTGTCATCTATCTATCTGTCTGTCTATGAAACAATCTTCTTTCTGTCTGTCCATCTATCCTTATGTACAGAACAGTTAACTACATCACCTATGTCACTTCCCTACATTATGCTTTCAAAAACATTGCAAGGTCACTAGGCCGTAGGGAGAGCACTGGGCTCACTGAGACAATTGCAGATCGAATCAGCCGCGTGTGCTTACAAAACCAGTAAATGGTGGTGCAGGGACTTGAACCCGTATCTCTGTCCTCTGTCCTCTTAAACCTCCTTCTCGCTTGCTAACTGTATTTAGCCACATTCATTGACTAAGTGCTCACTGAAGACCCCAAGTATACTTCCTCTGGGCCTGTTGTAGACAGAAAAGTATACTTGGTGCTTTACTCACCACCATGTTTGAGGGACATTGGCATGTTCACCACTGATAGGAGGAGGGACAAATAAAAAGGAACACCTATTTCTAGACAGGAGCATTTGGGAGCAAAGTGTGTGTTGTGGAGAGACGTGTTTGGTTGAGTGTCCAAACTTCCCTCTTTATGTGGTTATTACTTCTTTACAATCGTGGATATCATAAAACCCAGTGATTTCAAAAGCCCAGACGCATATTATTACAGCAATTCATTTGTTGATGTGAGAAAAATGAGAAGGACATTGCAGTACCACTAAATCTATACCTGGGCAATGCTGATACCAAACAAAAGGAATTCACGGTGGCTAGGTAGGACTATTTTCTAGTGACTGTCTCTGGGGACTCAAACAGAATCCATTTGTTTCTTTGTTTCAAAGATTCACTTGTATAGGTTACCTGTCCCCGCCCCTTCAGCTTGTAGTTTGTCTGTGTCCTTGGATCACAAGTGAGTCTCCAGTAAGGGAGCACTTAGGTGATCTTAAGTTTTCATCCGTCCTTCTCACCCTGTGTCTTTTGATTGGAGCAGTGAAAGCCTGTACTTTTATTCTGATATTTGATAGCTAGGCTCTTACAGCACTTTGAAATTTTTTTTATTCTCATTAATATACAACCACATGCAGAACAATATGTTTACTAGCCTAATCCCTTCACCATGTCATCGCCAAGTCCCAGTTTCAGTCGCTGTCCATCAGCGTGTCGTAAGATGCTCTAGAATTACTACTTGTCTTCTCTGTGTTGTATAGCCCTCCTAATGACCATTCACCCTACACATTATTCATGCTAATCCTAATGCCCCCATTCTTTTTCCCCGCCCTTATCAATCCCTTCCCACAAACACTACCCAGTCCCTTTCTCTTTGGTAACTGTTAGTCCACTCTCGGGTACTGTGTATATGCTGCTGTTTCTTCCTTCAGTTTTTCTTTGTTATCGTACTCCACACATGAGTTAAATGATTTGGTACATGTATTTCTCCGACTGGCCTATTTGACTGAGCATAATACCCTCTAGCTCCATCCAAGTTATTGCCAATGATAGGATTTGTTTTCTTCTTATGGCTGCTTATTGCACTTTTTAAACTGGATTTTATTCTTCTTTTGTTTGTAGTTTCTCTATGTGCTTCAACCATTGCTCTCATGGTTATGAGCAATAGCTTTGTGTTAATCGATATGAACCTATATTTATCTATCTGTTTGTCTATCAATCATTCAATCAATCAAGCAATCATCTTTCTGTCTGCCCATCTGTCCTTGTGTACAGAACTGTTAACCACATATCCAATGTCACTTTCCTACATTATGCTTCCAAAAATCCTGCAAGGTAACTAGGCTGTAGGGAGAGCACTGGGTTCACCGAGACACTTGCAGGTCGTGTCGGCCGAGTGTACCTACAAAACCAGGAAATGGTTGTGCAACGACTTGAACCCGTGACTCTCACCTCTGTCCTCTTTCATCTCCTTCTCACTTCCTGTCTGTATTTAGCCACATTCATTCACTAAGTGCTCCCTGAAGACCACAAGTATCCTTCCTCTGGGCATGTGGTCGACAGAAACGTAAAATTGTTGCTTTGCTCACCACCATGTTTGAAGGACATCTATGTGAAGACCACTGATAGGATGGAGGGTCAAATAAAAAGGAACACCAATTTCTAGACAGGAGCAGTTGGGAGCTTAGAGTGTATTTTGGAGTGACATGTTTACTTGAGTGTCCAAACTTCCCTCTTTAGGTGGTTATTACTTCACATTCGTGAAGATCATAAAACCCACAGATTTCAAAGGCCCAGATTCTTATTATTTCAGCAACTCAGTTGTTGAGGTGAGAGAAAATGAGAAGGACGTTGCTCCACCACTAAATCTATGGCTGGGCCTTGCTGAAACAAACAAAAAGAATTCACGGTGGCCAGATAGTGCTATTTTCTACTGACTGTCTCTGGGGGCTCAAACAGAATCCATTTGTTTGATTGTTTGTTTTTCAGTTCCACTCGTGTAGGGTACTTGTCCCCACACCTTCAGCTTGTAGTTTGTCTGTGTCCTTGGATCTCAAGTGAGTCTCCTGTAAGGAAGCACGTAGGTTTCTTGAGTTTTCATCCGTTCTTTTAACCCTGTGTGTTTTGTTTGCAGCACTCAGAGCCTGACCTTTTATTCTGATGATTAAGTGCTGTGCCCTTATTGACTTAAAAATTTTTTTTTTTCATTAATGTACAATCACGTGAAGAACATTATGTTTACTATGCACCCCCTTATCCAAGTCCACCAGCAAAAACCTCTTAAAGTCGCTGTCCATCAGCATAGTTGGATGCTTTAAACCCCTTCAGCATGTACCCCTTCAAAGACACCGATACAGTCGCTGTCAATCATGGAGTAGTAAGATGCTATATAACCTCTACTAGTCTTCTCTGTGTTGTACAGCACTCCCCATGTCCCGCGCGACCACACGCAATATACATGGTAATCCTAATGCCCCCAATATTTCTCCCCACACTTATCCCTCCCTTCAGAACCACCCTGTGCAGTCCTTTTCCCTTTGGCAACTTTTAGTCAACTCTCGGGTTCTGTGAGTATCCTGCTGTTTTTTTCCTTCAGTTTCTCTTTGTTGTTACACTCCACACATGAGAGATATCATTTGATATTGTCTTTCTCCGCCTGACCTATTTTTCTGAACATACTACTGTCTAGCTCCATCCACGTCATTGCAAATGGTAGGATTTGTTTTCTTCTTATGGCTGCTTACTGCACTTTGTAAACTGGTTTTCATTCTTCCTTTTTGTTTGTAGTTTAGCTATGTGATTTCACCATTCATCTCCTGGTTATGAGCAACAGCTTTGTGTCAATCGATAGGTATCTGTATCTATCTATCGCTCTGTCTGTCTGTATATCTATCTATCTTTCTATATATCCTTCTTTCTATCTCTCTATCCTCTCTATTTATCTGTCCATCCATCTAGCTTCCTGTCTTCTATCATGTGTATAATCTATCGATCATCTGTCATCTATCTATCTGTCTGTCTATGAAACAATCTTCTTTCTGTCTGTCCATCTATCCTTATGTACAGAACAGTTAACTACATCACCTATGTCACTTCCCTACATTATGCTTTCAAAAACATTGCAAGGTCACTAGGCCGTAGGGAGAGCACTGGGCTCACTGAGACAATTGCAGATCGAATCAGCCGCGTGTGCTTACAAAACCAGTAAATGGTGGTGCAGGGACTTGAACCCGTATCTCTGTCCTCTGTCCTCTTAAACCTCCTTCTCGCTTGCTAACTGTATTTAGCCACATTCATTGACTAAGTGCTCACTGAAGACCCCAAGTATACTTCCTCTGGGCCTGTTGTAGACAGAAAAGTATACTTGGTGCTTTACTCACCACCATGTTTGAGGGACATTGGCATGTTCACCACTGATAGGAGGAGGGACAAATAAAAAGGAACACCTATTTCTAGACAGGAGCATTTGGGAGCAAAGTGTGTGTTGTGGAGAGACGTGTTTGGTTGAGTGTCCAAACTTCCCTCTTTATGTGGTTATTACTTCTTTACAATCGTGGATATCATAAAACCCAGTGATTTCAAAAGCCCAGACGCATATTATTACAGCAATTCATTTGTTGATGTGAGAAAAATGAGAAGGACATTGCAGTACCACTAAATCTATACCTGGGCTCTGCTGATACCAAACAAAAGGAATTCACGGTGGCTAGGTAGGACTATTTTCTAGTGACTGTCTCTGGGGACTCAAACAGAATCCATTTGTTTCTTTGTTTCAAAGATTCACTTGTATAGGTTACCTGTCCCCGCCCCTTCAGCTTGTAGTTTGTCTGTGTCCTTGGATCACAAGTGAGTCTCCAGTAAGGGAGCACTTAGGTGATCTTAAGTTTTCATCCGTCCTTCTCACCCTGTGTCTTTTGATTGGAGCAGTGAAAGCCTGTACTTTTATTCTGATATTTGATAGCTAGGCTCTTACAGCACTTTGAAATTTTTTTTATTCTCATTAATATACAACCACATGCAGAACAATATGTTTACTAGCCTAATCCCTTCACCAAGTCATCGCCAAGTCCCAGTTTCAGTCGCTGTCCATCAGCGTGTCGTAAGATGCTCTAGAATTACTACTTGTCTTCTCTGTGTTGTATAGCCCTCCTAATGACCATTCACCCTACACATTATTCATGCTAATCCTAATGCCCCCATTCTTTTTCCCCGCCCTTATCAATCCCTTCCCACAAACACTACCCAGTCCCTTTCTCTTTGGTAACTGTTAGTCCACTCTCGGGTACTGTGTATATGCTGCTGTTTCTTCCTTCAGTTTTTCTTTGTTATCGTACTCCACACATGAGTTAAATGATTTGGTACATGTATTTCTCCGACTGGCCTATTTGACTGAGCATAATACCCTCTAGCTCCATCCAAGTTATTGCCAATGATAGGATTTGTTTTCTTCTTATGGCTGCTTATTGCACTTTTTAAACTGGATTTTATTCTTCTTTTGTTTGTAGTTTCTCTATGTGCTTCAACCATTGCTCTCATGGTTATGAGCAATAGCTTTGTGTTAATCGATATGAACCTATATTTATCTATCTGTCTGTCTATCAATCATTCAATCAATCAAGCAATCATCTTTCTGTCTGCCCATCTGTCCTTGTGTACAGAACTGTTAACCACATATCCAATGTCACTTTCCTACATTATGCTTCCAAAAATCGTGCAAGGTAACTAGGCTGTAGGGAGAGCACTGGGTTCACCGAGACACTTGCAGGTCGTGTCGGCCGAGTGTACCTACAAAACCAGGAAATGGTTGTGCAACGACTTGAACCCGTGACTCTCACCTCTGTCCTCTTTCATATCCTTCTCACTTCCTGTCTGTATTTAGCCACATTCATTCACTAAGTGCTCCCTGAAGACCACAAGTATCCTTCCTCTGGGCATGTGGTCGACAGAAACGTAAAATTGTTGCTTTGCTCACCACCATGTTTGAAGGACATCTATGTGAAGACCACTGATAGGATGGAGGGTCAAATAAAAAGGAACACCAATTTCTAGACAGGAGCAGTTGGGAGCTTAGAGTGTATTTTGGAGTGACATGTTTACTTGAGTGTCCAAACTTCCCTCTTTAGGTGGTTATTACTTCACATTCGTGAAGATCATAAAACCCACAGATTTCAAAGGCCCAGATTCTTATTATTTCAGCAACTCAGTTGTTGAGGTGAGAGAAAATGAGAAGGACGTTGCTCCACCACTAAATCTATGGTTTGGCCTTGCTGAAACCAAACAAAAAGAATTCATGGTGGCCAGATAGTGCTATTTTCTACTGACTGTCTCTGGGGGCTCAAACAGAATCCATTTGTTTGATTGTTTGTTTTTCAGTTTCACTCGTGTAGGGTACTTGTCCCCACACCTTCAGCTTGTAGTTTGTCTGTGTCCTTGGATCTCAAGTGAGTCTCCTGTAAGGAAGCACGTAGGTTTCTTGAGTTTTCATCCTTTCTTTTAACCCTGTGTCTTTTGTTTGCAGCACTCAGAGCCTGACCTTTTATTCTGATGATTCAGTGCTGTGCCCTTATTGCACTTAAAAAATTTTTTTTGTTTTCATTAATGTACAATCACGTGAAGAACATTATGTTTACTATGCTCCCCCTTATCCAAGTCCACCAGCAAAAACCTCTTAAAGTCGCTGTCCATCAGCATAGTTGGATGCTTTAAACCCCTTCAGCATGTACCCCTTCAAAGACACCGATACAGTCGCTGTCAATCATGGAGTAGTAAGATACTATATAACCTCTACTAGTCTTCTCTGTGTTGTACAGCACTCCCCATGTCCCGCGCGACCACACACAATATACATGGTAATACTAATGCCCCCAATATTTCTCCCCACACTTATCCCTCCCTTCAGAACCACCCTGTGCAGTACTTTTCCCTTTGGGAACTTTTAGTCATCTCTCGGGTTCTGTGAGTATCCTGCTGTTTTTTTCCTTCAGTTTCTCTTTGTTGTTACACTCCACACATGAGAGATATCATTTGATATTGTCTTTCTCCGCCTGACCTATTTTTCTGAACATACTACTGTCTAGCTCCATCCACGTCATTGCAAATGGTAGGATTTGTTTTCTTCTTATGGCTGCTTACTGCACTTTGTAAACTGGATTTGATTCTTCCTTTTTGTTTGTAGTATAGCTATGTGATTTCACCATTCATCTCCTGGTTATGAGCAACAGCTTTGTGTCAATCGATATGTATCTGTATCTTTCTATCGCTCTGTCTGTCTGTATATCTATCTATCTTTCTATATATCCTTCTTTCTATCTCTCTATCCTCTCTATTTATCTGTCCATCCATCTAGCTTCCTGTCTTCAATCATGTGTATAATCTATCGATCATCTGTCATCTATCTATCTGTCTGTCTATGAAACAATCTTCTTTCTGTCTGTCCATCTATCCTTATGTACAGAACAGTTAACTACATCACCTATGTCACTTCCCTACATTATGCTTTCAAAAACATTGCAAGGTCACTAGGCCGTAGGGAGAGCACTGGGCTCACTGAGACAACTGCAGATCAAATCAGCCGCGTGTGCTTACAAAACCAGTAAATGGTGGTGCAGGGACTTGAACCGTATCTCTGTCCTCTGTCCTCTTAAACCTCCTTCTCGCTTGCTAACTGTATTTAGCCACATTCATTGACTAAGTGCTCACTGAAGACCCCAAGTATACTTCCTCTGGGCCTGTTGTAGACAGAAAAGTATACTTGGTGCTTTACTCACCACCATGTTTGAGGGACATTGGCATGTTCACCACTGATAGGAGGAGGGACAAATAAAAAGGAACACCTATTTCTAGACAGGAGCATTTGGGAGCAAAGTGTGTGTTGTGGAGAGACATGTTTGGTTGAGTGTCCAAACTTCCCTCTTTATGTGGTTATTACTTCTTTACAATCGTGGATATCATAAAACCCAGTGATTTCAAAAGCCCAGACGCATATTATTACAGCAATTCATTTGTTGTTGTGAGAAAAATGAGAAGGACATTGCAGTACCACTAAATCTATACCTGGGCTCTGCTGATACCAAACAAAAGGAATTCACGGTGGCTAGGTAGGACTATTTTCTAGTGACTGTCTCTGGGGACTCAAACAGAATCCATTTGTTTCTTTCTTTCAAAGATTCACTTGTATAGGTTACCTGTCCCCGCCCCTTCAGCTTGTAGTTTGTCTGTGTCCTTGGATCACAAGTGAGTCTCCAGTAAGGGAACACTTAGGTGATCTTAAGTTTTCATCCGTCCTTCTCACCCTGTGTCTTTTGATTGGAGCAGTGAAAGCCTGTACTTTTATTCTGATATTTGATAGCTAGGCTCTTACAGCACTTTGAAATTTTTTTTATTCTCATTAATATACAACCACATGCAGAACAATATGTTTACTAGCCTAATCCCTTCACCAAGTCATCGCCAAATCCCAGTTTCAGTCGCTGTCCGTCAGCGTGTCGTAAGATGCTCTAGAATTACTACTTGTCTTCTCTGTGTTGTATAGCCCTCCTAATGACCATTCACCCTACACATTATTCATGCTAATCCTAATGCCCCCATTCTTTTTCCCCGCCCTTATCAATCCCTTCCCACAAACACTACCCAGTCCCTTTCTCTTTGGTAACTGTTAGTCCACTCTCGGGTACTGTGTATATGCTGCTGTTTCTTCCTTCAGTTTTTCTTTGTTATCGTACTCCACACATGATTTAAATGATTTGGTACATGTATTTCTCCGACTGGCCTATTTGACTGAGCATAATACCCTCTAGCTCCACCCAAGTTATTGCCAATGATAGGATTTGTTTTCTTCTTATGGCTGCTTATTGCACTTTTTAAACTGGATTTTATTCTTCTTTTTTGTTTGTAGTTTCGCTATGTGCTTCAACCATTGCTCTCATGGTTATGAGCAATAGCTTTGTGTTAGTCGATATGAAACTATATTTATCTATCTGTCTGTCTATCAATCATTCAATCAATCAATCAATCATCTTTCTGTCTGCCCATCTGTCCTTGTGTACAGAACTGTTAACCACATATCCAATGTCACTTTCCTACATTATGCTTCCAAAAATCCTGCAAGGTAACTAGGCTGTAGGGAGAGCACTGGGTTCATCGAAACACTTGCAGGCCGTGTCGGCCGAGTGTACCTACAAAACCAGGAAATGGTTGTGCAGGGACTTGAACCCGTGACTCTCACCTCTGTCCTCTTTCATCTCCTTCTCACTTCCTGTCTGTATTTAGCCACATTCATTCACTAAGTGCTCCCTGAAGACCACAAGTATCCTTCCTCTGGGCATGTGGTCGACAGAAACGTAAAATTGTTGCTTTGCTCACCACCATGTTTGAAGGACATCTATGTGAAGACCACTGATAGGATGGAGGGTCAAATAAAAAGGAACACCAATTTCTAGACAGGAGCAGTTGGGAGCTTAGAGTGTATTTTGGAGTGACATGTTTACTTGAGTGTCCAAACTTCCCTCTTTAGGTGGTTATTACTTCACATTCGTGAAGATCATAAAACCCACAGATTTCAAAGGCCCAGATTCTTATTATTTCAGCAACTCAGTTGTTGAGGTGAGAGAAAATGAGAAGGACGTTGCTCCACCACTAAATCTATGGTTTGGCCTTGCTGAAACCAAACAAAAAGAATTCATGGTGGCCAGATAGTGCTATTTTCTACTGACTGTCTCTGGGGGCTCAAACAGAATCCATTTGTTTGATTGTTTGTTTTTCAGTTTCACTCGTGTAGGGTACTTGTCCCCACACCTTCAGCTTGTAGTTTGTCTGTGTCCTTGGATCTCAAGTGAGTCTCCTGTAAGGAAGCACGTAGGTTTCTTGAGTTTTCATCCGTTCTTTTAACCCTGTGTCTTTTGTTTGCAGCACTCAGAGCCTGACCTTTTATTCTGATGATTCAGTGCTGTGCCCTTATTGCACTTAAAAAATTTTTTTTGTTTTCATTAATGTACAATCACGTGAAGAACATTATGTTTACTATGCTCCCCCTTATCCAAGTCCACCAGCAAAAACCTCTTAAAGTCGCTGTCCATCAGCATAGTTGGATGCTTTAAACCCCTTCAGCATGTACCCCTTCAAAGACACCGATACAGTCGCTGTCAATCATGGAGTAGTAAGATACTATATAACCTCTACTAGTCTTCTCTGTGTTGTACAGCACTCCCCATGTCCCGCGCGACCACACACAATATACATGGTAATACTAATGCCCCCAATATTTCTCCCCACACTTATCCCTCCCTTCAGAACCACCCTGTGCAGTACTTTTCCCTTTGGGAACTTTTAGTCATCTCTCGGGTTCTGTGAGTATCCTGCTGTTTTTTTCCTTCAGTTTCTCTTTGTTGTTACACTCCACACATGAGAGATATCATTTGATATTGTCTTTCTCCGCCTGACCTATTTTTCTGAACATACTACTGTCTAGCTCCATCCACGTCATTGCAAATGGTAGGATTTGTTTTCTTCTTATGGCTGCTTACTGCACTTTGTAAACTGGATTTGATTCTTCCTTTTTGTTTGTAGTATAGCTATGTGATTTCACCATTCATCTCCTGGTTATGAGCAACAGCTTTGTGTCAATCGATATGTATCTGTATCTTTCTATCGCTCTGTCTGTCTGTATATCTATCTATCTTTCTATATATCCTTCTTTCTATCTCTCTATCCTCTCTATTTATCTGTCCATCCATCTAGCTTCCTGTCTTCAATCATGTGTATAATCTATCGATCATCTGTCATCTATCTATCTGTCTGACTATGAAACAATCTTCTTTCTGTCTGTCCATCTATCCTTATGTACAGAACAGTTAACTACATCACCTATGTCACTTCCCTACATTATGCTTTCAAAAACATTGCAAGGTCACTAGGCCGTAGGGAGAGCACTGGGCTCACTGAGACGACTGCAGATCAAATCAGCCGCGTGTGCTTACAAAACCAGTAAATGGTGGTGCAGGGACTTGAACCGTATCTCTGTCCTCTGTCCTCTTAAACCTCCTTCTCGCTTGCTAACTGTATTTAGCCACATTCATTGACTAAGTGCTCACTGAAGACCCCAAGTATACTTCCTCTGGGCCTGTTGTAGACAGAAAAGTATACTTGGTGCTTTACTCACCACCATGTTTGAGGGACATTGGCATGTTCACCACTGATAGGAGGAGGGACAAATAAAAAGGAACACCTATTTCTAGACAGGAGCATTTGGGAGCAAAGTGTGTGTTGTGGAGAGACATGTTTGGTTGAGTGTCCAAACTTCCCTCTTTATGTGGTTATTACTTCTTTACAATCGTGGATATCATAAAACCCAGTGATTTCAAAAGCCCAGACGCATATTATTACAGCAATTCATTTGTTGTTGTGAGAAAAATGAGAAGGACATTGCAGTACCACTAAATCTATACCTGGGCTCTGCTGATACCAAACAAAAGGAATTCACGGTGGCTAGGTAGGACTATTTTCTAGTGACTGTCTCTGGGGACTCAAACAGAATCCATTTGTTTCTTTCTTTCAAAGATTCACTTGTATAGGTTACCTGTCCCCGCCCCTTCAGCTTGTAGTTTGTCTGTGTCCTTGGATCACAAGTGAGTCTCCAGTAAGGGAACACTTAGGTGATCTTAAGTTTTCATCCGTCCTTCTCACCCTGTGTCTTTTGATTGGAGCAGTGAAAGCCTGTACTTTTATTCTGATATTTGATAGCTAGGCACTTACAGCACTTTGAAATTTTTTTTATTCTCATTAATATACAACCACATGCAGAACAATATGTTTACTAGCCTAATCCCTTCACCAAGTCATCGCCAAATCCCAGTTTCAGTCGCTGTCCGTCAGCGTGTCGTAAGATGCTCTAGAATTACTACTTGTCTTCTCTGTGTTGTATAGCCCTCCTAATGACCATTCACCCTACACATTATTCATGCTAATCCTAATGCCCCCATTCTTTTTCCCCGCCCTTATCAATCCCTTCCCACAAACACTACCCAGTCCCTTTCTCTTTGGTAACTGTTAGTCCACTCTCGGGTACTGTGTATATGCTGCTGTTTCTTCCTTCAGTTTTTCTTTGTTATCGTACTCCACACATGATTTAAATGATTTGGTACATGTATTTCTCCGACTGGCCTATTTGACTGAGCATAATACCCTCTAGCTCCACCCAAGTTATTGCCAATGATAGGATTTGTTTTCTTCTTATGGCTGCTTATTGCACTTTTTAAACTGGATTTTATTCTTCTTTTTTGTTTGTAGTTTCGCTATGTGCTTCAACCATTGCTCTCATGGTTATGAGCAATAGCTTTGTGTTAGTCGATATGAAACTATATTTATCTATCTGTCTGTCTATCAATCATTCAATCAATCAATCAATCATCTTTCTGTCTGCCCATCTGTCCTTGTGTACAGAACTGTTAACCACATATCCAATGTCACTTTCCTACATTATGCTTCCAAAAATCCTGCAAGGTAACTAGGCTGTAGGGAGAGCACTGGGTTCATCGAAACACTTGCAGGCCGTGTCGGCCGAGTGTACCTACAAAACCAGGAAATGGTTGTGCAGGGACTTGAACCCGTGACTCTCACCTCTGTCCTCTTTCATCTCCTTCTCACTTCCTGTCTGTATTTAGCCACATTCATTGACTAAGTGCTCCCTGAAGACCACAAGTATCCTTCCTCTGGGCATGTGGTCGACGTAAACGTAAAATTGTTGCTTTGCTCACCACCATGTTTGAAGGACATCTATGTGAACACCACTGATAGGATGGACGGTCAAATAAAAAGGAACACCAGTTTCTAGACAGGAGCAGGTGGGAGCTAAGAGTGTATTTTGAGTGACATGTTTACTTGAGTGTCCAAACTTCCCTCTTTAGGTGGTTATTACTTCACATTCGTGAAGATCATAAAACCCACAGATTTCAAAGGCCCAGATTCTTATTATTTCAGCAACTCAGTTGTTGAGGTGAGAGAAAATGAGAAGGACGTTGCTCCACCACTAAATCTATGGCTGGGCCTTGCTGAAACAAACAAAAAGAATTCACGGTGGCCAGATAGTGCTATTTTCTACTGACTGTCTCTGGGGGCTCAAACAGAATCCATTTGTTTGATTGTTTGTTTTTCAGTTCCACTCGTGTAGGGTACTTGTCCCCACACCTTCAGCTTGTAGTTTGTCTGTGTCCTTGGATCTCAAGTGAGTCTCCTGTAAGGAAGCACGTAGGTTTCTTGAGTTTTCATCCGTTCTTTTAACCCTGTGTGTTTTGTTTGCAGCACTCAGAGCCTGACCTTTTATTCTGATGATTAAGTGCTGTGCCCTTATTGACTTAAAAATTTTTTTTTTTCATTAATGTACAATCACGTGAAGAACATTATGTTTACTATGCACCCCCTTATCCAAGTCCACCAGCAAAAACCTCTTAAAGTCGCTGTCCATCAGCATAGTTGGATGCTTTAAACCCCTTCAGCATGTACCCCTTCAAAGACACCGATACAGTCGCTGTCAATCATGGAGTAGTAAGATGCTATATAACCTCTACTAGTCTTCTCTGTGTTGTACAGCACTCCCCATGTCCCGCGCGACCACACGCAATATACATGGTAATCCTAATGCCCCCAATATTTCTCCCCACACTTATCCCTCCCTTCAGAACCACCCTGTGCAGTCCTTTTCCCTTTGGCAACTTTTAGTCAACTCTCGGGTTCTGTGAGTATCCTGCTGTTTTTTTCCTTCAGTTTCTCTTTGTTGTTACACTCCACACATGAGAGATATCATTTGATATTGTCTTTCTCCGCCTGACCTATTTTTCTGAACATACTACTGTCTAGCTCCATCCACGTCATTGCAAATGGTAGGATTTGTTTTCTTCTTATGGCTGCTTACTGCACTTTGTAAACTGGTTTTCATTCTTCCTTTTTGTTTGTAGTTTAGCTATGTGATTTCACCATTCATCTCCTGGTTATGAGCAACAGCTTTGTGTCAATCGATAGGTATCTGTATCTATCTATCGCTCTGTCTGTCTGTATATCTATCTATCTTTCTATATATCCTTCTTTCTATCTCTCTATCCTCTCTATTTATCTGTCCATCCATCTAGCTTCCTGTCTTCTATCATGTGTATAATCTATCGATCATCTGTCATCTATCTATCTGTCTGTCTATGAAACAATCTTCTTTCTGTCTGTCCATCTATCCTTATGTACAGAACAGTTAACTACATCACCTATGTCACTTCCCTACATTATGCTTTCAAAAACATTGCAAGGTCACTAGGCCGTAGGGAGAGCACTGGGCTCACTGAGACAATTGCAGATCGAATCAGCCGCGTGTGCTTACAAAACCAGTAAATGGTGGTGCAGGGACTTGAACCCGTATCTCTGTCCTCTGTCCTCTTAAACCTCCTTCTCGCTTGCTAACTGTATTTAGCCACATTCATTGACTAAGTGCTCACTGAAGACCCCAAGTATACTTCCTCTGGGCCTGTTGTAGACAGAAAAGTATACTTGGTGCTTTACTCACCACCATGTTTGAGGGACATTGGCATGTTCACCACTGATAGGAGGAGGGACAAATAAAAAGGAACACCTATTTCTAGACAGGAGCATTTGGGAGCAAAGTGTGTGTTGTGGAGAGACGTGTTTGGTTGAGTGTCCAAACTTCCCTCTTTATGTGGTTATTACTTCTTTACAATCGTGGATATCATAAAACCCAGTGATTTCAAAAGCCCAGACGCATATTATTACAGCAATTCATTTGTTGATGTGAGAAAAATGAGAAGGACATTGCAGTACCACTAAATCTATACCTGGGCTCTGCTGATACCAAACAAAAGGAATTCACGGTGGCTAGGTAGGACTATTTTCTAGTGACTGTCTCTGGGGACTCAAACAGAATCCATTTGTTTCTTTGTTTCAAAGATTCACTTGTATAGGTTACCTGTCCCCGCCCCTTCAGCTTGTAGTTTGTCTGTGTCCTTGGATCACAAGTGAGTCTCCAGTAAGGGAGCACTTAGGTGATCTTAAGTTTTCATCCGTCCTTCTCACCCTGTGTCTTTTGATTGGAGCAGTGAAAGCCTGTACTTTTATTCTGATATTTGATAGCTAGGCTCTTACAGCACTTTGAAATTTTTTTTATTCTCATTAATATACAACCACATGCAGAACAATATGTTTACTAGCCTAATCCCTTCACCAAGTCATCGCCAAGTCCCAGTTTCAGTCGCTGTCCATCAGCGTGTCGTAAGATGCTCTAGAATTACTACTTGTCTTCTCTGTGTTGTATAGCCCTCCTAATGACCATTCACCCTACACATTATTCATGCTAATCCTAATGCCCCCATTCTTTTTCCCCGCCCTTATCAATCCCTTCCCACAAACACTACCCAGTCCCTTTCTCTTTGGTAACTGTTAGTCCACTCTCGGGTACTGTGTATATGCTGCTGTTTCTTCCTTCAGTTTTTCTTTGTTATCGTACTCCACACATGAGTTAAATGATTTGGTACATGTATTTCTCCGACTGGCCTATTTGACTGAGCATAATACCCTCTAGCTCCATCCAAGTTATTGCCAATGATAGGATTTGTTTTCTTCTTATGGCTGCTTATTGCACTTTTTAAACTGGATTTTATTCTTCTTTTGTTTGTAGTTTCTCTATGTGCTTCAACCATTGCTCTCATGGTTATGAGCAATAGCTTTGTGTTAATCGATATGAACCTATATTTATCTATCTGTCTGTCTATCAATCATTCAATCAATCAAGCAATCATCTTTCTGTCTGCCCATCTGTCCTTGTGTACAGAACTGTTAACCACATATCCAATGTCACTTTCCTACATTATGCTTCCAAAAATCGTGCAAGGTAACTAGGCTGTAGGGAGAGCACTGAGTTCACCGAGACACTTGCAGGTCGTGTCGGCCGAGTGTACCTACAAAACCAGGAAATGGTTGTGCAACGACTTGAACCCGTGACTCTCACCTCTGTCCTCTTTCATATCCTTCTCACTTCCTGTCTGTATTTAGCCACATTCATTCACTAAGTGCTCCCTGAAGACCACAAGTATCCTTCCTCTGGGCATGTGGTCGACAGAAACGTAAAATTGTTGCTTTGCTCACCACCATGTTTGAAGGACATCTATGTGAAGACCACTGATAGGATGGAGGGTCAAATAAAAAGGAACACCAATATCTAGACAGGAGCAGTTGGGAGCTTAGAGTGTATTTTGGAGTGACATGTTTACTTGAGTGTCCAAACTTCCCTCTTTAGGTGGTTATTACTTCACATTCGTGAAGATCATAAAACCCACAGATTTCAAAGGCCCAGATTCTTATTATTTCAGCAACTCAGTTGTTGAGGTGAGAGAAAATGAGAAGGACGTTGCTCCACCACTAAATCTATGGTTTGGCCTTGCTGAAACCAAACAAAAAGAATTCATGGTGGCCAGATAGTGCTATTTTCTACTGACTGTCTCTGGGGGCTCAAACAGAATCCATTTGTTTGATTGTTTGTTTTTCAGTTTCACTCGTGTAGGGTACTTGTCCCCACACCTTCAGCTTGTAGTTTGTCTGTGTCCTTGGATCTCAAGTGAGTCTCCTGTAAGGAAGCACGTAGGTTTCTTGAGTTTTCATCCGTTCTTTTAACCCTGTGTCTTTTGTTTGCAGCACTCAGAGCCTGACCTTTTATTCTGATGATTCAGTGCTGTGCCCTTATTGCACTTAAAAAATTTTTTTTGTTTTCATTAATGTACAATCACGTGAAGAACATTATGTTTACTATGCTCCCCCTTATCCAAGTCCACCAGCAAAAACCTCTTAAAGTCGCTGTCCATCAGCATATTTGGATGCTTTAAACCCCTTCAGCATGTACCCCTTCAAAGACACCGATACAGTCGCTGTCAATCATGGAGTAGTAAGATACTATATAACCTCTACTAGTCTTCTCTGTGTTGTACAGCACTCCCCATGTCCCGCGCGACCACACACAATATACATGGTAATACTAATGCCCCCAATATTTCTCCCCACACTTATCCCTCCCTTCAGAACCACCCTGTGCAGTACTTTTCCCTTTGGGAACTTTTAGTCATCTCTCGGGTTCTGTGAGTATCCTGCTGTTTTTTTCCTTCAGTTTCTCTTTGTTGTTACACTCCACACATGAGAGATATCATTTGATATTGTCTTTCTCCGCCTGACCTATTTTTCTGAACATACTACTGTCTAGCTCCATCCACGTCATTGCAAATGGTAGGATTTGTTTTCTTCTTATGGCTGCTTACTGCACTTTGTAAACTGGATTTGATTCTTCCTTTTTGTTTGTAGTATAGCTATGTGATTTCACCATTCATCTCCTGGTTATGAGCAACAGCTTTGTGTCAATCGATATGTATCTGTATCTTTCTATCGCTCTGTCTGTCTGTATATCTATCTATCTTTCTATATATCCTTCTTTCTATCTCTCTATCCTCTCTATTTATCTGTCCATCCATCTAGCTTCCTGTCTTCAATCATGTGTATAATCTATCGATCATCTGTCATCTATCTATCTGTCTGTCTATGAAACAATCTTCTTTCTGTCTGTCCATCTATCCTTATGTACAGAACAGTTAACTACATCACCTATGTCACTTCCCTACATTATGCTTTCAAAAACATTGCAAGGTCACTAGGCCGTAGGGAGAGCACTGGGCTCACTGAGACAACTGCAGATCAAATCAGCCGCGTGTGCTTACAAAACCAGTAAATGGTGGTGCAGGGACTTGAACCGTATCTCTGTCCTCTGTCCTCTTAAACCTCCTTCTCGCTTGCTAACTGTATTTAGCCACATTCATTGACTAAGTGCTCACTGAAGACCCCAAGTATACTTCCTCTGGGCCTGTTGTAGACAGAAAAGTATACTTGGTGCTTTACTCACCACCATGTTTGAGGGACATTGGCATGTTCACCACTGATAGGAGGAGGGACAAATAAAAAGGAACACCTATTTCTAGACAGGAGCATTTGGGAGCAAAGTGTGTGTTGTGGAGAGACATGTTTGGTTGAGTGTCCAAACTTCCCTCTTTATGTGGTTATTACTTCTTTACAATCGTGGATATCATAAAACCCAGTGATTTCAAAAGCCCAGACGCATATTATTACAGCAATTCATTTGTTGTTGTGAGAAAAATGAGAAGGACATTGCAGTACCACTAAATCTATACCTGGGCTCTGCTGATACCAAACAAAAGGAATTCACGGTGGCTAGGTAGGACTATTTTCTAGTGACTGTCTCTGGGGACTCAAACAGAATCCATTTGTTTCTTTCTTTCAAAGATTCACTTGTATAGGTTACCTGTCCCCGCCCCTTCAGCTTGTAGTTTGTCTGTGTCCTTGGATCACAAGTGAGTCTCCAGTAAGGGAACACTTAGGTGATCTTAAGTTTTCATCCGTCCTTCTCACCCTGTGTCTTTTGATTGGAGCAGTGAAAGCCTGTACTTTTATTCTGATATTTGATAGCTAGGCTCTTACAGCACTTTGAAATTTTTTTTATTCTCATTAATATACAACCACATGCAGAACAATATGTTTACTAGCCTAATCCCTTCACCAAGTCATCGCCAAATCCCAGTTTCAGTCGCTGTCCGTCAGCATGTCGTGAGATGCTCTAGAATTACTACTTGTCTTCTCTGTGTTGTATAGCCCTCCTAATGACCATTCACCCTACACATTATTCATGCTAATCCTAATGCCCCCATTCTTTTTCCCCGCCCTTATCAATCCCTTCCCACAAACACTACCCAGTCCCTTTCTCTTTGGTAACTGTTAGTCCACTCTCGGGTACTGTGTATATGCTGCTGTTTCTTCCTTCAGTTTTTCTTTGTTATCGTACTCCACACATGATTTAAATGATTTGGTACATGTATTTCTCCGACTGGCCTATTTGACTGAGCATAATACCCTCTAGCTCCACCCAAGTTATTGCCAATGATAGGATTTGTTTTCTTCTTATGGCTGCTTATTGCACTTTTTAAACTGGATTTTATTCTTCTTTTTTGTTTGTTGTTTCGCTATGTGCTTCAACCATTGCTCTCATGGTTATGAGCAATAGCTTTGTGTTAGTCGATATGAAACTATATTTATCTATCTGTCTGTCTATCAATCATTCAATCAATCAATCAATCATCTTTCTGTCTGCCCATCTGTCCTTGTGTACAGAACTGTTAACCACATATCCAATGTCACTTTCCTACATTATGCTTCCAAAAATCCTGCAAGGTAACTAGGCTGTAGGGAGAGCACTGGGTTCATCGAAACACTTGCAGGCCGTGTCGGCCGAGTGTACCTACAAAACCAGGAAATGGTTGTGCAGGGACTTGAACCCGTGACTCTCACCTCTGTCCTCTTTCATCTCCTTCTCACTTCCTGTCTGTATTTAGCCACATTCATTGACTAAGTGCTCCCTGAAGACCACAAGTATCCTTCCTCTGGGCATGTGGTCGACGTAAACGTAAAATTGTTGCTTTGCTCACCACCATGTTTGAAGGACATCTATGTGAACACCACTGATAGGATGGACGGTCAAATAAAAAGGAACACCAGTTTCTAGACAGGAGCAGGTGGGAGCTAAGAGTGTATTTTGAGTGACATGTTTACTTGAGTGTCCAAACTTCCCTCTTTAGGTGGTTATTACTACACATTCGTGAAGATCATAAAACCCACAGATTTCAAATGCCCAGATTCTTATTATTTCAGCAACTCAGTTGTTGAGGTGCGAGAAAATGTGAGGGACGTTGCTCCACCACTAAATCTATGGCTGGGCCTTGCTGAAACAAACAAAAAGAATTCACGGTGGCCAGATAGTGCTATTTTCTACTGACTGTCTCTGGGGGCTCAAACAGAATCCATTTGTTTGATTGTTTGTTTTTCAGTTCCACTCGTGTAGGGTACTTGTCCCCACACCTTCAGCTTGTAGTTTGTCTGTGTCCTTGGATCTCAAGTGAGTCTCCTGTAAGGAAGCACGTAGGTTTCTTGAGTTTTCATCCGTTCTTTTAACCCTGTGTCTTTTGTTTGCAGCACTCAGAGCCTGACCTTTTATTCTGATGATTCAGTGCTGTGCCCTTATTGAGTTAAAAAATTTTTTTTTATCATTAATCTACAATCACGTGAAGAACATTATGTTTACTATGCTCCCCCTTATCCAAGTCCACCAGCAAAAACCTCTGAAAGTCGCTGTCCATCAGCATAGTTGGATGCTTTAAACCCCTTCAGCATGTACCCCTTCAAAGACACCGATACAGTCGCTGTCAATCATAAAATAGTAAGATGCTATATAACCTCTACTAGTCTTCTCTGTGTTGTACAGCACTCCCCATGTCCCGCGCGACCCCACGCAATATACATGGTAATCCTAATGCCCCCAATCTTTCTCCCCACACTTATCCCTCCCTTCAGAACCACCCTGTGCAGTCCTTTTCCCTTTGGCAACTTTTAGTCAAGTCTCGGGTTCTGTGAGTATCCTGCTGTTTTTTTCCTTCAGTTTCTCTTTGTTGTTATACTCCACACATGAGAGATATCATTTGATATTGTCTTTCTCCGCCTGACCTATTTTTCTGAACATACTACTGTCTAGCTCCATCCACGTCATTGCAAATGGTAGGATTTGTTTTCTTCTTATGGCTGCTTACTGCACTTTGTAAACTGGATTTCATTCTTCCTTTTTGTTTGTAGTTTAGCTATGTGATTTCACCATTCATCTCCTGGTTATGAGCAACAGCTTTGTGTCAATCGATATGTATCTGTATCTATCTATCGCTCTGTCTGTCTGTATATCTATCTATCTTTTTATATATCCTTCTTTCTATCTCTCTTTCACCTCTATTTATCTATCCAACCATCTAGCTTCCTGTATTCTATCTTGTGTATAATCTATCGATCATCTGTCATCTATCTCTCTGTCTGTCTATGAAACAATCTTCTTTCTGTCTGTCCATCTATCCTTATTTACAGAACAGTTAACTACATCACCTGTGTCACTTCCCTACATTATGCTTTCAAAAACATTGCAAGGTCACAAGGCCGTAGGGAGAGCACTGGGCTCACTGAGACAATTGCAGATCGAATCAGCTGCGTGTGCTTACAAAAATCCAGTAAACGGTGGTGCAGGGACTTGAACCCGTATCTCTGTCCTCTGTCCTCTTAAACCTCCTTCTCGCTTGCTAACTGTATTTAGCCACATTCATTGACTACGTGCTCACTGAATACCCCAAGTATACTTCCTCTGGGCCTGTTGTAGACAGAAAAGAATACTTGGTGCTTTACTCACCACCATGTTTGAGGTTCATTGGCATGTTCACCACTGATAGGGGGAGGGACAAATAAAAAGGAACACCTATTTCTAGACAGGAGCATTTGGGAGCAAAGTGTGTGTTGTGGAGAGACGTGTTTGGTTGAGTGTCCAAACTTCCCTCTTTATGTGGTTATTACTTCTTTACAATCGTGGATATCATAAAACCCAGTGATTTCAAAAGCCCAGACGCATATTATTACAGCAATTCATTTGTTGATGTGAGAAAAATGAGAAGGACATTGCAGTACCACTAAATCTATACCTGGGCTCTGCTGATACCAAACAAAAGGAATTCACGGTGGCTAGGTAGGACTATTTTCTAGTGACTGTCTCTGGGGACTCAAACAGAATCCATTTGTTTCTTTGTTTCAAAGATTCACTTGTATAGGTTACCTGTCCCCGCCCCTTCAGCTTGTAGTTTGTCTGTGTCCTTGGATCACAAGTGAGTCTCCAGTAAGGGAGCACTTAGGTGATCTTAAGTTTTCATCCGTCCTTCTCACCCTGTGTCTTTTGATTGGAGCAGTGAAAGCCTGTACTTTTATTCTGATATTTGATAGCTAGGCTCTAACAGCACTTTGAAATTTTTTTTATTCTCATTAATATACAACCACATGCAGAACAATATGTTTACTAGTCTAATCCCTTCACCAAGTCATCGCCAAATCCCAGTTTCAGTCGCTGTCCGTCAGCGTGTCGTAAGATGCTCTAGAATCACTACTTGTCTTCTCTGTGTTGTATAGCCCTCCTAATGACCTTTCACCCTACACATTATTCATGCTAATACTAATGCCCCCATTCTTTTTCCCCGGCTTATCAATCCCTTCCCACAAACACTACCCAGTCCCTTTCTCTTTGGTAACTGTTAGTCCACTCTCGGGTACTGTGTATATGCTGCTGTTTCTTCCTTCAGTTTTTCTTTGTTATCGTACTCCACACATGAGTTAAATGATTTGGTACATGTATTTCTCCGACTGGCCTATTTGACTGAGCATAATACCCTCTAGCTCCATCCAAGTTATTGCCAATGATAGGATTTGTTTTCTTCTTATGGCTGCTTATTGCACTTTTTTAACTGGATTTTATTCTTCTTTTTTGTTTGTAATTTCTCTATGTGCTTCAACCATTGCTCTCATGGTTATGAGCAATAGCTTTGTGTTAATCGATATGAACCTATATTTATCTATCTGTCTGTCTATCAATCATTCAATAAATCAACCAATCATCTTTCTCTCTACCCATCTGTCCTTGTGTACAGAACAGTTAACCACATATCCAATGTCACTTTCCTACATTATGCTTCCAAAAATCCTGCAAGGTAACTAGGCTGTAGTGAGAGCACTGGTTTCACCGAGACACTTGCAGGTCGTGTCGGCCGAGTGTACCTACAAAACCAGGAAATGGTTGTGCAGGGACTTGAACCCGTGACTCTCACCTCTGTCTTCTTTCATCTCCTTCTCACTTCCTGTCTGTATTTAGCCACATTCATTCACTAAGTGCTCCCTGAAGACCACAAGTATCCTTCCTCTGGACATGTGGTCGACAGAAACGTAAAATTGTTGCTTTGCTCACCACCATGTTTGAAGGACATCTATGTGAACACCACTGATAGGATGGAGGGTCAAATAAAAAGGAACACCAATTTCTAGACAGGAGCAGTTGGGAGCTAAGAGTGTATTTTGGAGTGACATGTTTACTTGAGTGTCCAAACTTCCCTCTTTAGGTGGTTATTATTTCACATTCGTGAAGATCATAAAACCCACAGATTTCAAATGCCCAGATTCTTATTATTTCAGCAACTCAGTTGTTGAGGTGAGAGAAAATGAGAAGGACGTTGCTCCACCACTAAATCTATGGCTGGGCCTTGCTGAAACCAAACAAAAAGAATTCACGGTGGCCAGATAGTGCTATTTTCTACCGACTGTCTCTGGGGGCTCAAACAGAATCCATTTGTTTGATTGTTTGATTTTCAGATTCACTCGTGTAGGGTACTTGTCCCCACACCTTCAGCTTGTAGTTTGTCTGTGTCCTTGGATCTCAAGTGAGTCTCCTGTAAGGAAGCACGTAGTTTTCTTGAGTTTTCATTCGTTCTTTTAACCCTGTGTCTTTTGTTTGCAGCACTCAGAGCCTGACCTTTTATTCTGATGATTAAGTGCTGTGCCCTTATTGACTTAAAAATTTTTTTTTTTCATTAATGTACAATCACGTGAAGAACATTATGTTTACTATGCACCCCCTTATCCAAGTCCACCAGCAAAAACCTCTTAAAGTCGCTGTCCATCAGCATAGTTGGATGCTTTAAACCCCTTCAGCATGTACCCCTTCAAAGACACCGATACAGTCGCTGTCAATCATGGAGTAGTAAGATGCTATATAACCTCTACTAGTCTTCTCTGTGTTGTACAGCACTCCCCATGTCCCGCGCGACCCCACGCAATATACATGGTAATCCTAATGCCCCCAATATTTCTCCCCACACTTATCCCTCCCTTCAGAACCACCCTGTGCAGTCCTTTTCCCTTTGGCAACTTTTAGTCAACTCTCGGGTTCTGTGAGTATCCTGCTGTTTTTTTCCTTCAGTTTCTCTTTGTTGTTATACTCCACACATGAGAGATATCATTTGATATTGTCTTTCTCCACCTGACCTATTTTTCTGAACATACTACTGTCTAGCTCCATCCTCGTCATTGCAAATGGTAGGATTTGTTTTCTTCTTATGGCTGCTTACTGCACTTTGTAAACTGGATTTCATTCTTCCTTTTTGTTTGTAGTTTAGCTATGTGATTTCACCATTCATCTCCTGGTTATGAGCAACAGCTTTGTGTCAATCGATATGTATCTGTATCTATCTATCGCTCTGTCTGTCTGTATATCTATCTATCTTTCTATATATCCTTCTTTCTATCTCTCTATCCTCTCTATTTATCTATCCATCCAAATAGCTTCCTGTCTTCTATCATGTGTATAATCTATCGATCATCTGTCATCTATCTATCTGTCTGTCTATGAAACAATCTTCTTTCTGTCTGTCCATCTATCCTTATGTACAGAACAGTTAACTACATCACGTATGTCACTTCCCTACATTATGCTTTCAAAAACATTGCAAGGTCACTAGGCCGTAGGGAGAGCACTGTGCTCACTGAGACAATTGCAGATCGAATCAGCCGCGTGTGCTTACAAAACCAGTAAATGGTGGTGCAGGGATTGAACCCGTATCTCTGTCCTCTGTCCTCTTAAACCTCCTTCTCGCTTGCTAACTGTATTTAGCCACATTCATTGACTAAGTGCTCACTGAAGACCCCAAGTATACTTCCTCTGGGCCTGTTGTAGACAGAAAAGTATACTTGGTGCTTTACTCACCACCATGTTTGAGGGACATTGGCATGTTCACCACTGATAGGAGGAGGGACAAATAAAAAGGAACACCTATTTCTAGACAGGAGCATTTGGGAGCAAAGTGTGTGTTGTGGAGAGACGTGTTTGGTTGAGTGTCCAAACTTCCCTCTTTATGTGGTTATTACTTCTTTACATTCGTGGATATCATAAAACCCAGTGATTTCAAAAGCCCAGACGCATATTTTTACAGCAATTCATTTGTTGAGGTGAGAAAAATGAGAAGGACATTGCAGTACCACTAAATCTATGCCTGAGCACTGCTGAAACCAAACAAAAGGAATTCACGGTGGCTAGGTAGGACTATTTTCTAGTGACTGTCTCTGGGGACTCAAACAGAATTCATTTGTTTGTTTGTTTCTTATTTTCACTTGTATAGGTAATCTGTCCCCGCCCCTTCAGCTTGTAGTTTGTCTGTGTCCTTGGATCTCAAGTGAGTCTCCAGTAAGGGAGCACGTAGGAGGTCTTGAGTTTTCATCAGTTCTTCTAACACTGTGTCTTTTGATTGGAGCACTCAAAGCCTGTACTTTTATACTGATATTTGAGAGCTGTGCTCTTACTGCACTTTGAAATATTTTTTGTTCTCATTAATATACAATCACATGCAGAACATTATGTTTTCCCGTCTACACCCTTCACCCAGTCCCCGGCAAAAGCCAGTTACAGTCGCTGTCCGTCAGCGTGTACTAAGATGCTGTAGAATCACTACATGTCTTCTCTGTGTTATGCAGCCGTACAAATGACCTCCCAAGTTACACACTATTCATGCTAATCCTAATGCCCCCATTCTTTTTCCCCGCCCTTATTACTCCCTTCCCACAAACCCTCCCCAGTCCCTTTCTTTTTGGTATCTGTTAGACCACTCTCGGGTTCTGTGAGTCTGCTGCTGTCTTTTCCTTCAGTTTTTCTTTGTTATCATACTCCACACAAGAGTGAAATCATTTGGTACATGTATTTCTCCTCCTTGAATATTTGACTGAGCATAATAACCTCTAGCTCCATCCACGTTATTGCAAATGATAGGATTTGTTTTCTTCTTATGGCTGCCTACTGCACTTTTTAAACTGGATTTCATTCTTCATTTTTGTTTGTAGTTTCGCTATGTGCTTTCACCATTGCTCTCCTGTTATGAGCAGTAGCTATGTGTTAATCGATATGTACTTATATATATCTATCTGTCTGTCTATCTATTTATCAATCAATCAATCAATCATCTTTTTGTCTGCCCATCTGTCCTTGTGTACAGAACAGTTAACCATATGTCCTATATCACTTTCCTACACTATGCTTCCAAAAATCCTGCAAAGTATCTAGGCTGTAGAGAGAGCACTGGGTTCACCGAGACACTTGCAGGTCGAGTCGGCCGCGTGTACCTACAAAACCAGGACATTTTTGTGCCGGGACTTGAACCCGTGTCTCTATCCTCTGTCCTCTTTCATCTCCTTCTAACTTACTGTCTGTATTTAGCCACATTCTTTGACTAAGTGCTCCCTGAAGACCACAAGTATCATTCCTCTGGGCCTGTTGTCACGAGAAAAGTTAACTTGTTCTTTGCTCACCACCATGTTTGAAGTACATCAGCGTGATCTCCGCCGATAGGACGGAGGGTCAAATAAAAAGGAACACCAATTTCTAGATAGGTGAAGTTGGGAACTAAGAGTGTATTGTGGGGTGACGTGTTTATTTGAGTGTCCAAACTTCCCTCTTTAGGTAGTTATTAGATCTTCACATTCGTGAACATCATAAAACCCAGTGATTTCAAAGGCCCAGATGCTTATTATTACAGCAACTCAGTTGTCGAGGTGAGAGAAAATGAGAAGTATGTTGCTGCACCACTAAATCAATGGCTGGGAACGGCTGAAACTAAACATAAAGAATTCACGGAGGCCAGATAGGGCTATTTTCTTCTGACTGTATCAGGGGACTCAAACAGAATTCATTTGTTTGATTGTTTGTTTTTCAGTTTCACTCGTGTAGCGTATTTGTCCACACACCTTCGGCTTGTAGTTTGTCTGTGTCCTTGGATCTCAAGTGAGTCTCCTGTAAGTAAGCACGTAGGTGTCTTGAGTTTTCATCCCTTCTTTTAACCCTGTGTCTTTTGTTTGCTGCACTCAGTGCCTGACCTTTTATTCTGATGATTCAGAGCTGTGCACTTATTGCACTTAAAGAATATTTTTTATCATTCAGCTTAAATCACTTGAAGAACATTATGTTTACTATGCTCCCCCCTTCACCAAGGACCCCTGAAAAACCTCTTCAGTCGCTGTCGATCTGCGTAGTTGGATGCTGTAGACCCCTTCACCATGTCCCTCCCCACAGACCCCGTTACAGTCGCTGACCATCAGTGAGTAGTAAGATGCTATATGATCTCTACTAGCCTTCTCTGTGTTGTACAGCACTCCCCATGCCCCCTCGACCCCAAGCATTATACATGCTAAAACTAATGCCCCCATTCTTTCTCCTCACACTTATCCCTCCCTTCAGACCCACCCTGCCCAGTCCTTTTCCCTTTGGTAACTTTTAGTCAACTCTCGGGTTCTGTGAGTCTGCTGCTGTTTTTTTCCTTCAGTTTTTCTTTGTTGTTATACTCCACACATGAGTGAAAACACTTGGTACTTGTCTTTCTCGGCCTGGCCTATTTCTCTGAACATACTACCGTCTAGCTCCATCCAGGTCATTGCAAATGGTAGGATTTGTTTTCTTCTTAAGGCTGCTTACTGCACTTTTTAAACTGGATTTCATTCTTCCTTTTTGTTTGTAGTTTAGCTATGTTATTCACCATTCAACTCCTGGTTATGAACAATAGCTTTGTGTCAATCGATATGTATTTGTATCTATCTATCTAATTGTCTGTCTGTCTATCTATGTATCTATGTATGTATATATGTATGTATGTATGTATGTATCTATCTATCTATCTATCTTCCTATCATCTATCTATGATGTCTATCATCTATCAATCTCTGTACCTATCTATCTATCTTTCATCTGTCATCTGTGTACCTATCTATCTATGAATCAATCATCTTTTTGTCTGCCCATCTATCCTTCTGTACAGAAGAGTTAACAACATAGCCTATGTCTCTTCCCTACATTATGCTTCCAGAAATCTTGCAAGGTAACTAAGCCATAAGGAGAGCACTGTTTTCACCGATACCCTTTCAGGTAGAGTCAGCCGCGTGTGCTTACAAAACCAGTAAATGGAGGTGAAAGGACTTGAACCTGTATCTCTGTCCTCTGTCCTCTTATACTTCCTGCTCGCTTGGTGACTTTATTTAGCCACATTCAGTGAGTAAGTGATCCCTGAAGACCACAAGTATCCTTCGTCTGGTCCGGTTGTCGAAAGAAAAGTGTACTTGGTTCTTTGCACACCACCATGTTTGAGGGACACCGGCGTGATCACTGCTGATAGGTGCAGGGACAAATATAAAGGAACACCTATTTCTGGACAGGAGCAGTTGGGAACAAAGAGTGTGTTGTGGAGTGAAGTGTTTATTTGAGGGTCCAAACTTCCCTCCTTAGGTGGTTATTACTTCTTTACATTCGTGAACATCATAAAAAGAATTGATTTTAAAAGCCCAGATGCATATTTTTACAGCAATTCATTTGTTGAGGTGAGAGGAAATGAGAAGGAACTTGCTGCACCACTAAATCTATGCCTGAGCACTGCTGAAACCAAACAAAAAGAATTCACGGTGGCTAGATTGGGCTATTTTCTACTGACTCTCTCTGGGGACTCAAACAGAATTCATTTGTTTGTTTGTTTCTTATTTTCACTTGTATAGGTAATCTGTCCCCGCCCCTTCAGCTTGTAGTTTGTCTGTGTCCTTGGATCTCAAGTGAGTCTCCAGTAAGGGAGCACGTAGGAGGTCTTGAGTTTTCATCAGTTCTTCTAACACTGTGTCTTTTGATTGGAGCACTCAAAGCCTGTACTTTTATACTGATATTTGAGAGCTGTGCTCTTACTGCACTTTGAAATATTTTTTGTTCTCATTAATATACAATCACATGCAGAACATTATGTTTTCCCGTCTACACCCTTCACCCAGTCCCCGGCAAAAGCCAGTTACAGTCGCTGTCCGTCAGCGTGTACTAAGATGCTGTAGAATCACTACATGTCTTCTCTGTGTTATGCAGCCGTACAAATGACCTCCCAAGTTACACACTATTCATGCTAATCCTAATGCCCCCATTCTTTTTCCCCGCCCTTATTACTCCCTTCCCACAAACCCTCCCCAGTCCCTTTCTTTTTGGTATCTGTTAGACCACTCTCGGGTTCTGTGAGTCTGCTGCTGTCTTTTCCTTCAGTTTTTCTTTGTTATCATACTCCACACAAGAGTGAAATCATTTGGTACATGTATTTCTCCTCCTTGAATATTTGACTGAGCATAATAACCTCTAGCTCCATCCACGTTATTGCAAATGATAGGATTTGTTTTCTTCTTATGGCTGCCTACTGCACTTTTTAAACTGGATTTCATTCTTCATTTTTGTTTGTAGTTTCGCTATGTGCTTTCACCATTGCTCTCCTGGTTATGAGCAGTAGCTATGTGTTAATCGATATGTACCTATATCTATCTATCTGTCTGTCTATCTATTTATCAATCAATCAATCAATCATCTTTTTGTCTGCCCATCTGTCCTTGTGTACAGAACAGTTAACCATATGTCCTATATCACTTTCCTACACTATGCTTCCAAAAATCCTGCAAAGTATCTAGGCTGTAGAGAGAGCACTGGGTTCACCGAGACACTTGCAGGTCGAGTCGGCCGCGTGTACCTACAAAACCAGGACATTTTTGTGCCGGGACTTGAACCCGTGTCTCTATCCTCTGTCCTCTTTCATCTCCTTCTAACTTACTGTCTGTATTTAGCCACATTCTTTGACTAAGTGCTCCCTGAAGACCACAAGTATCATTCCTCTGGGCCTGTTGTCACGAGAAAAGTTAACTTGTTCTTTGCTCACCACCATGTTTGAAGTACATCAGCGTGATCTCCGCCGATAGGACGGAGGGTCAAATAAAAAGGAACACCAATTTCTAGATAGGTGAAGTTGGGAACTAAGAGTGTATTGTGGGGTGACGTGTTTATTTGAGTGTCCAAACTTCCCTCTTTAGGTAGTTATTAGATCTTCACATTCGTGAACATCATAAAACCCAGTGATTTCAAAGGCCCAGATGCTTATTATTACAGCAACTCAGTTGTCGAGGTGAGAGAAAATGAGAAGTATGTTGCTGCACCACTAAATCAATGGCTGGGAACGGCTGAAACTAAACATAAAGAATTCACGGAGGCCAGATAGGGCTATTTTCTTCTGACTGTATCAGGGGACTCAAACAGAATTCATTTGTTTGATTGTTTGTTTTTCAGTTTCACTCGTGTAGCGTATTTGTCCACACACCTTCGGCTTGTAGTTTGTCTGTGTCCTTGGATCTCAAGTGAGTCTCCTGTAAGTAAGCACGTAGGTGTCTTGAGTTTTCATCCCTTCTTTTAACCCTGTGTCTTTTGTTTGCTGCACTCAGTGCCTGACCTTTTATTCTGATGATTCAGAGCTGTGCACTTATTGCACTTAAAGAATATTTTTTATCATTCAGCTTAAATCACTTGAAGAACATTATGTTTACTATGCTCCCCCCTTCACCAAGGACCCCTGAAAAACCTCTTCAGTCGCTGTCGATCTGCGTAGTTGGATGCTGTAGACCCCTTCACCATGTCCCTCCCCACAGACCCCGTTACAGTCGCTGACCATCAGTGAGTAGTAAGATGCTATATGATCTCTACTAGCCTTCTCTGTGTTGTACAGCACTCCCCATGCCCCCTCGACCCCAAGCATTATACATGCTAAAACTAATGCCCCCATTCTTTCTCCTCACACTTATCCCTCCCTTCAGACCCACCCTGCCCAGTCCTTTTCCCTTTGGTAACTTTTAGTCAACTCTCGGGTTCTGTGAGTCTGCTGCTGTTTTTTTCCTTCAGTTTTTCTTTGTTGTTATACTCCACACATGAGTGAAAACACTTGGTACTTGTCTTTCTCGGCCTGGCCTATTTCTCTGAACATACTACCGTCTAGCTCCATCCAGGTCATTGCAAATGGTAGGATTTGTTTTCTTCTTAAGGCTGCTTACTGCACTTTTTAAACTGGATTTCATTCTTCCTTTTTGTTTGTAGTTTAGCTATGTTATTCACCATTCAACTCCTGGTTATGAACAATAGCTTTGTGTCAATCGATATGTATTTGTATCTATCTATCTAATTGTCTGTCTGTCTATCTATGTATCTATGTATGTATATATGTATGTATGTATGTATGTATCTATCAATCTATCTATCTTCCTATCATCTATCTATGATGTCTATCATCTATCAATCTCTGTACCTATCTATCTATCTTTCATCTGTCATCTGTGTACCTATCTATCTATGAATCAATCATCTTTTTGTCTGCCCATCTATCCTTCTGTACAGAAGAGTTAACAACATAGCCTATGTCTCTTCCCTACATTATGCTTCCAGAAATCTTGCAAGGTAACTAAGCCATAAGGAGAGCACTGTTTTCACCGATACCCTTTCAGGTAGAGTCAGCCGCGTGTGCTTACAAAACCAGTAAATGGAGGTGAAAGGACTTGAACCTGTATCTCTGTCCTCTGTCCTCTTATACTTCCTGCTCGCTTGGTGACTTTATTTAGCCACATTCAGTGAGTAAGTGATCCCTGAAGACCACAAGTATCCTTCGTCTGGTCCGGTTGTCGAAAGAAAAGTGTACTTGGTTCTTTGCACACCACCATGTTTGAGGGACATCGGCGTGATCACTGCTGATAGGTGCAGGGACAAATATAAAGGAACACCTATTTCTGGACAGGAGCAGTTGGGAACAAAGAGTGTGTTGTGGAGTGAAGTGTTTATTTGAGGGTCCAAACTTCCCTCCTTAGGTGGTTATTACTTCTTTACATTCGTGAACATCATAAAAAGAATTGATTTTAAAAGCCCAGATGCATATTTTTACAGCAATTCATTTGTTGAGGTGAGAGGAAATGAGAAGGAACTTGCTGCACCACTAAATCTATGCCTGAGCACTGCTGAAACCAAACAAAAAGAATTCACGGTGGCTAGATTGGGCTATTTTCTACTGACTCTCTCTGGGGACTCAAACAGAATTCATTTGTTTGTTTGTTTCTTATTTTCACTTGTATAGGTAATCTGTCCCCGCCCCTTCAGCTTGTAGTTTGTCTGTGTCCTTGGATCTCAAGTGAGTCTCCAGTAAGGGAGCACGTAGGAGGTCTTGAGTTTTCATCAGTTCTTCTAACACTGTGTCTTTTGATTGGAGCACTCAAAGCCTGTACTTTTATACTGATATTTGAGAGCTGTGCTCTTACTGCACTTTGAAATATTTTTTGTTCTCATTAATATACAATCACATGCAGAACATTATGTTTTCCCGTCTACACCCTTCACCCAGTCCCCGGCAAAAGCCAGTTACAGTCGCTGTCCGTCAGCGTGTACTAAGATGCTGTAGAATCACTACATGTCTTCTCTGTGTTATGCAGCCGTACAAATGACCTCCCAAGTTACACACTATTCATGCTAATCCTAATGCCCCCATTCTTTTTCCCCGCCCTTATTACTCCCTTCCCACAAACCCTCCCCAGTCCCTTTCTTTTTGGTATCTGTTAGACCACTCTCGGGTTCTGTGAGTCTGCTGCTGTCTTTTCCTTCAGTTTTTCTTTGTTATCATACTCCACACAAGAGTGAAATCATTTGGTACATGTATTTCTCCTCCTTGAATATTTGACTGAGCATAATAACCTCTAGCTCCATCCACGTTATTGCAAATGATAGGATTTGTTTTCTTCTTATGGCTGCCTACTGCACTTTTTAAACTGGATTTCATTCTTCATTTTTGTTTGTAGTTTCGCTATGTGCTTTCACCATTGCTCTCCTGGTTATGAGCAGTAGCTATGTGTTAATCGATATGTACCTATATCTATCTATCTGTCTGTCTATCTATTTATCAATCAATCAATCAATCATCTTTTTGTCTGCCCATCTGTCCTTGTGTACAGAACAGTTAACCATATGTCCTATATCACTTTCCTACACTATGCTTCCAAAAATCCTGCAAAGTATCTAGGCTGTAGAGAGAGCACTGGGTTCACCGAGACACTTGCAGGTCGGGTCGGCCGCGTGTACCTACAAAACCAGGACATTTTTGTGCCGGGACTTGAACCCGTGTCTCTATCCTCTGTCCTCTTTCATCTCCTTCTAACTTACTGTCTGTATTTAGCCACATTCTTTGACTAAGTGCTCCCTGAAGACCACAAGTATCATTCCTCTGGGCCTGTTGTCACGAGAAAAGTTAACTTGTTCTTTGCTCACCACCATGTTTGAAGTACATCAGCGTGATCTCCGCCGATAGGACGGAGGGTCAAATAAAAAGGAACACCAATTTCTAGATAGGTGAAGTTGGGAACTAAGAGTGTATTGTGGGGTGACGTGTTTATTTGAGTGTCCAAACTTCCCTCTTTAGGTAGTTATTAGATCTTCACATTCGTGAACATCATAAAACCCAGTGATTTCAAAGGCCCAGATGCTTATTATTACAGCAACTCAGTTGTCGAGGTGAGAGAAAATGAGAAGTATGTTGCTGCACCACTAAATCAATGGCTGGGAACGGCTGAAACTAAACATAAAGAATTCACGGAGGCCAGATAGGGCTATTTTCTTCTGACTGTATCAGGGGACTCAAACAGAATTCATTTGTTTGATTGTTTGTTTTTCAGTTTCACTCGTGTAGCGTATTTGTCCACACACCTTCGGCTTGTAGTTTGTCTGTGTCCTTGGATCTCAAGTGAGTCTCCTGTAAGTAAGCACGTAGGTGTCTTGAGTTTTCATCCCTTCTTTTAACCCTGTGTCTTTTGTTTGCTGCACTCAGTGCCTGACCTTTTATTCTGATGATTCAGAGCTGTGCACTTATTGCACTTAAAGAATATTTTTTATCATTCAGCTTAAATCACTTGAAGAACATTATGTTTACTATGCTCCCCCCTTCACCAAGGACCCCTGAAAAACCTCTTCAGTCGCTGTCGATCTGCGTAGTTGGATGCTGTAGACCCCTTCACCATGTCCCTCCCCACAGACCCCGTTACAGTCGCTGACCATCAGTGAGTAGTAAGATGCTATATGATCTCTACTAGCCTTCTCTGTGTTGTACAGCACTCCCCATGCCCCCTCGACCCCAAGCATTATACATGCTAAAACTAATGCCCCCATTCTTTCTCCTCACACTTATCCCTCCCTTCAGACCCACCCTGCCCAGTCCTTTTCCCTTTGGTAACTTTTAGTCAACTCTCGGGTTCTGTGAGTCTGCTGCTGTTTTTTTCCTTCAGTTTTTCTTTGTTGTTATACTCCACACATGAGTGAAAACACTTGGTACTTGTCTTTCTCGGCCTGGCCTATTTCTCTGAACATACTACCGTCTAGCTCCATCCAGGTCATTGCAAATGGTAGGATTTGTTTTCTTCTTAAGGCTGCTTACTGCACTTTTTAAACTGGATTTCATTCTTCCTTTTTGTTTGTAGTTTAGCTATGTTATTCACCATTCAACTCCTGGTTATGAACAATAGCTTTGTGTCAATCGATATGTATTTGTATCTATCTATCTAATTGTCTGTCTGTCTATCTATGTATCTATGTATGTATATATGTATGTATGTATGTATGTATCTATCTATCTATCTATCTTCCTATCATCTATCTATGATGTCTATCATCTATCAATCTCTGTACCTATCTATCTATCTTTCATCTGTCATCTGTGTACCTATCTATCTATGAATCAATCATCTTTTTGTCTGCCCATCTATCCTTCTGTACAGAAGAGTTAACAACATAGCCTATGTCTCTTCCCTACATTATGCTTCCAGAAATCTTGCAAGGTAACTAAGCCATAAGGAGAGCACTGTTTTCACCGATACCCTTTCAGGTAGAGTCAGCCGCGTGTGCTTACAAAACCAGTAAATGGAGGTGAAAGGACTTGAACCTGTATCTCTGTCCTCTGTCCTCTTATACTTCCTGCTCGCTTGGTGACTTTATTTAGCCACATTCAGTGAGTAAGTGATCCCTGAAGACCACAAGTATCCTTCGTCTGGTCCGGTTGTCGAAAGAAAAGTGTACTTGGTTCTTTGCACACCACCATGTTTGAGGGACACCGGCGTGATCACTGCTGATAGGTGCAGGGACAAATATAAAGGAACACCTATTTCTGGACAGGAGCAGTTGGGAACAAAGAGTGTGTTGTGGAGTGAAGTGTTTATTTGAGGGTCCAAACTTCCCTCCTTAGGTGGTTATTACTTCTTTACATTCGTGAACATCATAAAAAGAATTGATTTTAAAAGCCCAGATGCATATTTTTACAGCAATTCATTTGTTGAGGTGAGAGGAAATGAGAAGGAACTTGCTGCACCACTAAATCTATGCCTGAGCACTGCTGAAACCAAACAAAAAGAATTCACGGTGGCTAGATTGGGCTATTTTCTACTGACTCTCTCTGGGGACTCAAACAGAATTCATTTGTTTGTTTGTTTCTTATTTTCACTTGTATAGGTAATCTGTCCCCGCCCCTTCAGCTTGTAGTTTGTCTGTGTCCTTGGATCTCAAGTGAGTCTCCAGTAAGGGAGCACGTAGGAGGTCTTGAGTTTTCATCAGTTCTTCTAACACTGTGTCTTTTGATTGGAGCACTCAAAGCCTGTACTTTTATACTGATATTTGAGAGCTGTGCTCTTACTGCACTTTGAAATATTTTTTGTTCTCATTAATATACAATCACATGCAGAACATTATGTTTTCCCGTCTACACCCTTCACCCAGTCCCCGGCAAAAGCCAGTTACAGTCGCTGTCCGTCAGCGTGTACTAAGATGCTGTAGAATCACTACATGTCTTCTCTGTGTTATGCAGCCGTACAAATGACCTCCCAAGTTACACACTATTCATGCTAATCCTAATGCCCCCATTCTTTTTCCCCGCCCTTATTACTCCCTTCCCACAAACCCTCCCCAGTCCCTTTCTTTTTGGTATCTGTTAGACCACTCTCGGGTTCTGTGAGTCTGCTGCTGTCTTTTCCTTCAGTTTTTCTTTGTTATCATACTCCACACAAGAGTGAAATCATTTGGTACATGTATTTCTCCTCCTTGAATATTTGACTGAGCATAATAACCTCTAGCTCCATCCACGTTATTGCAAATGATAGGATTTGTTTTCTTCTTATGGCTGCCTACTGCACTTTTTAAACTGGATTTCATTCTTCATTTTTGTTTGTAGTTTCGCTATGTGCTTTCACCATTGCTCTCCTGGTTATGAGCAGTAGCTATGTGTTAATCGATATGTACCTATATCTATCTATCTGTCTGTCTATCTATTTATCAATCAATCAATCAATCATCTTTTTGTCTGCCCATCTGTCCTTGTGTACAGAACAGTTAACCATATGTCCTATATCACTTTCCTACACTATGCTTCCAAAAATCCTGCAAAGTATCTAGGCTGTAGAGAGAGCACTGGGTTCACCGAGACACTTGCAGGTCGAGTCGGCCGCGTGTACCTACAAAACCAGGACATTTTTGTGCCGGGACTTGAACCCGTGTCTCTATCCTCTGTCCTCTTTCATCTCCTTCTAACTTACTGTCTGTATTTAGCCACATTCTTTGACTAAGTGCTCCCTGAAGACCACAAGTATCATTCCTCTGGGCCTGTTGTCACGAGAAAAGTTAACTTGTTCTTTGCTCACCACCATGTTTGAAGGACATCAGCGTGATCTCCGCCGATAGGACGGAGGGTCAAATAAAAAGGAACACCAATTTCTAGATAGGTGAAGTTGGGAACTAAGAGTGTATTGTGGGGTGACGTGTTTATTTGAGTGTCCAAACTTCCCTCTTTAGGTAGTTATTAGATCTTCACATTCGTGAACATCATAAAACCCAGTGATTTCAAAGGCCCAGATGCTTATTATTACAGCAACTCAGTTGTCGAGGTGAGAGAAAATGAGAAGTATGTTGCTGCACCACTAAATCAATGGCTGGGAACGGCTGAAACTAAACATAAAGAATTCACGGAGGCCAGATAGGGCTATTTTCTTCTGACTGTATCAGGGGACTCAAACAGAATTCATTTGTTTGATTGTTTGTTTTTCAGTTTCACTCGTGTAGCGTATTTGTCCACACACCTTCGGCTTGTAGTTTGTCTGTGTCCTTGGATCTCAAGTGAGTCTCCTGTAAGTAAGCACGTAGGTGTCTTGAGTTTTCATCCCTTCTTTTAACCCTGTGTCTTTTGTTTGCTGCACTCAGTGCCTGACCTTTTATTCTGATGATTCAGAGCTGTGCACTTATTGCACTTAAAGAATATTTTTTATCATTCAGCTTAAATCACTTGAAGAACATTATGTTTACTATGCTCCCCCCTTCACCAAGGACCCCTGAAAAACCTCTTCAGTCGCTGTCGATCTGCGTAGTTGGATGCTGTAGACCCCTTCACCATGTCCCTCCCCACAGACCCCGTTACAGTCGCTGACCATCAGTGAGTAGTAAGATGCTATATGATCTCTACTAGCCTTCTCTGTGTTGTACAGCACTCCCCATGCCCCCTCGACCCCAAGCATTATACATGCTAAAACTAATGCCCCCATTCTTTCTCCTCACACTTATCCCTCCCTTCAGACCCACCCTGCCCAGTCCTTTTCCCTTTGGTAACTTTTAGTCAACTCTCGGGTTCTGTGAGTCTGCTGCTGTTTTTTTCCTTCAGTTTTTCTTTGTTGTTATACTCCACACATGAGTGAAAACACTTGGTACTTGTCTTTCTCGGCCTGGCCTATTTCTCTGAACATACTACCGTCTAGCTCCATCCAGGTCATTGCAAATGGTAGGATTTGTTTTCTTCTTAAGGCTGCTTACTGCACTTTTTAAACTGGATTTCATTCTTCCTTTTTGTTTGTAGTTTAGCTATGTTATTCACCATTCAACTCCTGGTTATGAACAATAGCTTTGTGTCAATCGATATGTATTTGTATCTATCTATCTAATTGTCTGTCTGTCTATCTATGTATCTATGTATGTATATATGTATGTATGTATGTATGTATCTATCAATCTATCTATCTTCCTATCATCTATCTATGATGTCTATCATCTATCAATCTCTGTACCTATCTATCTATCTTTCATCTGTCATCTGTGTACCTATCTATCTATGAATCAATCATCTTTTTGTCTGCCCATCTATCCTTCTGTACAGAAGAGTTAACAACATAGCCTATGTCTCTTCCCTACATTATGCTTCCAGAAATCTTGCAAGGTAACTAAGCCATAAGGAGAGCACTGTTTTCACCGATACCCTTTCAGGTAGAGTCAGCCGCGTGTGCTTACAAAACCAGTAAATGGAGGTGAAAGGACTTGAACCTGTATCTCTGTCCTCTGTCCTCTTATACTTCCTGCTCGCTTGGTGACTTTATTTAGCCACATTCAGTGAGTAAGTGATCCCTGAAGACCACAAGTATCCTTCGTCTGGTCCGGTTGTCGAAAGAAAAGTGTACTTGGTTCTTTGCACACCACCATGTTTGAGGGACACCGGCGTGATCACTGCTGATAGGTGCAGGGACAAATATAAAGGAACACCTATTTCTGGACAGGAGCAGTTGGGAACAAAGAGTGTGTTGTGGAGTGAAGTGTTTATTTGAGGGTCCAAACTTCCCTCCTTAGGTGGTTATTACTTCTTTACATTCGTGAACATCATAAAAAGAATTGATTTTAAAAGCCCAGATGCATATTTTTACAGCAATTCATTTGTTGAGGTGAGAGGAAATGAGAAGGAACTTGCTGCACCACTAAATCTATGCCTGAGCACTGCTGAAACCAAACAAAAAGAATTCACGGTGGCTAGATTGGGCTATTTTCTACTGACTCTCTCTGGGGACTCAAACAGAATTCATTTGTTTGTTTGTTTCTTATTTTCACTTGTATAGGTAATCTGTCCCCGCCCCTTCAGCTTGTAGTTTGTCTGTGTCCTTGGATCTCAAGTGAGTCTCCAGTAAGGGAGCACGTAGGAGGTCTTGAGTTTTCATCAGTTCTTCTAACACTGTGTCTTTTGATTGGAGCACTCAAAGCCTGTACTTTTATACTGATATTTGAGAGCTGTGCTCTTACTGCACTTTGAAATATTTTTTGTTCTCATTAATATACAATCACATGCAGAACATTATGTTTTCCCGTCTACACCCTTCACCCAGTCCCCGGCAAAAGCCAGTTACAGTCGCTGTCCGTCAGCGTGTACTAAGATGCTGTAGAATCACTACATGTCTTCTCTGTGTTATGCAGCCGTACAAATGACCTCCCAAGTTACACACTATTCATGCTAATCCTAATGCCCCCATTCTTTTTCCCCGCCCTTATTACTCCCTTCCCACAAACCCTCCCCAGTCCCTTTCTTTTTGGTATCTGTTAGACCACTCTCGGGTTCTGTGAGTCTGCTGCTGTCTTTTCCTTCAGTTTTTCTTTGTTATCATACTCCACACAAGAGTGAAATCATTTGGTACATGTATTTCTCCTCCTTGAATATTTGACTGAGCATAATAACCTCTAGCTCCATCCACGTTATTGCAAATGATAGGATTTGTTTTCTTCTTATGGCTGCCTACTGCACTTTTTAAACTGGATTTCATTCTTCATTTTTGTTTGTAGTTTCGCTATGTGCTTTCACCATTGCTCTCCTGGTTATGAGCAGTAGCTATGTGTTAATCGATATGTACCTATATCTATCTATCTGTCTGTCTATCTATTTATCAATCAATCAATCAATCATCTTTTTGTCTGCCCATCTGTCCTTGTGTACAGAACAGTTAACCATATGTCCTATATCACTTTCCTACACTATGCTTCCAAAAATCCTGCAAAGTATCTAGGCTGTAGAGAGAGCACTGGGTTCACCGAGACACTTGCAGGTCGGGTCGGCCGCGTGTACCTACAAAACCAGGACATTTTTGTGCCGGGACTTGAACCCGTGTCTCTATCCTCTGTCCTCTTTCATCTCCTTCTAACTTACTGTCTGTATTTAGCCACATTCTTTGACTAAGTGCTCCCTGAAGACCACAAGTATCATTCCTCTGGGCCTGTTGTCACGAGAAAAGTTAACTTGTTCTTTGCTCACCACCATGTTTGAAGTACATCAGCGTGATCTCCGCCGATAGGACGGAGGGTCAAATAAAAAGGAACACCAATTTCTAGATAGGTGAAGTTGGGAACTAAGAGTGTATTGTGGGGTGACGTGTTTATTTGAGTGTCCAAACTTCCCTCTTTAGGTAGTTATTAGATCTTCACATTCGTGAACATCATAATACCCAGTGATTTCAAAGGCCCAGATGCTTATTATTACAGCAACTCAGTTGTCGAGGTGAGAGAAAATGAGAAGTATGTTGCTGCACCACTAAATCAATGGCTGGGAACGGCTGAAACTAAACATAAAGAATTCACGGAGGCCAGATAGGGCTATTTTCTTCTGACTGTATCAGGGGACTCAAACAGAATTCATTTGTTTGATTGTTTGTTTTTCAGTTTCACTCGTGTAGCGTATTTGTCCACACACCTTCGGCTTGTAGTTTGTCTGTGTCCTTGGATCTCAAGTGAGTCTCCTGTAAGTAAGCACGTAGGTGTCTTGAGTTTTCATCCCTTCTTTTAACCCTGTGTCTTTTGTTTGCTGCACTCAGTGCCTGACCTTTTATTCTGATGATTCAGAGCTGTGCACTTATTGCACTTAAAGAATATTTTTTATCATTCAGCTTAAATCACTTGAAGAACATTATGTTTACTATGCTCCCCCCTTCACCAAGTACCCCTGAAACACCTCTTCAGTCGCTGTCGATCTGCGTAGTTGGATGCTGTAGACCCCTTCACCATGTCCCTCCCAACAGACCCCGTTACAGTCGCTGACCATCAGTGAGTAGTAAGATGCTATATGATCTCTACTAGCCTTCTCTGTGTTGTACAGCACTCCCCATGCCCCCTCGACCCCAAGCATTATACATGCTAAAACTAATGCCCCCATTCTTTCTCCTCACACTTATCCCTCCCTTCAGACCCACCCTGCCCAGTCCTTTTCCCTTTGGTAACTTTTAGTCAACTCTCGGGTTCTGTGAGTCTGCTGCTGTTTTTTTCCTTCAGTTTTTCTTTGTTGTTATACTCCACACATGAGTGAAAACACTTGGTACTTGTCTTTCTCGGCCTGGCCTATTTCTCTGAACATACTACCGTCTAGCTCCATCCAGGTCATTGCAAATGGTAGGATTTGTTTTCTTCTTAAGGCTGCTTACTGCACTTTTTAAACTGGATTTCATTCTTCCTTTTTGTTTGTAGTTTAGCTATGTTATTCACCATTCATCTCCTGGTTATGAACAATAGCTTTGTGTCAATCGATATGTATTTGTATCTATCTATCTAATTGTCTGTCTGTCTATCTATGTATCTATGTATGTATATATGTATGTATGTATCTATCTATCTATCTATCTATCTATCTTCCTATCATCTATCTATGATGTCTATCATCTATCAATCTCTGTACCTATCTATCTATCTTTCTTCTGTCATCCGTGTACCTATCTATCTATGAATCAATCATCTTTTTGTCTGCCCATCTATCCTTCTGTACAGAAGAGTTAACAACATAGCCTATGTCTCTTCCCTACATTATGCTTCCAGAAATCTTGCAAGGTAACTAAGCCATAAGGAGAGCACTGTTTTCACCGATACCCTTTCAGGTAGAGTCAGCCGCGTGTGCTTACAAAACCAGTAAATGGAGGTGAAAGGACTTGAACCTGTATCTCTGTCCTCTGTCCTCTTATACTTCCTGCTCGCTTGGTGACTTTATTTAGCCACATTCAGTGAGTAAGTGATCCCTGAAGACCACAAGTATCCTTCGTCTGGTCCGGTTGTCGAAAGAAAAGTGTACTTGGTTCTTTGCACACCACCATGTTTGAGGGACATCGGCGTGATCACTGCTGATAGGTGCAGGGACAAATATAATGGAACACCTATTTCTGGACAGGAGCAGTTGGGAACAAAGAGTGTGTTGTGGAGTGAAGTGTTTATTTGAGGGTCCAAACTTCCCTCCTTAGGTGGTTATTACTTCTTTACATTCGTGAACATCATAAAAAGAATTGATTTTAAAAGCCCAGATGCATATTTTTACAGCAATTCATTTGTTGAGGTGAGAGGAAATGAGAAGGAACTTGCTGCACCACTAAATCTATGCCTGAGCACTGCTGAAACCAAACAAAAAGAATTCACGGTGGCTAGATTGGGCTATTTTCTACTGACTCTCTCTGGGGACTCAAACAGAATTCATTTGTTTGTTTGTTTCTTATTTTCACTTGTATAGGTAATCTGTCCCCGCCCCTTCAGCTTGTAGTTTGTCTGTGTCCTTGGATCTCAAGTGAGTCTCCAGTAAGGGAGGACGTAGGAGGTCTTGAGTTTTCATCAGTTCTTCTAACACTGTGTCTTTTGATTGGAGCACTCAAAGCCTGTACTTTTATACTGATATTTGAGAGCTGTGCTCTTACTGCACTTTGAAATTCTTTTTGTTCTCATTAATATACAATCACATGCAGAACATTATGTTTTCCCGTCTACACCCTTCACCAAGTCCCCGGCAAAAGCCAGTTACAGTCGCTCTCCGTCAGCGTGTACTAAGATGCTGTAGAATCACTACATGTCTTCTCTGTGTTATGCAGCCGTACAAATGACCTCCCAAGTTACACACTATTCATGCTAATCCTAATGCCCCCATTCTTTTTCCCCGCCCTTATTACTCCCTTCCCACAAACCCTCCCCAGTCCCTTTCTTTTTGGTATCTGTTAGACCACTCTCGGGTTCTGTGAGTCTGCTGCTGTCTTTTCCTTCAGTTTTTCTTTGTTATCATACTCCACACAAGAGTGAAATCATTTGGTACATGTATTTCTCCTCCTTGAATATTTGACTGAGCATAATAACCTCTAGCTCCATCCACGTTATTGCAAATGATAGGATTTGTTTTCTTCTTATGGCTGCCTACTGCACTTTTTAAACTGGATTTCATTCTTCATTTTTGTTTGTAGTTTCGCTATGTGCTTTCACCATTGCTCTCCTGGTTATGAGCAGTAGCTATGTGTTAATCGATATGTACCTATATCTATCTATCTGTCTGTCTATCTATTTATCAATCAATCAATCAATCATCTTTTTGTCTGCCCATCTGTCCTTGTGTACAGAACAGTTAACCATATGTCCTATATCACTTTCCTACACTATGCTTCCAAAAATCCTGCAAAGTATCTAGGCTGTAGAGAGAGCACTGGGTTCACCGAGACACTTGCAGGTCGAGTCGGCCGCGTGTACCTACAAAACCAGGACATTTTTGTGCCGGGACTTGAACCCGTGTCTCTATCCTCTGTCCTCTTTCATCTCCTTCTAACTTACTGTCTGTATTTAGCCACATTCTTTGACTAAGTGCTCCCTGAAGACCACAAGTATCATTCCTCTGGGCCTGTTGTCACGAGAAAAGTTAACTTGTTCTTTGCTCACCACCATGTTTGAAGTACATCAGCGTGATCTCTGCCGATAGGACGGAGGGTCAAATAAAAAGGAACACCAATTTCTAGATAGGTGAAGTTGGGAACTAAGAGTGTATTGTGGGGTGACGTGTTTATTTGAGTGTCCAAACTTCCCTCTTTAGGTAGTTATTAGATCTTCACATTCGTGAACATCATAAAACCCAGTGATTTCAAAGGCCCAGATGCTTATTATTACAGCAACTCAGTTGTCGAGGTGAGAGAAAATGAGAAGTATGTTGCTGCACCACTAAATCAATGGCTGGGAACGGCTGAAACTAAACATAAAGAATTCACGGAGGCCAGATAGGGCTATTTTCTTCTGACTGTATCAGGGGACTCAAACAGAATTCATTTGTTTGATTGTTTGTTTTTCAGTTTCACTCGTGTAGCGTATTTGTCCACACACCTTCGGCTTGTAGTTTGTCTGTGTCCTTGGATCTCAAGTGAGTCTCCTGTAAGTAAGCACGTAGGTGTCTTGAGTTTTCATCCCTTCTTTTAACCCTGTGTCTTTTGTTTGCTGCACTCAGTGCCTGACCTTTTATTCTGATGATTCAGAGCTGTGCACTTATTGCACTTAAAGAATATTTTTTATCATTCAGCTTAAATCACTTGAAGAACATTATGTTTACTATGCTCCCCCCTTCACCAAGTACCCCTGAAACACCTCTTCAGTCGCTGTCGATCTGCGTAGTTGGATGCTGTAGACCCCTTCACCATGTCCCTCCCCACAGACCCCGTTACAGTCGCTGACCATCAGTGAGTAGTAAGATGCTATATGATCTCTACTAGCCTTCTCTGTGTTGTACAGCACTCCCCATGCCCCCTCGACCCCAAGCATTATACATGCTAAAACTAATGCCCCCATTCTTTCTCCTCACACTTATCCCTCCCTTCAGACCCACCCTGCCCAGTCCTTTTCCCTTTGGTAACTTTTAGTCAACTCTCGGGTTCTGTGAGTCTGCTGCTGTTTTTTTCCTTCAGTTTTTCTTTGTTGTTATACTCCACACATGAGTGAAAACACTTGGTACTTGTCTTTCTCGGCCTGGCCTATTTCTCTGAACATACTACCGTCTAGCTCCATCCAGGTCATTGCAAATGGTAGGATTTGTTTTCTTCTTAAGGCTGCTTACTGCACTTTTTAAACTGGATTTCATTCTTCCTTTTTGTTTGTAGTTTAGCTATGTTATTCACCATTCATCTCCTGGTTATGAACAATAGCTTTGTGTCAATCGATATGTATTTGTATCTATCTATCTAATTGTCTGTCTGTCTATCTATGTATCTATGTATGTATATATATATGTATGTATGTATGTATCTATCTATCTATCTATCTTCCTATCATCTATCTATGATGTCTATCATCTATCAATCTCTGTACCTATCTATCTATCTTTCTTCTGTCATCCGTGTACCTATCTATCTATGAATCAATCATCTTTTTGTCTGCCCATCTATCCTTCTGTACAGAAGAGTTAACAACATAGCCTATGTCTCTTCCCTACATTATGCTTCCAGAAATCTTGCAAGGTAACTAAGCCATAAGGAGAGCACTGTTTTCACCGATACCCTTTCACGTAGAGTCAGCCGCGTGTGCTTACAAAACCAGTAAATGGAGGTGAAAGGACTTGAACCTGTATCTCTGTCCTCTGTCCTCTTATACTTCCTGCTCGCTTGGTGACTTTATTTAGCCACATTCAGTGAGTAAGTGATCCCTGAAGACCACAAGTATCCTTCGTCTGGTCCGGTTGTCGAAAGAAAAGTGTACTTGGTTCTTTGCACACCACCATGTTTGAGGGACATCGGCGTGATCACTGCTGATAGGTTCAGGGACAAATATAAATTAACACCTATTTCTGGACAGGAGCAGTTGGGAACAAAGAGTGTGTTGTGGAGTGAAGTGTTTATTTGAGGGTCCAAACTTACCTCCTTAGGTGGTTATTACTTCTTTACATTCGTGAACATCATAAAAAGAATTGATTTTAAAAGCCCAGATGCATATTTTTACAGCAATTCATTTGTTGAGGTGAGAGGAAATGAGAAGGAACTTGCTGCACCACTAAATCTATGCCTGAGCACTGCTGAAACCAAACAAAAATAATTCACGGTGGCTAGATTGGGCTATTTTCTACTGACTCTCTCTGGGGACTCAAACAGAATTCATTTGTTTGTTTGTTTCTTATTTTCACTTGTATAGGTAATCTGTCCCCGCCCCTTCAGCTTGTAGTTTGTCTGTGTCCTTGGATCTCAAGTGAGTCTCCAGTAAGGGAGCACGTAGGAGGTCTTGAGTTTTCATCAGTTCTTCTAACACTGTGTCTTTTGATTGGAGCACTCAAAGCCTGTACTTTTATACTGATATTTGAGAGCTGTGCTCTTACTGCACTTTGAAATATTTTTTGTTCTCATTAATATACAATCACATGCAGAACATTATGTTTTCCCGTCTACACCCTTCACCCAGTCCCCGGCAAAAGCCAGTTACAGTCGCTGTCCGTCAGCGTGTACTAAGATGCTGTAGAATCACTACATGTCTTCTCTGTGTTATGCAGCCGTACAAATGACCTCCCAAGTTACACACTATTCATGCTAATCCTAATGCCCCCATTCTTTTTCCCCGCCCTTATTACTCCCTTCCCACAAACCCTCCCCAGTCCCTTTCTTTTTGGTATCTGTTAGACCACTCTCGGGTTCTGTGAGTCTGCTGCTGTCTTTTCCTTCAGTTTTTCTTTGTTATCATACTCCACACAAGAGTGAAATCATTTGGTACATGTATTTCTCCTCCTTGAATATTTGACTGAGCATAATAACCTCTAGCTCCATCCACGTTATTGCAAATGATAGGATTTGTTTTCTTCTTATGGCTGCCTACTGCACTTTTTAAACTGGATTTCATTCTTCATTTTTGTTTGTAGTTTCGCTATGTGCTTTCACCATTGCTCTCCTGTTATGAGCAGTAGCTATGTGTTAATCGATATGTACCTATATCTATCTATCTGTCTGTCTATCTATTTATCAATCAATCAATCAATCATCTTTTTGTCTGCCCATCTGTCCTTGTGTACAGAACAGTTAACCATATGTCCTATATCACTTTCCTACACTATGCTTCCAAAAATCCTGCAAAGTATCTAGGCTGTAGAGAGAGCACTGGGTTCACCGAGACACTTGCAGGTCGAGTCGGCCGCGTGTACCTACAAAACCAGGACATTTTTGTGCCGGGACTTGAACCCGTGTCTCTATCCTCTGTCCTCTTTCATCTCCTTCTAACTTACTGTCTGTATTTAGCCACATTCTTTGACTAAGTGCTCCCTGAAGACCACAAGTATCATTCCTCTGGCCTGTTGTCACGAGAAAAGTTAACTTGTTCTTTGCTCACCACCATGTTTGAAGGACATCAGCGTGATCTCCGCCGATAGGACGGAGGGTCAAATAAAAAGGAACACCAATTTCTAGATAGGTGAAGTTGGGAGCTAAGAGTGTGTTGTGGGGTGACGTGTTTATTTGAGTGTCCAAACTTCCCTCTTTAGGTAGTTATTAGATCTTCACATTCGTGAACATCATAAAACCCAGTGATTTCAAAGGCCCAGATGCTTATTATTACAGCAACTCAGTTGTCGAGGTGAGAGAAAATGAGAAGTATGTTGCTGCACCACTAAATCAATGGCTGGGAACGGCTGAAACTAAACATAAAGAATTCACGGAGGCCAGATAGGGCTATTTTCTTCTGACTGTATCAGGGGACTCAAACAGAATTCATTTGTTTGATTGTTTGTTTTTCAGTTTCACTCGTGTAGCGTATTTGTCCACACACCTTCGGCTTGTAGTTTGTCTGTGTCCTTGGATCTCAAGTGAGTCTCCTGTAAGTAAGCACGTAGGTGTCTTGAGTTTTCATCCCTTCTTTTAACCCTGTGTCTTTTGTTTGCTGCACTCAGTGCCTGACCTTTTATTCTGATGATTCAGAGCTGTGCACTTATTGCACTTAAAGAATATTTTTTATCATTCAGCTTAAATCACTTGAAGAACATTATGTTTACTATGCTCCCCCCTTCACCAAGTACCCCTGAAACACCTCTTCAGTCGCTGTCGATCTGCGTAGTTGGATGCTGTAGACCCCTTCACCATGTCCCTCCCCACAGACCCCGTTACAGTCGCTGACCATCAGTGAGTAGTAAGATGCTATATGATCTCTACTAGCCTTCTCTGTGTTGTACAGCACTCCCCATGCCCCCTCGACCCCAAGCATTATACATGCTAAAACTAATGCCCCCATTCTTTCTCCTCACACTTATCCCTCCCTTCAGACCCACCCTGCCCAGTCCTTTTCCCTTTGGTAACTTTTAGTCAACTCTCGGGTTCTGTGAGTCTGCTGCTGTTTTTTTCCTTCAGTTTTTCTTTGTTGTTATACTCCACACATGAGTGAAAACACTTGGTACTTGTCTTTCTCGGCCTGGCCTATTTCTCTGAACATACTACCGTCTAGCTCCATCCAGGTCATTGCAAATGGTAGGATTTGTTTTCTTCTTAAGGCTGCTTACTGCACTTTTTAAACTGGATTTCATTCTTCCTTTTTGTTTGTAGTTTAGCTATGTTATTCACCATTCATCTCCTGGTTATGAACAATAGCTTTGTGTCAATCGATATGTATTTGTATCTATCTATCTAATTGTCTGTCTGTCTATCTATGTATCTATGTATGTATATATATATGTATGTATCTATCTATCTATCTATCTATCTATCTTCCTATCATCTATCTATGATGTCTATCATCTATCAATCTCTGTACCTATCTATCTATCTTTCTTCTGTCATCCGTGTACCTATCTATCTATGAATCAATCATCTTTTTGTCTGCCATTCTATCCTTCTGTACAGAAGAGTTAACAACATAGCCTATGTCTCTTCCCTACATTATGCTTCCAGAAATCTTGCAAGGTAACTAAGCCATAAGGAGAGCACTGTTTTCACCGATACCCTTTCACGTAGAGTCAGCCGCGTGTGCTTACAAAACCAGTAAATGGAGGTGAAAGGACTTGAACCTGTATCTCTGTCCTCTGTCCTCTTATACTTCCTGCTCGCTTGGTGACTTTATTTAGCCACATTCAGTGAGTAAGTGATCCCTGAAGACCACAAGTATCCTTCGTCTGGTCCGGTTGTCGAAAGAAAAGTGTACTTGGTTCTTTGCACACCACCATGTTTGAGGGACATCGGCGTGATCACTGCTGATAGGTTCAGGGACAAATATAAAGGAACACCTATTTCTGGACAGGAGCAGTTGGGAACAAAGAGTGTGTTGTGGAGTGAAGTGTTTATTTGAGGGTCCAAACTTACCTCCTTAGGTGGTTATTACTTCTTTACATTCGTGAACATCATAAAAAGAATTGATTTTAAAAGCCCAGATGCATATTTTTACAGCAATTCATTTGTTGAGGTGAGAGGAAATGAGAAGGAACTTGCTGCACCACTAAATCTATGCCTGAGCACTGCTGAAACCAAACAAAAAGAATTCACGGTGGCTAGATTGGGCTATTTTCTACTGACTCTCTCTGGGGACTCAAACAGAATTCATTTGTTTGTTTGTTTCTTATTTTCACTTGTATAGGTAATCTGTCCCCGCCCCTTCAGCTTGTAGTTTGTCTGTGTCCTTGGATCTCAAGTGAGTCTCCAGTAAGGGAGCACGTAGGAGGTCTTGAGTTTTCATCAGTTCTTCTAACACTGTGTCTTTTGATTGGAGCACTCAAAGCCTGTACTTTTATACTGATATTTGAGAGCTGTGCTCTTACTGCACTTTGAAATATTTTTTGTTCTCATTAATATACAATCACATGCAGAACATTATGTTTTCCAGTCTACACCCTTCACCCAGTCCCCGGCAAAAGCCAGTTACAGTCGCTGTCCGTCAGCGTGTACTAAGATGCTGTAGAATCACTACATGTCTTCTCTGTGTTATGCAGCCGTACAAATGACCTCCCAAGTTACACACTATTCATGCTAATCCTAATGCCCCCATTCTTTTTCCCCGCCCTTATTACTCCCTTCCCACAAACCCTCCCCAGTCCCTTTCTTTTTGGTATCTGTTAGACCACTCTCGGGTTCTGTGAGTCTGCTGCTGTCTTTTCCTTCAGTTTTTCTTTGTTATCATACTCCACACAAGAGTGAAATCATTTGGTACATGTATTTCTCCTCCTTGAATATTTGACTGAGCATAATAACCTCTAGCTCCATCCACGTTATTGCAAATGATAGGATTTGTTTTCTTCTTATGGCTGCCTACTGCACTTTTTAAACTGGATTTCATTCTTCATTTTTGTTTGTAGTTTCGCTATGTGCTTTCACCATTGCTCTCCTGGTTATGAGCAGTAGCTATGTGTTAATCGATATGTACCTATATCTATCTATCTGTCTGTCTATCTATTTATCAATCAATCAATCAATCATCTTTTTGTCTGCCCATCTGTCCTTGTGTACAGAACAGTTAACCATATGTCCTATATCACTTTCCTACACTATGCTTCCAAAAATCCTGCAAAGTATCTAGGCTGTAGAGAGAGCACTGGGTTCACCGAGACACTTGCAGGTCGAGTCGGCCGCGTGTACCTACAAAACCAGGACATTTTTGTGCCGGGACTTGAACCCGTGTCTCTATCCTCTGTCCTCTTTCATCTCCTTCTAACTTACTGTCTGTATTTAGCCACATTCTTTGACTAAGTGCTCCCTGAAGACCACAAGTATCATTCCTCTGGCCTGTTGTCACGAGAAAAGTTAACTTGTTCTTTGCTCACCACCATGTTTGAAGGACATCAGCGTGATCTCCGCCGATAGGACGGAGGGTCAAATAAAAAGGAACACCAATTTCTAGATAGGTGAAGTTGGGAGCTAAGAGTGTGTTGTGGGGTGACGTGTTTATTTGAGTGTCCAAACTTCCATCTTTAGGTAGTTATTAGATCTTCACATTCGTGAACATCATAAAACCCAGTGATTTCAAAGGCCCAGATGCTTATTATTACAGCAACTCAGTTGTCGAGGTGAGAGAAAATGAGAAGTATGTTGCTGCACCACTAAATCAATGGCTGGGAACGGCTGAAACTAAACATAAAGAATTCACGGAGGCCAGATAGGGCTATTTTCTTCTGACTGTATCAGGGGACTCAAACAGAATTCATTTGTTTGATTGTTTGTTTTTCAGTTTCACTCGTGTAGCGTATTTGTCCACACACCTTCGGCTTGTAGTTTGTCTGTGTCCTTGGATCTCAAGTGAGTCTCCTGTAAGTAAGCACGTAGGTGTCTTGAGTTTTCATCCCTTCTTTTAACCCTGTGTCTTTTGTTTGCTGCACTCAGTGCCTGACCTTTTATTCTGATGATTCAGAGCTGTGCACTTATTGCACTTAAAGAATATTTTTTATCATTCAGCTTAAATCACTTGAAGAACATTATGTTTACTATGCTCCCCCCTTCACCAAGTACCCCTGAAACACCTCTTCAGTCGCTGTCGATCTGCGTAGTTGGATGCTGTAGACCCCTTCACCATGTCCCTCCCCACAGACCCCGTTACAGTCGCTGACCATCAGTGAGTAGTAAGATGCTATATGATCTCTACTAGCCTTCTCTGTGTTGTACAGCACTCCCCATGCCCCCTCGACCCCAAGCATTATACATGCTAAAACTAATGCCCCCATTCTTTCTCCTCACACTTATCCCTCCCTTCAGACCCACCCTGCCCAGTCCTTTTCCCTTTGGTAACTTTTAGTCAACTCTCGGGTTCTGTGAGTCTGCTGCTGTTTTTTTCCTTCAGTTTTTCTTTGTTGTTATACTCCACACATGAGTGAAAACTCTTGGTACTTGTCTTTCTCGGCCTGGCCTATTTCTCTGAACATACTACCGTCTAGCTCCATCCAGGTCATTGCAAATGGTAGGATTTGTTTTCTTCTTAATTCTTCTTACTGTACTTTTTAAACTGGATTTCATTCTTCCTTTTTGTTTGTAGTTTAGCTACGTTATTCACCATTCAACTCCTGGTTATGAACAATAGCTTTGTGTCAATCGATATGTATCTGTATCTATCTATCTAATGGTCTGTCTGTCTATCTATGTATCTATGTATGTATGTATCTATGTATCTATGTACCAATCTATCTATCTATCTTCCTATCATCTATCTATGATGTCTATCATCTATCAATCTATGTACCTATCTATCTATCTTTCATCTGTCATCTGTGTACCTATCTATCTATGAATCAATCATCTTTTTCTCTGCCCATCTATCCTTCTGTACAGAATAGTTAACAACATAGCCTATGTCTCTTCCTTACATTATGCTTCCAGAAATCTTGCAAGGTAACTAAGCCATAAGGAGAGCACTGTGTTCACCGATACACTTTCAGGTAGAGTCAGCCGCGTGTGCTTACAAAACCAATAAATGGAGGTGAAAGGACTTGAACCTGTATCTCTGTCCTCTGTCCTCTTATACTTCCTGCTCGCTTGGTGACTTTATTTAGCCACATTCAGTGAGTAAGTGATCCCTGAAGACCACAAGTATCCCTCGTCTGGTCCGGTTGTCGAAAGAAAAGTGTACTTGGTACTTTGCACACCACCATGTTTGAGGGACATCGGCGTGATCACTGCTGATAGGTGCAGGGACAAATATAAAGGAACACCTATTTCTGGACAGGAGCAGTTGGGAACAAAGAGTGTGTTGTGGAGTGAAGTGTTTATTTGAGGGTCCAAACTTCCCTCCTTAGGTGGTTATTACTTCTTTACATTCGTGAACATCATAAAAAGAATTGATTTTAAAAGCCCAGATGCATATTTTTACAGCAATTCATTTGTTGAGGTGAGAGGAAATGAGAAGGAACTTGCTGCACCACTAAATCTATGCCTGAGCACTGCTGAAACCAAACAAAAAGAATTCACGGTGGCTAGATTGGGCTATTTTCTACTGACTCTCTCTGGGGACTCAAACAGAATTCATTTGTTTGTTTGTTTCTTATTTTCACTTGTATAGGTAATCTGTCCCCGCCCCTTCAGCTTGTAGTTTGTCTGTGTCCTTGGATCTCAAGTGAGTCTCCAGTAAGGGAGCACGTAGGAGGTCTTGAGTTTTCATCAGTTCTTCTAACACTGTGTCTTTTGATTGGAGCACTCAAAGCCTGTACTTTTATACTGATATTTGAGAGCGTGCTCTTACTGCACTTTGAAATATTTTTTGTTCTCATTAATATACAATCACATGCAGAACATTATGTTTTCCCGTCTACACCCTTCACCCAGTCCCCGGCAAAAGCCAGTTACAGTCGCTGTCCGTCAGCGTGTACTAAGATGCTGTAGAATCACTACATGTCTTCTCTGTGTTATGCAGCCGTACAAATGACCTCCCAAGTTACACACTATTCATGCTAATCCTAATGCCCCCATTCTTTTTCCCCGCCCTTATTACTCCCTTCCCACAAACCCTCCCCAGTCCCTTTCTTTTTGGTATCTGTTAGACCACTCTCGGGTTCTGTGAGTCTGCTGCTGTCTTTTCCTTCAGTTTTTCTTTGTTATCATACTCCACACAAGAGTGAAATCATTTGGTACATGTATTTCTCCTCCTTGAATATTTGACTGAGCATAATAACCTCTAGCTCCATCCACGTTATTGCAAATGATAGGATTTGTTTTCTTCTTATGGCTGCCTACTGCACTTTTTAAACTGGATTTCATTCTTCATTTTTGTTTGTAGTTTCGCTATGTGCTTTCACCATTGCTCTCCTGGTTATGAGCAGTAGCTATGTGTTAATCGATATGTACCTATATCTATCTATCTGTCTGTCTATCTATTTATCAATCAATCAATCAATCATCTTTTTGTCTGCCCATCTGTCCTTGTGTACAGAACAGTTAACCATATGTCCTATATCACTTTCCTACACTATGCTTCCAAAAATCCTGCAAAGTATCTAGGCTGTAGAGAGAGCACTGGGTTCACCGAGACACTTGCAGGTCGAGTCGGCCGCGTGTACCTACAAAACCAGGACATTTTTGTGCCGGGACTTGAACCCGTGTCTCTATCCTCTGTCCTCTTTCATCTCCTTCTAACTTACTGTCTGTATTTAGCCACATTCTTTGACTAAGTGCTCCCTGAAGACCACAAGTATCATTCCTCTGGCCTGTTGTCACGAGAAAAGTTAACTTGTTCTTTGCTCACCACCATGTTTGAAGGACATCAGCGTGATCTCCGCCGATAGGACGGAGGGTCAAATAAAAAGGAACACCAATTTCTAGATAGGTGAAGTTGGGAGCTAAGAGTGTGTTGTGGGGTGACGTGTTTATTTGAGTGTCCAAACTTCACTCTTTAGGTAGTTATTAGATCTTCACATTCGTGAACATCATAAAACCCAGTGATTTCAAAGGCCCAGATGCTTATTATTACAGCAACTCAGTTGTCGAGGTGAGAGAAAATGAGAAGTATGTTGCTGCACCACTAAATCAATGGCTGGGAACGGCTGAAACTAAACATAAAGAATTCACGGAGGCCAGATAGGGCTATTTTCTTCTGACTGTATCAGGGGACTCAAACAGAATTCATTTGTTTGATTGTTTGTTTTTCAGTTTCACTCGTGTAGCGTATTTGTCCACACACCTTCGGCTTGTAGTTTGTCTGTGTCCTTGGATCTCAAGTGAGTCTCCTGTAAGTAAGCACGTAGGTGTCTTGAGTTTTCATCCCTTCTTTTAACCCTGTGTCTTTTGTTTGCTGCACTCAGTGCCTGACCTTTTATTCTGATGATTCAGAGCTGTGCACTTATTGCACTTAAAGAATTTTTTTTATCATTCAGCTTAAATCACTTGAAGAACATTATGTTTACTATGCTCCCCCCTTCACCAAGTACCCCTGAAACACCTCTTCAGTCGCTGTCGATCTGCGTAGTTGGATGCTGTAGACCCCTTCACCATGTCCCTCCCAACAGACCCCGTTACAGTCGCTGACCATCAGTGAGTAGTAAGATGCTATATGATCTCTACTAGCCTTCTCTGTGTTGTACAGCACTCCCCATGCCCCCTCGACCCCAAGCATTACACATGCTAAAACTAATGCCCCCATTCTTTCTCCTCACACTTATCCCTCCCTTCAGACCCACCCTGCCCAGTCCTTTTCCCTTTGGTAACTTTTAGTCAACTCTCGGGTTCTGTGAGTCTGCTGCTCTTTTTTTCCTTCAGTTTTTCTTTGTTATACTCCACACATGAGTGAAAACACTTGGTACTTGTCTTTCTCCGTGGGCCTATTTCTCTGAACATACTACCGTCTAGCTCCATCCAGGTCATTGCAAATGGTAGTATATGTTTTCTTCTTAAGGCTGCTTACTGCACTTTTTAAACTGGATTTCATTCTTCCTTTTTGTTTGTAGTTTAGCTGTGTTATTCACCATTCAACTCCTGGTTATGAACAATAGCTTTGTGTCAATCGATATGTATTTGTATCTATCTATCTAATTGTCTGTCTGTCTATGAATCTATGTATGTATGTATGTATGTATGTGTCTATCTATCTATCTATCTATCTATCTATCTATCTATCTATCTATCTATCTATCTATCTATCTTCCTATCATCTATCTATGATGTCTATCATCTATCAATCTCTGTACCTATCTATCTATCTTTCATCTGTCATCTGTGTACCTATCTATCTATGAATCAATCATCTTTTTGTCTGCCCATCTATCCTTCTGTACAGAAGAGTTAACAACATAGCCTATGTCTCTTCCCTACATTATGCTTCCAGAAATCTTGCAAGGTAACTAAGCCATAAGGAGAGCACTGTGTTCACCAATACACTTTCAGGTAGAGTCAGCCGCGTGTGCTTACAAAACCAGTAAATGGAGGTGAAAGGACTTGAACCTGTATCTCTGTCCTCTGTCCTCTTATACTTCCTGCACGCTTGGTGACTTTATTTAGCCACATTCAGTGAGTAAGTGATCCCTGAAAACCACAAGTATCCTTCGTCTTGTCCGATTGTCGAAAGAAAAGTGTACTTGGTTCTTTGCACACCACCATGTTTGAGGGACATCGGTGTGATCACTGCTGATAGGTGCAGGGACAAATATAAAGGAACACCTATTTCTGGTCAGGAGCAGTTGGGAACAAAGAGTGTGTTGTGGAGTGAAGTGTTTATTTGAGGGTCCAAACTTACCTCCTTAGGTGGTTATTACTTCTTTACATTCGTGAACATCATAAAAAGAATTGATTTTAAAAGCCCAGACGCATATTATTACAGCAATTCATTTGTTGAGGTGAGAGGAAATGAGAAGGAACTTGCTGCACCACTAAATCTATGCCTGAGCACTGCTGAAATCAAACAAAACGAATTCACGGTGGCTAGATTGGGCTATTTTCTACTGACTCTCTCTGGGGACTCAAACAGAATTCATTTGTTTGTTTGTTTCTTATTTTCACTTGTATAGGTAATCTGTCTCCGCCCCTTCAGCTTGTAGTTTGTCTGTGTCCTTGGATCTCAAGTGAGTCTCCAGTAAGGGAGCACGTAGGAGGTCTTGACTTTTCATCAGTTCTTCTAACACTGTGTCTTTTGATTGGAGCACTCAAAGCCTGTACTTTTATTCTGATATTTGAGAGCTGTGCTCTTACTGCACTTTGAAATTCTTTTTGTTCTCATTAATATACAATCACATGCAGAACATTATGTTTTCCCGTCTACACCCTTCACCAAGTCCCCGGCAAAAGCCAGTTACAGTCGCTGTCCGTCAGCGTGTACTAAGATGCTGTAGAATCACTACATGTCTTCTCTGTGTTATGCAGCCGTACAAATGACACCCCAAGTTACACACTCTTCATGCTAATCCTAATGCCCCCATTCTTTTTCCCCGCCCTTAGTACTCCCTTCCCACAAACCCTCCCCAGTCCCTTTCTTTTTGGTATCTGTTAGACCACTCTCGGGTTCTATGAGTCTGCTGCTGTCTTTTCCTTCAGTTTTTCTTTGTTATCATACTCCACACAAGAGTGAAATCATTTGGTACATGTATTTCTCCTCCTTGAATATTTGACTGAGCATAATAACCTCTAGCTCCATCCACGTTATTGCAAATGATAGGATTTGTTTTCTTCTTATGGCTGCCTACTGCACTTTTTAAACTGGATTTCATTCCTCATTTTTGTTTGTAGTTTCGCTATGTGCTTTCACCATTGCTCTCCTGGTTATGAGCAGTAGCTATGTGTTAATCGATATGTACCTATATCTATCTATCTGTCTGTCTATCTATTTATCAATCAATCAATCAATCAATCATCTTTTTGTCTGCCCATCTGTCCTTGTGTACAGAACAGTTAACCATATGTCCTATATCACTTTCCTACACTATGCTTCCAAAAATCCTGCAAAGTATCTAGGCTGTAGAGAGAGCACTGGGTTCACCGAGACACTTGCAGGTCGAGTCGGCCGCGTGTACCTACAAAACCAGGACATTTTTGTGCCGGGACTTGAACCCGTGTCTCTATCCTCTGTCCTCTTTCATCTCCTTCTAACTTACTGTCTGTATTTAGCCACATTCTTTGACTAAGTGCTCCCTGAAGACCACAAGTATCATTCCTCTGGGCCTGTTGTCACGAGAAAAGTAAACTTGTTCTTTGCTCACCACCATGTTTGAAGGACATCAGCGTGATCTCCGCCGATAGGACGGAGGGTCAAATAAAAAGGAACACCAATTTCTAGATAGGTGAAGTTGGGAGCTAAGAGTGTATTGTGGGGTGACGTGTTTATTTGAGTGTCCAAACTTCCCTCTTTAGGTAGTTATTAGATCTTCACATTCGTGAACATCATAAAACCCAGTGATTTCAAAGGTCCAGATGCTTATTATTACAGCAACTCAGTTGTCGAGGTGAGAGAAAATGAGAAGTATGTTGCTGCACCACTAAATCAATGGCTGGGAATGGCTGAAACTAAACATAAAGAATTCACGGAGGCCGGATAGGGCTATTTTCTTCTGACTGTATCAGGGGACTCAAACAGAATTCATTTGTTTGATTGTTTGTTTTTCAGTTTCACTCGTGTAGCGTATTTGTCCACACACCTTCGGCTTGTAGTTTGTCTGTGTCCTTGGATCTCAAGTGAGTCTCCTGTAAGTAAGCACGTAGGTGTCTTGAGTTTTCATCCCTTCTTTTAACCCTGTGTCTTTTGTTTGCTGCACTCAGTGCCTGACCTTTTATTCTGATGATTCAGAGCTGTGCACTTATTGCACTTAAAGAATTTTTTTTATCATTAAGCTTAAATCACTTGAATAACATTATGTTTACTATGCTCCCCCCTTCACCAAGTACCCCTGAAAAACCTCTTCAGTCGCTGTCGATCTGCGTAGTTGGATGCTGTAGACACCTTCACCATGTCCCTCCCAACAGACCCCGTTACAGTCGCTGACCATCAGTGAGTAGTAAGATGCTATATGATCTCTACTAGCCTTCTCTGTGTTATACAGCACTCCCCATGCCCCCTCGACCCCAAGCATTATACATGCTAAAACTAATGCCCCCATTCTTTCTCCTCACACTTATCCCTCCCTTCAGACCCACCCTGCCCAGTCCTTTTCCCTTTGGTAACTTTTAGTCAACTCTCGGGTTCTGTGAGTCTGCTGCTCTTTTTTTCCTTCAGTTTTTCTTTGTTGTTATACTCCACACATGAGTGAAAACACTTGGTACTTGTCTTTCTCCGTGGGCCTATTTCTCTGAACATACTACCGTCTAGCTCCATCCAGGTCATTGCAAATGGTAGTATATGTTTTCTTCTTAAGGCTGCTTACTGCACTTTTAAAATGGATTTCATTCTTCCTTTTTGTTTGTAGTTTAGCTATGTTATTCACCATTCAACTCCTGGTTATGAAAAATAGCTTTGTGTCAATCGACATGTATTTGTATCTATCTATCTAAATGTCTGTCTGTCTATCTATGTATCTATGTATGTATGTATGTATGTATGTATGTGTCTATCTATCTATCTATCTATCTATCTATCTATCTATCTATCTTCCTATCATCTATCTATGATGTCTATCATCTATCAATCTCTGTACCTATCTATCTATCTTTCATCTGTCATCTGTGTACCTATCTATCTGTGAATCAATCATCTTTTTGTCTGCCCATCTATCCTTCTGTACAGAAGAGTTAACAACATAGCCTATGTCTCTTCCCTACATTATGCTTCCAGAAATCTTGCAAGGTAACTAAGCCATAAGGAGAGCACTGTGTTCACCGATACACTTTCAGGTAGAGTCAGCCGCGTGTGCTTACAAAACCAGTAAATGGAGGTGAAAGGACTTGAACCTGTATCTCTGTCCTCTGTCCTCTTATACTTCCTGCTCGCTTGGTGACTTTATTTAGCAACATTCAGTGAGTAAGTGATCCCTGAAGGCCACAAGTATCCTTCGTCTGGTCCGGTTGTCGAAAGAAAAGTGTACTTGGTTCTTTGCACACCACCATGTTTGAGGGACATCGGTGTGATCACTGCTGATAGGTGCAGGGACAAATATAAAGGAACACCTATTTCTGGTCAGGAGCAGTTGGGAACAAAGAGTGTGTTGTGGAGTGAAGTGTTTATTTGAGGGTCCAAACTTACCTCCTTAGGTGGTTATTACTTCTTTACATTCGTGAACATCATAAAAAGAATTGATTTTAAAAGCCCAGATGCATATTATTACAGCAATTCATTTGTTGAGGTGAGAGGAAATGAGAAGGAACTTGCTGCACCACTAAATCTATGCCTGAGCACTGCTGAAATCAAACAAAACGAATTCACGGTGGCTAGATTGGGCTATTTTCTACTGACTCTCTCTGGGGACTCAAACAGAATTCATTTGTTTGTTTGTTTCTTATTTTCACTTGTATAGGTAATCTGTCCCCGCCCCTTCAGCTTGTAGTTTGTCTGTGTCCTTGGATCTCAAGTGAGTCTCCAGTAAGGGAGCACGTAGGAGGTCTTGACTTTTCATCAGTTCTTCTAACACTGTGTCTTTTGATTGGAGCACTCAAAGCCTGTACTTTTATTCTGATATTTGAGAGCTGTGCTCTTACTGCACTTTGAAATTCTTTTTGTTCTCATTAATATACAATCACATGCAGAACATTATGTTTTCCCGTCTACACCCTTCACCAAGTCCCCGGCAAAAGCCAGTTACAGTCGCTGTCCGTCAGCGTGTACTAAGATGCTGTAGAATCACTACATGTCTTCTCTGTGTTATGCAGCCGTACAAATGACACCCCAAGTTACACACTCTTCATGCTAATCCTAATGCCCCCATTCTTTTTCCCCGCCCTTAGTACTCCCTTCCCACAAACCCTCCCCAGTCCCTTTCTTTTTGGTATCTGTTAGACCACTCTCGGGTTCTATGAGTCTGCTGCTGTCTTTTCCTTCAGTTTTTCTTTGTTATCATACTCCACACAAGAGTGAAATCATTTGGTACATGTATTTCTCCTCCTTGAATATTTGACTGAGCATAATAACCTCTAGCTCCATCCACGTTATTGCAAATGATAGGATTTGTTTTCTTCTTATGGCTGCCTACTGCACTTTTTAAACTGGATTTCATTCCTCATTTTTGTTTGTAGTTTCGCTATGTGCTTTCACCATTGCTCTCCTGGTTATGAGCAGTAGCTATGTGTTAATCGATATGTACCTATATCTATCTATCTGTCTGTCTATCTATTTATCAATCAATCAATCAATCAATCATCTTTTTGTCTGCCCATCTGTCCTTGTGTACAGAACAGTTAACCATATGTCCTATATCACTTTCCTACACTATGCTTCCAAAAATCCTGCAAAGTATCTAGGCTGTAGAGAGAGCACTGGGTTCACCGAGACACTTGCAGGTCGAGTCGGCCGCGTGTACCTACAAAACCAGGACATTTTTGTGCCGGGACTTGAACCCGTGTCTCTATCCTCTGTCCTCTTTCATCTCCTTCTAACTTACTGTCTGTATTTAGCCACATTCTTTGACTAAGTGCTCCCTGAAGACCACAAGTATCATTCCTCTGGGCCTGTTGTCACGAGAAAAGTAAACTTGTTCTTTGCTCACCACCATGTTTGAAGGACATCAGCGTGATCTCCGCCGATAGGACGGAGGGTCAAATAAAAAGGAACACCAATTTCTAGATAGGTGAAGTTGGGAGCTAAGAGTGTATTGTGGGGTGACGTGTTTATTTGAGTGTCCAAACTTCCCTCTTTAGGTAGTTATTAGATCTTCACATTCGTGAACATCATAAAACCCAGTGATTTCAAAGGTCCAGATGCTTATTATTACAGCAACTCAGTTGTCGAGGTGAGAGAAAATGAGAAGTATGTTGCTGCACCACTAAATCAATGGCTGGGAATGGCTGAAACTAAACATAAAGAATTCACGGAGGCCGGATAGGGCTATTTTCTTCTGACTGTATCAGGGGACTCAAACAGAATTCATTTGTTTGATTGTTTGTTTTTCAGTTTCACTCGTGTAGCGTATTTGTCCACACACCTTCGGCTTGTAGTTTGTCTGTGTCCTTGGATCTCAAGTGAGTCTCCTGTAAGTAAGCACGTAGGTGTCTTGAGTTTTCATCCCTTCTTTTAACCCTGTGTCTTTTGTTTGCTGCACTCAGTGCCTGACCTTTTATTCTGATGATTCAGAGCTGTGCACTTATTGCACTTAAAGAATTTTTTTTATCATTAAGCTTAAATCACTTGAATAACATTATGTTTACTATGCTCCCCCCTTCACCAAGTACCCCTGAAAAACCTCTTCAGTCGCTGTCGATCTGCGTAGTTGGATGCTGTAGACACCTTCACCATGTCCCTCCCAACAGACCCCGTTACAGTCGCTGACCATCAGTGAGTAGTAAGATGCTATATGATCTCTACTAGCCTTCTCTGTGTTGTACAGCACTCCCCATGCCCCCTCGACCCCAAGCATTATACATGCTAAAACTAATGCCCCCATTCTTTCTCCTCACACTTATCCCTCCCTTCAGACCCACCCTGCCCAGTCCTTTTCCCTTTGGTAACTTTTAGTCAACTCTCGGGTTCTGTGAGTCTGCTGCTCTTTTTTTCCTTCAGTTTTTCTTTGTTGTTATACTCCACACATGAGTGAAAACACTTGGTACTTGTCTTTCTCCGTGGGCCTATTTCTCTGAACATACTACCGTCTAGCTCCATCCAGGTCATTGCAAATGGTAGTATATGTTTTCTTCTTAAGGCTGCTTACTGCACTTTTAAAATGGATTTCATTCTTCCTTTTTGTTTGTAGTTTAGCTATGTTATTCACCATTCAACTCCTGGTTATGAAAAATAGCTTTGTGTCAATCGACATGTATTTGTATCTATCTATCTAAATGTCTGTCTGTCTATCTATGTATCTATGTATGTATGTATGTATGTATGTATGTGTCTATCTATCTATCTATCTATCTATCTATCTATCTATCTATCTTCCTATCATCTATCTATGATGTCTATCATCTATCAATCTCTGTACCTATCTATCTATCTTTCATCTGTCATCTGTGTACCTATCTATCTGTGAATCAATCATCTTTTTGTCTGCCCATCTATCCTTCTGTACAGAAGAGTTAACAACATAGCCTATGTCTCTTCCCTACATTATGCTTCCAGAAATCTTGCAAGGTAACTAAGCCATAAGGAGAGCACTGTGTTCACCGATACACTTTCAGGTAGAGTCAGCCGCGTGTGCTTACAAAACCAGTAAATGGAGGTGAAAGGACTTGAACCTGTATCTCTGTCCTCTGTCCTCTTATACTTCCTGCTCGCTTGGTGACTTTATTTAGCAACATTCAGTGAGTAAGTGATCCCTGAAGGCCACAAGTATCCTTCGTCTGGTCCGGTTGTCGAAAGAAAAGTGTACTTGGTTCTTTGCACACCACCATGTTTGAGGGACATCGGTGTGATCACTGCTGATAGGTGCAGGGACAAATATAAAGGAACACCTATTTCTGGTCAGGAGCAGTTGGGAACAAAGAGTGTGTTGTGGAGTGAAGTGTTTATTTGAGGGTCCAAACTTACCTCCTTAGGTGGTTATTACTTCTTTACATTCGTGAACATCATAAAAAGAATTGATTTTAAAAGCCCAGATGCATATTATTACAGCAATTCATTTGTTGAGGTGAGAGGAAATGAGAAGGAACTTGCTGCACCACTAAATCTATGCCTGAGCACTGCTGAAATCAAACAAAACGAATTCACGGTGGCTAGATTGGGCTATTTTCTACTGACTCTCTCTGGGGACTCAAACAGAATTCATTTGTTTGTTTGTTTCTTATTTTCACTTGTATAGGTAATCTGTCCCCGCCCCTTCAGCTTGTAGTTTGTCTGTGTCCTTGGATCTCAAGTGAGTCTCCAGTAAGGGAGCACGTAGGAGGTCTTGAGTTTTCATCAGTTCTTCTAACACTGTGTCTTTTGATTGGAGCACTCAAAGCCTGTACTTTTATTCTGATATTTGAGAGCTGTGCTCTTACTGCACTTTGAAATATTTTTTGTTCTCATTAATATACAATCACATGCAGAACATTATGTTTTCCAGTCTACACCCTTCACCAAGTCCCCGGCAAAAGCCAGTTACAGTCGCTGTCCTTCAGCGTGTACTAAGATGCTGTAGAATCACTACATGTCTTCTCTGTGTTATGCAGCCGTACAAATGACACCCCAAGTTACACACTATTCATGCTAATCCTAATGCCCCCGTTCTTTTTCCCCGCCCTTATTACTCCCTTCCCACAAACCCTCCCCAGTCCCTTTCTTTATGGTATCTGTTAGACCACTCTCGGGTTCTGTGAGTCTGCTGCTGTCTTTTCCTTCAGTTTTTCTTTGTTATCATACTCCACACAAGAGTGAAATCATTTGGTACATGTATTTCTACTCCTTCAATATTTGACTGAGCATAATAACCTCTAGCTCCATCCACTTTATTGCAAATGATAGGATTTGATTTCTTCTTATGGCTGCCTACTTCACTTTTTAAACTGGATTTCATTCTTCATTTTTGTTTGTAGTTTCGCTATGTGCTTTCACCTTTGCTCTCCTGGTTATGAGCAGTAGCTATGTGTTAATCGATATGTACCTATATCTATCTGTCTGTCTATCTATTTATCAATCAATCAATCAATCATCCTTTTGTCTGCCCATCTGTCCTTGTGTACAGAACAGTTAACCATATGTCCTATATCAGTTTCCTACACTATGCTTCCAAAAACCCTGCAAAGTATCTAGGCTGTAGAGAGAGCACTGGGTTCACCGAGACACTTGCAGGTCGAGTCGGCCGCGTGTACGTACAAAAGCAGGAAATTTTTGTGCCGGGACTTGAACCCGTGTCTCTATCCTCTGTCCTCTTTCATCTCCTTCTAACTTACTGTCTGTATTTAGCCACATTCTTTGACTAAGTGCTCATTGAACACCACAAGTATCATCCTCTGGGCCTGTTGTCACGAGTAAAGTAAACTTGTTCTTTGCTCACCACCATGTTTGAAGGACATCAGCGTGATCTCCGCCGATAGGACGGAGGGTCAAATAAAAAGGAACACCAATTTCTAGATAGGTGAAGTTGGGAGCTAAGAGTGTATTGTGGGGTGACGTGTTTATTTGAGTGTCCAAACTTCCCTCTTTAGGTAGTTATTAGATCTTCACATTCGTGAACATCATAAAACCCAGTGATTTCAAAGGCCCAGATGCTTATTATTACAGCAACTCAGTTGTCGAGGTGAGAGAAAATGAGAAGTATGTTGCTGCACCACTAAATCAATGGCTGGGAACGGCTGAAACTAAACATAAAGAATTCACGGAGGCCGGATAGGGCTATTTTCTTCTGACTGTATCAGGGGACTCAAACAGAATTCATTTGTTTGATTGTTTGTTTTTCAGTTTCACTCGTGTAGTGTATTTGTCCACACACCTTCGGCTTGTAGTTTGTCTGTGTCCTTGGATCTCAAGTGAGTCTCCTGTAAGTAAGCACGTAGGTGTCTTGAGTTTTCATCCCTTCTTTTAACCCTGTGTCTTTTGTTTGCTGCACTCAGTGCCTGACCTTTTATTCTGATGATTCAGAGCTGTGCACTTATTGCACTTAAAGAATTTTTTTTATCATTAAGCTTAAATCACTTGAAGAACATTATGTTTACTATGCTCCCCCCTTCACCAAGTACCCCTGAAAAACCTCTTCAGTCGCTGTCGATCTGCGTAGTTGGATGCTGTAGACCCCTTCACCATGTCCCTCCCAACAGACCCCGTTACAGTCGCTGACCATCAGTGAGTAGTAAGATGCTATATGATCTCTACTAGCCTTCTCTGTGTTGTACAGCACTCCCCATGCCCCCTCGACCCCAAGCATTACACATGCTAAAACTAATGCCCCCATTCTTTCTCCTCACACTTATCCCTCCCTTCAGACCCACCCTGCCCAGTCCTTTTCCCTTTGGTAACTTTTAGTCAACTCTCGGGTTCTGTGAGTCTGCTGCTGTTTTTTTCCTTCAGTTTTTCTTTGTTGTTATACTCCACACATTAGTGAAAACCCTTGGTACTTGTCTTTCTCGGCCTGGCCTATTTCTCTGAACATACTACCATCTAGCTAAATCCAGGTCATTGCAAATGGTAGGATTTGTTTTCTTCTTAAGGCTGCTTACTGCACTTTTTAAACTGGATTTCATTCTTCCTTTTTGTTTGTAGTTTAGCTATGTTATTCACCATTCAACTCCTGGTTATTAACGATAGCTTTGTGTCAATCGATATGTATTTGTTTCTATCTATCTAATTGTCTGTCTGTCTATGTATGTATGTATGTATGTATATATGTATATATGTATGTATCTATCTATCTATCTATTTACCTATCTTCCTTATCATCTATCTATAATGTCTGTCATCAATCAATCTCTGTAGCTATCTATCTATCTTTCATCTGTCATCTGTGTACCTATCTATGAATCAATCATCTTTTTGTCTGCCCATCTATCCTTCTGTACAGAAGAGTTAACAACATAGCCTATGTCTCTTCCCTACTTTATGCTTCCAGAAATCTTGCAAGGTAACTAAGCCATAAGGAGAGCACTGTGTTCACAAATACACTTTCAGGTAGAGTCAGCCGCATGTGCTTACAAAACCAGTAAATGGAGGTGAAAGGACATGAACCTGTATCTCTGTCCTCTGTCCTCTTATACTTCCTGCTCGCTTGGTGACTTTATTAAGCCACATTTAGTGAGTAAGTGATCCCTGAAGACCAAAAGTATCCTTCGTCTGGTCCGGTTGTCGAAAGAAAAGTGTACTTGGTTCTTTGCACACCACCATGTTTGAGGGACATCGGCTTGATCACTGCTGCTAGGTGCAGGGACAAATATAAAGGAACACCTATTTCTGGACAGGAGCTGTTGGGAACAAAGAGTGTGTTGTGGAGTGAAGTGTTTATTTGAGGTTCCAAACTTCCCTCCTTAGGTGGTTATTACTTCTTTACATTTGTGAACATCATAAAAAGAATTGATTTTAAAAGCCCAGACGCATATTATTACAGCAATTCATTTGTTGAGGTGAGAGGAAATGAGAAGGAACTTGCTGCACCACTAAATCTATGCCTGAGCACTGCTGAAATCAAACAAAAAGAATTCACGGTGGCTAGATAGGGCTATTTTCTACTGACTCTCTCTGTGGACTCAAACAGAATTCATTTGTTTGTTTGTTTCTTATTTTCACTTGAAGAGGTAATCTGTCCCTGCCCGTTCAGCTTGTAGTTTGTCTGTGTCCTTGGATCTCAAGTGAGTCTCTAGTAAGGGAGCACGTAGGAGGTCTTGAGTTTTCATCAGTTCTTCTAACACTGTGTCTTTTGATTGGAGCACTCAAAGCCTGTACTTTTATTCTGATATTTGAGAGCTGTGCTCTTACTGCACTTTGAAATATTTTTTGTTCTCATTAATATACAATCAAATGCAGAACATTATGTTTTCCAGTCTACACCCTTCACCAAGTCCCCGGCAAAAGCCAGTTACAGTCGCTGTCCGTCAGCGTATACTAAGATGCTGTAGAATCACTACATGTCTTCTCTGTGTTATGCAGCCGTACAAATGACCTCCCAAGTTACACACTATTCATGCTAATCCTAATACCCCCATTCTTTTTCCCCGCCCTTATTACTCCCTTCCCACAAACCCTCCCCAGTCCCTTTCTTTTTGGTATCTGTTAGACCACTCTCGGGTTCTGTGAGTCTGCTGCTGTCTTTTCCTTCAGTTTTGATTTGTTATCATACTCCACACAAGAGTGATATCATTTGGAATATGTAATTCTCCTCCTTGAATATTTGAGCATAAAAACCTCTAGCTCCATCCACGTTATTGCAAATGATACTATTTGTTTTCTTCTTATGGCTGCCTACTGCACTTTTTAAACTGGATTTCATTCTTCATTTTTGTTTGTAGTTTCGCTGTGTGCTTTCACCATTGCTCTCCTGGTTATGAGCAGTAGCTATATGTTAATCGATATGTACCTATATCTATCTGTCTGTCTGTCTATCTATTTATCAATCAATCATCTTTTTGTCTGCCCATCAGTCCTTGTGTACAGAACAGTTAACCATATGTCCTATATCACTTTCCTACACTATGCTTCCAAAAATCCTGCAAAGCATCTAGGCTGTAGAGAGACCACTGGGTTCACCGAGACACTTGCAGGTCGAGTCGGCCATGTGTACCTACAAAACCAGGAAATTTTTGTGCCGGGACTTGAACCCGTGTCTCTATCCTCTTTCCTCTTTCATCTCCTTCTAAATTACTGTCTGTATTTAGCCACATTCTTTGACTAAGTGCTCCCTGAAGACCACAAGTATCATTCCTCTTTGCCTGTTGTCACGAGAAAATTAAACTTGTTCTTTGCTCACCACCATGTTTGAAGGACATCAGCGTGATCTCCGCCGATAGGACGGAGGGTCAAATAAAAAGGAACACCAATTTCTAGATAGGTGAAGTTGGTAGCTAAGAGTGTATTGTGGGGTGACGTGTTTATTTGAGTGTCCAAACTTCCCTCTTTAGGTAGTTATTAGATCTTCACATTCGTGAACATTATAAAACCCACTGATTTCAAAGGCCCAGATGCTATTATTACAGCAACTCAGTTGTTGAGGTGAGATAAAATGAGAAGTATGTTGCTGCACCAGTAAATCAATGGATGGGAATGGCTGAAACTAAACATAAAGAATTCACGGAGGCCAGATAGGGCTATTTTCTTCTGACTGTATCAGGGGACTCAAACAGAATTCATTTGTTTGATTGTTTGTTTTTCAGTTTCACTCGTGTAGCGTATTTGTCCACACACCTTCGGCTTGTAGTTTGTCTGTGTCCTTGGATCTCAAGTGAGTCTCCTGTAAGTAAGCACGTAGGTGTCTTGAGTTTTCATCCCTTCTTTTAACCCAGTGTCTTTTGTTTGCTGCACTCAGTGCCTGACCTTTTATTCTGATGATTCAGAGCTGTGCACTTATTGCACTTAAAGAATTTTTTTTATCATTAAGCTTAAATCACTTGAAGAACATTATGTTTACTATGCTCCACCCTTCACCAAGTACCCCTGAAAAAACTCTTCAGTCGCTGTCGATCTGCTTAGTTGGATGGTGTAGACCCCTTCACCATGTCCCTCCCAGCAGACCCCGTTACAGTCGCTGACCATCAGTGAGTAGTAAGATGCTATATGATCTCTACTAGCCTTCTCTGTGTTGTACAGCACTCCCCATGCCCCCTCGACCCCAAGCATTATACATGCTAAAACTAATGCCCCCATTCTTTCTCCTCACACTTACCCCTCCCTTCATACCCACCCTGCCCAGTCCTTTTCCCTTTGGTAACTTTTAGTCAACTCTCGGGTTCTGTGAGTCTGCTGCTGTTTTTTTCCTTCAGTTTTTCTTTGTTGTTATACTCCACACATGAGTGAAAACACTTGGTACTTGTCTTTCTCGGCCTGGCCTATTTCTCTGAACATACTACCGTCTAGCTCCATCCAGGTCATTGCAAATGGTAGTATTTGTTTTCTTCTTAAGGCTGCTTACTGCACTTTTTAAACTGGATTTCATTCTTCCTTTTTGTTTGTAGTTTAGCTATGTTATTCACCATTCAACTCCTGGTTATGAACGATAGCTTTGTGTCAATCGATGTGTATTTGTATCTATCTATCTAATTGTCTGTCTGTCTATGTATGTATGTATGTATCTATGTATGTATGTATGTATCTATCTATCTATCTACCTATCATCCTTATCATCTATCTATGATGTCTATCATCTATCAATCTCTGTAGCTATCTATCTATCTTTCATCTGTCATCTGTGTACCTATCTATCTATGAATCAATCATCTTTTTGTCTGCCCATCTATCCTTCTGTACAGAAGAGTTAACAACATAGACTATGTCTCTTCCCTACATTATGCTTCCAGAAATCTTGCAAGGTAACTAAGCCATAAGGAGAGCACTGTGTTCACCGATACACTTTCAGGTAGAGTCAGCCGCATGTGCTTACAAAACCAGTAAATGGAGGTGAAAGGACTTGAACCTGTATCTCTGTCCTCTGTCCTCTTATACTTCCTGCTTGCTTGGTGACTTTATTCAGCCACATTCAGTGAGTAAGTGATCCCTGAAGACCACAAGTGTCCTTCGTCTGGTCCGGTTGTCGAAAGAAAAGTGTACTTGGTTCTTTGCACACCACCATGTTTGAGGGACATCGGCGTGATCACTGCTGATAGGTGCAGGGACAAATATAAAGGAACACCTTTTTCTGGACAGGAGCAATTGGGAACAAAGAGTGTGTTGTGGAGTGAAGTGTTTATTTGAGGTTCCAAACTTCCCTCCTTAGGTGGTTATTACTTCTTTACATTCGTGAACATCATAAAAAGCAACGATTTTAAAAGCCCAGACGCATATTATTACAGCAATTCATTTGTTGAGGTGAGAGGAAATGAGAAGGAACTTGCTGCACCACTAAATCTATGCCTGAGCACTGCTGAAATCAAACAAAAAGAATTCACGGTGGCTAGATAGGGCTATTTTCTACTGACTCTCTCTGTGGACTCAAACAGAATTCATTTGTTTGTTTGTTTCTTATTTTCACTTGAAGAGGTAATCTGTCCCTGCCCGTTCAGCTTGTAGTTTGTCTGTGTCCTTGGATCTCAAGTGAGTCTCCAGTAAGGGAGCACGTAGGAGGTCTTGAGTTTTCATCAGTTCTTCTAACACTGTGTCTTTTGATTGGAGCACTCAAAGCCTGTACTTTTATTCTGATATTTGAGAGCTGTGCTCTTACTGCACTTTGAAATATTTTTTGTTCTCATTAATATACAATCAAATGCAGAACATTATGTTTTCCAGTCTACACCCTTCACCAAGTCCCCGGCAAAAGCCAGTTACAGTCGCTGTCCGTCAGCGTGTACTAAGATGCTGTAGAATCACTACATGTCTTCTCTGTGTTATGCAGCCGTACAAATGACCTCCCAAGTTACACACTATTCATGCTAATCCTAATACCCCCATTCTTTTTCCCCGCCCTTATTACTCCCTTCCCACAAACCCTACCCAGTCCCTTTCTTTTTGGTATCTGTTAGACCACTCTCGGGTTCTGTGAGTCTGCTGCTGTCTTTTCCTTCAGTTTTTCTTTGTTATCATACTCCACACAAGAGTGAAATCATTTGGTACATGTATTTCTCCTCCTGGAATATTTTACTGAGCATAATAACCTCTAGCTCCATCCACGTTATTGCAAATGATAGGATTTGTTTTCTTCTTATGGCTGCCTACTGCACTTTTTAAACTGGATTTCATTCTTCATTTTTGTTTGTAGTTTCGCTGTGTGCTTTCACCATTGCTCTCCTGGTTATGAGCAGTAGCTATGTGTTAATCGATATGTACCTATATCTATCTGTCTGTCTGTCTATCTATTTATCAATCAATCATCTTTTTGTCTGCCCATCAGTCCTTGTGTACAGAACAGTTAACCATATGTCCTATATCACTTTCCTACACTATGCTTCCAAAAATCCTGCAAAGTATCTAGGCTGTAGAGAGAGCACTGGGTTCACCGAGACACTTGCAGGTCGAGTCGGCCGCGTGTACCTACAAAACCAGGAAATTTTTGTGCCGGGACTTGAACCCGTGTCTCTATCCTCTTTCCACTTTCATCTCCTTCTAACTTACTGTCTGTATTTAGCCACATTCTTTGACTAAGTGCTCCCTGAAGACCACAAGTATCATTCCTCTTTGCCTGTTGTCACGAGAAAAGTAAACTTGTTCTTTGCTCACAACCATGTTTGAAGGACATTAGCGTGATCTCCGCCGATAGGACGGATGGTCAAATAAAAAGGAACACCAATTTCTAGATAGGTGAAGTTGGTAGCTAAGAGTGTATTGTGGGGTGACGTGTTTATTTGAGTGTCCAAACTTCCCTCTTTAGGTAGTTATTAGAACTTCCCATTGGTGAACATCATAAAACCCACTGATTTTAAAGGCCCAGATGCTTATTATTACAGCAACTCAGTTGTTGAGGTGAGAGAAAATGAGAAGTATGTTGCTGCACCACCTAATCAATGGCTGGGAACGGCTGAAACTAAACATAAAGAATTCACGGAGGCCAGATAGGGCTATTTTCTTCTGACTGTATCAGGGGACTCAAACAGAATTCATTTGTTTGATTGTTTGTTTTTCAGTTTCACTCGTGTAGCGTATTTGTCCACAAACCTTCGGCTTGTAGTTTGTCTGTGTCCTTGGATCTCAAGTGAGTCTCCTGTAAGTAAGCACGTAGGTGTCTTGAGTTTTCATCCCTTCTTTTAACCCTGTGTCTTTTGTTTGCTGCACTCAGTGCCTGACCTTTTATTCTGATGATTCACAGCTGTGCACTTATTGCACTTAAAGAATTTTTTTTATCATTAAGCTTAAATCACTTGAAAAACATTATGTTTACTATGCTCCCCCATTCAGCAATTACCCCTGAAAAACCTCTTCAGTTGCTGTCGATCTGCGCAGTTGGATGCTGTAGACCCCTTCACCATGTCCCTCCCAACAGACCCCATTACAGTCGCTGTCCATCAGTGAATAGTAAGATGCTATATGATCTCTACTAGCCTTCTCTGTGTTGTACAGCACTCCCCATGCCCCCTCGACCCCAAGCATTATACATGCTAAAACTAATGCCCCCATTCTTTCTCCTCACACTTATCCCTCCCTTCAGACTCACCCTGCCCAGTCCTTTTCCCTTTGGTAACTTTTAGTCAACTCTCGGGTTCTGTGAGTCTGCTGCTGTTTTTTTCCTTCAGTTTTTCTTTGTTGTTATAGTCCACACATTAGTGAAAACCCTTGGTACTTGTCTTTCTCGGCCTGGCCTATTTCTCTGAACATACTACCATCTAGCTCCATCCAGGTCATTGCAAATGGTAGTATTTGTTTTCTTCTTAAGGCTGCTTACTGCACTTTTTAGACTGGATTTCATTCTTCCTTTTTGTTTATAGTTTAGCTATGTTATTCACCATTCAACTCCTGGTTATGAACGATAGTTTTGTGTCAATCGATATGTATTTGTATCTATCTAATTGTCTGTCAGTCTATGTATGTATGTATCTATCTATCTATCTATCCTCCTATCAACTATCTATGATGTCTATCATCTATCAATCTCTGTACCTATCTATCTATCTTTCATCTGTCATCTGTGTACCTATCTATCTATGAATCAATCATCTTTTTGTCTGCCCATCTATCCTTCTGTACAGAAGAGTTAACAACATAGCCTATGTCTCTTCCCTACATTATGCTTCCAGAAATCTTGCAAGTTAACTAAGCCATAAGGAGAGCACTGTGTTCACCGATACACTTTCAGGTAGAGTCAGCCACGTGTGCTTACAAACCAGTAAATGGAGGTGAAAGGACTTGAACCTGTATCTCTGTCCTCTGTCCTCTTATACTTCCTGCTCGCTTGGTGACTTTATTTAGCCACATTCAGTGAGTAAGTGATCCCTGAAGACCAAAAGTATCCTTCGTCTTGTCCGGTTGTCGAAAGAAAAGTGTACTTGGTTCTTTGCACACTACCATGTTTGAGGGACATCGGCTTGATCACTGCTGATAGGTGCAGGGACAAATATAAAGGAACACCTATTTCTGGACAGGAGCAGTTGGGAACAAAGAGTGTGTTGTGGAGTGAAGTGTTTATTTGAGGTTCCAAACTTCCCTCCTTATGTGGTTATTACTTCTTTACATTCGTGAACATCATAAAAAGCAATGATTTTAAAAGCCCAGACGCATATTATTACAGCAATTCATTTGTTGAGGTGAGAGGAATTGAGAAGGAACTTGCTGCACCACTAAATCTATGCCTGAGCACTGCTGAAATCAAACAAAAAGAATTCACGGTGGCTAGATAGGGCTATTTTCTACTGACTCTCTCTGTGGACTCAAACAGAATTCATTTGTTTGTTTGTTTCTTATTTTCACTTGAAGAGGTAATCTGTCCCTGCCCGTTCAGCTTGTAGTTTGTCTGTGTCCTTGGATCTCAAGTGAGACTCCAGTAAGGGAAGCACGTAGGAGGTCTTGAGTTTTCATCAGTTCTTCTAAAACTGTGTGTTTTGATTGGAGCACTCAAAGCCTGTACTTTTATTCTGATATTTGAGAGCTGTGCTCTTACTGCACTTTGAAATTCTTTTTGTTCTCATTAATATACAATCACATGCAGAACATTATGTTTTCCAGTCTACAATCCTCACCAAGACCCCGGCTAAAGCCAGTTACTGTCGCTGTCCGTCAGCGTGTACTAAGATGCTGTAGCACTACATGTCTTCTCTGTGTTATGCAGCCGTACAAATGACCCCCCAAGTTACACACTATACATGCTAATCCTAATGCCCCCATTCTTTTTCTCCGCCCTTATTAATCCCTTTAAACAAATCCTACCCAGTCCCTTTCTCTTTGGTATCTGTTAGACCACTCTCGGGTTCTGTGAGTCTGCTGCTGTCTTTTCCTTCATTTTTTCTTTGTTATCATACTCCACACATGAGTGAAATCATTTGGTACATGTATTTCTCATCCTTGTATATTTGACTGAGCATAATACCCTATAGCTCCATCCACGTTATTGCAAATGATAGGATTTGTTTTCTTCTTATGGCTGCCTACTGTACTTTTTAAACTGGATTTCATTCTTCTTTTTTGTTTGTAGTTTCGCTATGTGCTTTCACCATTGCTCTCCTGGATATGAGCAGTAGCTTTGTGTTAATCGATATGTACCTGTATCTATCTATCTGTCTGTCTATCTATTTATCGATCAATCAAACAATCAATCATCTTTTTGTCTACACATCTGTCCTTGTGTACAGAACAGCTAACCATATATCCTATATCACTTTCCTACACTATGCTTCCAAAAATCCTGCAAAGTATCTAGGCTGTAGAGAGAGCACTGGGTTCACCGAGACACTTGCAGGTCGAGTCGGCCGCGTGTACCTACAAAACCAGGAAATGGTTGTGCCGGGACTTGAACCCGTGTCTCTATATTCTGTCTTCTTTCTTCTCCTTCTAACTTACTGTCTGTATTTAGCCACATTCTTTGACTAAGTGCTCCCTGAAGACCACAAGTATCATTCCTCTTTGCCTGTTGTCACGAGAAAACTAAACTTGTTATTTGCTCACCAAAATGTTTGAAGGACATCAGCGTGATCACCGCCGATAGGACCGAGGGTCAAATAAAAAGGAACACCAATTTCTAGATAGGTGAAGTTGGGAGCTAAGAGTGTATTGTGGGGTGACGTGTTTATTTGAGTGCCCAAACTTCCCTCTTTAGGTAGTTATTAGATCTTCCCATTGGTGAACATCATAAAACCCACTGATTTCAAAGGCCCAGATGCTTATTATTACAGCAACTCAGTTGTTGAGGTGAGAGAAAATGAGAAGTATGTTGCTGCACCACTAAATCAATGGCTGGGAACGGCTGAAACTAAACATAAAGAATTCACGGAGGCCAGATAGGGCTATTTTCTTCTGACTGTATCAGGGGACTCAAACAGAATTCATTTGTTTGATTGTTTGTTTTTCAGTTTCACTCGTGTAGTGTATTTGTCCACACACCTTCGGCCTGTAGTTTGTCTGCGTCCTTGGATCTCAAGTGAGTCTCCTGTAAGTAAGCACGTAGGTGTCTTGAGGTTTCATCCCTTCTTTTAACCCTGTGTCTTTTGTTTGCTGCACTCAGTGCCTGACCTTTTATTCTGATGATTCAGAGCTGTGCACTTATTGCACTTAAAGAATTTTTTTTATCATTAAGCTTAAATCACTTGAAGAACATTATGTTTACTATGCTCCACCCTTCACCAAGTACCCCTGAAAAACCACTTCAGTCGCTGTCGATCTGCGTAGTTGGATGCTGTAGACCCCATAACCATGTCCCTCCCAACAGACCGCGTTACAGTCGCTGACCATCAGTGAGTAGTAAGATGCTATATGATCTCTACTAGCCTTCTCTGTGTTGTACAGCACTCCCCATGCACCCTCGACCCCAAGCATTATACATGCTAAAACTAATGCCCCCATTCTTTCTCCTCACACTTATCCCTCCCTTCATACCCACCCTGCCCAGTCCTTTTCCCTTTGGTAACTTTTAGTCAACTCTCGGGTTCTGTGAGTCTGCTGCTGTTTTTTTCCTTCAGTTTTTCTTTGTTGTTATACTCCACACATGAGTGAAAACCCTTGGTACTTGTCTTTCACGGCCTGGCCTATTTCTCTGAACATACTACCGTCTAGCTCCATCCAGGTCATTGCAAATGGTAGTATTTGTTTTCTTCTTAAGGCTGCTTACTGCACTTTTTAAACTGGATTTCATTCTTCCTTTTTGTTTGTAGTTTAGCTATGTTATTCACCATTCAACTCCTGGTTATGAACGATAGCTTTGTGTCAATCGATGTGTATTTGTATCTATCTATCTAATTGTCTGTCTGTCTATGTATGTATGTATGTATCTATGTATGTATGTATGTATCTATCTATCTATCTACCTATCATCCTTATCATCTATCTATGATGTCTATCATCTATCAATCTCTGTAGCTATCTATCTATCTTTCATCTGTCATCTGTGTACCTATCTATCTATGAATCAATCATCTTTTTGTCTGCCCATCTATCCTTCTGTACAGAAGAGTTAACAACATAGACTATGTCTCTTCCCTACATTATGCTTCCAGAAATCTTGCAAGGTAACTAAGCCATAAGGAGAGCACTGTGTTCACCGATACACTTTCAGGTAGAGTCAGCCGCATGTGCTTACAAAACCAGTAAATGGAGGTGAAAGGACTTGAACCTGTATCTCTGTCCTCTGTCCTCTTATACTTCCTGCTTGCTTGGTGACTTTATTCAGCCACATTCAGTGAGTAAGTGATCCCTGAAGACCACAAGTGTCCTTCGTCTGGTCCGGTTGTCGAAAGAAAAGTGTACTTGGTTCTTTGCACACCACCATGTTTGAGGGACATCGGCGTGATCACTGCTGATAGGTGCAGGGACAAATATAAAGGAACACCTTTTTCTGGACAGGAGCAATTGGGAACAAAGAGTGTGTTGTGGAGTGAAGTGTTTATTTGAGGTTCCAAACTTCCCTCCTTAGGTGGTTATTACTTCTTTACATTCGTGAACATCATAAAAAGAATTGATTTTAAAAGCCCAGACGCATATTATTACAGCAATTCATTTGTTGAGGTGAGAGGAAATGAGAAGGAACTTGCTGCACCACTAAATCTATGCCTGAGCACTGCTGAAATCAAACAAAAAGAATTCACGGTGGCTAGATAGGGCTATTTTCTACTGACTCTCTCTGTGGACTCAAACAGAATTCATTTGTTTGTTTGTTTCTTATTTTCACTTGTATAGGTAATCTGTCCCCGCCCCTTCAGCTTGTAGTTTGTCTGTGTCCTTGGATCTCAAGTGAGTCTCCAGTAAGGGAGCACGTAGGAGGTCTTGAGTTTTCATCAGTTCTTCTAACACTGTGTCTTTTGATTGGAGCACTCAAAGCCTGTACTTTTATTCTGATATTTGAGAGCTGTGCTCTTACTGCACTTTGAAATATTTTTTGTTCTCATTAATATACAATCAAATGCAGAACATTATGTTTTCCAGTCTACACCCTTCACCAAGTCCCCGGCAAAAGCCAGTTACAGTCGCTGTCCGTCAGCGTGTACTAAGATGCTGTAGAATCACTACATGTCTTCTCTGTGTTATGCAGCCATACAAATGACCTCCCAAGTTACACACTATTCATGCTAATCCTAATACCCCCATTCTTTTTCCCCGCCCTTATTACTCCCTTCCCACAAACCCTACCCAGTCCCTTTCTTTTTGGTATCTGTTAGACCACTCTCGGGTTCTGTGAGTCTGCTGCTGTCTTTTCCTTCAGTTTTTCTTTGTTATCATACTCCACACAAGAGTGAAATCATTTGGTACATGTATTTCTCCTCCTGGAATATTTTACTGAGCATAATAACCTCTAGCTCCATCCACGTTATTGCAAATGATAGGATTTGTTTTCTTCTTATGGCTGCCTACTGCACTTTTTAAACTGGATTTCATTCTTCATTTTTGTTTGTAGTTTCGCTGTGTGCTTTCACCATTGCTCTCCTGGTTATGAGCAGTAGCTATGTGTTAATCGATATGTACCTATATCTATCTGTCTGTCTGTCTATCTATTTATCAATCAATCATCTTTTTGTCTGCCCATCAGTCCTTGTGTACAGAACAGTTAACCATATGTCCTATATCACTTTCCTACACTATGCTTCCAAAAATCCTGCAAAGTATCTAGGCTGTAGAGAGAGCACTGGGTTCACCGAGACACTTGCAGGTCGAGTCGGCCGCGTGTACCTACAAAACCAGGAAATTTTTGTGCCGGGACTTGAACCCGTGTCTCTATCCTCTTTCCACTTTAATCTCCTTCTAACTTACTGTCTGTATTTAGCCACATTCTTTGACTAAGTGCTCCCTGAAGACCACAAGTATCATTCCTCTTTGCCTGTTGTCACGAGAAAAGTAAACTTGTTCTTTGCTCACAACCATGTTTGAAGGACATCAGCGTGATCTCCGCCGATAGGACGGATGGTCAAATAAAAAGGAACACCAATTTCTAGATAGGTGAAGTTGGTAGCTAAGAGTGTATTGTGGGGTGACGTGTTTATTTGAGTGTCCAAACTTCCCTCTTTAGGTAGTTATTAGAACTTCCCATTGGTGAACATCATAAAACCCACTGATTTTAAAGGCCCAGATGCTTATTATTACAGCAACTCAGTTGTTGAGGTGAGAGAAAATGAGAAGTATGTTGCTGCACCACCTAATCAATGGCTGGGAACGGCTGAAACTAAACATAAAGAATTCACGGAGGCCAGATAGGGCTATTTTCTTCTGACTGTATCAGGGGACTCAAACAGAATTCATTTGTTTGATTGTTTGTTTTTCAGTTTCACTCGTGTAGCGTATTTGTCCACAAACCTTCGGCTTGTAGTTTGTCTGTGTCCTTGGATCTCAAGTGAGTCTCCTGTAAGTAAGCACGTAGGTGTCTTGAGTTTTCATCCCTTCTTTTAACCCTGTGTCTTTTGTTTGCTGCACTCAGTGCCTGACCTTTTATTCTGATGATTCACAGCTGTGCACTTATTGCACTTAAAGAATTTTTTTTATCATTAAGCTTAAATCACTTGAAAAACATTATGTTTACTATGCTCCCCCATTCAGCAATTACCCCTGAAAAACCTCTTCAGTTGCTGTCGATCTGCGCAGTTGGATGCTGTAGACCCCTTCACCATGTCCCTCCCAACAGACCCCGTTACAGTCGCTGTCCATCAGTGAATAGTAAGATGCTATATGATCTCTACTAGCCTTCTCTGTGTTGTACAGCACTCCCCATGCCCCCTCGACCCCAAGCATTATACATGCTAAAACTAATGCCCCCATTCTTTCTCCTCACACTTATCCCTCCCTTCAGACCCACCCTGCCCAGTCCTTTTCCCTTTGGTAACTTTTAGTCAACTCTCGGGTTCTGTGAGTCTGCTGCTGTTTTTTTCCTTCAGTTTTTCTTTGTTGTTATAGTCCACACATTAGTGAAAACCCTTGGTACTTGTCTTTCTCGGCCTGGCCTATTTCTCTGAACATACTACCATCTAGCTCCATCCAGGTCATTGCAAATGGTAGTATTTGTTTTCTTCTTAAGGCTGCTTACTGCACTTTTTAGACTGGATTTCATTCTTCCTTTTTGTTTATAGTTTAGCTATGTTATTCACCATTCAACTCCTGGTTATGAACGATAGTTTTGTGTCAATCGATATGTATTTGTATCTATCTAATTGTCTGTCAGTCTATGTATGTATGTATCTATCTATCTATCTATCCTCCTATCAACTATCTATGATGTCTATCATCTATCAATCTCTGTACCTATCTATCTATCTTTCATCTGTCATCTGTGTACCTATCTATCTATGAATCAATCATCTTTTTGTCTGCCCATCTATCCTTCTGTACAGAAGAGTTAACAACATAGCCTATGTCTCTTCCCTACATTATGCTTCCAGAAATCTTGCAAGTTAACTAAGCCATAAGGAGAGCACTGTGTTCACCGATACACTTTCAGGTAGAGTCAGCCACGTGTGCTTACAAACCAGTAAATGGAGGTGAAAGGACTTGAACCTGTATCTCTGTCCTCTGTCCTCTTATACTTCCTGCTCGCTTGGTGACTTTATTTAGCCACATTCAGTGAGTAAGTGATCCCTGAAGACCAAAAGTATCCTTCGTCTTGTCCGGTTGTCGAAAGAAAAGTGTACTTGGTTCTTTGCACACTACCATGTTTGAGGGACATCGGCTTGATCACTGCTGATAGGTGCAGGGACAAATATAAAGGAACACCTATTTCTGGACAGGAGCAGTTGGGAACAAAGAGTGTGTTGTGGAGTGAAGTGTTTATTTGAGGTTCCAAACTTCCCTCCTTATGTGGTTATTACTTCTTTACATTCGTGAACATCATAAAAAGCAATGATTTTAAAAGCCCAGACGCATATTATTACAGCAATTCATTTGTTGAGGTGAGAGGAATTGAGAAGGAACTTGCTGCACCACTAAATCTATGCCTGAGCACTGCTGAAATCAAACAAAAAGAATTCACGGTGGCTAGATAGGGCTATTTTCTACTGACTCTCTCTGTGGACTCAAACAGAATTCATTTGTTTGTTTGTTTCTTATTTTCACTTGAAGAGGTAATCTGTCCCTGCCCGTTCAGCTTGTAGTTTGTCTGTGTCCTTGGATCTCAAGTGAGACTCCAGTAAGGGAAGCACGTAGGAGGTCTTGAGTTTTCATCAGTTCTTCTAAAACTGTGTGTTTTGATTGGAGCACTCAAAGCCTGTACTTTTATTCTGATATTTGAGAGCTGTGCTCTTACTGCACTTTGAAATTCTTTTTGTTCTCATTAATATACAATCACATGCAGAACATTATGTTTTCCAGTCTACAATCCTCACCAAGACCCCGGCTAAAGCCAGTTACTGTCGCTGTCCGTCAGCGTGTACTAAGATGCTGTAGCACTACATGTCTTCTCTGTGTTATGCAGCCGTACAAATGACCCCCCAAGTTACACACTATACATGCTAATCCTAATGCCCCCATTCTTTTTCTCCGCCCTTATTAATCCCTTTAAACAAATCCTACCCAGTCCCTTTCTCTTTGGTATCTGTTAGACCACTCTCGGGTTCTGTGAGTCTGCTGCTGTCTTTTCCTTCATTTTTTCTTTGTTATCATACTCCACACATGAGTGAAATCATTTGGTACATGTATTTCTCATCCTTGTATATTTGACTGAGCATAATACCCTATAGCTCCATCCACGTTATTGCAAATGATAGGATTTGTTTTCTTCTTATGGCTGCCTACTGTACTTTTTAAACTGGATTTCATTCTTCTTTTTTGTTTGTAGTTTCGCTATGTGCTTTCACCATTGCTCTCCTGGATATGAGCAGTAGCTTTGTGTTAATCGATATGTACCTGTATCTATCTATCTGTCTGTCTATCTATTTATCGATCAATCAAACAATCAATCATCTTTTTGTCTACACATCTGTCCTTGTGTACAGAACAGCTAACCATATATCCTATATCACTTTCCTACACTATGCTTCCAAAAATCCTGCAAAGTATCTAGGCTGTAGAGAGAGCACTGGGTTCACCGAGACACTTGCAGGTCGAGTCGGCCGCGTGTACCTACAAAACCAGGAAATGGTTGTGCCGGGACTTGAACCCGTGTCTCTATATTCTGTCTTCTTTCTTCTCCTTCTAACTTACTGTCTGTATTTAGCCACATTCTTTGACTAAGTGCTCCCTGAAGACCACAAGTATCATTCCTCTTTGCCTGTTGTCACGAGAAAAGTAAACTTGTTATTTGCTCACCAAAATGTTTGAAGGACATCAGCGTGATCACCGCCGATAGGACCGAGGGTCAAATAAAAAGGAACACCAATTTCTAGATAGGTGAAGTTGGGAGCTAAGAGTGTATTGTGGGGTGACGTGTTTATTTGAGTGCCCAAACTTCCCTCTTTAGGTAGTTATTAGATCTTCCCATTGGTGAACATCATAAAACCCACTGATTTCAAAGGCCCAGATGCTTATTATTACAGCAACTCAGTTGTTGAGGTGAGAGAAAATGAGAAGTATGTTGCTGCACCACTAAATCAATGGCTGGGAACGGCTGAAACTAAACATAAAGAATTCACGGAGGCCAGATAGGGCTATTTTCTTCTGACTGTATCAGGGGACTCAAACAGAATTCATTTGTTTGATTGTTTGTTTTTCAGTTTCACTCGTGTAGTGTATTTGTCCACACACCTTCGGCCTGTAGTTTGTCTGCGTCCTTGGATCTCAAGTGAGTCTCCTGTAAGTAAGCACGTAGGTGTCTTGAGGTTTCATCCCTTCTTTTAACCCTGTGTCTTTTGTTTGCTGCACTCAGTGCCTGACCTTTTATTCTGATGATTCAGAGCTGTGCACTTATTGCACTTAAAGAATTTTTTTTATCATTAAGCTTAAATCACTTGAAGAACATTATGTTTACTATGCTCCACCCTTCACCAAGTACCCCTGAAAAACCACTTCAGTCGCTGTCGATCTGCGTAGTTGGATGCTGTAGACCCCATAACCATGTCCCTCCCAACAGACCGCGTTACAGTCGCTGACCATCAGTGAGTAGTAAGATGCTATATGATCTCTACTAGCCTTCTCTGTGTTGTACAGCACTCCCCATGCACCCTCGACCCCAAGCATTATACATGCTAAAACTAATGCCCCCATTCTTTCTCCTCACACTTATCCCTCCCTTCATACCCACCCTGCCCAGTCCTTTTCCCTTTGGTAACTTTTAGTCAACTCTCGGGTTCTGTGAGTCTGCTGCTGTTTTTTTCCTTCAGTTTTTCTTTGTTGTTATACTCCACACATGAGTGAAAACCCTTGGTACTTGTCTTTCACGGCCTGGCCTATTTCTCTGAACATACTACCGTCTAGCTCCATCCAGGTCATTGCAAATGGTAGTATTTGTTTTCTTCTTAAGGCTGCTTACTGCACTTTTTAAACTGGATTTCATTCTTCCTTTTTGTTTGTAGTTTAGCTATGTTATTCACCATTCAACTCCTGGTTATGAACGATAGCTTTGTGTCAATCGATATGTATTTGTATCTATCTAATTGTCTGTCAGTCTATGTATGTATGTATGTATGTATGTATCTATCTTTCTATCTATCTATCTATTCTCCTATCAGCTATCTATGTTGTCTATCATCTATCAATCTCTGTACCTATCTATCTATCTTTCATCTGTCATCTGTGTACCTATCTATCTATGAATCAATCATCTTTTTGTCTGCCCATCTATCCTTCTGTACAGAAGAGTTAACAACATAGCCTATGTCTCTTCCCTACATTATGCTTCAAGAAATCTTGCAAGGTAACTAAGCCATAAGGAGAGCACTGTGTTCACCGATACACTTTCAGGTAGAGTCAGCCGCATGTGCTTACAAAACCAGTAAATGGAGGTGAAAGGACTTGAACCTGTATCTCTGTCCTCTGTCCTCTTATACTTCCTGCTTGCTTGGTGACATTATTTAGCCTCATTCAGTGAGTAAGTGATCCCTGAAGACCACAAGTGTCCTTCGTCTGGTCCGGTTGTCGAAAGAAAAGTGTACTTGGTTCTTTGCACACCACCATGTTTGAGGGACATCGGCGTGATCACTTCTGATAGGTGCAGGGACAAATATAAAGGAACACCTATTTCTGGACAGGAGCAGTTGGGAACAAAGAGTGTGTTGTGGAGTGAATTGTTTATTTGAGGGTCCAAACTTCCCTCCTTAGGTGGTTATTACTTCTTTACAATCGTGAACATCATAAAAAGCAGTTATTTTAAAAGCCCAGACGCATATTATTACAGCAATTCATTTGTTGAGGTGAGAGGAAATGAGAAGGAACTTGCTGCACCACTAAATCTATGCCTGAGCACTGCTGAAATCAAACAAAAAGAATTCACAGTGGCTAGATAGGGCTATTTTCTACTGACTCTCTCTGGGGACTCAAACAGAATTCATTTGTTTGTTTGTTTCTTATTTTCACTTGTATAGGTAATCTGTCCACGCCCCTTCAGCTTGTAGTTTGTCTGTGTCCTTGGATCTCAAGTGAGTCTCCAGTAAGGGAGCACGTAGGAGGTCTTGAGTTTTCATCAGTTCTTCTAACACTGTGTCTTTTGATTGGAGCACTCAAAGCCTGTACTTTTATTCTGATATTTGAGAGCTGTGCTCTTACTGCACATTGAAATATTTTTTGTTCTCATTAATATACAATCACATGCAGAACATTATGTTTTCCAGTCTACACCCTTCACCAAGTCAAGGGCAAAAGCCAGTTACAGTCGCTGTCCATCAGCGTGTACTAAGATGCTGTAGAATCACTACATGTCTTCAATGTGTTATGCAGCCGTACAAATGACCTCCCAAGTTACACACTATTCATGCTAATCCTAATGCCCCCATTCTTTTTCCCCGCCCTTGTTACTCCCTTCCCACAAACCCTCCCCAGTCCCTTTCTTTTTGGTATCTGTTAGACCACTCTCGGGTTCTGTGAGTCTGCTGCTGTCTTTTCCTTCAGTTTTTCTTTGTTATCATACTCCACACAAGAGTGAAATCATTTGGTACATGTATTTCTCCTCCTTGAATATTTGACTGAGCATAATACCCTCTAGCTCCATCCACGTTATTGCAAATGATAGGATTTGTTTTCTTCTTATGGCTGCCTACTGCACTTTTTAAACTGGATTTCATTCTTCATTTTTGTTTGTAGTTTCGCTATGTGCTTTCACCATTGCTCTCCTGGTTATGAGCAGTAGCTATGTGTTAATCGATATGTACCTATATCTATCTGTCTGTCTGTCTATCTATTTACCAATCAATCAATCAATCATCTTTTTGTCCGCCCATCTTTCCTTGTGTACAGAAATGTTAACCATATGTCCTATATCACTTTCCTACACTATGATTCCAAAAATCCTGCAAAGTATCTAGGCTGTAGAGAGAGCACTGGGATCACCGAGACACTTGCAGGTCGAGTCGGCCGCGTGTACCTACAAAACCAGGAAATTTTTGTGCCGGGACTTGAACCCGTGTCTCTATCCTCTTTCCTCTTTCATCTCCTTCTAACTTACTGTCTGTATTTAGCCACATTCTTTGACTAAGTGCTCCCTGAAGACCACAAGTATCATTCCTCTCGGCCTGTTGTCGACAGAAAAGTCAACTTGTTGCTTCGCTCAGCACCATGTTTGAAGGACATCAGCGTGATCACCGCCGATAGGACGGAAGGTCAAATAAAAAGGAACACCAATTTCTAGATAGGGGAAGTTGGTAGCTAAGAGTGTATTGTGGGGTGACGTGTTTATTTGAGTGTCCAAACTTCCCTCTTTAGGTAGTTATTAGATCTTCACATTCGTGAACGTTATAAAACCCACTGATTTCAAAAGCCCAGATGCTTATTATTACAGCAACTCAGTTGTTGAGGTGAGAGAAAATGAGAAGTATGTTGCTGCACCACTAAATCAATGGATGGGAATGGCTGAAACTAAACATAAAGAATTCACGGAGGCCAGATAGGGCTATTTTCTTCTGACTGTATCAGGGGACTCAAACAGAATTCATTTGTTTGATTGTTTGTTTTTCAGTTTCACTCGTGTAGCGTATTTGTACACACACCTTCGGCTTGTAGTTTGTCTGTGTCCTTGGATCTCAAGTGAGTCTCCTGTAAGTAAGCACGTAGGTGTCTTGAGTTTTCATCCCTTCTTTTAACCCAGTGTCTTTTGTTTGCTGCACTCAGTGCCTGACCTTTTATTCTGATGATTCAGAGCTGTGCACTTATTGCACTTAAAGAATTTTTTTTATCATTAAGCTTAAATCACTTGAAGAACATTATGTTTACTATGCTCCACCCTTCACCAAGTACCCCTGAAAAAACTCTTCAGTCGCTGTCGATCTGCTTAGTTGGATGGTGTAGACCCCTTCACCATGTCCCTCCCAACAGACCCCGTTACAGTCGCTGACCATCAGTGAGTAGTAAGATGCTATATGATCTCTACTAGCCTTCTCTGTGTTGTACAGCACTCCCCATGCCCCCTCGACCCCAAGCATTATACATGCTAAAACTAATGCCCCCATTCTTTCACCTCACACTTATCCCTCCCTTCAGACCCACCCTGCCCAGTCCTTTTTCCTTTGGTAACTTTTAGTCAACTCTCGGGTTCTGTGAGTCTGCTGCTGTTTTTTTCCTTCAGTTTTTCTTTGTTGTTATACTCCACACATGAGTGAAAACACTTGGTACTTGTCTCTCTCGGCCTGGCCTATTTCTCTGAACATACTACCGTCTAGCTCCATCCAGGTCATTGCAAATGGTAGTATTTGTTTTCTTCTTAAGGCTGCTTACTGCACTTTTTAAACTGGATTTCATTCTTCCTTTTTGTTTGTAGTTTAGCTATGTTATTCACCATTCAACTCCTGGTTATGAACGATAGCTTTGTGTCAATCGATATGTATTTGTATCTATCTATCTAATTGTCTGTCTGCCTATGTATGTATGTATGTATCTATGTATGTATGTATGTATCTATCTATCTATGTATCTACCTATTTTCCTTATCATCTATCTATGATGTCTATCATCTATCAATCTCTGTAGCTATCTATCTATCTTTCATCTGTCATCTGTGTACCTATCTATCTATGAATCAATCATCTTTTTGCCTGCCCATCTATCCTTCTGTACAGAAGAGTTAACAACATAGCCTATGTCTCTTCCCTACATTATGATTCCAGAAATCTTGCAAGGTAACTAAGCCATAAGGAGAGCACTGTGTTCACCGATACACTTTCAGGTAGAGTCAGCCGCATGTGCTTACAAAACCAGTAAATGGAGGTGAAAGGACTTGAACCTGTATCTCTGTCCTCTGTCCTCTTATACTTCCTGCTTGCTTGGTGACTTTATTTAGCCACATTCAGTGAGTAAGTAATCCCTGAAGACCACAAGTGTCCTTCGTCTGGTCCGGTTGTCGAAAGAAAAGTGTACTTGGTTCTTTGCACACCACCATGTTTGAGGGACATCGGCTTGATCACTGCTGATAGGTGCAGGGACAAATATAAAGGAACACCTTTTTCTGGACAGGAGCAGTTGGGAACAAAGAGTGTGTTGTGGAGTGAAGTGTTTATTTGAGGTTCCAAACTTCCCTCCTTAGGTGGTTATTACTTCTTTACATTCGTGAACATCATAAAAAGAATTGATTTTAAAAGCCCAGACGCATATTATTACAGCAATTCATTTGTTGAGGTGAGAGGAAATGAGAAGGAACTTGCTGCACCACTAAATCTATGCCTGAGCACTGCTGAAATCAAACAAAAAGAATTCACGGTGGCTAGATAGGGCTATTTTCTACTGACTCTCTCTGTGGACTCAAACAGAATTCATTTGTTTGTTTGTTTCTTATTTTTACTTGAAGAGGTAATCTGTCCCTGCCCGTTCAGCTTGTAGTTTTTCTGTGTCCTTGGATCTCAAGTGAGTCTCCAGTAAGGGAGCACGTAGGAGGTCTTGAGTTTTCATCAGTTCTTCTAACACTGTGTCTTTTGATTGGAGCACTCAAAGCCTGTACTTTTATTCTGATATTTGAGAGCTGTGCTCTTACTGCACTTTGAAATATTTTTTGTTCTCATTAATATACAATCAAATGCAGAACATTATGTTTTCCAGTCTGCACCCTTCACCAAGTCCCCGGCAAAAGCCAGTTACAGTCGCTCTCCGTCAGCGTGTACTAAGATGCTGTAGAATCACTACATGTCTTCTCTGTGTTATGCAGCCGTACAAATGACCTCCCAAGTTACACACTATTCATGCTAATCCTAATGCCCCCATTCTTTTTCCCCGCCCTTATTACTCCCTTCCCACAAACCCTCCCCAGTCCCTTTCTTTTTGGTATCTGTTAGATCACTCTCGGGTTCTGTGAGTCTGCTGCTGTCTTTTCCTTCAGTTTTTCTTTGTTATCATACTCCACACAAGAGTGATATCATCTGGAACATGTAATTCTCCTCCTTGAATATTTGACTGAGCATAAAAACCTCTAGCTCCATCCACGTTATTGCAAATGATAGGATTTGTTTTCTTCTTATGGCTGCCTACTGCACTTTTTAAACTGGATTTCATTCTTCATTTTTGTTTGTAGTTTCGCTGTGTGCTTTCACCATTGCTCTCCTGGTTATGAGCAGTAGCTATGTGTTAATCGATATGTACCTATATCTATCTGTCTGTCTGTCTATCTATTTATCAATCAATCATCTTTTTGTCTGCCCATCAGTCCTTGTGTACAGAACAGTTAACCATATGTCCTATATCACTTTCCTACACTATGCTTCCAAAAATCCTGCAAAGTATCTAGGCTGCAGAGAGAGCACTGGGTTCACCGAGACACTTGCAGGTCGAGTCGGCCGCGTGTACCTACAAAACCAGGAAATTTTTGTGCCGGGACTTGAACCCGTGTCTCTATCCTCTTTCTTCTTTCATCTCCTTCTAACTTACTGTCTGTATTTAGCCACATTCTTTGACTAAGTGCTCCCTGAAGACCACAAGTATCATTCCTCTGGGCCTGTTGTCACGAGAAAAGTAAACTTGTTCTTTGCTCACCACCATGTTTGAAGGACATCAGCGTGATCTCCGCCGATAGGATGGAGGGTCAAATAAAAAGGAACACCAATTTCTAGATAGGTGAAGTTGGTAGATAAGAGTGTATTGTGGGGTGACGTGTTTATTTGAGTGTCCAAACTTCCCTCTTTAGGTAGTTATTAGATCTTCCCATTGGTGAACATCATAAAACCCACTGATTTCAAAGGCCCAGATGCTTATTATTACAGCAACTCAGTTGTTGAGGTGAGAGAAAATGAGAAGTAAGTTGCTGCACCACCAAATCAATGGCTGGTAACGGCTGAAACTAAACATAAAGAATTCACGGAGGCCAGATAGGGCTATTTTCTTCTGACTGTATCAGGGGACTCAAACAGAATTCATTTGTTTGATTGTTTGTTTTTCAGTTTCACTCGTATAGCGTATTTATCCACAAACCTTCGGCTTGTAGTTTGTCTGTGTCCTTGGATCTCAAGTGAGTCTCCTGTAAGTAAGCACGTAGTTGTCTTGAGTTTTCATCCCTTCTTTTAACCCTGTGTCTTTTGTTTGCTGCACTCAGTGCCTGACCTTTTATTCTGATGATTCAGAGCTGTGCACTTATTGCACTTAAAGAATTTTTTTTATCATTAAGCTTAAATCACTTGAAGAACATTATGTTTACTATGCTCCACCCTTCACCAAGTACCCCTGAAAAACCTCTTCAGTCGCTGTCGATCTGCATAGTTGGATGCTGTAGACCCCATCACCATGTCCCTCCCAACAGACCCCGTTACAGTCGCTGTCCATCAGTGAATAGTAAGATGCTATATGATCTCTACTAGCCTTCTCTGTGTTGTACAGCACTCCCCATGCCCCCTCGACTCCAAGCATTATACATGCTAAAACTAATGCCCCCATTCTTTCTCCTCACACTTATCCCTCCCTTCAGACCCACCCTGCCCAGTCCTTTTCCCTTAGGTAACTTTTAGTCAACTCTCGGGTTCTGTGAGTCTGCTGCTTTTTTTTTCCTTCAGTTTTTCTTTTTTGTTATACTCCACACATGAGTGAAAACACTTGGTACTTGTCTTTCTCGGCCTGGCCTATTTCTCTGAACATACTACCGTCTAGCTCCATCCAGGTCATTGCAAATGGTAGTATTTGTTTTCTTCTTAAGGCTGCTTACTGCACTTTTTAAACTGGATTTCATTCTTCCTTTTTGTTTATAGTTTAGCTATGTTATTCACCATTCAACTCCTGGTTATGAACGATAGCTTTGTGTCAATCGATATGTATTTGTATCTATCTAATTGTCTGTCAGTCTATGTATGTATGTATGTATGTATGTATCTATCTATCTATCTATCTATCTATCTATTCTCCTATCAACTATCTATGATGTCTATCATCTATCAATCTCTGTACCTATCTGTCTACCTTTCATCTGTCATCTGTGTACCTATCTATGTATGAATCAATCATCTTTTTGTCTGCCCATCTATCCTTCTGTACAGAAGAGTTAACAACATAGCCTATGTCTCTTCCCTACATTATGCTTCCAGAAATCTTGCAAGGTAACTAAGCCATAAGGAGAGCACTGTGTTCACCGATACACTTTCAGGTAGAGTCATCCGCGTGTGCTTACAAAACCAGTAAATGGAGGTGAAAGGACTTGAACCTGTATCTCTGTCCTCTGTCCTCTTATACTTCCTGCTCGCTTGGTGACTTTATTTAGCCACATTCAGTGAGTAAGTGAATCCTGAAGACCAAAAGTATCCTTCGTCTGGTTCGGTTGTCGAAAGAAAAGTGTACTTGGTTCTTTGCACACCACCATGTTTGAGGGACATCGTCTTGATCACTGCTGATAGGTGCAGGGACAAATATAAAGGAACACCTATTTCTGGACAGGAGCAGTTGGGAACAAAGAGTGTGTTGTGGAGTGAAGTGTTTATTTGAGGTTCCAAACTTCCCTCCTTAGGTGGTTATTACTTCTTTACATTCGTGAACATCATAAAAAGAATTGATTTTAAAAGCCCAGACGCATATTATTACAGCAATTCATTTGTTGAGGTGAGAGGAAATGAGAAGGAACTTGCTGCACCACTAAATCTATGCCTGAGCACTGCTGAAATCAAACAAAAAGAATTCACGGTGGCTAGATAGGGCTATTTTCTACTGACTCTCTCTGTGGACTCAAACAGAATTCATTTGTTTGTTTGTTTCTTATTTTCACTTGAAGAGGTAATCTGTCCCTGCCCGTTCAGCTTGTAGTTTGTCTGTGTCCTTTAATCTCAAGTGAGTCTCCAGTAAGGGAGCACGTAGGAGGTCTTGAGTTTTCATCAGTTCTTCTAACACTGTGTCTTTTGATTGGAGCACTCAAAGCCTGTACTTTTATTCTGATATTTGAGAGCTGTGCTCTTACTGCACTTTGAAATATTTTTTGTTCTCATTAATATACAAATAAATGCAGAACATTATGTTTTCCAGTCTACACCCTTCACCAAGTCCCCGGCAAAAGCCAGTTACAGTCGCTCTCCGTCAGCGTGTACTAAGATGCTGTAGAATCACTACATGTCTTCTCTGTGTTATGCAGCCGTACAAATGACCTCCCAAGTTACACAATATTCATGCTAATCCTAATGCCCCCATTCTTTTTCCCCGCCCTTGTTACTCCCTTCCCACAAACCCTCCCCAGTCCCTTTCTTTTTGGTATCTCTTAGACCACTCTCGGGTTCTGTGAGTCTGCTGCTGTCTTTTCCTTCAGTTTTGATTTGTTATCATACTCCACACAAGAGTGATATCATTTGGAACATGTAATTCTCCTCCTTGAATATTTGACTGAGCATAAAAACCTCTAGCTCCATCCACGTTATTGCAAATGATAGGATTTGTTTTCTTCTTATGGCTGCCTACTGCACTTTTTAAACTGGATTTCATTCTTCATTTTTGTTTGTAGTTTCGCTGTGTGCTTTCACCATTGCTCTCCTGGTTATGAGCAGTAGCTATGTGTTAATCGATATGTACCTATATCTATCTGTCTGTCTGTCTATCTATTTATCAATCAATCATCTTTTTGTCTGCCCATCAGTCCTTGTGTACAGAACAGTTAACCATATGTCCTATATCACTTTCGTACACTATGCTTCCAAAAATCCTGCAAAGTATCTAGGCTGTAGAGAGAGCACTGGGTTCACCGAGACACTTGCAGGTCGAGTCGGCTGCGTGTACCTACAAAACCAGGAAATTTTTGTGCCGGGACTTGAACCCGTGTCTCTATCCTCTTTCCTCTTTCATCTCCTTCTAACTTACTGTCTGTATTTAGCCACATTCTTTGACTAAGTGCTCCCTGAAGACCACAAGTATCATTCCTCTTTGCCTGTTGTCACGAGAAAAGTAAACTTGTTCTTTGCTCACCACCATGTTTGAACGACATCAGCGTGATCCCGCCGATAGGACGGAGGGTCAAATAAAAAGGAACACCAATTTCTAGATAGGTGAAGTTGGGAGCTAAGAGTGTATTGTGGGGTGACGTGTTTATTTGAGTGTCCAAACTTCCCTCTTTAGGTAGTTATTAGATCTTCCCTTTTGTGAACATAATAAAACCCACTGATTTCAAAGGCCCAGATGCTTATTATTACAGCAACTCAGTTGTTGAGGTGAGAGAAAATGAGAAGTATGTTGCTACACCACCAAATAAATGGCTGGGAACGGCTGAAACTAAACATAAAGAATTCACGGAGGCCAGATAGGGCTATTTTCTTCTGACTGTATCAGGGGACTCAAACAGAATTCATTTGTTTGATTGTTTGTTTTTCAGTTTCACTCGTGTAGCGTATTTGTCCACACACCTTCGGCTTGTAGTTTGTCTGTGTCCTTGGATCTCAAGTGAGTCTCCTGTATGTAAGCACGTAGGTCTCTTGAGCTTTCATCCCTTCTTTTAACCCTGTGACTTTTGTTTGCTGCACTCAGTGCCTGACCTTTTATTCTGATGATTCAGAGCTGTGCACTTATTGCACTTAAAGAATTTTTTTTATCATTAAGCTTAAATCACTTGAAGAACATTATGTTTACTATGCTCCCCCCTTCACCAAGTACCCCTGAAAAACCTCTTCAGTCGCTGTCGATCTGCGTAGTTGGATGCTGTAGACCCATTCACCATGTCCCTCCCAACAGACCTCGTTACAGTCGCTGACCATCAGTGAGTAGTAAGATGCTATATGATCTCTACTAGCCTTCTCTGTGTTGTACAGCACTCCCCATGCCCCCTCGACCCCAAGCATTATACATGCTAAAACTAATGCCCCCATTCTTTCTCCTCACACTTATCCCTCCCTTTAGACCTACCCTGCCCAGTCCTTTTCCCTTTGGTAACTTTTAGTCAACTCTCGGGTTCTGTGAGTCTGCTGCTGTTTTTTTCCTTCAGTTTTTCTTTGTTGTTATACTCCACACATGAGTGAAAGCACTTGGTACTTCTCTTTCTCCGCCTGGCCTATTTCTCTGAACATACTACCGTCTAGCTCCATCCAGGTCATTGCAAATGGTAGTATTTGTTTTCTTCTTAAGGCTGCTTACTGCACTTTTAAAACTGGATTTCATTCTTAATTTTTGTTTATAGTTTAGCTATGTTATTCACCATTCAACTCCTGGTTATGAACGATAGCTTTGTGTCAATCGATATGTATTTGTATCTATCTAATTGTCTGTCAGTCTATGTATGTATGTATGTATGTATGTATCTATCTATCTATCTATCTATCCTCCTATCAACTATCTATGATGTCTATCATCTATCAATCTGTGTACCTATCTGTCTATCTTTCATCTGTCATCTGTGTACCTATCTATCTATGAATCAATCATCCTTTGTCTGCCCATCTATCCTTCTGTACAGAAGAGTTAACAACATAGCCTATGTCTCTTCCCTACATTATGCTTCCAGAAATCTTGCAAGGTAACTAAGCCATAAGGAGAGCACTGTGTTCACCGATACACTTTCAGGTAGTGTCAGCCGCGTGTGCTTATAAAACCAGTAAATGGAGGTGAAAGGACTTGAACCTGTATCTCTGTCCTCTGTCCTTTTATACATCCTGCTTGCTTGGTGACTTTATTTAGCCACATTCAGTGAGTAAGTGATCCCTGAAGACCAAAAGTATCCTTCGTCTTGTCCAGTTGTCGAAAGAAAGTGTACTTGGTTCTTTGCACACCACCATGTTTGAGGGACATCGGCGTGATCACTGCTGTTAGGTGCAGGGACAAATATAAAGGAACACCTATTTCTGGACAGGAGCAGTTGGGAACAAAGAGTGTGTTGTGGAGTGAAGTGTTTATTTGAGGTTCCAAACTTCCCTCCTTATGTGGTTATTACTTCTTTACATTCGTGAACATCATAAAAAGCAATGATTTTAAAAGCCCAGACGCATATTATTACAGCAATTCATTTGTTGAGGTGAGAGGATTTGAGAAGGAACTTGCTGCACCACTAAATCTATGCCTGAGCACTGCTGAAATAAAACAAAAAGAATTCACGGTGGCTAGATAGGGCTATTTTCTACTGACTCTCTCTGGGGACTCAAACAGAATTCATTTGTTTGTTTGTTTCTTATTTTCACTTGTATAGGTAATCTGTCCACGCCCCTTCAGCTTGTAGTTTGTCTGTGTCCTTCGATCTCAAGTGAGACTCCAGTAAGGGAGCACGTAGGAGGTCTTGAGTTTTCATCAGTTCTTCTAACACTGTGTGTTTTGATTGGAGCACTCAAAGCCTGTACTTTTATTCTGATATTTGAGAGCTGTGCTCTTACTGCACTTTGAAATTCTTTTTGTTCTCATTAATATACAATCACATGCAGAACATTATGTTTTCCAGTCTACACCCCTCACCAAGACCCCGGCTAAAGCCAGTTACCGTCGCTGTCCGTCAGCGTGTACTAAGATGCTGTAGCACTACATGTCTTCTCTGTGTTATGCAGCCGTACAAATGACTCCCCAAGATACACACTATACATGCTATTCCTAATGCCCCCATTCTTTTTCTCCTCCCTTATTACTCCCTTTCCACAAATCCTACCCAGTCCCTTTCTCTTTGGTATCTGTTAGACCACTCTCGGGTTCTGTGAGTCAGCTGCTGTCTTTTCCTTCAGTTTTTCTTTGTTATCATACTCCACGCATGAGTGAAATCATTTGGTACATGTATTTCTCCTCCTTGAATATTTGACTGAGCATAATACCTTATAGCTCCATCCACGTTATTGCAAATGATAGGATTTGTTTTCTTCTTATGGCTGCCTACTGTACTTTTTAAACTGGATTTCATTCTTCTTTTTTGTTTGTAGTTTCGCTATGTGCTTTCACCATTGCTCTCCTGGTTATGAGCAGTAGCTTTGTGTTAATCGATATGTACCTGTATCTATCTATCTGTCTGTCTATCTATTTATCGATCAATCAATCAATCAATCATCTTTTTGTCTACACATCTGTCCTTGTGTACAGAACAGCTAACCATATATCCTATATCACTTTCCTACACTATGCTTCCAAAAATCCTGCAAAGTATCTAGGCTGTAGAGAGAGCACTGGGTTCACCGAGACAGTTGCAGGTCGAGTCGGCCACGTGTACCTACAAAACCAGGAAATGGTTGTGCCGGGACTTGAACCCGTGTCTCTATCCTCTGTCTTCTTTCATCTCCTTCTAACTTACTGTCTGTATTTATCCACATTCTTTGACTAAGTGCTCCCTGAAGACCACAAGTATCATTCCTCTTTGCCTGTTGTCACGAGAAAAGTAAACTTGTTCTTTGCTCACCACCATGTTTGAAGGACATCAGCGTGATCACCGCAGATAGGACCGAGGGTCAAATAAAAAGGAACACCAATTTCTAGATAGGTGAAGTTGGGAGCGAAGAGTGTATTGTGGGGTGACGTGTTTATTTGAGTGCCCAAACTTCCCTCTTTAGGTAGTTATTAGATCTTCACTTTCGTGAACCTCATGAAACCCACTGTTTTCAAAGGCCCAGATGCTTATTATTACAGCAACTCAGTTGTTGAGGTGAGAGAAAATGAGAAGTTTGTTGCTGCACCACTAAATCAATGGCTGGGAACGGCTGAAACTAAACATAAAGAATTCACGGAGGCCAGATAGGGCTATTTTCTTCTGACTGTATCAGGGGACTCAAACAGAATTCATTTGTTTGATTGTTTGTTTTTCAGTTTCACTCGTGTATTGTATTTGTCCACACACCTTCGTCCTGTAGTTTGTCTGCGTCCTTGGATCTCAAGTGAGTCTCCTGTAAGTAAGCACGTAGGTGTCTTGAGGTTTCATCCCTTCTTTTAACCCTGTGTCTTTTGTTTGCTGCACTCAGTGCCTGACCTTTTATTCTGATGATTCAGAGCTGTGCACTTATTGCACTTAAAGAATTTTTTTTATCATTAAGCTTAAATCATTTGAAGAACATTATGTTTACTATGCTCCACCCTTCACCAAGTACCCCTGAAAAACCTCTTCAGTCGCTGTCGATCTGCGTAGTTGGATGCTGTAGACCCCATCACCATGTCCCTCCCAACAGACCCCGTTACAGTCGCTGTCCATCAGTGAATAGTAAGATGCTATATGATCTCTACTAGCCTTCTCTGTGTTGTACAGCACTCCCCATGCCCCCTCGACCCCAAGCATTATACATGCTAAAACTAATGCCCCCATTCTTTCTCCTCACACTTATCCCTCCCTTCAGACCCACCCTGCCCAGTCATTTTCCCTTTGGTAACTTTTAGTCAACTCTCGGGTTCTATGAGTCTGCTGCTGTTTTTTTCCTTCAGTTTTTCTTTGTTGTTATACTCCACACATTAGTGAAAACCCTTGGTACTTGTCTTTCTCCGCCTGGCCTCTTTCTCTGAACATACTACCATCTAGCTCCATCCAGGTCATTGCAAATGGTAGTATTTGTTTTCTTCTTAAGGCTGCTTACTGCACTTTTTAAACTGGATTTCATTCTTCCTTTTTGTTTATAGTTTAGCTATGTTATTCACCATTCAACTCCTGGTTATGAACGATAGCTTTGTGTCAATCGATATGTATTTGTATCTATCTAATTGTCTGTCAGTCTATGTATGTATGTATGTATGTATGTATGTATCTATCTATCTATCTATCTATCCTCCTATCAACTATCTATGATGTCTGTCATCTATTAATCTGTGTACCTATCTATCTATCTTTCACCTGTCGTCTGTCTTCCTATCTATCTATGAAACAATCATCTTTTTGTCTGCCCATCTATCCTTATGTACAGAACAGTTATCAACATAGCCTATGTCTCTTCCCTACATTATGCTTCCAGAAATCTTGCAAGGTAACTAAGCCATAAGGAGAGCACTGTGTTCACCGATACACTTTCAGGTAGAGTCAGCCGCGTGTGCTTACAAAACCAGTAAATGGAGGTGAAAGGACTTGTACCTGTCTCTCTGTCCTCTGTCCTCTTATACTTCCTGCTCGCTTGGTGACTTTATTTAGCCACATTCAGTGAGTAAGTGATCCCTGAAGACCACAAGTATCCTTCGTCTGGTCCGGTTGTCGAAAGAAAAGTGTACTTGGATCTTTGCACACCACCATGTTTTTGAGGGACATCGGCTTGATCACTGCTGATAACTGCAGGGACAAATATAAAGGAACACCTATTTTTGGACAGGAGCATTTGGGAAATAAGAGTGTGTTGTGGAGTGAAGTGTTTATTTGAGGTTCCAAACTTCCCTCCTTATGTGGTTATTACTTCTTTACATTCGTGAACATCATAAAAAGCAATGATTTTAAAAGCCCAGACGCATATTATTAGAGCAATTCATTTGTTGAGGTGAGAGGAATTGAGAAGGAACTTGCTGCACCACTAAATCTATGCCTGAGCACTGCTGAAATAAAACAAAAAGAATTCACGGTGTCTAGATAGGGCTATTTTCTACTGACTCTCTCTGGGGATTCAAACAGAATTCATTTGTTTGTTTGTTTCTTATTTTCACTTGTATAGGTAATCTGTCCCCGCCCCTTCAGCTTGTAGTTTGTCTGTGTCCTTGGATCTCAAGTGAGACTCCAGTAAGAGAGCACGTAGGAGGTCTTGAGTTTTCATCAGTTCTTCTAACACTGTGTGTTTTGATTGGAGCACTCAAAGCCTGTACTTTTATTCTGACATTTGAGAGCTGTGCTCTTACTGCACTTTGAAATTCTTTTTGTTCTCATTAATATACAATCACATGCAGAACATTATGTTTTCCAGTCTACACCCCTCACCAAGACCCCGGCTAAAGCCAGTTACCGTCGCTGTCCGTCAGCGTGTACTAAGATGCTGTAGCACTACATGTCTTCTCTGTGTTATGCAGCCGTACAAATGACCCCCCAAGTTACACACTATACATGCTAATCCTAATGCCCCCAATCTTTTTCCCCGCCCTTATTACTCCCTTCCCACAAACAATACCCAGTCCCTTTCTTTTTGGTAACTGTTAGTCCACTCTCGGGTTCTGTGAGTCTGCTGCTGTCTTTTCCTTCAGTTTTTCTTTGTTATCATACTCCACACATGAATGAAATCATTTGGTACATGTATTTCTCCTCCTTGAATATTTGACTGAGCATAATACCCTCTAGCTCCATCCACGTTATTACAAATGAGAGGATTTGTTTTCTTCTTATGGCTGCCTACTGCACTTTTTAAACTGGATTTCATTCTTCTTTTTGGTTTGTAGTTTCGCTATGTGCTTTCACCATTGCTCTCCTGGTTATGAGCAGTAGCTTTGTGTTAATCGAAATGTAACTGTATCTATCTATCTGTCTGTCTATCTATTTATGGATCAATCAATCAATCAATCATCTTTTTGTCTACCCATCTGTCCTTGTGTACAGAACAGCTAACCATATATCCTATATCACTTTCCTACACTATGCTTCCAAAAATCCTGCAAAGTATCTAGGCTGTAGAGAGAGCACTGGGTTCACCGAGACAGTTGCAGGTCGAGTCGGCCGCGTGTACCTACAAAACCAGGAAATGGTTGTGCCGGGACTTGAACCCGTGTCTCTATCCTCTGTCTTCTTTCATCTCCTTCTAACTTACTGTCTGTATTTATCCACATTCTTTGACTAAGTGCTCCCTGAAGACCACAAGTATCATTCCTCTTTGCCTGTTTTCACGAGAAAAGTAAACTTGTTCTTTGCTCACCACCATGTTTGAAGGACATCAGCGTGATCACCGCAGATAGGACCGAGGGTCAAATAAAAAGGAACACCAATTTCTAGATAGGTGAAGTTGGGAGCTAAGAGAGTATTGTGGGGTAACGTGTTTATTTGAGTGCCCAAACTTCCCTCTTTAGGTAGTTATTAGATCTTCACTTTCGTGAACCTCATGAAACCCACTGATTTCAAAGGCCCATTTGCTTATTATTACAGCAACTCAGTTGTTGAGGTGAGAGAAAATGAGAAGTATGTTGCTGCACCACTAAATCAATGGCTGGTAACGGCTGAAACTAAACATAAAGAATTCACGGAGGCCAGATAGGGCTATTTTCTTCTGACTGTATCAGGGGACTCAAACAGAATTCATTTGTTTGATTGTTTGTTTTTCAGTTTCACTCGTGTAGCGTATTTGTCCACACACCTTCGGCCTGTAGTTTGTCTGCGTCCTTGGATCTCAAGTGAGTCTCCTGTAAGTAAGCACGTAGGTGTCTTGAGGTTTCATCCCTTCTTTTAACCCTGTGTCTTTTGTTTGCTGCACTCAGTGCCTGACCTTTTATTCTGATGATTCAGAGCTGTGCACTTATTGCACTTAAAGAATTTTTTTATCATTAAGCTTAAATCACTTGAAGAACATTATGTTTACTATGCTCCACCAAGTACCCCTGAAAATCCTCTTCAGTCGCTGTCGATCTGCATAGTTGGATGCTGTAGACCCATTCACCATGTCCCTCCCAACAGACCCCGTTACTGTCGCTGTCCATCAGTGAATAGTAAGATGCTATATGATCTCTACTAGCCTTCTCTGTGTTGTACAGCACTCCCCATGCCCCCTCGACCCCAAGCATTATAAATGCTAAAACTAATGCCCCCATTCTTTCTCCTCACACTTATCCCTCCCTTCAGACCCACCCTGCCCAGTCCTTTTCCCTTTGGTAACTTTTAGTCAACTCTAGGGTTCTGTGAGTCTGCTGCTGTTTTTTTCCTTCAGTTTTTCTTTGTTGTTATACTCCACACATTAGTGAAAACCCTTGGTACTTGTCTTTCTCGGCCTGGCCTCTTTCTCTGAACATACTACTGTCTAGCTCCATCCAGGTCATTGCAAATGGTAGTATTTGTTTTCTACTTAAGGCTGCTTACTGCACTTTTTAAACTGGATTTCATTCTTCCTTTTTGTTTGTAGTTTAGCTATGTTATTCACCATTCAACGCCTCGTTATGAACAATAGCTTTGTGTCAATCGATATGTATCTGTATCTATCTATCTAATGGTCTGTCTGTCTATCTATGCATGTATGTATGTATGCATATATGTATCTATGTATGTATCTATCTGTCTATCTTCCTGTCATCTATCTATGATGTCTATCATCTATCAATCTCTGTAAATATCTATCTATATTTCATCTGTCATCTGTGTACCTATCTATCTATGAATCAATCATCTTTTTGTCTGCCCATCTATCCTTCTGTACGGAAGAGTTAACAACATAGCCTAAGTCTCTTCCCTACATTATGCTTCAAGAAATCTTGCAAGGTAACTAAGCCATAAGGAGAGCACTGTGTTCACCGATACACTTTCAGGTAGAGTCAGCCGCGTGTGCTTACAAAACCAGTAAATGGAGGTGAAAGGACATGAACCTGTATCTCTGTCCTCTGTCCTCTTATACTTCCTGCTTGCTTGGTGACTTTATTTAGCCACATTCAGTGAGTAAGTGATCCCTGAAGACCACAAGTATCCTTCGTCTGGTCCGGTTGTCGAAAGAAAAGTGCACTTGGTTCTTTGCACACCACAATGTTTGAGGGACATCGGCGTGATCATTGCTGATAGGTGCAGGGACAAATATAAAGGAACACCTATTTCTGGACAGGAGCAGTTGGGAACAAAGAGTGTGTTGTGGTGTGAAGTGTTTACTTGAGGTTCCAAACTTCCCTCCTTAGGTGGTTATTACTTCTTTACATTCGTGAACATCATAAAAAGCAATGATTTTAAAAGCCCAGACGCATATTATTACAGCAATTCATTTGTTGAGGTGAGAGGAAATGAGAAGGAACTTGCTGCACCACTAAATCTATGCCTGAGCACTGCTGAAATCAAACAAAAAGAATTCACGGTGGCTAGATAGGGCTATTTTCTACTGACTCTCTCTGGGGACTCAAACAGAATTCATTTGTTTGTTTATTTCTTATTTTCACTTGTAATGGTAATCTGTCCCCGCCCCTTCAGGTTGTAATTTGTCTGAGTCCTTGGATCTCAAGTGAGTCTCCAGTAAGGGAGCACATAGGAGGTCTTGAGTTTTCATCAGTTCTTCTAACACTGGGTCTTTTGATTGGAGCCCTCAAAGCCTGTACTTTTATTCAGATATTTGAGAGCTGTGCTCTTACAGCACTTTGAAATATTTTTTGTTCTCATTAGTATACAATCACATGCCGAACATTATGTTTTCCAGTCTACACCCTTCACCAAGACCCCGGCAAAAGCCAGTTACAGTCTCTGTCCATCAGCGTGCACTAAGATGCTGTAGAATCACTACATGTCTTCTCTCTGTTATGCAGCCATACAAATGACCCCCCAAGTTACACACTATACATGCTAATCCTAATGCCCCCATTCGTTTTCCCCGCCCTTATTACTCCTTTCCCACAAACCCTACCCAGTCCCTTTCTTTTTGGTAACTGTTAGTCCACTCTCGTGTTCTGTGAGTCTTCTGCTGTCTTTTCCTTCAGTTTTTCTTTGTTATCATACTCCACACATGAGTGAAATCATTTGGTACGTGTATTTCTTCTCCTGGAATATTTGACTGAGCATAATACCCTCTAGCTCAATCCACGTTATTGCAAATGATAGGATTTGTTTTCTTCTTATGGCTGCCTACTGCACTTTTTATACTGGATTTCATTCTTCTTTTTTGTTTGCAGTTTCGCTATGTGCTTTCACCATTGCTCTCCTGGTTATGAGCAGTAGCTTTGTGTTAATCGATATGTACCTATATCTATCTATCTGTCTGTCTATCTATTTATCGATCAATCAATCAATCATCTTTTTGTCTACCCATCTGTCCTTGTGTAAAGAACAGGTAACCATATATCCTATATCACTTTCCTACACTATGCTTCCAAAAATCCTGCAAAGTATCTAGGCTGTAGAGAGACCACTGGGTTCACCGAGACCCTTGCAGGTCGAGTCGGCCGCGTGTACCTACAAAACCAGGAAATGGTTGTGTAGGGACTTGAACCTGTGTCTCTATCCTCTCTTCCTCTTTCATCTCCTTCTAACATACTGTCTGTATTTAGCCACATTCTTTGACTAAGTGCTCCCTGAAGACCACAAGTATCATTCCTCTGTGCCTGTTGTCGCGAGAAAAGTAAACTTGTTCTTTGCTCACCACCATGTTTGAAGGACATCAGCGTGATCACCGCCGATAGGACGGAGGGTAAAAAAAAAGGAGCCCCAATTTCTAGACAGGAGCAGTCGGGAGCTAAGAGTGCATTGTTGGGTGACGTGTTTATTTGAGTGTCCAAACTTCCCTCTTTAGGTAGTTATTAGATCTTCACATTCGTGAACATCATAAAACAAACTGATTTCAAAGGCCCAGATGCTTATTATTACAGCAACTCAGTTGTTGAGGTGAGAGAAAATGAGAAGTATGTTGCTGCACCACTAAATCAATGGCTGGGAAAGGCTGAAACCAAACAAAAAGAATTCACGGTGGCCAGATAGGGCTATTTTCTTCTGAGTGTCCCAGGGGACTCAAACAGAACCATTTCTTTGAGTGTTTGTTTTTCAATTTCACTTGTGTAGCGTACTTGTCCACACACCTTCGGCTTGTAGTTTGTCTGTGTCCGTGGATCTCAATTTAGTCTCCTGTAAGTAAGCACGTAGGTGTCTTGAGTTTTCATCCCTTCTTTTAACCCTGTGTCTTTTGTTTGCTGCACTCAGTGCCTGACCTTTTATTCTGATGATTCACAGCTGTGCACTTATTGCACTTAAAGAATTTTTTTTATCATTAAGCTTAAATCACTTGAAGAACATTATGTTTACTATGCTCCCCCCTTCACCAAGGACCCCTGAAAAACCTCTTCAGTCGCTGTCGATCTGCGTAGTTGGATGCTGTAGACCCCTTCACCATGTCCCTCCCAACAGACCCCGTTACATTCGCTGACCATCAGTGAGTAGTAAGATGCTATATGATCTCTACTAGCCTTCTCTGTGTTGTACAGCACTCCCCATGCCCCCTCGACCCCAAGCATTATACATGCTAAAACTAATGCCCCCATTCTTTCTCCTCACACTTATCCCTCCCTTCAGACCCACCCTGCCCAGTCCTTTTCCCTTTGGTAACTTTCAGTCAACTCTCAGGTTCTGTGAGTCTGCTGCTGTTTTTTTCCTTCAGTTTGTCTTTGTTGTTATACTCCACAGTTGAGTGAAAACACTTGGTACTTGTCTTTCTCGGCCTGGCCTATTTCTCTGAACATACTACCGTCTAGCTCCATCCAGGTCATTGCAAATGGTAGTATTTGTTTTCTCCTTAAGGCTGCTTACTGCACTTTTTAAAGTGGATTTCATTCTTCCTTTTTGTTTGTAGTTTAGCTATGTTATTCACCATTCAACTCCTGGTTATGAACGATAGCTTTGTGTCAATCGATATGTATTTGTATCTATCTAGCTAATTGTCTGTCTGTCTATGTATGTATGTATGTATGTATGTATGTATGTATGTATGTATGTATCTATCTATCTATCTATCTATCTATCTAACTACCTATCTTCCTATCATCTATCTATGATGTCTATCATCTATCAATCTCTGTACTATCTATCTATCTTTCATCTGTCAACTGTGTACCTATCTATCTATGAATCAATCATCTTTTTGTCTTCCTATCTATCCTTCTGTACGGAAGAGTTAACAATATAGCCTAAGTCTCTTCCCTACATTATGTTTCCAGAAATCTTGCAAGGTAACTAAGCCATAAGGAGAGCACTGTGTTCACCGATACACTTTCAGGTAGAGTCAGCCGCGTGTGCTTACAAAACCAGTAAATGGAGGTGAAAGGACTTGAACCTGTACCTCTGTCCTCTGTCCTCTTATACTTAATTCTCACTTGGTGACTTTATTTAGCCACATTCAGTGAGTAAGTGATCCCTGAAGACCACAAGTGTCCTTCGTCTGGTCTGGTTGTCGAAAGAAAAGTGTACTTGGTTCTTTGCACACCACCATGTTTGATGGACATCGGCGTGATCACTGCTGATAGGTGCAGGGACAAATATAAAGGAACACCTATTTCTGGACAGGAGAAGTTGGGAACAAAGAGTGTGTTGTGGAGTGAAGTGTTTATTTGAGGTTCCAAACTTCCCTCCTTAGGTGGTTATTACTTCTTTACATTCGTGAACATCATAAAAAGCAATGATTTTAAAAGCCCAGACGCATATTATTACAGCAATTCATTTGTTGAGGTGAGAGGATTTGAGAAGGAACTTGCTGCACCACTAAATCTATGCCTGAGCACTGCTGAAATAAAACAAAAAGAATTCACGGTGGCTAGATAGGGCTATTTTCTACTGACTCTCTCTGGGGACTCAAACAGAATTCATTTGTTTGTTTGTTTCTTATTTTCACTTGTATAGGTAATCTGTCCACGCCCCTTCAGCTTGTAGTTTGTCTGTGTCCTTCGATCTCAAGTGAGACTCCAGTAAGGGAGCACGTAGGAGGTCTTGAGTTTTCATCAGTTCTTCTAACACTGTGTGTTTTGATTGGAGCACTCAAAGCCTGTACTTTTATTCTGATATTTGAGAGCTGTGCTCTTACTGCACTTTGAAATTCTTTTTGTTCTCATTAATATACAATCACATGCAGAACATTATGTTTTCCAGTCTACACCCCTCACCAAGACCCCGGCTAAAGCCAGTTACCGTCGCTGTCCGTCAGCGTGTACTAAGATGCTGTAGCACTACATGTCTTCTCTGTGTTATGCAGCCGTACAAATGACTCCCCAAGATACACACTATACATGCTATTCCTAATGCCCCCATTCTTTTTCTCCTCCCTTATTACTCCCTTTCCACAAATCCTACCCAGTCCCTTTCTCTTTGGTATCTGTTAGACCACTCTCGGGTTCTGTGAGTCAGCTGCTGTCTTTTCCTTCAGTTTTTCTTTGTTATCATACTCCACGCATGAGTGAAATCATTTGGTACATGTATTTCTCCTCCTTGAATATTTGACTGAGCATAATACCTTATAGCTCCATCCACGTTATTGCAAATGATAGGATTTGTTTTCTTCTTATGGCTGCCTACTGTACTTTTTAAACTGGATTTCATTCTTCTTTTTTGTTTGTAGTTTCGCTATGTGCTTTCACCATTGCTCTCCTGGTTATGAGCAGTAGCTTTGTGTTAATCGATATGTACCTGTATCTATCTATCTGTCTGTCTATCTATTTATCGATCAATCAATCAATCAATCATCTTTTTGTCTACACATCTGTCCTTGTGTACAGAACAGCTAACCATATATCCTATATCACTTTCCTACACTATGCTTCCAAAAATCCTGCAAAGTATCTAGGCTGTAGAGAGAGCACTGGGTTCACCGAGACAGTTGCAGGTCGAGTCGGCCACGTGTACCTACAAAACCAGGAAATGGTTGTGCCGGGACTTGAACCCGTGTCTCTATCCTCTGTCTTCTTTCATCTCCTTCTAACTTACTGTCTGTATTTATCCACATTCTTTGACTAAGTGCTCCCTGAAGACCACAAGTATCATTCCTCTTTGCCTGTTGTCACGAGAAAAGTAAACTTGTTCTTTGCTCACCACCATGTTTGAAGGATATCAGCGTGATCACCGCAGATAGGACCGAGGGTCAAATAAAAAGGAACACCAATTTCTAGATAGGTGAAGTTGGGAGCGAAGAGTGTATTGTGGGGTGACGTGTTTATTTGAGTGCCCAAACTTCCCTCTTTAGGTAGTTATTAGATCTTCACTTTCGTGAACCTCATGAAACCCACTGATTTCAAAGGCCCAGATGCTTATTATTACAGCAACTCAGTTGTTGAGGTGAGAGAAAATGAGAAGTTTGTTGCTGCACCACTAAATCAATGGCTGGGAACGGCTGAAACTAAACATAAAGAATTCACGGAGGCCAGATAGGGCTATTTTCTTCTGACTGTATCAGGGGACTCAAACAGAATTCATTTGTTTGATTGTTTGTTTTTCAGTTTCACTCGTGTATTGTATTTGTCCACACACCTTCGTCCTGTAGTTTGTCTGCGTCCTTGGATCTCAAGTGAGTCTCCTGTAAGTAAGCACGTAGGTGTCTTGAGGTTTCATCCCTTCTTTTAACCCTGTGTCTTTTGTTTGCTGCACTCAGTGCCTGACCTTTTATTCTGATGATTCAGAGCTGTGCACTTATTGCACATAAAGAATTTTTTTTATCATTAAGCTTAAATCATTTGAAGAACATTATGTTTACTATGCTCCACCCTTCACCAAGTACCCCTGAAAAACCTCTTCAGTCGCTGTCGATCTGCGTAGTTGGATGCTGTAGACCCCATCACCATGTCCCTCCCAACAGACCCCGTTACAGTCGCTGTCCATCAGTGAATAGTAAGATGCTATATGATCTCTACTAGCCTTCTCTGTGTTGTACAGCACTCCCCATGCCCCCTCGACCCCAAGCATTATACATGCTAAAACTAATGCCCCCATTCTTTCTCCTCACACTTATCCCTCCCTTCAGACCCACCCTGCCCAGTCATTTTCCCTTTGGTAACTTTTAGTCAACTCTCGGGTTCTATGAGTCTGCTGCTGTTTTTTTCCTTCAGTTTTTCTTTGTTGTTATACTCCACACATTAGTGAAAACCCTTGGTACTTGTCTTTCTCCGCCTGGCCTCTTTCTCTGAACATACTACCATCTAGCTCCATCCAGGTCATTGCAAATGGTAGTATTTGTTTTCTTCTTAAGGCTGCTTACTGCACTTTTTAAACTGGATTTCATTCTTCCTTTTTGTTTATAGTTTAGCTATGTTATTCACCATTCAACTCCTGGTTATGAACGATAGCTTTGTGTCAATCGATATGTATTTGTATCTATCTAATTGTCTGTCAGTCTATGTATGTATGTATGTATGTATGTATGTATCTATCTATCTATCTATCTATCCTCCTATCAACTATCTATGATGTCTGTCATCTATTAATCTGTGTACCTATCTATCTATCTTTCACCTGTCGTCTGTCTTCCTATCTATCTATGAAACAATCATCTTTTTGTCTGCCCATCTATCCTTATGTACAGAACAGTTATCAACATAGCCTATGTCTCTTCCCTACATTATGCTTCCAGAAATCTTGCAAGGTAACTAAGCCATAAGGAGAGCACTGTGTTCACCGATACACTTTCAGGTAGAGTCAGCCGCGTGTGCTTACAAAACCAGTAAATGGAGGTGAAAGGACTTGTACCTGTCTCTCTGTCCTCTGTCCTCTTATACTTCCTGCTCGCTTGGTGACTTTATTTAGCCACATTCAGTGAGTAAGTGATCCCTGAAGACCACAAGTATCCTTCGTCTGGTCCGGTTGTCGAAAGAAAAGTGTACTTGGATCTTTGCACACCACCATGTTTTTGAGGGACATCGGCTTGATCACTGCTGATAACTGCAGGGACAAATATAAAGGAACACCTATTTTTGGACAGGAGCATTTGGGAAATAAGAGTGTGTTGTGGAGTGAAGTGTTTATTTGAGGTTCCAAACTTCCCTCCTTATGTGGTTATTACTTCTTTACATTCGTGAACATCATAAAAAGCAATGATTTTAAAAGCCCAGACGCATATTATTAGAGCAATTCATTTGTTGAGGTGAGAGGAATTGAGAAGGAACTTGCTGCACCACTAAATCTATGCCTGAGCACTGCTGAAATAAAACAAAAAGAATTCACGGTGTCTAGATAGGGCTATTTTCTACTGACTCTCTCTGGGGATTCAAACAGAATTCATTTGTTTGTTTGTTTCTTATTTTCACTTGTATAGGTAATCTGTCCCCGCCCCTTCAGCTTGTAGTTTGTCTGTGTCCTTGGATCTCAAGTGAGACTCCAGTAAGAGAGCACGTAGGAGGTCTTGAGTTTTCATCAGTTCTTCTAACACTGTGTGTTTTGATTGGAGCACTCAAAGCCTGTACTTTTATTCTGACATTTGAGAGCTGTGCTCTTACTGCACTTTGAAATTCTTTTTGTTCTCATTAATATACAATCACATGCAGAACATTATGTTTTCCAGTCTACACCCCTCACCAAGACCCCGGCTAAAGCCAGTTACCGTCGCTGTCCGTCAGCGTGTACTAAGATGCTGTAGCACTACATGTCTTCTCTGTGTTATGCAGCCGTACAAATGACCCCCCAAGTTACACACTATACATGCTAATCCTAATGCCCCCAATCTTTTTCCCCGCCCTTATTACTCCCTTCCCACAAACAATACCCAGTCCCTTTCTTTTTGGTAACTGTTAGTCCACTCTCGGGTTCTGTGAGTCTGCTGCTGTCTTTTCCTTCAGTTTTTCTTTGTTATCATACTCCACACATGAATGAAATCATTTGGTACATGTATTTCTCCTCCTTGAATATTTGACTGAGCATAATACCCTCTAGCTCCATCCACGTTATTACAAATGAGAGGATTTGTTTTCTTCTTATGGCTGCCTACTGCACTTTTTAAACTGGATTTCATTCTTCTTTTTGGTTTGTAGTTTCGCTATGTGCTTTCACCATTGCTCTCCTGGTTATGAGCAGTAGCTTTGTGTTAATCGAAATGTAACTGTATCTATCTATCTGTCTGTCTATCTATTTATGGATCAATCAATCAATCAATCATCTTTTTGTCTACCCATCTGTCCTTGTGTACAGAACAGCTAACCATATATCCTATATCACTTTCCTACACTATGCTTCCAAAAATCCTGCAAAGTATCTAGGCTGTAGAGAGAGCACTGGGTTCACCGAGACAGTTGCAGGTCGAGTCGGCCGCGTGTACCTACAAAACCAGGAAATGGTTGTGCCGGGACTTGAACCCGTGTCTCTATCCTCTGTCTTCTTTCATCTCCTTCTAACTTACTGTCTGTATTTATCCACATTCTTTGACTAAGTGCTCCCTGAAGACCACAAGTATCATTCCTCTTTGCCTGTTGTCACGAGAAAAGTAAACTTGTTCTTTGCTCACCACCATGTTTGAAGGACATCAGCGTGATCACCGCAGATAGGACCGAGGGTCAAATAAAAAGGAACACCAATTTCTAGATAGGTGAAGTTGGGAGCTAAGAGAGTATTGTGGGGTAACGTGTTTATTTGAGTGCCCAAACTTCCCTCTTTAGGTAGTTATTAGATCTTCACTTTCGTGAACCTCATGAAACCCACTGATTTCAAAGGCCCATTTGCTTATTATTACAGCAACTCAGTTGTTGAGGTGAGAGAAAATGAGGAGTATGTTGCTGCACCACTAAATCAATGGCTGGTAACGGCTGAAACTAAACATAAAGAATTCACGGAGGCCAGATAGGGCTATTTTCTTCTGACTGTATCAGGGGACTCAAACAGAATTCATTTGTTTGATTGTTTGTTTTTCAGTTTCACTCGTGTAGCGTATTTGTCCACACACCTTCGGCCTGTAGTTTGTCTGCGTCCTTGGATCTCAAGTGAGTCTCCTGTAAGTAAGCACGTAGGTGTCTTGAGGTTTCATCCCTTCTTTTAACCCTGTGTCTTTTGTTTGCTGCACTCAGTGCCTGACCTTTTATTCTGATGATTCAGAGCTGTGCACTTATTGCACTTAAAGAATTTTTTTATCATTAAGCTTAAATCACTTGAAGAACATTATGTTTACTATGCTCCACCAAGTACCCCTGAAAATCCTCTTCAGTCGCTGTCGATCTGCGTAGTTGGATGCTGTAGACCCATTCACCATGTCCCTCCCAACAGACCCCGTTACTGTCGCTGTCCATCAGTGAATAGTAAGATGCTATATGATCTCTACTAGCCTTCTCTGTGTTGTACAGCACTCCCCATGCCCCCTCGACCCCAAGCATTATAAATGCTAAAACTAATGCCCCCATTCTTTCTCCTCACACTTATCCCTCCCTTCAGACCCACCCTGCCCAGTCCTTTTCCCTTTGGTAACTTTTAGTCAACTCTAGGGTTCTGTGAGTCTGCTGCTGTTTTTTTCCTTCAGTTTTTCTTTGTTGTTATACTCCACACATTAGTGAAAACCCTTGGTACTTGTCTTTCTCGGCCTGGCCTCTTTCTCTGAACATACTACTGTCTAGCTCCATCCAGGTCATTGCAAATGGTAGTATTTGTTTTCTACTTAAGGCTGCTTACTGCACTTTTTAAACTGGATTTCATTCTTCCTTTTTGTTTGTAGTTTAGCTATGTTATTCACCATTCAACGCCTCGTTATGAACAATAGCTTTGTGTCAATCGATATGTATCTGTATCTATCTATCTAATGGTCTGTCTGTCTATCTATGCATGTATGTATGTATGCATATATGTATCTATGTATGTATCTATCTGTCTATCTTCCTGTCATCTATCTATGATGTCTATCATCTATCAATCTCTGTAAATATCTATCTATATTTCATCTGTCATCTGTGTACCTATCTATCTATGAATCAATCATCTTTTTGTCTGCCCATCTATCCTTCTGTACGGAAGAGTTAACAACATAGCCTAAGTCTCTTCCCTACATTATGCTTCAAGAAATCTTGCAAGGTAACTAAGCCATAAGGAGAGCACTGTGTTCACCGATACACTTTCAGGTAGAGTCAGCCGCGTGTGCTTACAAAACCAGTAAATGGAGGTGAAAGGACATGAACCTGTATCTCTGTCCTCTGTCCTCTTATACTTCCTGCTTGCTTGGTGACTTTATTTAGCCACATTCAGTGAGTAAGTGATCCCTGAAGACCACAAGTATCCTTCGTCTGGTCCGGTTGTCGAAAGAAAAGTGCACTTGGTTCTTTGCACACCACAATGTTTGAGGGACATCGGCGTGATCATTGCTGATAGGTGCAGGGACAAATATAAAGGAACACCTATTTCTGGACAGGAGCAGTTGGGAACAAAGAGTGTGTTGTGGTGTGAAGTGTTTACTTGAGGTTCCAAACTTCCCTCCTTAGGTGGTTATTACTTCTTTACATTCGTGAACATCATAAAAAGCAATGATTTTAAAAGCCCAGACGCATATTATTACAGCAATTCATTTGTTGAGGTGAGAGGAAATGAGAAGGAACTTGCTGCACCACTAAATCTATGCCTGAGCACTGCTGAAATCAAACAAAAAGAATTCACGGTGGCTAGATAGGGCTATTTTCTACTGACTCTCTCTGGGGACTCAAACAGAATTCATTTGTTTGTTTATTTCTTATTTTCACTTGTAATGGTAATCTGTCCCCGCCCCTTCAGGTTGTAATTTGTCTGAGTCCTTGGATCTCAAGTGAGTCTCCAGTAAGGGAGCACATAGGAGGTCTTGAGTTTTCATCAGTTCTTCTAACACTGGGTCTTTTGATTGGAGCCCTCAAAGCCTGTACTTTTATTCAGATATTTGAGAGCTGTGCTCTTACAGCACTTTGAAATATTTTTTGTTCTCATTAGTATACAATCACATGCCGAACATTATGTTTTCCAGTCTACACCCTTCACCAAGACCCCGGCAAAAGCCAGTTACAGTCTCTGTCCATCAGCGTGCACTAAGATGCTGTAGAATCACTACATGTCTTCTCTCTGTTATGCAGCCATACAAATGACCCCCCAAGTTACACACTATACATGCTAATCCTAATGCCCCCATTCGTTTTCCCCGCCCTTATTACTCCTTTCCCACAAACCCTACCCAGTCCCTTTCTTTTTGGTAACTGTTAGTCCACTCTCGTGTTCTGTGAGTCTTCTGCTGTCTTTTCCTTCAGTTTTTCTTTGTTATCATACTCCACACATGAGTGAAATCATTTGGTACGTGTATTTCTTCTCCTGGAATATTTGACTGAGCATAATACCCTCTAGCTCAATCCACGTTATTGCAAATGATAGGATTTGTTTTCTTCTTATGGCTGCCTACTGCACTTTTTATACTGGATTTCATTCTTCTTTTTTGTTTGCAGTTTCGCTATGTGCTTTCACCATTGCTCTCCTGGTTATGAGCAGTAGCTTTGTGTTAATCGATATGTACCTATATCTATCTATCTGTCTGTCTATCTATTTATCGATCAATCAATCAATCATCTTTTTGTCTACCCATCTGTCCTTGTGTAAAGAACAGGTAACCATATATCCTATATCACTTTCCTACACTATGCTTCCAAAAATCCTGCAAAGTATCTAGGCTGTAGAGAGACCACTGGGTTCACCGAGACCCTTGCAGGTTGAGTCGGCCGCGTGTACCTACAAAACCAGGAAATGGTTGTGTAGGGACTTGAACCTGTGTCTCTATCCTCTCTTCCTCTTTCATCTCCTTCTAACATACTGTCTGTATTTAGCCACATTCTTTGACTAAGTGCTCCCTGAAGACCACAAGTATCATTCCTCTGTGCCTGTTGTCGCGAGAAAAGTAAACTTGTTCTTTGCTCACCACCATGTTTGAAGGACATCAGCGTGATCACCGCCGATAGGACGGAGGGTAAAAAAAAAGGAGCCCCAATTTCTAGACAGGAGCAGTCGGGAGATAAGAGTGCATTGTTGGGTGACGTGTTTATTTGAGTGTCCAAACTTCCCTCTTTAGGTAGTTATTAGATCTTCACATTCGTGAACATCATAAAACAAACTGATTTCAAAGGCCCAGATGCTTATTATTACAGCAACTCAGTTGTTGAGGTGAGAGAAAATGAGAAGTATGTTGCTGCACCACTAAATCAATGGCTGGGAAAGGCTGAAACCAAACAAAAAGAATTCACGGTGGCCAGATAGGGCTATTTTCTTCTGAGTGTCCCAGGGGACTCAAACAGAACCATTTCTTTGAGTGTTTGTTTTTCAATTTCACTTGTGTAGCGTACTTGTCCACACACCTTCGGCTTGTAGTTTGTCTGTGTCCGTGGATCTCAATTTAGTCTCCTGTAAGTAAGCACGTAGGTGTCTTGAGTTTTCATCCCTTCTTTTAACCCTGTGTCTTTTGTTTGCTGCACTCAGTGCCTGACCTTTTATTCTGATGATTCACAGCTGTGCACTTATTGCACTTAAAGAATTTTTTTTATCATTAAGCTTAAATCACTTGAAGAACATTATGTTTACTATGCTCCCCCCTTCACCAAGGACCCCTGAAAAACCTCTTCAGTCGCTGTCGATCTGCGTAGTTGGATGCTGTAGACCCCTTCACCATGTCCCTCCCAACAGACCCCGTTACATTCGCTGACCATCAGTGAGTAGTAAGATGCTATATGATCTCTACTAGCCTTCTCTGTGTTGTACAGCACTCCCCATGCCCCCTCGACCCCAAGCATTATACATGCTAAAACTAATGCCCCCATTCTTTCTCCTCACACTTATCCCTCCCTTCAGACCCACCCTGCCCAGTCCTTTTCCCTTTGGTAACTTTCAGTCAACTCTCAGGTTCTGTGAGTCTGCTGCTGTTTTTTTCCTTCAGTTTGTCTTTGTTGTTATACTCCACAGTTGAGTGAAAACACTTGGTACTTGTCTTTCTCGGCCTGGCCTATTTCTCTGAACATACTACCGTCTAGCTCCATCCAGGTCATTGCAAATGGTAGTATTTGTTTTCTCCTTAAGGCTGCTTACTGCACTTTTTAAAGTGGATTTCATTCTTCCTTTTTGTTTGTAGTTTAGCTATGTTATTCACCATTCAACTCCTGGTTATGAACGATAGCTTTGTGTCAATCGATATGTATTTGTATCTATCTAGCTAATTGTCTGTCTGTCTATGTATGTATGTATGTATGTATGTATGTATGTATGTATGTATCTATCTATCTATCTATCTATCTATCTATCTAACTACCTATCTTCCTATCATCTATCTATGATGTCTATCATCTATCAATCTCTGTACTATCTATCTATCTTTCATCTGTCAACTGTGTACCTATCTATCTATGAATCAATCATCTTTTTGTCTTCCTATCTATCCTTCTGTACGGAAGAGTTAACAATATAGCCTAAGTCTCTTCCCTACATTATGTTTCCAGAAATCTTGCAAGGTAACTAAGCCATAAGGAGAGCACTGTGTTCACCGATACACTTTCAGGTAGAGTCAGCCGCGTGTGCTTACAAAACCAGTAAATGGAGGTGAAAGGACTTGAACCTGTACCTCTGTCCTCTGTCCTCTTATACTTAATTCTCACTTGGTGACTTTATTTAGCCACATTCAGTGAGTAAGTGATCCCTGAAGACCACAAGTGTCCTTCGTCTGGTCTGGTTGTCGAAAGAAAAGTGTACTTGGTTCTTTGCACACCACCATGTTTGATGGACATCGGCGTGATCACTGCTGATAGGTGCAGGGACAAATATAAAGGAACACCTATTTCTGGACAGGAGCAGTTGGGAACAAAGAGTGTGTTGTGGAGTGAAGTGTTTATTTGAGGTTCCAAACTTCCCTCCTTAGGTGGTTATTACTTCTTTACATTCGTGAACATCATAAAAAGAATTGATTTTAAAAGCCCAGACGCATATTATTACAGCAATTCATTTGTTGAGGTGAGAGGAAATGAGAAGGAACTTGCTGCACCACTAAATCTATGCCTGAGCACTGCTGAAATCAAACAAAAAGAATTCACGGTGGCTAGATAGGGCTATTTTCTACTGACTCTCTCTGTGGACTCAAACAGAATTCATTTGTTTGTTTGTTTCTTATTTTCACTTGAAGAGGTAATCTGTCCCTGCCCGTTCAGCTTGTAGTTTTTCTGTGTCCTTGGATCTCAAGTGAGTCTCCAGTAAGGGAGCACGTAGGAGGTCTTGAGTTTTCATCAGTTCTTCTAACACTGTGTCTTTTGATTGGAGCACTCAAAGCCTGTACTTTTATTCTGATATTTGAGAGCTGTGCTCTTACTGCACTTTGAAATATTTTTTGTTCTCATTAATATACAATCAAATGCAGAACATTATGTTTTCCAGTCTACACCCTTCACCAAGTCCCCGGCAAAAGCCAGTTACAGTCGCTCTCCGTCAGCGTGTACTAAGATGCTGTAGAATCACTACATGTCTTCTCTGTGTTATGCAGCCGTACAAATGACCTCCCAAGTTACACACTATTCATGCTAATCCTAATGCCCCCATTCTTTTTCCCCGCCCTTATTACTCCCTTCCCACAAACCCTCCCCAGTCCCTTTCTTTTTGGTATCTGTTAGATCACTCTCGGGTTCTGTGAGTCTGCTGCTGTCTTTTCCTTCAGTTTTTCTTTGTTATCATACTCCACACAAGAGTGATATCATCTGGAACATGTAATTCTCCTCCTTGAATATTTGACTGAGCATAAAAACCTCTAGCTCCATCCACGTTATTGCAAATGATAGGATTTGTTTTCTTCTTATGGCTGCCTACTGCACTTTTTAAACTGGATTTCATTCTTCATTTTTGTTTGTAGTTTCGCTGTGTGCTTTCACCATTGCTCTCCTGGTTATGAGCAGTAGCTATGTGTTAATCGATATGTACCTATATCTATCTGTCTGTCTGTCTATCTATTTATCAATCAATCATCTTTTTGTCTGCCCATCAGTCCTTGTGTACAGAACAGTTAACCATATGTCCTATATCACTTTCCTACACTATGCTTCCAAAAATCCTGCAAAGTATCTAGGCTGCAGAGAGAGCACTGGGTTCACCGAGACACTTGCAGGTCGAGTCGGCCGCGTGTACCTACAAAACCAGGAAATTTTTGTGCCGGGACTTGAACCCGTGTCTCTATCCTCTTTCTTCTTTCATCTCCTTCTAACTTACTGTCTGTATTTAGCCACATTCTTTGACTAAGTGCTCCCTGAAGACCACAAGTATCATTCCTCTGGGCCTGTTGTCACGAGAAAAGTAAACTTGTTCTTTGCTCACCACCATGTTTGAAGGACATCAGCGTGATCTCCGCCGATAGGATGGAGGGTCAAATAAAAAGGAACACCAATTTCTAGATAGGTGAAGTTGGTAGATAAGAGTGTATTGTGGGGTGACGTGTTTATTTGAGTGTCCAAACTTCCCTCTTTAGGTAGTTATTAGATCTTCCCATTGGTGAACATCATAAAACCCACTGATTTCAAAGGCCCAGATGCTTATTATTACAGCAACTCAGTTGTTGAGGTGAGAGAAAATGAGAAGTAAGTTGCTGCACCACCAAATCAATGGCTGGTAACGGCTGAAACTAAACATAAAGAATTCACGGAGGCCAGATAGGGCTATTTTCTTCTGACTGTATCAGGGGACTCAAACAGAATTCATTTGTTTGATTGTTTGTTTTTCAGTTTCACTCGTGTAGCGTATTTGTCCACAAACCTTCGGCTTGTAGTTTGCTGTGTCCTTGGATCTCAAGTGAGTCTCCTGTAAGTAAGCACGTAGTTGTCTTGAGTTTTCATCCCTTCTTTTAACCCTGTGTCTTTTGTTTGCTGCACTCAGTGCCTGACCTTTTATTCTGATGATTCACAGCTGTGCACTTATTGCACTTAAAGAATTTTTTTTATCATTAAGCTTAAATCACTTGAAGAACATTATGTTTACTATGCTCCCCCTTCACCAAGTACCCCTGTAAAACCTCTTCAGTCGCTGTCGATCTGCGTAGTTGGATGCTGTAGACCCCTTCACCAAGTCCCTCCCAACAGACCCCGTTACAGTCGCTGACCTTCAGTGAGTAGTAAGATGCTATATGATCTCTACTAGCCTTCTCTGTGTTGTACAGCACTCCCCATGCCCCCTCGACCCCAAGCATTATACATGCTAAAACTAATGCCCCCATTGTTTCTCCTCACACTTATCCCTCCCTTCAGACCTACCCTACCCAGTCCTTTTCCCTTTGGTAACTTTTAGTCAACTCTCGGGTTCTGTGAGTCTGCTGCTGTTTTTTCCTTCAGTTTTTCTTTGTTGTTATACTCCACACATTAGTGAAAACCCTTGGTACTTGTCTCTCTCGGCCTGGCCTATTTCTCTGAACATACTACCGTCTAGCTCCATCCAGGTCATTGCAAATGGTAGTATTTGTTTTCTTCTTAAGGCTGCTTACTGCACTTTTTAAACTGGATTTCATTCTTCCTTTTTGTTTATAGTTTAGCTATGTTATTCACCATTCAACTCCTGGTTATGAACGATAGCTTTGTGTCAATCGATATGTATTTGTATCTATCTAATTGTCTGTCTATGTATGTATGTATGTATGTATGTATGTATGTATCTATCTATCTATCTATCCTCCTTTCAACTATCTATGATGTCTATCATCTATCAATCTCTGTACCTATCTGTCTATCTTTCATCTGTCATCTGTGCACCTATCTATCTATGAATCAATCATCTTTTTGTCTGCCCATCTATCCTTCTGTACAGAAGAGTTAACAACATAGCCTATGTCTCTTCCCTATATTATGATTCCAGAAATCTTGCAAGGTAACTAAGCCATAAGGAGAGCACTGTGTTCACCGATACACTTTCAGGTAGAGTCAGCCGCGTGTGCTTACAAAACCAGTAAATGGAGGTGAAAGGACTTGAACCTGTATCTCTGTCCTCTGTCCTCTTATACTTCCTGCTCGCTTGGTGACTTTATTTAGCCACATTCAGTGAGTAAGTGATCCCTGAAGACCACAAGTATCCTTCGTCTGGTCCGGTTGTCGAAAGAAAAGTGTACTTGGTTCTTTGCACACCACCATGTTTGAGGGACATCGGCGTGATCACTGCTGATAGGTGCAGGGACAAATATAAAGGAACACCTATTTCTTTGCAGGAGCAGTAGGGAACAGTGTGTTGTGGAGTGAAGTGTTTATTTGAGGTTCCAAACTTCCCTCCTTATGTGGTTATTACTTCTTTACATTCGTGAACATCATAAAAAGCAATGATTTTAAAAGCCCAGACGCATATTATTGCAGCAATTCATTTGTTGAGGTGAGAGGAATTGAGAAGGAACTTGCTGCACCACTAAATCTATGCCTGAGCACTGCTGAAATAAAACAAAAAGAATTCACGGTGGCTAGATAGGGCTATTTTCTACTGACTCTCTCTGGTGACTCAAACAGAATTCATTTGTTTGTTTGTTTCCTATTTTCACTTGTAGAGGTAATCTGTCCCGGCCCCTTCAGCTTGTAGTTTGTCTGTGTCCTTGGATCTCAAGTGAGACTCCAGTAAGGGAAGCACGTAGGAGGTCTTGAGTTTTCATCAGTTCTTCTAACACTGTGTGTTTTGATTGGAGCACTCAAAGCCTGTACTTTTATTCTGATATTTGAGAGCTGTGCGCTTACTGCACTTTGAAATTCTTTTTGTTCTCATTAATATACAGTCACATGCAGAACATTATGTTTTCCAGTCTACACCCCTCACCAAGACCCCGGCTAATCCAGTTACCGTCGCTGTCCGTCAGCGTGTACTAAGATGCTGTAGCACTACATGTCTTCTCTGTGTTATGCAGCTGTACAAATGACCCCCCAAGTTACACACTATACATGCAAATCCTAATGCCCCCATTCTTTTTCTCCGCCCTTATTACTCCCTTTAAACAAATCCTACCCAGTCCCTTTCTCTTTGGTATCTGTTAGACCACTCTCGGGTTCTGTGAGTCAGCTGCTGTCTTTTCCTTCAGTTTTTCTTTGTTATCATACTCCACACATGAGTGAAATCATTTGGTACATGTATTTCTCCTCCTTGAATATTTGACTGAGCATAATACCCTATAGCTCCATCCACGTTATTAAAAATGAGAGGATTTGTTTTCTTCTTATGGCTGCCTACTGCACTTTTTAAACTGGATTTCATTCTTCTTTTTGGTTTGTAGTTTCGCTATGTGCTTTCACCGTTGCTCTCCTGGTTATGAGCAGTAGCTTTGTGTTAATTGACATGTACCTATGTCTATCTATCTGTCTGTCTATCTATTTATCAATCAATCAATCAATCATCTTTTTGTCTGCCCATCTGTCCTTGTGTACAGAACAGTTAACCATATATCCTATATCACATTCCTACATTATGCTTCCAAAAATCCTGCAAAGTATCTAGGCTGTAGAGAGAGCACTGGGTTCACCGAGACACTTGCAGGTCGAGTCGGCCTCGTGTACCTACAAAACCAGGAAATGGTTGTGCCGGGACTTGAACCCGTGTCTCTATCCTCTGTCCTCTTTCATCTCCTTCTAACTTACTGTCTGTATTTAGCCACATTCTTTGACTAAGTGCTCCCTGAAGACCACAAGTATCATTCCTCTGGGCCTGTTGTCTCGAGAAAAGTAAACTTGTTCTTTGCTCAACACCATGTTTGAAGGACATCAGCGTGATCACCGCCGATAGGACGGAGGGTCAAATAAAAAGGAACACCAATTTCTAGACAGGAGCAGTTGGGAGCTAAGAGTGTATTGTGGGGTGACGTGTTTATTTGAGTGTCCAAACTTCCCTCTTTAGGTAGTTATTAGATCTTCCCATGCGTGAACATCATAAAACCCAATGAATTCAAAGTCCCAGACGCTTATTATTACAGCAACTCAGTTGTTGAGGTGAGAGAAAATGAGAAGTATGTTGCTGCACCACTAAATCAATGGCTGGGAACGGCTGAAACCAAACAAAAAGAATTCACGGTGGTCAGGTAGGGCTATTTTCTGCTGACCGTCTCAATGGACTCACACAGAATCCATTTGTTTGATTGTTTGTTTTTCAGTTTCACTCGTGTAGGGTACTTGTCCACACACCTTCGGCTTGTAGTTTGTCTGTGTCCTTGGATCTCAAGTGAGTCTCCAGTAAGGGAGCACGTAGGAGGTCTTGAGTTTTCATCAGTTCTTCTAACACTGTGTCTTTTGATTGGAGCACTCAAAGCCTGTACTTTTATTCTGATATTTGAGAGCTGTGCTCTTACTGCACTTTGAAATATTTTTTGTTCTCATTAATATACAATCAAATGCAGAACATTATGTTTTCCAGTCTACACCCTTCACCAAGTCCCCGGCAAAAGCCAGTTACAGTCGCTCTCCGTCAGCGTGTACTAAGATGCTGTAGAATCACTACATGTCTTCTCTGTGTTATGCAGCCGTACAAATGACCTCCCAAGTTACACAATATTCATGCTAATCCTAATGCCCCCATTCTTTTTCCCCGCCCTTGTTACTCCCTTCCCTCAAACCCTCCCCAGTCCCTTTCTTTTTGGTATCTCTTAGACCACTCTCGGGTTCTGAGTCTGCTGCTGTCTTTTCCTTCAGTTTTGATTTGTTATCATACTCCACACAAGAGTGATATCATTTGGAACATGTAATTCTCCTCCTTGAATATTTGACTGAGCATAAAAACCTCTAGCTCCATCCACGTTATTGCAAATGATAGGATTTGTTTTCTTCTTATGGCTGCCTACTGCACTTTTTAAACTGGATTTCATTCTTCATTTTTGTTTGTAGTTTCGCTGTGTGCTTTCACCATTGCTCTCCTGGTTATGAGCAGTAGCTATGTGTTAATCGATATGTACCTATATCTATCTGTCTGTCTGTCTATCTATTTATCAATCAATCATCTTTTTGTCTGCCCATCAGTCCTTGTGTACAGAACAGTTAACCATATGTCCTATATCACTTTCGTACACTATGCTTCCAAAAATCCTGCAAAGTATCTAGGCTGTAGAGAGAGCACTGGGTTCACCGAGACACTTGCAGGTCGAGTCGGCTGCGTGTACCTACAAAACCAGGAAATTTTTGTGCCGGGACTTGAACCCGTGTCTCTATCCTCTTTCCTCTTTCATCTCCTTCTAACTTACTGTCTGTATTTAGCCACATTCTTTGACTAAGTGCTCCCTGAAGACCACAAGTATCATTCCTCTTTGCCGGTTGTCACGAGAAAAGTAAACTTGTTCTTTGCTCACCACCATGTTTGAACGACATCAGCGTGATCCCGCCGATAGGACGGAGGGTCAAATAAAAAGGAACACCAATTTCTAGATAGGTGAAGTTGGGAGCTAAGAGTGTATTGTGGGGTGACGTGTTTATTTGAGTGTCCAAACTTCCCTCTTTAGGTAGTTATTAGATCTTCCCTTTGGTGAACATAATAAAACCCACTGATTTCAAAGGCCCAGATGCTTATTATTACAGCAACTCAGTTGTTGAGGTGAGAGAAAATGAGAAGTATGTTGCTGCACCACTAAATCAATGGCTGGGAACGGCTGAAACTAAACATAAAGAATTCACGGAGGCCAGATAGGGCTATTTTCTTCTGACTGTATCAGGGGACTCAAACAGAATTCATTTGTTTGATTGTTTGTTTTTCAGTTTCACTCGTGTAGCGTATTTGTCCACACACCTTCGGCCTGTAGATTGTCTGCGTCCTTGGATCTCAAGTGAGTCTCCTGTAAGTAAGCACGTAGGTGTCTTGAGGTTTCATCCCTTCTTTTAACCCTGTGTCTTTTGTTTGCTGCACTCAGTGCCTGACCTTTTATTCTGATGATTCAGAGCTGTGCACTTATTGCACTTAAAGAATTTTTTTTATCATTAAGCTTAAATCACTTGAAGAACATTATGTTTACTATGCTCCACCCTTCACCAAGTACCCCTGAAAAACCTCTTCAGTCGCTGTCGATCTGCATAGTTGGATGCTGTAGACCCCATCACCATGTCCCTCCCAACAGACCCCGTTACAGTCGCTGTCCATCAGTGAATAGTAAGATGCTATATGATCTCTACTAGCCTTCTCTGTGTTGTACAGCACTCCCCATGCCCCCTCGACTCCAAGCATTATACATGCTAAAACTAATGCCCCCATTCTTTCTCCTCACACTTATCCCTCCCTTCAGACCCACCCTGCCCAGTCCTTTTCCCTTATTTAACTTTTAGTCAACTCTCGGGTTCTGTGAGTCTGCTGCTTTTTTTTTCCTTCAGTTTTTCTTTTTTGTTATACTCCACACATGAGTGAAAACACTTGGTACTTGTCTTTCTCGGCCTGGCCTATTTCTCTGAACATACTACCGTCTAGCTCCATCCAGGTCATTGCAAATGGTAGTATTTGTTTTCTTCTTAAGGCTGCTTACTGCACTTTTTAAACTGGATTTCATTCTTCCTTTTTGTTTATAGTTTAGCTATGTTATTCACCATTCAACTCCTGGTTATGAACAATAGCTTTGTGTCAATCGATATGTATTTGTATCTATCTAATTGTCTGTCAGTCTATGTATGTATGTATGTATGTATGTATCTATCTATCTATCTATCTATCTATCTATCTATCTATTCTCCTATCAACTATCTATGATGTCTATCATCTATCAATCTCTGTACCTATCTGTCTATCTTTCATCTGTCATCTGTGTACCTATCTATGTATGAATCAATCATCTTTTTGTCTGCCCATCTATCCTTCTGTACAGAAGAGTTAACAACATAGGCTATGTCTCTTCCCTACATTATGCTTCCAGAAATCTTGCAAGGTAACTAAGCCATAAGGAGAGCACTGTGTTCACCGATACACTTTCAGGTAGAGTCAGCCGCGTGTGCTTACAAAACCAGTAAATGGAGGTGAAAGGACTTGTACCTGTATCTCTGTCCTCTGTCCTCTTATACTTCCTGCTCGCTTGGTGACTTTATTTAGCCACATTCAGTGAGTAAGTGAATCCTGAAGACCACAAGTATCCATCGTCTGGTTCGGTTGTCGAAAGAAAAGTGTACTTGGTTCTTTGCACACCACCATGTTTGAGGGACATCGTCTTGATCACTGCTGATAGGTGCAGGGACAAATATAAAGGAACACCTATTTCTGGACAGGAGCAGTTGGGAACAAAGAGTGTGTTGTGGAGTGAAGTGTTTATTTGAGGTTCCAAACTTCCCTCCTTAGGTGGTTATTACTTCTTTACATTCGTGAACATCATAAAAAGAATTGATTTTAAAAGCCCAGACGCATATTATTACAGCAATTCATTTGTTGAGGTGAGAGGAAATGAGAAGGAACTTGCTGCACCACTAAATCTATGCCTGAGCACTGCTGAAATCAAACAAAAAGAATTCACGGTGGCTAGATAGGGCTATTTTCTACTGAATCTCTCTGTGGACTCAAACAGAATTCATTTGTTTGTTTGTTTCTTATTTTCACTTGAAGAGGTAATCTGTCCCTGCCCGTTCAGCTTGTAGTTTGTCTGTGTCCTTTAATCTCAAGTGAGTCTCCAGTAAGGGAGCACGTAGGAGGTCTTGAGTTTTCATCAGTTCTTCTAACACTGTGTCTTTTGATTGGAGCACTCAAAGCCTGTACTTTTATTCTGATATTTGAGAGCTGTGCTCTTACTGCACTTTGAAATATTTTTTGTTCTCATTAATATACAATCAAATGCAGAACATTATGTTTTCCAGTCTACACCCTTCACCAAGTCCCCGGCAAAAGCCAGTTACAGTCGCTCTCCGTCAGCGTGTACTAAGATGCTGTAGAATCACTACATGTCTTCTCTGTGTTATGCAGCCGTACAAATGACCTCCCAAGTTACACAATATTCATGCTAATCCTAATGCCCCCATTCTTTTTCCCCGCCCTTGTTACTCCCTTCCCACAAACCCTCCCCAGTCCCTTTCTTTTTGGTATCTCTTAGACCACTCTCGGGTTCTGTGAGTCTGCTGCTGTCTTTTCCTTCAGTTTTGATTTGTTATCATACTCCACACAAGAGTGATATCATTTGGAACATGTAATTCTCCTCCTTGAATATTTGACTGAGCATAAAAACCTCTAGCTCCATCCACGTTATTGCAAATGATAGGATTTGTTTTCTTCTTATGGCTGCCTACTGCACTTTTTAAACTGGATTTCATTCTTCATTTTTGTTTGTAGTTTCGCTGTGTGCTTTCACCATTGCTCTCCTGGTTATGAGCAGTAGCTATGTGTTAATCGATATGTACCTATATCTATCTGTCTGTCTGTCTATCTATTTATCAATCAATCATCTTTTTGTCTGCCCATCAGTCCTTGTGTACAGAACAGTTAACCATATGTCCTATATCACTTTCGTACACTATGCTTCCAAAAATCCTGCAAAGTATCTAGGCTGTAGAGAGAGCACTGGGTTCACCGAGACACTTGCAGGTCGAGTCGGCTGCGTGTACCTACAAAACCAGGAAATTTTTGTGCCGGGACTTGAACCCGTGTCTCTATCCTCTTTCCTCTTTCATCTCCTTCTAACTTACTGTCTGTATTTAGCCACATTCTTTGACTAAGTGCTCCCTGAAGACCACAAGTATCATTCCTCTTTGCCGGTTGTCACGAGAAAAGTAAACTTGTTCTTTGCTCACCACCATGTTTGAACGACATCAGCGTGATCCCGCCGATAGGACGGAGGGTCAAATAAAAAGGAACACCAATTTCTAGATAGGTGAAGTTGGGAGCTAAGAGTGTATTGTGGGGTGACGTGTTTATTTGAGTGTCCAAACTTCCCTCTTTAGGTAGTTATTAGATCTTCCCTTTGGTGAACATAATAAAACCCACTGATTTCAAAGGCCCAGATGCTTATTATTAAAGCAACTCAGTTGTTGAGGTGAGAGAAAATGAGAAGTATGTTGCTGCACCACCAAATCAATGGCTGGGAACGGCTGAAACTAAACATAAAGAATTCACGGAGGCCAGATAGGGCTATTTTCTTCTGACTGTATCAGGGGACTCAAACAGAATTCATTTGTTTGATTGTTTGTTTTTCAGTTTCACTCGTGTAGCGTATTTGTCCACACACCTTCGGCCTGTAGATTGTCTGCGTCCTTGGATCTCAAGTGAGTCTCCTGTAAGTAAGCACGTAGGTGTCTTGAGGTTTCATCCCTTCTTTTAACCCTGTGTCTTTTGTTTGCTGCACTCAGTGCCTGACCTTTTATTCTGATGATTCAGAGCTGTGCACTTATTGCACTTAAAGAATTTTTTTTATCATTAAGCTTAAATCACTTGAAGAACATTATGTTTACTATGCTCCACCCTTCACCAAGTACCCCTGAAAAACCTCTTCAGTCGCTGTCGATCTGCATAGTTGGATGCTGTAGACCCCATCACCATGTCCCTCCCAACAGACCCCGTTACAGTCGCTGTCCATCAGTGAATAGTAAGATGCTATATGATCTCTACTAGCCTTCTCTGTGTTGTACAGCACTCCCCATGCCCCCTCGACTCCAAGCATTATACATGCTAAAACTAATGCCCCCATTCTTTCTCCTCACACTTATCCCTCCCTTCAGACCCACCCTGCCCAGTCCTTTTCCCTTAGGTAACTCTTAGTCAACTCTCGGGTTCTGTGAGTCTGCTGCTTTTTTTTTCCTTCAGTTTTTCTTTTTTGTTATACTCCACACATGAGTGAAAACACTTGGTACTTGTCTTTCTCGGCCTGGCCTATTTCTCTGAACATACTACCGTCTAGCTCCATCCAGGTCATTGCAAATGGTAGTATTTGTTTTCTTCTTAAGGCTGCTTACTGCACTTTTTAAACTGGATTTCATTCTTCCTTTTTGTTTATAGTTTAGCTATGTTATTCACCATTCAACTCCTGGTTATGAACAATAGCTTTGTGTCAATCGATATGTATTTGTATCTATCTAATTGTCTGTCAGTCTATGTATGTATGTATGTATGTATGTATGTATCTATCTATCTATCTATCTATCTATCTATCTATCTATTCTCCTATCAACTATCTATGATGTCTATCATCTATCAATCTCTGTACCTATCTGTCTATCTTTCATCTGTCATCTGTGTACCTATCTATGTATGAATCAATCATCTTTTTGTCTGCCCATCTATCCTTCTGTACAGAAGAGTTAACAACATAGGCTATGTCTCTTCCCTACATTATGCTTCCAGAAATCTTGCAAGGTAACTAAGCCATAAGGAGAGCACTGTGTTCACCGATACACTTTCAGGTAGAGTCAGCCGCGTGTGCTTACAAAACCAGTAAATGGAGGTGAAAGGACTTGAACCTGTATCTCTGTCCTCTGTCCTCTTATACTTCCTGCTCGCTTGGTGACTTTATTTAGCCACATTCAGTGAGTAAGTGAATCCTGAAGACCAAAAGTATCCTTCGTCTGGTTCGGTTGTCGAAAGAAAAGTGTACTTGGTTCTTTGCACACCACCATGTTTGAGGGACATCGTCTTGATCACTGCTGATAGGTGCAGGGACAAATATAAAGGAACACCTATTTCTGGACAGGAGCAGTTGGGAACAAAGAGTGTGTTGTGGAGTGAAGTGTTTATTTGAGGTTCCAAACTTCCCTCCTTAGGTGGTTATTACTTCTTTACATTCGTGAACATCATAAAAAGAATTGATTTTAAAAGCCCAGACGCATATTATTACAGCAATTCATTTGTTGAGGTGAGAGGAAATGAGAAGGAACTTGCTGCACCACTAAATCTATGCCTGAGCACTGCTGAAATCAAACAAAAAGAATTCACGGTGGCTAGATAGGGCTATTTTCTACTGACTCTCTCTGTGGACTCAAACAGAATTCATTTGTTTGTTTGTTTCTTATTTTCACTTGAAGAGGTAATCTGTCCCTGCCCGTTCAGCTTGTAGTTTGTCTGTGTCCTTTAATCTCAAGTGAGTCTCCAGTAAGGGAGCACGTAGGAGGTCTTGAGTTTTCATCAGTTCTTCTAACACTGTGTCTTTTGATTGGAGCACTCAAAGCCTGTACTTTTATTCTGATATTTGAGAGCTGTGCTCTTACTGCACTTTGAAATATTTTTTGTTCTCATTAATATACAATCAAATGCAGAACATTATGTTTTCCAGTCTACACCCTTCACCAAGTCCCCGGCAAAAGCCAGTTACAGTCGCTCTCCGTCAGCGTGTACTAAGATGCTGTAGAATCACTACATGTCTTCTCTGTGTTATGCAGCCGTACAAATGACCTCCCAAGTTACACAATATTCATGCTAATCCTAATGCCCCCATTCTTTTTCCCCGCCCTTGTTACTCCCTTCCCACAAACCCTCCCCAGTCCCTTTCTTTTTGGTATCTCTTAGACCACTCTCGGGTTCTGTGAGTCTGCTGCTGTCTTTTCCTTCAGTTTTGATTTGTTATCATACTCCACACAAGAGTGATATCATTTGGAACATGTAATTCTCCTCCTTGAATATTTGACTGAGCATAAAAACCTCTAGCTCCATCCACGTTATTGCAAATGATAGGATTTGTTTTCTTCTTATGGCTGCCTACTGCACTTTTTAAACTGGATTTCATTCTTCATTTTTGTTTGTAGTTTCGCTGTGTGCTTTCACCATTGCTCTCCTGGTTATGAGCAGTAGCTATGTGTTAATCGATATGTACCTATATCTATCTGTCTGTCTGTCTATCTATTTATCAATCAATCATCTTTTTGTCTGCCCATCAGTCCTTGTGTACAGAACAGTTAACCATATGTCCTATATCACTTTCGTACACTATGCTTCCAAAAATCCTGCAAAGTATCTAGGCTGTAGAGAGAGCACTGGGTTCACCGAGACACTTGCAGGTCGAGTCGGCTGCGTGTACCTACAAAACCAGGAAATTTTTGTGCCGGGACTTGAACCCGTGTCTCTATCCTCTTTCCTCTTTCATCTCCTTCTAACTTACTGTCTGTATTTAGCCACATTCTTTGACTAAGTGCTCCCTGAAGACCACAAGTATCATTCCTCTTTGCCGGTTGTCACGAGAAAAGTAAACTTGTTCTTTGCTCACCACCATGTTTGAACGACATCAGCGTGATCCCGCCGATAGGACGGAGGGTCAAATAAAAAGGAACACCAATTTCTAGATAGGTGAAGTTGGGAGCTAAGAGTGTATTGTGGGGTGACGTGTTTATTTGAGTGTCCAAACTTCCCTCTTTAGGTAGTTATTAGATCTTCCCTTTGGTGAACATAATAAAACCCACTGATTTCAAAGGCCCAGATGCTTATTATTACAGCAACTCAGTTGTTGAGGTGAGAGAAAATGAGAAGTATGTTGCTACACCACCAAATAAATGGCTGGGAACGGCTGAAACTAAACATAAAGAATTCACGGAGGCCAGATAGGGCTATTTTCTTCTGACTGTATCAGGGGACTCAAACAGAATTCATTTGTTTGATTGTTTGTTTTTCAGTTTCACTCGTGTAGCGTATTTGTCCACACACCTTCGGCTTGTAGTTTGTCTGTGTCCTTGGATCTCAAGTGAGTCTCCTGTATGTAAGCACGTAGGTCTCTTGAGCTTTCATCCCTTCTTTTAACCCTGTGACTTTTGTTTGCTGCACTCAGTGCCTGACCTTTTATTCTGATGATTCAGAGCTGTGCACTTATTGCACTTAAAGAATTTTTTTTATCATTAAGCTTAAATCACTTGAAGAACATTATGTTTACTATGCTCCCCCCTTCACCAAGTACCCCTGAAAAACCTCTTCAGTCGCTGTCGATCTGCGTAGTTGGATGCTGTAGACCCATTCACCATGTCCCTCCCAACAGACCTCGTTACAGTCGCTGACCATCAGTGAGTAGTAAGATGCTATATGATCTCTACTAGCCTTCTCTGTGTTGTACAGCACTCCCCATGCCCCCTCGACCCCAAGCATTATACATGCTAAAACTAATGCCCCCATTCTTTCTCCTCACACTTATCCCTCCCTTTAGACCTACCCTGCCCAGTCCTTTTCCCTTTGGTAACTTTTAGTCAACTCTCGGGTTCTGTGAGTCTGCTGCTGTTTTTTTCCTTCAGTTTTTCTTTGTTGTTATACTCCACACATGAGTGAAAGCACTTGGTACTTCTCTTTCTCCGCCTGGCCTATTTCTCTGAACATACTACCGTCTAGCTCCTTCCAGGTCATTGCAAATGGTAGTATTTGTTTTCTTCTTAAGGCTGCTTACTGCACTTTTAAAACTGGATTTCATTCTTCCTTTTTGTTTATAGTTTAGCTATGTTATTCACCATTCAACTCCTGGTTATGAACGATAGCTTTGTGTCAATCGATATGTATTTGTATCTATCTAATTGTCTGTCAGTCTATGTATGTATGTATGTATGTATGTATCTATCTATCTATCTATCTATCCTCCTATCAACTATCTATGATGTCTATCATCTATCAATCTGTGTACCTATCTGTCTATCTTTCATCTGTCATCTGTGTACCTATCTATCTATGAATCAATCATCCTTTGTCTGCCCATCTATCCTTCTGTACAGAAGAGTTAACAACATAGCCTATGTCTCTTCCCTACATTATGCTTCCAGAAATCTTGCAAGGTAACTAAGCCATAAGGAGAGCACTGTGTTCACCGATACACTTTCAGGTAGAGTCAGCCGCGTGTACTTATAAAACCAGTAAATGGAGGTGAAAGGACTTGAACCTGTATCTCTGTCCTCTGTCCTTTTATACATCCTGCTTGCTTGGTGACTTTATTTAGCCACATTCAGTGAGTAAGTGATCCCTGAAGACCAAAAGTATCCTTCGTCTTGTCCGGTTGTCGAAAGAAAGTGTACTTGGTTCTTTGCACACCACCATGTTTGAGGGACATCGGCGTGATCACTGCTGTTAGGTGCAGGGACAAATATAAAGGAACACCTATTTCTGGACAGGAGCAGTTGGGAACAAAGAGTGTGTTGTGGAGTGAAGTGTTTATTTGAGGTTCCAAACTTCCCTCCTTATGTGGTTATTACTTCTTTACATTCGTGAACATCATAAAAAGCAATGATTTTAAAAGCCCAGACGCATATTATTACAGCAATTCATTTGTTGAGGTGAGAGGATTTGAGAAGGAACTTGCTGCACCACTAAATCTATGCCTGAGCACTGCTGAAATAAAACAAAAAGAATTCACGGTGGCTAGATAGGGCTATTTTCTACTGACTCTCTCTGGTGACTCAAACAGAATTCATTTGTTTGTTTGTTTCCTATTTTCACTTGTAGAGGTAATCTGTCCCGGCCCCTTCAGCTTGTAGTTTGTCTGTGTCCTTCGATCTCAAGTGAGACTCCAGTAAGGGAGCACGTAGGAGGTCTTGAGTTTTCATCAGTTCTTCTAACACTGTGTGTTTTGATTGGAGCACTCAAAGCCTGTACTTTTATTCTGATATTTGAGAGCTGTGCTCTTACTGCAGTTTGAAATTCTTTTTGTTCTCATTAATATACAATCACATGCAGAACATTATGTTTTCCAGTCTACACCCCTCACCAAGACCCCGGCTAAAGCCAGTTACCGTCGCTGTCCGTCAGCGTGTACTAAGATGCTGTAGCACTACATGTCTTCTCTGTGTTATGCAGCCGTACAAATGACTCCCCAAGATACACACTATACATGCTATTCCTAATGCCCCCATTCTTTTTCTCCTCCCTTATTACTCCCTTTCCACAAATCCTACCCAGTCCGTTTCTCTTTGGTATCTGTTAGACCACTCTCGGGTTCTGTGAGTCTGCTGCTGTCTTTTCCTTCAGTTTTTCTTTGTTATCATACTCCACGCATGAGTGAAATCATTTGGTACATGTATTTCTCCTCCTTGAATATTTGACTGAGCATAATACCTTATAGCTCCATCCACGTTATTGCAAATGATAGGATTTGTTTTCTTCTTATGGCTGCCTACTGTACTTTTTAAACTGGATTTCATTCTTCTTTTTTGTTTGTAGTTTCGCTATGTGCTTTCAACATTGCTCTCCTGGTTATGAGCAGTAGCTTTGTGTTAATCGATATGTACCTGTATCTATCTATCTGTCTGTCTATCTATTTATCGATCAATCAATCAATCAATCATCTTTTTGTCTACACATCTGTCCTTGTGTACAGAACAGCTAACCATATATCCTATATCACTTTCCTACACTATGCTTCCAAAAATCCTGCAAAGTATCTAGGCTGTAGAGAGAGCACTGGGTTCACCGAGACAGTTGCAGGTCGAGTCGGCCACGTGTACCTACAAAACCAGGAAATGGTTGTGCCGGGACTTGAACCCGTGTCTCTATCCTCTGTCTTCTTTCATCTCCTTCTAACTTACTGTCTGTATTTATCCACATTCTTTGACTAAGTGCTCCCTGAAGACCACAAGTATCATTCCTCTTTGCCTGTTGTCACGAGAAAAGTAAACTTGTTCTTTGCTCACCACCATGTTTGAAGGATATCAGCGTGATCACCGCAGATAGGACCGAGGGTCAAATAAAAAGGAACACCAATTTCTAGATAGGTGAAGTTGGGAGCGAAGAGTGTATTGTGGGGTGACGTGTTTATTTGAGTGCCCAAACTTCCCTCTTTAGGTAGTTATTAGATCTTCACTTTCGTGAACCTCATGAAACCCACTGATTTCAAAGGCCCAGATGCTTATTATTACAGCAACTCAGTTGTTGAGGTGAGAGAAAATGAGAAGTTTGTTGCTGCACCACTAAATCAATGGCTGGGAACGGCTGAAACTAAACATAAAGAATTCACGGAGGCCAGATAGGGCTATTTTCTTCTGACTGTATCAGGGGACTCAAACAGAATTCATTTGTTTGATTGTTTGTTTTTCAGTTTCACTCGTGTAGTGTATTTGTCCACACACCTTCGTCCTGTAGTTTGTCTGCGTCCTTGGATCTCAAGTGAGTCTCCTGTAAGTAAGCACGTAGGTGTCTTGAGGTTTCATCCCTTCTTTTAACCCTGTGTCTTTTGTTTGCTGCACTCAGTGCCTGACCTTTTATTCTGATGATTCAGAGCTGTGCACTTATTGCACATAAAGAATTTTTTTTATCATTAAGCTTAAATCATTTGAAGAACATTATGTTTACTATGCTCCACCCTTCACCAAGTACCCCTGAAAAACCTCTTCAGTCGCTGTCGATCTGCGTAGTTGGATGCTGTAGACCCCATCACCATGTCCCTCCCAACAGACCCCGTTACAGTCGCTGTCCATCAGTGAATAGTAAGATGCTATATGATCTCTACTAGCCTTCTCTGTGTTGTACAGCACTCCCCATGCCCCCTCGACCCCAAGCATTATACATGCTAAAACTAATGCCCCCATTCTTTCTCCTCACACTTATCCCTCCCTTCAGACCCACCCTGCCCAGTCATTTTCCCTTTGGTAACTTTTAGTCAACTCTCGGGTTCTATGAGTCTGCTGCTGTTTTTTTCCTTCAGTTTTTCTTTGTTGTTATACTCCACACATTAGTGAAAACCCTTGGTACTTGTCTTTCTCCGCCTGGCCTCTTTCTCTGAACATACTACCATCTAGCTCCATCCAGGTCATTGCAAATGGTAGTATTTGTTTTCTTCTTAAGGCTGCTTACTGCACTTTTTAAACTGGATTTCATTCTTCCTTTTTGTTTATAGTTTAGCTATGTTATTCACCATTCAACTCCTGGTTATGAACGATAGCTTTGTGTCAATCGATATGTATTTGTATCTATCTAATTGTCTGTCAGTCTATGTATGTATGTTTGTATGTATGTATGTATCTATCTATCTATCTATCTATCCTCCTATCAACTATCTATGATGTCTGTCATCTATTAATCTGTGTACCTATCTATCTATCTTTCACATGTCGTCTGTCTTCCTATCTATCTATGAAACAATCATCTTTTTGTCTGCCCATCTATCCTTATGTACAGAACAGTTATCAACATAGCCTATGTCTCTTCCCTACATTATGCTTCCAGAAATCTTGCAAGGTAACTAAGCCATAAGGAGAGCACTGTGTTCACCGATACACTTTCAGGTAGAGTCAGCCGCGTGTGCTTACAAAACCAGTAAATGGAGGTGAAAGGACTTGTACCTGTCTCTCTGTCCTCTGTCCTCTTATACTTCCTGCTCGCTTGGTGACTTTATTTAGCCACATTCAGTGAGTAAGTGATCCCTGAAGACCACAAGTATCCTTCGTCTGGTCCGGTTGTCGAAAGAAAAGTGTACTTGGATCTTTGCACACCACCATGTTTTTGAGGGACATCGGCTTGATCACTGCTGATAACTGCTGGGACAAATATAAAGGAACACCTATTTTTGGACAGGAGCAGTTGGGAACAAAGAGTGTGTTGTGGAGTGAAGTGTTTATTTGAGGTTCCAAACTTCCCTCCTTATGTGGTTATTACTTCTTTACATTCGTGAACATCATAAAAAGCAATGATTTTAAAAGCCCAGACGCATATTATTAGAGCAATTCATTTGTTGAGGTGAGAGGAATTGAGAAGGAACTTGCTGCACCACTAAATCTATGCCTGAGCACTGCTGAAATAAAACAAAAAGAATTCACGGTGTCTAGATAGGGCTATTTTCTACTGACTCTCTCTGGGGACTCAAACAGAATTCATTTGTTTGTTTGTTTCTTATTTTCACTTGTATAGGTAATCTGTCCCCGCCCCTTCAGCTTGTAGTTTGTCTGTGTCCTTGGATCTCAAGTGAGACTCCAGTAAGAGAGCACGTAGGAGGTCTTGAGTTTTCATCAGTTCTTCTAACACTGTGTGTTTTGATTGGAGCACTCAAAGCCTGTACTTTTATTCTGACATTTGAGAGCTGTGCTCTTACTGCACTTTGAAATTCTTTTTGTTCTCATTAATATACAATCACATGCAGAACATTATGTTTTCCAGTCTACACCCCTCACCAAGACCCCGGCTAAAGCCAGTTACCGTCGCTGTCCGTCAGCGTGTACTAAGATGCTGTAGCACTACATGTCTTCTCTGTGTTATGCAGCCGTACAAATGACCCCCCAAGTTACACACTATACATGCTAATCCTAATGCCCCCATTCTTTTTCTCCGCCCTTATTACTCCCTTTCCACAAATCCTACCCAGTCCCTTTCTCTTTGGTATCTGTTAGACCACTCTCGGGTTCTGTGAGTCTGCTGCTGTCTTTTCCTTCAGTTTTTCTTTGTTATCATACTCCACACATGAGTGAAATCATTTGGTACATGTATTTCTCCTCCTTGAATACTTGACTGAGCATAATACCCTATAGCTCCATCCACGTTATTGCAAATGATAGGATTTGTTTTCTTCTTATGGCTGCCTACTGTAGTTTTAAAATGGATTTCATTCTTCTTTTTTGTTTGTAGTTTCGCTATGTGCTTTCACCATTGCTCTCCTGGTTATGAGCAGTAGCTTTGTGTTAATCGAAATGTAACTGTATCTATCTATCTGTCTGTCTATCTATTTATGGATCAATCAATCAATCAATCATCTTTTTGTCTACCCATCTGTCCTTGTGTACAGAACAGCTAACCATATATCCTATATCACTTTCCTACACTATGCTTCCAAAAATCCTGCAAAGTATCTAGGCTGTAGAGAGAGCACTGGGTTCACCGAGACAGTTGCAGGTCGAGTCGGCCGCGTGTACCTACAAAACCAGGAAATGGTTGTGCCGGGACTTGAACCCGTGTCTCTATCCTCTGTCTTCTTTCATCTCCTTCTAACTTACTGTCTGTATTTATCCACATTCTTTGACTAAGTGCTCCCTGAAGACCACAAGTATCATTCCTCTTTGCCTGTTGTCACGAGAAAAGTAAACTTGTTCTTTGCTCACCACCATGTTTGAAGGACATCAGCGTGATCACCGCAGATAGGACCGAGGGTCAAATAAAAAGGAACACCAATTTCTAGATAGGTGAAGTTGGGAGCTAAGAGAGTATTGTGGGGTAACGTGTTTATTTGAGTGCCCAAACTTCCCTCTTTAGGTAGTTATTAGATCTTCACTTTCGTGAACCTCATGAAACCCACTGATTTCAAAGGCCCATTTGCTTATTATTACAGCAACTCAGTTGTTGAGGTGAGAGAAAATGAGAAGTATGTTGCTGCACCACTAAATCAATGGCTGGGAACGGCTGAAACTAAACATAAAGAATTCACGGAGGCCAGATAGGGCTATTTTCTTCTGACTGTATCAGGGGACTCAAACAGAATTCATTTGTTTGATTGTTTGTTTTTCAGTTTCACTCGTGTAGCGTATTTGTCCACACACCTTCGGCCTGTAGTTTGTCTGCGTCCTTGGATCTCAAGTGAGTCTCCTGTAAGTAAGCACGTAGGTGTCTTGAGGTTTCATCCCTTCTTTTAACCCTGTGTCTTTTGTTTGCTGCACTCAGTGCCTGACCTTTTATTCTGATGATTCAGAGCTGTGCACTTATTGCACTTAAAGAATTTTTTTATCATTAAGCTTAAATCACTTGAAGAACATTATGTTTACTATGCTCCACCAAGTACCCCTGAAAATCCTCTTCAGTCGCTGTCGATCTGCGTAGTTGGATGCTGTAGACCCATTCACCATGTCCCTCCCAACAGACCCCGTTACTGTCGCTGTCCATCAGTGAATAGTAAGATGCTATATGATCTCTACTAGCCTTCTCTGTGTTGTACAGCACTCCCCATGCCCCCTCGACCCCAAGCATTATAAATGCTAAAACTAATGCCCCCATTCTTTCTCCTCACACTTATCCCTCCCTTCAGACCCACCCTGCCCAGTCCTTTTCCCTTTGGTAACTTTTAGTCAACTCTAGGGTTCTGTGAGTCTGCTGCTGTTTTTTTCCTTCAGTTTTTCTTTGTTGTTATACTCCACACATTAGTGAAAACCCTTGGTACTTGTCTTTCTCGGCCTGGCCTCTTTCTCTGAACATACTACTGTCTAGCTCCATCCAGGTCATTGCAAATGGTAGTATTTGTTTTCTTCTTAAGGCTGCTTACTGCACTTTTTAAACTGGATTTCATTCTTCCTTTTTGTTTGTAGTTTAGCTATGTTATTCACCATTCAACGCCTCGTTATGAACAATAGCTTTGTGTCAATCGATATGTATTTGTATCTATCTATCTAATGGTCTGTCTGTCTATCTATGCATGTATGTATGTATGCATGTATGTATCTATGTATGTATCTATCTGTCTATCTTCCTGTCATCTATCTATGATGTCTATCATCTATCAATCTCTGTACCTATCTATCTATATTTCATCTGTCATCTGTGTACCTATCTATCTATGAATCAATCATCTTTTTGTCTGCCCATCTATCCTTCTGTACAGAAGAGTTAACAACATAGCCTAAGTCTCTTCCCTACATTATGCTTCAAGAAATCTTGCAAGGTAACTAAGCCATAAGGAGAGCACTGTGTTCACCGATACACTTTCAGGTAGAGTCAGCCGCGTGTGCTTACAAAACCAGTAAATGGAGGTGAAAGGACTTGAACCTGTATCTCTGTCCTCTGTCCTCTTATACTTCCTGCTCGCTTGATGACTTTATTTAGCCACATTCAGTGAGTAAGTGATCCCTGAAGACCACAAGTATCCTTCGTCTGGTCCGGTTGTCGAAAGAAAAGTGCACTTGGTTCTTTGCACACCACAATGTTTGAGGGACATCGGCGTGATCATTGCTGATAGGTGCAGGGACAAATATAAAGGAACACCTATTTCTGGACAGGAGCAGTTGGGAACAAAGAGTGTGTTGTGGTGTGAAGTGTTTACTTGAGGTTCCAAACTTCCCTCCTTAGGTGGTTATTACTTCTTTACATTCGTGAACATCATAAAAAGCAATGATTTTAAAAGCCCAGACGCATATTATTACAGCAATTCATTTGTTGAGGTGAGAGGAAATGAGAAGGAACTTGCTGCACCACTAAATCTATGCCTGAGCACTGCTGAAATCAAACAAAAAGAATTCACGGTGGCTAGATAGGGCTATTTTCTACTGACTCTCTCTGGGGACTCAAACAGAATTCATTTGTTTGTTTGTTTCTTATTTTCACTTGTATAGGTAATCTGTCCACGCCCCTTCAGCTTGTAGTTTGTCTGTGTCCTTCGATCTCAAGTGAGACTCCAGTAAGGGAGCACATAGGAGGTCTTGAGTTTTCATCAGTTCTTCTAACACTGGGTCTTTTGATTGGAGCCCTCAAAGCCTGTACTTTTATTCAGATATTTGAGAGCTGTGCTCTTACAGCACTTTGAAATATTTTTTGTTCTCATTAGTATACAATCACATGCCGAACATTATGTTTTCCAGTCTACACCCTTCACCAAGACCCCGGCAAAAGCCAGTTACAGTCTCTGTCCATCAGCGTGCACTAAGATGCTGTAGAATCACTACATGTCTTCTCTCTGTTATGCAGCCATACAAATGACCCCCCAAGTTACACACTATACATGCTAATCCTAATGCCCCCATTCGTTTTCCCCGCCCTTATTACTCCTTTCCCACAAACCCTACCCAGTCCCTTTCTTTTTGGTAATTGTTAGTCCACTCTCGGGTTCTGTGAGTCTTCTGCTGTCTTTTCCTTCAGTTTTTCTTTGTTATCATACTCCACACATGAGTGAAATCATTTGGTACGTGTATTTCTTCTCCTGGAATATTTGACTGAGCATAATACCCTCTAGCTCAATCCACGTTATTGCAAATGATAGGATTTGTTTTCTTCTTATGGCTGCCTACTGCACTTTTTATACTGGATTTCATTCTTCTTTTTTGTTTGCAGTTTCGCTATGTGCTTTCACCATTGCTCTCCTGGTTATGAGCAGTAGCTTTGTGTTAATCGATATGTACCTATATCTATCTATCTGTCTGTCTATCTATTTATCGATCAATCAATCAATCATCTTTTTGTCTACCCATCTGTCCTTGTGTAAAGAACAGGTAACCATATATCCTATATCACTTTCCTACACTATGCTTCCAAAAATCCTGCAAAGTATCTAGGCTGTAGAGAGACCACTGGGTTCACCGAGACCCTTGCAGGTCGAGTCGGCCGCGTGTACCTACAAAACCAGGAAATGGTTGTGTAGGGACTTGAACCCGTGTCTCTATCCTCTCTTCCTCTTTCATCTCCTTCTAACTTACTGTCTGTATTTAGCCACATTCTTTGACTAAGTGCTCCCTGAAGACCACAAGTATCATTCCTCTGTGCCTGTTGTCGCGAGAAAAGTAAACTTGTTCTTTGCTCACCACCATGTTTGAAGGACATCAGCGTGATCACCGCCGATAGGACGGAGGGTAAAAAAAAAGGAGCCCCAATTTCTAGACAGGAGCAGTCGGGAGCTAAGAGTGCATTGTTGGGTGACGTGTTTATTTGAGTGTCCAAACTTCCCTCTTTAGGTAGTTATTAGATCTTCACATTCGTGAACATCATAAAACAAACTGATTTCAAAGGCCCAGATGCTTATTATTACAGCAACTCAGTTGTTGAGGTGAGAGAAAATGAGAAGTATGTTGCTGCACCACTAAATCAATGGCTGGGAAAGGCTGAAACCAAACAAAAAGAATTCACGGTGGCCAGATAGGGCTATTTTCTTCTGAGTGTCCCAGGGGACTCAAACAGAACCATTTCTTTGAGTGTTTGTTTTTCAATTTCACTTGTGTAGCGTACTTGTCCACACACCTTCGGCTTGTAGTTTGTCTGTGTCCGTGGATCTCAATTTAGTCTCCTGTAAGTAAGCACGTAGGTGTCTTGAGTTTTCATCCCTTCTTTTAACCCTGTGTCTTTTGTTTGCTGCACTCAGTGCCTGACCTTTTATTCTGATGATTCACAGCTGTGCACTTATTGCACTTAAAGAATTTTTTTTATCATTAAGCTTAAATCACTTGAAGAACATTATGTTTACTATGCTCCCCCCTTCACCAAGGACCCCTGAAAAACCTCTTCAGTCGCTGTCGATCTGCGTAGTTGGATGCTGTAGACCCATTCACCATGTCCCTCCCAACAGACCCCGTTACATTCGCTGACCATCAGTGAGTAGTAAGATGCTATATGATCTCTACTAGCCTTCTCTGTGTTGTACAGCACTCCCCATGCCCCCTCGACCCCAAGCATTATACATGCTAAAACTAATGCCCCCATTCTTTCTCCTCACACTTATCCCTCCCTTCAGACCCACCCTGCCCAGTCCTTTTCCCTTTGGTAACTTTCAGTCAACTCTCAGGTTCTGTGAGTCTGCTGCTGTTTTTTTCCTTCAGTTTGTCTTTGTTGTTATACTCCACAGTTGAGTGAAAACACTTGGTACTTGTCTTTCTCGGCCTGGCCTATTTCTCTGAACATACTACCGTCTAGCTCCATCCAGGTCATTGCAAATGGTAGTATTTGTTTTCTCCTTAAGGCTGCTTACTGCACTTTTTAAAGTGGATTTCATTCTTCCTTTTTGTTTGTAGTTTAGCTATGTTATTCACCATTCAACTCCTGGTTATGAACGATAGCTTTGTGTCAATCGATATGTATTTGTATCTATCTAGCTAATTGTCTGTCTGTCTATGTATGTATGTATGTATGTATGTATGTATGTATCTATCTATCTATCTATCTATCTATCTAACTACCTATCTTCCTATCATCTATCTATGATGTCTATCATCTATCAATCTCTGTACCTATCTATCTATCTTTCATCTGTCATCTGTGTACCTATGAATCTATGAATCAATCATCTTTTTGTCTGCCCATCTATCCTTCTGTACAGAAGAGTTAACAACATAGCCTATGTCTCTTCCCTACATTATCCTTCCAGAAATCTTGCAAGGTAACTAAGCCATAAGGAGAGCACTGTGTTCACCGATACACTTTCAGGTAGAGTCAGCCGCGTGTGCTTACAAAACCAGTAAATGGAGGTGAAAGGACTTGAACCCGTATCTCTGTCCTCTGTCCTCTTATACTTCCTGCTCGCTTGGTGACTTTATTTAGCCACATTCAGTGAGTAAGTGATCCCCGAAGACCACAAGTATCCTTCCTCTGTGCCTGTTGTCGACAGAAAAGTGTACTTGGTTCTTTGCACACCACCATGTTTGAGGGACATCGGTGTGATCACTGCTGATAGGTGGAGGGGCAAACATAAAGGAACACATATTTCTGGACAGGAGCATTTGGGAAATAAGAGTGTGTAGTGGAGTGAAGTGTTTATTTGAGGGTCCAAACGTCCCTCTTTAGATGGTTATTACTTCTTTACATTCGTGAACATCATAAAAAGCAATGATTTTAAAAGCGCAGACGCCTATTATTACAGCAATTCATTTGTTGAGGTGGGAGGATATGAGAAGGAAGTTGCTGCACCACGAAATCTATACCTGAGCACTGCTGAAACAAAACAAAAAGAATTCACTGTGGCTAGATTGGGCTATTTTCTACTGACTCTCTCTGGGGACTCAAACAGAATCCATTTGTTTGTTTGTTTCTCAGTTTCACTTGTATAGGGTACCTATCCCTGCCCCTTCAGCTTGTAGTTTGTCTGTGTCCTTGGATCTCAAGTGAGTCTCCTGTAAGTAAGCACGTTGGTGTCTTGAGTTTTCATCCCTTCTTTTATCCCTGTGTCTTTTGTTTGCAGCACTCAGTGCCTGACCTTTTATTCTGATGATTCAGAGCTGTGCACTTATTGCACTTAAAGAATATTTTTTATCATTAATCCACAATCACGAGTAGAACATTATGTTTACTATGTTAACCCCTTCACCAAGTCCCCCCGAAAAACCTCTTCAGTCACTGTCGATCAGCGTAGTTGGATGCTGTAGACCCCTTCACCATGTCCCCCCAAAAGTCCCCGTTACAGTCACTGTCCATCAGTGAGTAGTAAGATACTATTTGATCTCTACTAGTCTTCTCTGTGTTGTACAGTACTCCCCATGCACACCCGACCCCGGTCATTATACATGCTAAACTTAATGCCCCCATTCTTTCTCCCCACACTTATCCCTCCCTTTAGACTCACCCTGCCCAGTCCTTTATCCTTTGGTTAATTTTATTCAACTCTCGGGTTCTGTGAGTCTGCTGCTGTTTTTTTACTTCAGTTTTTCTTTGTTGTTATACTCCACACATGAGTGAAATCACTTGGTACTTGCCTTTATCCGCCTGCCCTATTTTTCTGAACATACTACCGTCTTGCTCCATCCACGTCATTGCAAATGGTAGTATTTGTTTTCTTCTTAAGGCTGCTTACTGCACTTTTTAAACTGGATTTCATTCTTCCTTTTTGTTTGTAGTTTAGCTATGTTATTCACCATTCAACTCCTGGTTATGAAGAGTAGCTTTGTGTCAATCGACATGTATCTGTATCTATCTATCTAAAGGTCTGTCTGTCTATCTATGTATCTATGTATGTATATATCTATGTATCTATGTATATACCTATCTATCTATCTTCCTATCATCTATCTATGATGTCTATCATCTATTAATCTATGTACCTATATATCTATCTTTCACCTATCGTCTGTCTACCTATCTATCTATGAAACAATCATCTTTTTGTCTGCCCATCTATCCTTATGTACAGAACAGTTAACAACATAGCCTATGTCTCTTCCCTACATTATGCTTCCAGAAATCTTGCAAGGAAACAAAGCCATAAGGAGAGCACTGTTTTCTCCGATACGCTTTCAGGTAGAGTCACAGAGTGTGCTTACAAAACCAGTAAATGGAGGTGAAAGGACTTGAACCCGTATTTTGTCCTCTGTCCTCTTATACTTCCTGCTCGCTTGTTGACTTTATTTAGCCACATTCAGTGAATAAGTGATCCCTGAAGACCACAAGTATCCTTCGTCCGGGCCTGTTGTCGACAGAAAAGTGTACTTGGCCCTTTGCACACCACCATGTTTGAGGGACATTGGCGTGATCACTGCTGATAGGTGGAGGGACAAATTTGAATTAACACCTATTTCTGGACAGGAGCAGTTGGGAACAAAGAGTGTGTTGTGGAGTTAAGTGTTTATTTGAGTGTCCAAACTTCCCTCTTTAGGTGGTTATTACTTCTTTACATTCGTGAACATCATAAAAAGCAATGATTATAAATGCCCAGACGCATATTATTACAGCAATTCATTTGTTAAGGTGAGAGGAAATGAGAAGGAAGTTGCTGCACCACTAAATCTATGCCTGAGCACTGCTGAAACCAAACAAAAAGAATTCACGGTGGCTAGATAGGGCTATTTTCTACTGACTCTCTCTGGGGTCCAAAACAGAATCCATTTCTTTCTTTGTTTCTCTGTTTCACTTGTGTAGGGTACCTGTCCCCGCCCCTTCAGCTTGTAGTTTGTCTGTGTCCTTGGATCTCAAGTGAGTCTCCAGTAAGGGAGCACGTAGGTGGTCTTGAGTTTTCATCAGTTCTTCTAACCCTGTGTCTTTTGATTGGAGCACTCAAAGGCTGTACTTTTATTCTGATATTTGAGAGCTGTGCTCTTACTGCACTTTGAAATTCTTTTTGTTCTCATTAATATACAATCACATGCAGGAAATTATGTTATTCTGTCTACCATCTTCACCAAGTCACCCCAATTCCCAGTTACAGCCGCTCTCCGTCAGCATGTACTAATATGCTGTAGAATCACTCCATGTCTTCTCTGTGTTGTACATTCCTACCCATGACACCCCACCCTACACATTATACATGCTAATCCTAATTCCCCCATACTTTTTCCCTGCACTTATTACTCCCTTCCCACAAACCGTACCCAGTCCCTTTATCTTTGGGAACTGTAGGTGCACTCTCGGGTTCTGTGAGTCTGCTGCTGCCTTTTCCTTCAGTTTTTCTTTGTTATCATACTCCATACATGAGTGAAATCATTTGGTACATGTATTTCTCCGCCTGGCCTATTTGACTGAGCATAATACCATCTAGCTCCATCCACGTTATTGCAAATGATAGGATTTGTTTTCTTCTTATGGCTGCTTACTGCACTTTTTAAACTGGATTTCATTCTTCTTTTTTGTTTGTAGTTTTGCAATGTGCTTTCACCATTGCTCTCCTTGTTATGAGCAGTAGCTTTGTGCTAATCGATATGTACCTATATCTATCTATCTGTCTGTCTATCTATTTATCAATCACTCAATCAATCATCCTTTTTTCTGTCCATCTGTCCATGTGTGCAGAACAGTTAACCATATACCCTATATCACTTTCCTACACTATGCTCCCAAAAATCCTGCAAAGTATCTAGGCTGCAGAGGGAGCACTGGGTTCACCGAGACACTTGCTGTTCGAGTCGGCTGTGTGTACCTACAAAACCAGGGAATGGTTGTGCTGGGTCTTGAACCCGTGTCTCTATCCTCTGTCCTCTTTCATCTCCTTCTAACTTGCTGTCTGTATTTGGCCACATTCATTGACTAAGGGCTCCCTGAAGATCTCAAGTATCATTCCTCTGGGCCTGTTGTCGACAGAAAAGTCAACTTGTTGCTTCGCTCACCACCATGTTTGAAGGACATCAGCGTGATCACCGCCGATATTACGGAGGGTCAAATAAAAAGGAACACCAATTTCTAGACAGGAGCAGTTGGGAGCTAACAGTGTATTGTGGAGTGACGTGTTTATTTGAGTGTCCAAACTTCCCTCTTTAGGTGGTTATTAGATTTTCACATTCGTGAACATCATAAAATCCACTGATTTCAAAGGCCCAGATGCTTATTATTACAGCAACTTAGTTGTTGAGGTGAGAGAAAATGAGAAGTATGTTGCTGCACCACTAAATCTATGGCTGGGAATTGTTGAAACCAAACAAAAAGAATTCACGGTGGCCAGATAGGGCTATTTTCTGCTGACTGTCTCTGGGGACTCAAACAGAATCCATTTGCTTGATTGTTTGATTTTCCGTTTCACTCGTGTAGGGTACTTGTCCACACACCTTCGGCTTGTAGTTTGTCGGTGTCCTTGGATCTCAAGTGAGTCTCCTGTAAGTAAGCACGTTGGTGTCTTGAGTTTTCATCCCTTCTTTTATCCCTGTGTCTTTTGTTTGCAGCACTCAGTGCCTGACCTTTTATTCTGATGATTCAGAGCTGTGCACTTTTTGCACTTAAAGAATATTTTTTATCATTAATCTACAATCACGAGTAGAACATTATGTTTACTATGTTAACCCCTTCACCAAGTCCCCCCGAAGAACCTCTTCAGTCACTGTCGATCAGCGTAGTTGGATGCTGTAGACCCCTTCACCATGTCCCTCTCAAAAGTCCCCGTTACAGTCACTGTCCATCAGTGAGTAGTAAGATGCTATATGATCTCTACTTGTCTTCTCTATGTTGTACAGTACTGCCCATGCACACCCGACCCCGCTCATTATACATGCTAAACTTAATACCCCCATTCTTTCTCCCCACACTTATCCCTCCCTTCAGTCTCACCCTGCCCAGTCCTTTTTCCTTTGGTTACTTTTAGTCACCTCTCGGGTTCTGTGAGTCTGCTGCTGTTTTTTTACTTCAGTGTTTCTTTGTTGTTATACTCCACACATGAGTGAAATCACTTGGTACTTGCCTTTATCCGCCTGCCCTATTTTTCTGAACATACTACCGTCTTGCTCCATCCACGTCATTGCAAATGGTAGTATTTGTTTTCTTCTTAAGGCTGCTTACTGCACTTTTTAAACTGGATTTCATTCTTCCTTTTTGTTTGTAGTTTAGCTATGTTATTCACCATTCAACTCCTGGTTATGAACAGTAGCTTTGTGTCAATCGACATGTATCTGTATCTATCTATCTAAAGATCTGTCTGTCTATCTATGTATCTATGTATGTATATATCTATGTATCTAAGTATCTATCTATCTATCTATCTTCCTATCATCTATCTATGATGTCTATCATCTATTAATCTATGTACCTATCTATCTATCTTTCACCTGTCGTCTGTCTACCTATCTATCTATGAAACAATCATCTTTTAGTCTGCCCATCTATCCTTATGTACAGAACAGTTAACAACATAGCCTATGTCTCTTCCCTACATTATGCTTCCAGAAATCTTGCAAGGTAACAAAGCCATAAGGAGAGCACTGTGTTCACCGACACGCTTTCAGGTAGAGTCAGCAGAGTGTGCTTACAAAACCAGTAAATGGAGGTGAAAGGACTTGAACCCGTATCTTTGTCCTCTGTCCTCTTATACTTCCTGCTCGCTTGGTGACTTTATTTAGCAACATTCAGTGAGTAAGTGATCCCTGAAGACCACAAGTATCCTTCGTCTGGTCCGGTTGTCGAAAGAAAAGTGTACTTGGTTCTTTGCACACCACCATGTTTGAGGGACATCGGCGTGATCACTGCTGATAGGTGCAGGGACAAATATAAAGGAACACCTCTTTCTGGACAGGAGCAGTTGGGAAAAAAGAGTGTGTTGTGGAGTGAAGTGTTTATTTGAGGGTCCAAACTTCCCTCCTTAGGTGGTTATTACTTCTTTACATTCGTGAACATCATAAAGAGCAATGATTTTAAAAGCCCAGACGCATATTATTACAGCAATTCATTTGTTGAGGTGAGAGGAAATGAGAAGGAACTTGCTGCACCACTAAATCTATGCCTGAGCACTGCTGAAATCAAAAAAAAAGAATTCACGGTGGCTAGATAGGGCTATTTTCTACTGACTCTCTCTGGGGACTCAAACAGAATTCATTTGTTTGTTTGTTTCTTATTTTCACTTGTATAGGTAATCTGTCCCCGCCCCTTCAGCTTGTAGTTTGTCTGTGTCCTTGGATCTCAAGTGAGTCTCCAGTAAGGGAGCACGTAGGAGGTCTTGAGTTTTCATCAGTTCTTCTAACTCTGGGTCTTTTGATTGGAGCACTCAAAGCCTGTACTTTTATTCTGATATTTGAGAGCTGTGCTCTTACTGCACTTTGAAATTCTTTTTGTTCTCATTAATATACAATCACATGCAGAACATTATGTTTTCCAGTCTACACCCTTCACCAAGTCCCCGGCAAAAGCCAGTTAGAGTCGCTGTCCGTCAGCGTGTACTAAGATGCTGTAGAATCACTACATGTCTTCTCTGTGTTATGCAGCCGTACAAATGACCCCCCAAGTTACACACTATACATGCTAATCCTAATGCCCCCAATCTTTTTCCCCGCCCTTATTACTCCCTTCCCGCAAACAATACCCAGTCCCTTTCTTTTTGGTAACTGTTAGTCCACTCTCGGGTTCTGTGAGTCTGCTGCTGTCTTTTCCTTCAGTTTTTCTTTGTTATCATACTCCACACATGAATGAAATCATTTGGTACATGTATTTCTCCTCCTTGAATATTTGACTGAGCATAATACCCTCTAGCTCCATCCACGTTATTACAAATGAGAGGATTTGTTTTCTTCTTATGGCTGCCTACTGCACTTTTTAAACTGGATTTCATTCTTCTTTTTGGTTTGTAGTTTCGCTATGTGCTTTCACCGTTGCTCTCCTGGTTATGAGCAGTAGCTTTGTGTTAATTGACATGTACCTATGTCTATCTATCTGTCTGTCTATCTATTTATCAATCAATCAATCAATCATCTTTTTGTCTGCCCATCTGTCCTTGTGTACAGAACAGTTAACCATATATCCTATATCACATTCCTACATTATGCTTCCAAAAATCCTGCAAAGTATCTAGGCTGTAGAGAGAGCACTGGGTTCACCGAGACACTTGCAGGTCGAGTCGGCCTCGTGTACCTACAAAACCAGGAAATGGTTGTGCCGGGACTTGAACCCGTGTCTCTATCCTCTGTCCTCTTTCATCTCCTTCTAACTTACTGTCTGTATTTAGCCACATTCTTTGACTAAGTGCTCCCTGAAGACCACAAGTATCATTCCTCTGGGCCTGTTGTCTCGAGAAAAGTAAACTTGTTCTTTGCTCAACACCATGTTTGAAGGACATCAGCGTGATCACCGCCGATAGGACGGAGGGTCAAATAAAAAGGAACACCAATTTCTAGACAGGAGCAGTTGGGAGCTAAGAGTGTATTGTGGGGTGACGTGTTTATTTGAGTGTCCAAACTTCCCTCTTTAGGTAGTTATTAGATCTTCCCATGCGTGAACATCATAAAACCCAATGAATTCAAAGTCCCAGACGCTTATTATTACAGCAACTCAGTTGTTGAGGTGAGAGAAAATGAGAAGTATGTTGCTGCACCACTAAATCAATGGGTGGGAACGGCTGAAACCAAACAAAAAGAATTCACGGTGGTCAGGTAGGGCTATTTTCTGCTGACCGTCTCAATGGACTCACACAGAATCCATTTGTTTGATTGTTTGTTTTTCAGTTTCACTCGTGTAGGGTACTTGTCCACACACCTTCGGCTTGTAGTTTGTCTGTGTCCTTGGATCTCAAGTGTGTCTCCTGTAAGTAAGCACGTAGGTGTCTTGAGTTTTCATCCCTTCTTTTAACCCTGTGTCTTTTGTTTGCTGCACTCAGTGCCTGACCTTTTATTCTGATGATTCAGAGCTGTGCACTTATTGCACTTAAAGAATTTTTTTTATCATTAAGCTAAAGTCACTTGAAGAACATTATGTTTACTATGCTCCCCCATTCAGCAATTACCCCTGAAAAACCTCTTCAGTTGCTGTCGATCTGCGCAGTTGGATGCTGTAGACCCCTTCACCATGTCCCTCCCAACAGACCCCGTTACAGTCGCTGTCCATCAGTGAGTAGTAAGATGCTATGTGATCTCTACTAGCCTTCTCTGTGTTGTACAGCACTCCCCATGCCCCCTCGACCCCAAGCATTATACATGCTAAAACTAATGCCCCATTCTTTCTCCTCACACTTATCCCTCCCTTTGACCCACCCTGCCCAGTCCTTTTCCCTTTGGTAACTTTTAGTCAACTCTCGGGTTCTGTGAGTCTGCTCCTGTTTTTTTCCTTCAGTTTTTCGTTGTTGTTATACTCCACACATGAGTGAAAACACTTGGTTCTTGTCTTTCTCCGCCTGGCCTATTTCTCTGAACATACTACCGTCTAGCTCCATCCAGGTCATTTCAAATGGTAGGATTTGTTTTCTTCTTAAGGCTGCTTACTGCACTTTTTAAACTGGATTTCATTCTTCCTTATTGTTTGTAGTTTAGCTATGTTATTCACAATTCAACTCCTGGTTATGAACAATAGCTTTGTGTCAATCGATATGTATCTGTATCTATCTCTCTAATGGTCTGTCTGTCTATCTATGTTTCTATGTATGTATGTATGTATGTATGTATCTATGTATCTATCTAGCTATCTATCTTCCTATCATCTATCTATGATGTCTATCATCTATCAATCTATGTACCTATCTATCTATTTTTCATCTGTCATCTGTGTACCTATCTATCTATGAATCAATCATCTTTTTGTCTGCCCATCTATCCTTCTGTACAGAACAGTTAACAAGAGAGCCTATGTCTCTTCCCTACATTATGCTTCCAGAAATCTTGCAAGGTAACTAAGCCATAAGGAGAGCACTGTGTTCACCGATACACTTTCATGTAGAGTCAGCCGCGTGTGCTTACAAAACCAGTAAATGGAGGTGAAAGGACTTGAACCTGTATCTCTGTCCTCTGTCCTCTTATAATTCCTGCTCGCTTGATGACTTTATTCAGCCACATTCAGTGAGTAAGTGATCCCTGAAGACCACAAGTATCCTTCGTCTGGTCCGGTTGTCGAAAGAAAAGTGTACTTGGTTCTTTGCACACCACCATGTTTGAGGGACATCGGCGTGATCACTGCTGATAGGTGCAGGGACAAATATAAAGGAACACCTCTTTCTGGACAGGAGAAGTTGGGAAAAAAGAGTGTGTTGTGGAGTGAAGTGTTTATTTGAGGGTCCAAACTTCCCTCCTTAGGTGGTTATTACTTCTTTACATTCGTGAACATCATAAAAAGCAATGATTTTAAAAGCCCAGACGCATATTATTACAGCAATTCATTTGTTGAGGTGAGAGGAAATGAGAAGGAACTTGCTGCACCACTAAATCTATGCCTGAGCACTGCTGAAATCAAAAAAAAAGAATTCACGGTGGCTAGATAGGGCTATTTTCTACTGACTCTCTCTGGGGACTCAAACAGAATTCATTTGTTTGTTTGTTTCTTATTTTCACTTGTATAGGTAATCTGTCCCCGCCCCTTCAGCTTGTAGTTTGTCTGTGTCCTTGGATCTCAAGTGAGTCTCCAGTAAGGGAGCACGTAGGAGGTCTTGAGTTTTCATCAGTTCTTCTAACTCTGGGTCTTTTGATTGGAGCACTCAAAGCCTGTACTTTTATTCTGATATTTGAGAGCTGTGCTCTTACTGCACTTTGAAATTCTTTTTGTTCTCATTAATATACAATCACATGCAGAACATTATGTTTTCCAGTCTACACCCTTCACCAAGTCCCCGGCAAAAGCCAGTTAGAGTCGCTGTCCGTCAGCGTGTACTAAGATGCTGTAGAATCACTACATGTCTTCTCTGTGTTATGCAGCCGTACAAATGACCCCCCAAGTTACACACTATACATGCTAATCCTAATGCCCCCAATCTTTTTCCCCGCCCTTATTACTCCCTTCCCGCAAACAATACCCAGTCCCTTTCTTTTTGGTAACTGTTAGTCCACTCTCGGGTTCTGTGAGTCTGCTGCTGTCTTTTCCTTCAGTTTTTCTTTGTTATCATACTCCACACATGAATGAAATCATTTGGTACATGTATTTCTCCTCCTTGAATATTTGACTGAGCATAATACCCTCTAGCTCCATCCACGTTATTACAAATGAGAGGATTTGTTTTCTTCTTATGGCTGCCTACTGCACTTTTTAAACTGGATTTCATTCTTCTTTTTGGTTTGTAGTTTCGCTATGTGCTTTCACCGTTGCTCTCCTGGTTATGAGCAGTAGCTTTGTGTTAATTGACATGTACCTATGTCTATCTATCTGTCTGTCTATCTATTTATCAATCAATCAATCAATCATCTTTTTGTCTGCCCATCTGTCCTTGTGTACAGAACAGTTAACCATATATCCTATATCACATTCCTACATTATGCTTCCAAAAATCCTGCAAAGTATCTAGGCTGTAGAGAGAGCACTGGGTTCACCGAGACACTTGCAGGTCGAGTCGGCCTCGTGTACCTACAAAACCAGGAAATGGTTGTGCCGGGACTTGAACCCGTGTCTCTATCCTCTGTCCTCTTTCATCTCCTTCTAACTTACTGTCTGTATTTAGCCACATTCTTTGACTAAGTGCTCCCTGAAGACCACAAGTATCATTCCTCTGGGCCTGTTGTCTCGAGAAAAGTAAACTTGTTCTTTGCTCAACACCATGTTTGAAGGACATCAGCGTGATCACCGCCGATAGGACGGAGGGTCAAATAAAAAGGAACACCAATTTCTAGACAGGAGCAGTTGGGAGCTAAGAGTGTATTGTGGGGTGACGTGTTTATTTGAGTGTCCAAACTTCCCTCTTTAGGTAGTTATTAGATCTTCCCATGCGTGAACATCATAAAACCCAATGAATTCAAAGTCCCAGACGCTTATTATTACAGCAACTCAGTTGTTGAGGTGAGAGAAAATGAGAAGTATGTTGCTGCACCACTAAATCAATGGCTGGGAACGGCTGAAACCAAACAAAAAGAATTCACGGTGGTCAGGTAGGGCTATTTTCTGCTGACCGTCTCAATGGACTCACACAGAATCCATTTGTTTGATTGTTTGTTTTTCAGTTTCACTCGTGTAGGGTACTTGTCCACACACCTTCGGCTTGTAGTTTGTCTGTGTCCTTGGATCTCAAGTGTGTCTCCTGTAAGTAAGCACGTAGGTGTCTTGAGTTTTCATCCCTTCTTTTAACCCTGTGTCTTTTGTTTGCTGCACTCAGTGCCTGACCTTTTATTCTGATGATTCAGAGCTGTGCACTTATTGCACTTAAAGAATTTTTTTTATCATTAAGCTAAAGTCACTTGAAGAACATTATGTTTACTATGCTCCCCCATTCAGCAATTACCCCTGAAAAACCTCTTCAGTTGCTGTCGATCTGCGCAGTTGGATGCTGTAGACCCCTTCACCATGTCCCTCCCAACAGACCCCGTTACAGTCGCTGTCCATCAGTGAGTAGTAAGATGCTATGTGATCTCTACTAGCCTTCTCTGTGTTGTACAGCACTCCCCATGCCCCCTCGACCCCAAGCATTATACATGCTAAAACTAATGCCCCATTCTTTCTCCTCACACTTATCCCTCCCTTTGACCCATCCTGCCCAGTCCTTTTCCCTTTGGTAACTTTTAGTCAACTCTCGGGTTCTGTGAGTCTGCTCCTGTTTTTTTCCTTCAGTTTTTCGTTGTTGTTATACTCCACACATGAGTGAAAACACTTGGTTCTTGTCTTTCTCCGCCTGGCCTATTTCTCTGAACATACTACCGTCTAGCTCCATCCAGGTCATTTCAAATGGTAGGATTTGTTTTCTTCTTAAGGCTGCTTACTGCACTTTTTAAACTGGATTTCATTCTTCCTTATTGTTTGTAGTTTAGCTATGTTATTCACAATTCAACTCCTGGTTATGAACAATAGCTTTGTGTCAATCGATATGTATCTGTATCTATCTCTCTAATGGTCTGTCTGTCTATCTATGTTTCTATGTATGTATGTATGTATGTATGTATCTATGTATCTATCTAGCTATCTATCTTCCTATCATCTATCTATGATGTCTATCATCTATCAATCTATGTACCTATCTATCTATTTTTCATCTGTCATCTGTGTACCTATCTATCTATGAATCAATCATCTTTTTGTCTGCCCATCTATCCTTCTGTACAGAACAGTTAACAAGAGAGCCTATGTCTCTTCCCTACATTATGCTTCCAGAAATCTTGCAAGGTAACTAAGCCATAAGGAGAGCACTGTGTTCACCGATACACTTTCATGTAGAGTCAGCCGCGTGTGCTTACAAAACCAGTAAATGGAGGTGAAAGGACTTGAACCTGTATCTCTGTCCTCTGTCCTCTTATAATTCCTGCTCGCTTGATGACTTTATTCAGCCACATTCAGTGAGTAAGTGATCCCTGAAGACCACAAGTATCCTTCGTCTGGTCCGGTTGTCGAAAGAAAAGTGTACTTGGTTCTTTGCACACCACCATGTTTGAGGGACATCGGCGTGATCACTGCTGATAGGTGCAGGGACAAATATAAAGGAACACCTCTTTCTGGACAGGAGCAGTTGGGAAAAAAGAGTGTGTTGTGGAGTGAAGTGTTTATTTGAGGGTCCAAACTTCCCTCCTTAGGTGGTTATTACTTCTTTACATTCGTGAACATCATAAAAAGCAATGATTTTAAAAGCCCAGACGCATATTATTACAGCAATTCATTTGTTGAGGTGAGAGGAAATGAGAAGGAACTTGCTGCACCACTAAATCTATGCCTGAGCACTGCTGAAATCAAAAAAAAAAGAATTCACGGTGGCTAGATAGGGCTATTTTCTACTGACTCTCTCTGGGGACTCAAACAGAATTCATTTGTTTGTTTGTTTCTTATTTTCACTTGTATAGGTAATCTGTCCCCGCCCCTTCAGCTTGTAGTTTGTCTGTGTCCTTGGATCTCAAGTGAGTCTCCAGTAAGGGAGCACGTAGGAGGTCTTGAGTTTTCATCAGTTCTTCTAACTCTGGGTCTTTTGATTGGAGCACTCAAAGCCTGTACTTTTATTCTGATATTTGAGAGCTGTGCTCTTACTGCACTTTGAAATTCTTTTTGTTCTCATTAATATACAATCACATGCAGAACATTATGTTTTCCAGTCTACACCCTTCACCAAGTCCCCGGCAAAAGCCAGTTAGAGTCGCTGTCCGTCAGCGTGTACTAAGATGCTGTAGAATCACTACATGTCTTCTCTGTGTTATGCAGCCGTACAAATGACCCCCCAAGTTACACACTATACACGCTAATCCTAATGCCCCCAATCTTTTTCCCCGCCCTTATTACTCCCTTCCCACAAACAATACCCAGTCCCTTTCTTTTTGGTAACTGTTAGTCCACTCTCGGGTTCTGTGAGTCTGCTGCTGTCTTTTCCTTCAGTTTTTCTTTGTTATCATACTCCACACATGAATGAAATCATTTGGTACATGTATTTCTCCTCCTTGAATATTTGACTGAGCATAATACCCTCTAGCTCCATCCACGTTATTACAAATGAGAGGATTTGTTTTCTTCTTATGGCTGCCTACTGCACTTTTTAAACTGGATTTCATTCTTCTTTTTGGTTTGTAGTTTCGCTATGTGCTTTCACCGTTGCTCTCCTGGTTATGAGCAGTAGCTTTGTGTTAATTGACATGTACCTATGTCTATCTATCTGTCTGTCTATCTATTTATCAATCAATCAATCAATCATCTTTTTGTCTGCCCATCTGTCCTTGTGTACAGAACAGTTAACCATATATCCTATATCACATTCCTACATTATGCTTCCAAAAATCCTGCAAAGTATCTAGGCTGTAGAGAGAGCACTGGGTTCACCGAGACACTTGCAGGTCGAGTCGGCCTCGTGTACCTACAAAACCAGGAAATGGTTGTGCCGGGACTTGAACCCGTGTCTCTATCCTCTGTCCTCTTTCATCTCCTTCTAACTTACTGTCTGTATTTAGCCACATTCTTTGACTAAGTGCTCCCTGAAGACCACAAGTATCATTCCTCTGGTCCTGTTGTCTCGAGAAAAGTAAACTTGTTCTTTGCTCAACACCATGTTTGAAGGACATCAGCGTGATCACCGCCGATAGGACGGAGGGTCAAATAAAAAGGAACACCAATTTCTAGACAGGAGCAGTTGGGAGCTAAGAGTGTATTGTGGGGTGACGTGTTTATTTGAGTGTCCAAACTTCCCTCTTTAGGTAGTTATTAGATCTTCCCATGCGTGAACATCATAAAACCCAATGAATTCAAAGTCCCAGACGCTTATTATTACAGCAACTCAGTTGTTGACGTGAGAGAAAATGAGAAGTATGTAGCTGCACCACTAAATCAATGGCTGGGAACGGCTGAAACCAAACAAAAAGAATTCACGGTGGTCAGGTAGGGCTATTTTCTGCTGACCGTCTCAATGGACTCACACAGAATCCATTTGTTTGATTGTTTGTTTTTCAGTTTCACTCGTGTAGGGTACTTGTCCACACACCTTCGGCTTGTAGTTTGTCTGTGTCCTTGGATCTCAAGTGTGTCTCCTGTAAGTAAGCACGTAGGTGTCTTGAGTTTCATCCCTTCTTTTAACCCTGTGTCTTTTGTTTGCTCCACTCAGTGCCTGACCTTTTATTCTGATGATTCAGAGCTGTGCACTTATTGCTCTTAAAGAATTTTTTTTATCATTAAGCTAAAGTCACTTGAAGAACATTATGTTTACTATGCTCCCCCATTCAGCAATTACCCCTGAAAAACCTCTTCAGTTGCTGTCGATCTGCGCAGTTGGATGCTGTAGACCCCTTCACCATGTCCCTCCCAACAGACCCCGTTACAGTCGCTGTCCATCAGTGAGTAGTAAGATGCTATGTGATCTCTACTAGCCTTCTCTGTGTTGTACAGCACTCCCCATGCCCCCTCGACCCCAAGCATTATACATGCTAAAACTAATGCCCCATTCTTTCTCCTCACACTTATCCCTCCCTTTGACCCACCCTGCCCAGTCCTTTTCCCTTTGGTAACTTTTAGTCAACTCTCGGGTTCTGTGAGTCTGCTGCTGTTTTTTTCCTTCAGTTTTTCGTTGTTGTTATACTCCACACATGAGTGAAAACACTTGGTTCTTGTCTTTCTCCGCCTGGCCTATTTCTCTGAACATACTACCGTCTAGCTCCATCCAGGTCATTTCAAATGGTAGGATTTGTTTTCTTCTTAAGGCTGCTTACTGCACTTTTTAAACTGGATTTCATTCTTCCTTATTGTTTGTAGTTTAGCTATGTTATTCACAATTCAACTCCTGGTTATGAACAATAGCTTTGTGTCAATCGATATGTATCTGTATCTATCTCTCTAATGGTCTGTCTGTCTATCTATGTTTCTATGTATGTATGTATGTATGTATGTATCTATGTATCTATCTAGCTATCTATCTTCCTATCATCTATCTATGATGTCTATCATCTATCAATCTATGTACCTATCTATCTATTTTTCATCTGTCATCTGTGTACCTATCTATCTATGAATCAATCATCTTTTTGTCTGCCCATCTATCCTTCTGTACAGAACAGTTAACAAGAGAGCCTATGTCTCTTCCCTACATTATGCTTCCAGAAATCTTGCAAGGTAACTAAGCCATAAGGAGAGCACTGTGTTCACCGATACACTTTCATGTAGAGTCAGCCGCGTGTGCTTACAAAACCAGTAAATGGAGGTGAAAGGACTTGAACCTGTATCTCTGTCCTCTGTCCTCTTATAATTCCTGCTCGCTTGATGACTTTATTCAGCCACATTCAGTGAGTAAGTGATCCCTGAAGACCACAAGTATCCTTCGTCTGGTCCGGTTGTCGAAAGAAAACTGTACTTGGTTCTTTGCACACCACCATGTTTGAGGGACATCGGCGTGATCACTGCTGATAGGTGCAGGGACAAATATAAAGGAACACCTCTTTCTGGACAGGAGCAGTTGGGAAAAAAGAGTGTGTTGTGGAGTGAAGTGTTTATTTGAGGGTCCAAACTTCCCTCCTTAGGTGGTTATTACTTCTTTACATTCGTGAACATCATAAAAAGCAATGATTTTAAAAGCCCAGACGCATATTATTACAGCAATTCATTTGTTGAGGTGAGAGGAAATGAGAAGGAACTTGCTGCACCACTAAATCTATGCCTGAGCACTGCTGAAATCAAAAAAAAAGAATTCACGGTGGCTAGATAGGGCTATTTTCTACTGACTCTCTCTGGGGACTCAAACAGAATTCATTTGTTTGTTTGTTTCTTATTTTCACTTGTATAGGTAATCTGTCCCCGCCCCTTCAGCTTGTAGTTTGTCTGTGTCCTTGGATCTCAAGTGAGTCTCCAGTAAGGGAGCACGTAGGAGGTCTTGAGTTTTCATCAGTTCTTCTAACTCTGGGTCTTTTGATTGGAGCACTCAAAGGCTGTACTTTTATTCTGATATTTGAGAGCTGTGCTCTTACTGCACTTTGAAATTCTTTTTGTTCTCATTAATATACAATCACATGCAGAACATTATGTTTTCCAGTCTACACCCTTCACCAAGTCCCCGGCAAAAGCCAGTTAGAGTCGCTGTCCGTCAGCGTGTACTAAGATGCTGTAGAATCACTACATGTCTTCTCTGTGTTATGCAGCCGTACAAATGACACCCCAAGTTACACACTATACATGCTAATCCTAATGCCCCCAATCTTTTTCCCCGCCCTTATTACTCCCTTCCCGCAAACAATACCCAGAACCTTTCTTTTTGGTAACTGTTAGTCCACTCTCGGGTTCTGTGTGTCTGCTGCTGTCTTTTCCTTCAGTTTTTCTTTGTTATCATACTCCACACATGAATGAAATCATTTGGTACATGTATTTCTCCTCCTTGAATATTTGACTGAGCATAATACCCTCTAGCTCCATCCACGTTATTACAAATGAGAGGATTTGTTTTCTTCTTATGGCTGCCTACTGCACTTTTTAAACTGGATTTCATTCTTCTTTTTGGTTTGTAGTTTCGCTATGTGCTTTCACCGTTGCTCTCCTGGTTATGAGCAGTAGCTTTGTGTTAATTGACATGTACCTATGTCTATCTATCTGTCTGTCTATCTATTTATCAATCAATCAATCAATCATCTTTTTGTCTGCCCATCTGTCCTTGTGTACAGAACAGTTAACCATATATCCTATATCACATTCCTACATTATGCTTCCAAAAATCCTGCAAAGTATCTAGGCTGTAGAGAGAGCACTGGGTTCACTGAGACACTTGCAGGTCGAGTCGGCCTCGTGTACCTACAAAACCAGGAAATGGTTGTGCCGGGACTTGAACCCGTGTCTCTATCCTCTGTCCTCTTTCATCTCCTTCTAACTTACTGTCTGTATTTAGCCACATTCTTTGACTAAGTGCTCCCTGAAGACCACAAGTATCATTCCTCTGGGCCTGTTGTCTCGAGAAAAGTAAACTTGTTCTTTGCTCAACACCATGTTTGAAGGACATCAGCGTGATCACCGCCGATAGGACGGAGGGTCAAATAAAAAGGAACACCAATTTCTAGACAGGAGCAGTTGGGAGCTAAGAGTGTATTGTGGGGTGACGTGTTTATTTGAGTGTCCAAACTTCCCTCTTTAGGTAGTTATTAGATCTTCCCATGCGTGAACATCATAAAACCCAATGAATTCAAAGTCCCAGACGCTTATTATTACAGCAACTCAGTTGTTGAGGTGAGAGAAAATGAGAAGTATGTTGCTGCACCACTAAATCAATGGCTGGGAACGGCTGAAACCAAACAAAAAGAATTCACGGTGGTCAGGTAGGGCTATTTTCTGCTGACCGTCTCAATGGACTCACACAGAATCCATTTGTTTGATTGTTTGTTTTTCAGTTTCACTCGTGTAGGGTACTTGTCCACACACCTTCGGCTTGTAGTTTGTCTGTGTCCTTGGATCTCAAGTGAGTCTCCTGTAAGTAAGCACGTAGGTGTCTTGAGTTTTCATCCCTTCTTTTAACCCTGTGTCTTTTGTTTGCTGCACTCAGTGCCTGACCTTTTATTCTGATGATTCAGAGCTGTGCACTTATTGCACTTAAAGAATTTTTTTTATCATTAAGCTAAAGTCACTTGAAGAACATTATGTTTACTATGCTCCCCCATTCAGCAATTACCCCTGAAAAACCTCTTCAGTTGCTGTCGATCTGCGCAGTTGGATGCTGTAGACCCCTTCACCATGTCCCTCCCAACAGACCCCGTTACAGTCGCTGTCCATCAGTGAGTAGTAAGATGCTATATGATCTCTACTAGCCTTCTCTGTGTTGTACAGCACTCCCCATGCCCCCTCGACCCCAAGCATTATACATGCTAAAACTAATGCCCCATTCTTTCTCCTCACACTTATCCCTCCCTTTGACCCACCCTGCCCAGTCCTTTTCCCTTTGGTAACTTTTAGTCAACTCTCGGGTTCTGTGAGTCTGCTCCTGTTTTTTTCCTTCAGTTTTTCGTTGTTGTTATACTCCACACATGAGTGAAAACACTTGGTTCTTGTCTTTGTCCGGCTGGCCTATTTCTCTGAACATACTACCGTCTAGCTCCATCCAGGTCATTTCAAATGGTAGGATTTGTTTTCTTCTTAAGGCTGCTTACTGCACTTTTTAAACTGGATTTCATTCTTCCTTATTGTTTGTAGTTTAGCTATGTTATTCACAATTCAACTCCTGGTTATGAACAATAGCTTTGTGTCAATCGATATGTATCTGTATCTATCTCTCTAATGGTCTGTCTGTCTATCTATGTTTCTATGTATGTATGTATGTATGTATGTATCTATGTATCTATCTAGCTATCTATCTTCCTATCATCTATCTATGATGTCTATCATCTATCAATCTATGTACCTATCTATCTATTTTTCATCTGTCATCTGTGTGCCTATCTATCTATGAATCAATCATCTTTTTGTCTGCCCATCTATCCTTCTGTACAGAACAGTTAACAAGAGAGCCTATGTCTCTTCCCTACATTATGCTTCCAGAAATCTTGCAAGGTAACTAAGCCATAAGGAGAGCACTGTGTTCACCGATACACTTTCATGTAGAGTCAGCCGCGTGTGCTTACAAAACCAGTAAATGGAGGTGAAAGGACTTGAACCTGTATCTCTGTCCTCTGTCCTCTTATAATTCCTGCTCGCTTGATGACTTTATTCAGCCACATTCAGTGAGTAAGTGATCCCTGAAGACCACAAGTATCCTTCGTCTGGTCCGGTTGTCGAAAGAAAAGTGTACTTGGTTCTTTGCACACCACCATGTTTGAGGGACATCGGCGTGATCACTGCTGATAGGTGCAGGGACAAATATAAAGGAACACCTCTTTCTGGACAGGAGCAGTTGGGAAAAATGAGTGTGTTGTGGAGTGAAGTGTTTATTTGAGGGTCCAAACTTCCCTCCTTAGGTGGTTATTACTTCTTTACATTCGTGAACATCATAAAAAGCAATGATTTTAAAAGCCCAGACGCATATTATTACAGCAATTCATTTGTTGAGGTGAGAGGAAATGAGAAGGAACTTGCTGCACCACTAAATCTATGCCTGAGCACTGCTGAAATCAAAAAAAAAGAATTCACGGTGGCTAGATAGGGCTATTTTCTACTGACTCTCTCTGGGGACTCAAACAGAATTCATTTGTTTGTTTGTTTCTTATTTTCACTTGTATAGGTAATCTGTCCCCGCCCCTTCAGCTTGTAGTTTGTCTGTGTCCTTGGATCTCAAGTGAGTCTCCAGTAAGGGAGCACGTAGGAGGTCTTGAGTTTTCATCAGTTCTTCTAACTCTGGGTCTTTTGATTGGAGCACTCAAAGCCTGTACTTTTATTCTGATATTTGAGAGCTGTGCTCTTACTGCACTTTGAAATTCTTTTTGTTCTCATTAATATATAATCACATGCAGAACATTATGTTTTCCAGTCTACACCCTTCACCAAGTCCCCGGCAAAAGCCAGTTAGAGTCGCTGTCCGTCAGCGTGTACTAAGATGCTGTAGAATCACTACATGTCTTCTCTGTGTTATGCAGCCGTACAAATGACCCCCCAAGTTACACACTATACATGCTAATCCTAATGCCCCCAATCTTTTTCCCCGCCCTTATTACTCCCTTCCCACAAACAATACCCAGTCCCTTTCTTTTTGGTAACTGTTAGTCCACTCTCGGGTTCTGTGAGTCTGCTGCTGTCTTTTCCTTCAATTTTTCTTTGTTATCATACTCCACACATGAATGAAATCATTTGGTACATGTATTTCTCCTCCTTGAATATTTGACTGAGCATAATACCCTCTAGCTCCATCCACGTTATTAAAAATGAGAGGATTTGTTTTCTTCTTATGGCTGCCTACTGCACTTTTTAAGCTGGATTTCATTCTTCTTTTTGGTTTGTAGTTTCGCTATGTGCTTTCACCGTTGCTCTCCTGGTTATGAGCAGTAGCTTTGTGTTAATTGACATGTACCTATGTCTATCTATCTGTCTGTCTATCTATTTATCAATCAATCAATCAATCATCTTTTTGTCTGCCCATCTGTCCTTGTGTACAGAACAGTTAACCATATATCCTATATCACATTCCTACATTATGCTTCCAAAAATCCTGCAAAGTATCTAGGCTGTAGAGAGAGCACTGGGTTCACCGAGACACTTGCAGGTCGAGTCGGCCTCGTGTACCTACAAAACCAGGAAATGGTTGTGCCGGGACTTGAACCCGTATCTCTATCCTCTGTCCTCTTTCATCTCCTTCTAACTTACTGTCTGTATTTAGCCACATTCTTTGACTAAGTGCTCCCTGAAGACCACAAGTATCATTCCTCTGGGCCTGTTGTCTCGAGAAAAGTAAACTTGTTCTTTGCTCAACACCATGTTTGAAGGACATCAGCGTGATCACCGCCGATAGGACGGAGGGTCAAATAAAAAGGAACACCAATTTCTAGACAGGAGCAGTTGGGAGCTAAGAGTGTATTGTGGGGTGACGTGTTTATTTGAGTGTCCAAACTTCCCTCTTTAGGTAGTTATTAGATCTTCCCATGCGTGAACATCATAAAACCCAATGAATTCAAAGTCCCAGACGCTTATTATTACAGCAACTCAGTTGTTGAGGTGAGAGAAAATGAGAAGTATGTTGCTGCACCACTAAATCAATGGCTGGGAACGGCTGAAACCAAACAAAAAGAATTCACGGTGGTCAGGTAGGGCTATTTTCTGCTGACCGTCTCAATGGACTCACACAGAATCCATTTGTTTGATTGTTTGTTTTTCAGTTTCACTCGTGTAGGGTACTTGTCCACACACCTTCGGCTTGTAGTTTGTCTGTGTCCTTGGATCTCAAGTGTGTCTCCTGTAAGTAAGCACGTAGGTGTCTTGAGTTTTCATCCCTTCTTTTAACCCTGTGTCTTTTGTTTGCTGCACTCAGTGCCTGACCTTTTATTCTGATGATTCAGAGCTGTGCACTTATTGCACTTAAAGAATTTTTTTTATCATTAAGCTAAAGTCACTTGAAGAACATTATGTTTACTATGCTCCCCCATTCAGCAATTACCCCTGAAAAACCTCTTCAGTTGCTGTCGATCTGCGCAGTTGGATGCTGTAGACCCCTTCACCATGTCCCTCCCAACAGACCCCGTTACAGTCGCTGTCCATCAGTGAGTAGTAAGATGCTATATGATCTCTACTAGCCTTCTCTGTGTTGTACAGCACTCCCCATGCCCCCTCGACCCCAAGCATTATACATGCTAAAACTAATGCCCCATTCTTTCTCCTCACACTTATCCCTCCCTTTGACCCACCCTGCCCAGTCCTTTTCCCTTTGGTAACTTTTAGTCAACTCTCGGGTTCTGTGAGTCTGCTCCTGTTTTTTTCCTTCAGTTTTTCGTTGTTGTTATACTCCACACATGAGTGAAAACACTTGGTTCTTGTCTTTGTCCGGCTGGCCTATTTCTCTGAACATACTACCGTCTAGCTCCATCCAGGTCATTTCAAATGGTAGGATTTGTTTTCTTCTTAAGGCTGCTTACTGCACTTTTTAAACTGGATTTCATTCTTCCTTATTGTTTGTAGTTTAGCTATGTTATTCACAATTCAACTCCTGGTTATGAACAATAGCTTTGTGTCAATCGATATGTATCTGTATCTATCTCTCTAATGGTCTGTCTATCTATGTTTCTATGTATGTATGTATGTATGTATGTATCTATGTATCTATCTAGCTATCTATCTTCCTATCATCTATCTATGATGTCTATCATCTATCAATCTATGTACCTATCTATCTATTTTTCATCTGTCATCTGTGTGCCTATCTATCTATGAATCAATCATCTTTTTGTCTGCCCATCTATCCTTCTGTACAGAACAGTTAACAAGAGAGCCTATGTCTCTTCCCTACATTATGCTTCCAGAAATCTTGCAAGGTAACTAAGCCATAAGGAGAGCACTGTGTTCACCGATACACTTTCATGTAGAGTCAGCCGCGTGTGCTTACAAAACCAGTAAATGGAGGTGAAAGGACTTGAACCTGTATCTCTGTCCTCTGTCCTCTTATAATTCCTGCTCGCTTGATGACTTTATTCAGCCACATTCAGTGAGTAAGTGATCCCTGAAGACCACAAGTATCCTTCGTCTGGTCCGGTTGTCGAAAGAAAAGTGTACTTGGTTCTTTGCACACCACCATGTTTGAGGGACATCGGCGTGATCACTGCTGATAGGTGCAGGGACAAATATAAAGGAACACCTCTTTCTGGACAGGAGCAGTTGGGAAAAAAGAGTGTGTTGTGGAGTGAAGTGTTTATTTGAGGGTCCAAACTTCCCTCCTTAGGTGGTTATTACTTCTTTACATTCGTGAACATCATAAAAAGCAATGATTTTAAAAGCCCAGACGCATATTATTACAGCAATTCATTTGTTGAGGTGAGAGGAAATGAGAAGGAACTTGCTGCACCACTAAATCTATGCCTGAGCACTGCTGAAATCAAAAAAAAAGAATTCACGGTGGCTAGATAGGGCTATTTTCTACTGACTCTCTCTGGGGACTCAAACAGAATTCATTTGTTTGTTTGTTTCTTATTTTCACTTGTATAGGTAATCTGTCCCCGCCCCTTCAGCTTGTAGTTTGTCTGTGTCCTTGGATCTCAAGTGAGTCTCCAGTAAGGGAGCACGTAGGAGGTCTTGAGTTTTCATCAGTTCTTCTAACTCTGGGTCTTTTGATTGGAGCACTCAAAGGCTGTACTTTTATTCTGATATTTGAGAGCTGTGCTCTTACTGCACTTTGAAAATCTTTTTGTTCTCATTAATATACAATCACATGCAGAACATTATGTTTTCCAGTCTACACCCTTCACCAAGTCCCCGGCAAAAGCCAGTTAGAGTCGCTGTCCGTCAGCGTGTACTAAGATGCTGTAGAATCACTACATGTCTTCTCTGTGTTATGCAGCCATACAAATGACCCCCCAAGTTACACACTATACATGCTAATCCTAATGCCCCCAAACTTTTTCCCCGCCCTTATTACTCCCTTCCCACAAACAATACCCAGTCCCTTTCTTTTTGGTAACTGTTAGTCCACTCTCGGGTTCTGTGAGTCTGCTGCTGTCTTTTCCTTCAATTTTTCTTTGTTATCATACTCCACACATGAATGAAATCATTTGGTACATGTATTTCTCCTCCTTGAATATTTGACTAAGCATAATACCCTCTAGCTCCATCCACGTTATTAAAAATGAGAGGATTTGTTTTCTTCTTATGGCTGCCTACTGCACTTTTTAAACTGGATTTCATTCTTCTTTTTGGTTTGTAGTTTCGCTATGTGCTTTCACCGTTGCTCTCCTGGTTATGAGCAGTAGCTTTGTGTTAATTGACATGTACCTATGTCTATCTATCTGTCTGTCTATCTATTTATCAATCAATCAATCAATCATCTTTTTGTCTGCCCATCTGTCCTTGTGTACAGAACAGTTAACCATATATCCTATATCACATTCCTACATTATGCTTCCAAAAATCCTGCAAAGTATCTAGGCTGTAGAGAGAGCACTGGGTTCACCGAGACACTTGCAGGTCGAGTCGGCCTCGTGTACCTACAAAACCAGGAAATGGTTGTGCCGGGACTTGAACCCGTGTCTCTATCCTCTGTCCTCTTTCATCTCCTTCTAACTTACTGTCTGTATTTAGCCACATTCTTTGACTAAGTGCTCCCTGAAGACCACAAGTATCATTCCTCTGGGCCTGTTGTCTCGAGAAAAGTAAACTTGTTCTTTGCTCAACACCATGTTTGAAGGACATCAGCGTGATCACCGCCGATAGGACGGAGGGTCAAATAAAAAGGAACACCAATTTCTAGACAGGAGCAGTTGGGAGCTAAGAGTGTATTGTGGGGTGACGTGTTTATTTGAGTGTCCAAACTTCCCTCTTTAGGTAGTTATTAGATCTTCCCATGCGTGAACATCATAAAACCCAATGAATTCAAAGTCCCAGACGCTTATTATTACAGCAACTCAGTTGTTGAGGTGAGAGAAAATGAGAAGTATGTTGCTGCACCACTAAATCAATGGCTGGGAACGGCTGAAACCAAACAAAAAGAATTCACGGTGGTCAGGTAGGGCTATTTTCTGCTGACCGTCTCAATGGACTCACACAGAATCCATTTGTTTGATTGTTTGTTTTTCAGTTTCACTCGTGTAGGGTACTTGTCCACACACCTTCGGCTTGTAGTTTGTCTGTGTCCTTGGATCTCAAGTGTGTCTCCTGTAAGTAAGCACGTAGGTGTCTTGAGTTTCATCCCTTCTTTTTACCCTGTGTCTTTTGTTTGCTGCACTCAGTGCCTGACCTTTTATTCTGATGATTCAGAGCTGTGCACTTATTGCACTTAAAGAATTTTTTTTATCATTAAGCTAAAGTCACTTGAAGAACATTATGTTTACTATGCTCCCCCATTCAGCAATTACCCCTGAAAAACCTCTTCAGTTGCTGTCGATCTGCGCAGTTGGATGCTGTAGACCCCTTCACCATGTCCCTCCCAACAGACCCCGTTACAGTCGCTGTCCATCAGTGAGTAGTAAGACGCTATATGATCTCTACTAGCCTTCTCTGTGTTGTACAGCACTCCCCATGCCCCCTCGACCCCAAGCATTATACATGCTAAAACTAATGCCCCATTCTTTCTCCTCACACTTATCCCTCCCTTTGACCCACCCTGCCCAGTCCTTTTCCCTTTGGTAACTTTTAGTCAACTCTCGGGTTCTGTGAGTCTGCTCCTGTTTTTTTCCTTCAGTTTTTCGTTGTTGTTATACTCCACACATGAGTGAAAACACTTGGTTCTTGTCTTTGTCCGGCTGGCCTATTTCTCTGAACATACTACCGTCTAGCTCCATCCAGGTCATTTCAAATGGTAGGATTTGTTTTCTTCTTAAGGCTGCTTACTGCACTTTTTAAACTGGATTTCATTCTTCCTTATTGTTTGTAGTTTAGCTATGTTATTCACAATTCAACTCCTGGTTATGAACAATAGCTTTGTGTCAATCGATATGTATCTGTATCTATCTCTCTAATGGTCTGTCTATCTATGTTTCTATGTATGTATGTATGTATGTGTGTATCTATGTATCTATCTAGCTATCTATCTTCCTATCATCTATCTATGATGTCTATCATCTATCAATCTATGTACCTATCTATCTATTTTTCATCTGTCATCTGTGTGCCTATCTATCTATGAATCAATCATCTTTTTGTCTGCCCATCTATCCTTCTGTACAGAACAGTTAACAAGAGAGCCTATGTCTCTTCCCTACATTATGCTTCCAGAAATCTTGCAAGGTAACTAAGCCATAAGGAGAGCACTGTGTTCACCGATACACTTTCATGTAGAGTCAGCCGCGTGTGCTTACAAAACCAGTAAATGGAGGTGAAAGGACTTGAACCTGTATCTCTGTCCTCTGTCCTCTTATAATTCCTGCTCGCTTGATGACTTTATTCAGCCACATTCAGTGAGTAAGTGATCCCTGAAGACCACAAGTATCCTTCGTCTGGTCCGGTTGTCGAAAGAAAAGTGTACTTGGTTCTTTGCACACCACCATGTTTGAGGGACATCGGCGTGATCACTGCTGATAGGTGCAGGGACAAATATAAAGGAACACCTCTTTCTGGACAGGAGCAGTTGGGAAAAAAGAGTGTGTTGTGGAGTGAAGTGTTTGTTTGAGGGTCCAAACTTCCCTCCTTAGGTGGTTATTACTTCTTTACATTCGTGAACATCATAAAAAGCAATGATTTTAAAAGCCCAGACGCATATTATTACAGCAATTCATTTGTTGAGGTGAGAGGAAATGAGAAGGAACTTGCTGCACCACTAAATCTATGCCTGAGCACTGCTGAAATCAAAAAAAAAGAATTCACGGTGGCTAGATAGGGCTATTTTCTACTGACTCTCTCTGGGGACTCAAACAGAATTCATTTGTTTGTTTGTTTCTTATTTTCACTTGTATAGGTAATCTGTCCCCGCCCCTTCAGCTTGTAGTTTGTCTGTGTCCTTGGATCTCAAGTGAGTCTCCAGTAAGGGAGCACGTAGGAGGTCTTGAGTTTTCATCAGTTCTTCTAACTCTGGGTCTTTTGATTGGAGCACTCAAAGGCTGTACTTTTATTCTGATATTTGAGAGCTGTGCTCTTACTGCACTTTGAAATTCTTTTTGTTCTCATTAATATACAATCACATGCAGAACATTATGTTTTCCAGTCTACACCCTTCACCAAGTCCCCAGCAAAAGCCAGTTAGAGTCGCTGTCCGTCAGCGTGTACTAAGATGCTGTAGAATCACTACATGTCTTCTCTGTGTTATGCAGCCATACAAATGACCCCCCAAGTTACACACTATACATGCTAATCCTAATGCCCCCAATCTTTTTCCCCGCCCTTATTACTCCCTTCCCACAAACAATACCCAGTCCCTTTCTTTTTGGTAACTGTTAGTCCACTCTCGGGTTCTGTGAGTCTGCTGCTGTCTTTTCCTTCAATTTTTCTTTGTTATCATACTCCACACATGAATGAAATCATTTGGTACATGTATTTCTCCTCCTTGAATATTTGACTGAGCATAATACCCTCTAGCTCCATCCACGTTATTACAAATGAGAGGATTTGTTTTCTTCTTATGGCTGCCTACTGCACTTTTTAAACTGGATTTCATTCTTCTTTTTGGTTTGTAGTTTCGCTATGTGCTTTCACCGTTGCTCTCCTGGTTATGAGCAGTAGCTTTGTGTTAATTGACATGTACCTATGTCTATCTATCTGTCTGTCTATCTATTTATCAATCAATCAATCAATCATCTTTTTGTCTGCCCATCTGTCCTTGTGTACAGAACAGTTAACCATATATCCTATATCACATTCCTACATTATGCTTCCAAAAATCCTGCAAACTATCTAGGCTGTAGAGAGAGCACTGGGTTCACCGAGACACTTGCAGGTCGAGTCGGCCTCGTGTACCTACAAAACCAGGAAATGGTTGTGCCTGGACTTGAACCCGTGTCTCTATCCTCTGTCCTCTTTCATCTCCTTCTAACTTACTGTCTGTATTTAGCCACATTCTTTGACTAAGTGCTCCCTGAAGACCACAAGTATCATTCCTCTGGGCCTGTTGTCTCGAGAAAAGTAAACTTGTTCTTTGCTCAACACCATGTTTGAAGGACATCAGCGTGATCACCGCCGATAGGACGGAGGGTCAAATAAAAAGGAACACCAATTTCTAGACAGGAGCAGTTGGGAGCTAAGAGTGTATTGTGGGGTGACGTGTTTATTTGAGTGTCCAAACTTCCCTCTTTAGGTAGTTATTAGATCTTCCCATGCGTGAACATCATAAAACCCAATGAATTCAAAGTCCCAGACGCTTATTATTACAGCAACTCAGTTGTTGAGGTGAGAGAAAATGAGAAGTATGTTGCTGCACCACTAAATCAATGGCTGGGAACGGCTGAAACCAAACAAAAAGAATTCACGGTGGTCAGGTAGGGCTATTTTCTGCTGACCGTCTCAATGGACTCACACAGAATCCATTTGTTTGATTGTTTGTTTTTCAGTTTCACTCGTGTAGGGTACTTGTCCACACACCTTCGGCTTGTAGTTTGTCTGTGTCCTTGGATCTCAAGTGTGTCTCCTGTAAGTAAGCACGTAGGTGTCTTGAGTTTTCATCCCTTCTTTTAACCCTGTGTCTTTTGTTTGCTGCACTCAGTGCCTGACCTTTTATTCTGATGATTCAGAGCTGTGCACTTATTGCACTTAAAGAATTTTTTTTATCATTAAGCTAAAGTCACTTGAAGAACATTATGTTTACTATGCTCCCCCATTCAGCAATTACCCCTGAAAAACCTCTTCAGTTGCTGTCGATCTGCGCAGTTGGATGCTGTAGACCCCTTCACCATGTCCCTCCCAACAGACCCCGTTACAGTCGCTGTCCATCAGTGAGTAGTAAGATGCTATATGATCTCTACTAGCCTTCTCTGTGTTGTACAGCACTCCCCATGCCCCCTCGATCCCAAGCATTATACATGCTAAAACTAATGCCCCATTCTTTCTCCTCACACTTATCCCTCCCTTTGACCCACCCTGCCCAGTCCTTTTCCCTTTGGTAACTTTTAGTCAACTCTCGGGTTCTGTGAGTCTGCTCCTGTTTTTTTCCTTCAGTTTTTCGTTGTTGTTATACTCCACACATGAGTGAAAACACTTGGTTCTTGTCTTTGTCCGGCTGGCCTATTTCTCTGAACATACTACCGTCTAGCTCCATCCAGGTCATTTCAAATGGTAGGATTTGTTTTCTTCTTAAGGCTGCTTACTGCACTTTTTAAACTGGATTTCATTCTTCCTTATTGTTTGTAGTTTAGCTATGTTATTCACAATTCAACTCCTGGTTATGAACAATAGCTTTGTGTCAATCGATATGTATCTGTATCTATCTCTCTAGTGGTCTGTCTATCTATGTTTCTATGTATGTATGTATGTATGTATGTATCTATGTATCTATCTAGCTATCTATCTTCCTATCATCTATCTATGATGTCTATCATCTATCAATCTATGTACCTATCTATCTATTTTTCATCTATCATCTGTGTGCCTATCTATCTATGAATCAATCATCTTTTTGTCTGCCCATCTATCCTTCTGTACAGAACAGTTAACAAGAGAGCCTATGTCTCTTCCCTACATTATGCTTCCAGAAATCTTGCAAGGTAACTAAGCCATAAGGAGAGCACTGTGTTCACCGATACACTTTCATGTAGAGTCAGCCGCGTGTGCTTACAAAACCAGTAAATGGAGGTGAAAGGACTTGAACCTGTATCTCTGTCCTCTGTCCTCTTATAATTCCTGCTCGCTTGATGACTTTATTCAGCCACATTCAGTGAGTAAGTGATCCCTGAAGACCACAAGTATCCTTCGTCTGGTCCGGTTGTCGAAAGAAAAGTGTACTTGGTTCTTTGCACACCACCATGTTTGAGGGACATCGGCGTGATCACTGCTGATAGGTGCAGGGACAAATATAAAGGAACACCTCTTTCTGGACAGGAGCAGTTGGGAAAAAAGAGTGTGTTGTGGAGTGAAGTGTTTATTTGAGGGTCCAAACTTCCCTCCTTAGGTGGTTATTACTTCTTTACATTCGTGAACATCATAAAAAGCAATGATTTTAAAAGCCCAGACGCATATTATTACAGCAATTCATTTGTTGAGGTGAGAGGAAATGAGAAGGAACTTGCTGCACCACTAAATCTAAGCCTGAGCACTGCTGAAATCAAAAAAAAAGAATTCACGGTGGCTAGATAGGGCTATTTTCTACTGACTCTCTCTGGGGACTCAAACAGAATTCATTTGTTTGTTTGTTTCTTATTTTCACTTGTATAGGTAATCTGTCCCCGCCCCTTCAGCTTGTAGTTTGTCTGTGTCCTTGGATCTCAAGTGAGTCTCCAGTAAGGGAGCACGTAGGAGGTCTTGAGTTTTCATCAGTTCTTCTAACTCTGGGTCTTTTGATTGGAGCACTCAAAGGCTGTACTTTTATTCTGATATTTGAGAGCTGTGCTCTTACTGCACTTTGAAATTCTTTTTGTTCTCATTAATATACAATCACATGCAGAACATTATGTTTTCCAGTCTACACCCTTCACCAAGTCCCCGGCAAAAGCCAGTTAGAGTCGCTGTCCGTCAGCGTGTACTAAGATGCTGTAGAATCACTACATGTCTTCTCTGTGTTATGCAGCCGTACAAATGACCCCCCAAGTTACACACTATACATGCTAATCCTAATGCCCCCAATCTTTTTCCCCGCCCTTATTACTCCCTTCCCACAAACAATACCCAGTCCCTTTCTTTTTGGTAACTGTTAGTCCACTCTCGGGTTCTGTGAGTCTGCTGCTGTCTTTTCCTTCAATTTTTCTTTGTTATCATACTCCACACATGAATGAAATCATTTGGTACATGTATTTCTCCTCCTTGAATATTTGACTAAGCATAATACCCTCTAGCTCCATCCACGTTATTAAAAATGAGAGGATTTGTTTTCTTCTTATGGCTGCCTACTGCACTTTTTAAACTGGATTTCATTCTTCTTTTTGGTTTGTAGTTTCGCTATGTGCTTTCACCGTTGCTCTCCTGGTTATGAGCAGTAGCTTTGTGTTAATTGACATGTACCTATGTCTATCTATCTGTCTGTCTATCTATTTATCAATCAATCAATCAATCATCTTTTTGTCTGCCCATCTGTCCTTGTGTACAGAACAGTTAACCATATATCCTATATCACATTCCTACATTATGCTTCCAAAAATCCTGCAAAGTATCTAGGCTGTAGAGAGAGCACTGGGTTCACCGAGACACTTGCAGGTCGAGTCGGCCTCGTGTACCTACAAAACCAGGAAATGGTTGTGCCGGGACTTGAACCCGTGTCTCTATCCTCTGTCCTCTTTCATCTCCTTCTAACTTACTGTCTGTATTTAGCCACATTCTTTGACTAAGTGCTCCCTGAAGACCACAAGTATCATTCCTCTGGGCCTGTTGTCTCGAGAAAAGTAAACTTGTTCTTTGCTCAACACCATGTTTGAAGGACATCAGCGTGATCACCGCCGATAGGACGGAGGGTCAAATAAAAAGGAACACCAATTTCTAGACAGGAGCAGTTGGGAGCTAAGAGTGTATTGTGGGGTGACGTGTTTATTTGAGTGTCCAAACTTCCCTCTTTAGGTAGTTATTAGATCTTCCCATGCGTGAACATCATAAAACCCAATGAATTCAAAGTCCCAGATGCTTATTATTACAGCAACTCAGTTGTTGAGGTGAGAGAAAATGAGAAGTATGTAGCTGCACCACTAAATCAATGGCTGGGAACGGCTGAAACCAAACAAAAAGAATTCACGGTGGTCAGGTAGGGCTATTTTCTGCTGACCGTCTCAATGGACTCACACAGAATCCATTTGTTTGATTGTTTGTTTTTCAGTTTCACTCGTGTAGAGTACTTGTCCACACACCTTCGGCTTGTAGTTTGTCTGTGTCCTTGGATCTCAAGTGTGTCTCCTGTAAGTAAGCACGTAGGTGTCTTGAGTTTCATCCCTTCTTTTAACCCTGTGTCTTTTGTTTGCTGCACTCAGTGCCTGACCTTTTATTCTGATGATTCAGAGCTGTGCACTTATTGCTCTTAAAGAATTTTTTTTATCATTAAGCTAAAGTCACTTGAAGAACATTATGTTTACTATGCTCCCCCATTCAGCAATTACCCCTGAAAAACCTCTTCAGTTGCTGTCGATCTGCGCAGTTGGATGCTGTAGACCCCTTCACCATTTCCCTCCCAACAGACCCCGTTACAGTCGCTGTCCATCAGTGAGTAGTAAGATGCTATATGATCTCTACTAGCCTTCTCTGTGTTGTACAGCACTCCCCATGCCCCCTCGACCCCAAGCATTATACATGCTAAAACTAATGCCCCATTCTTTCTCCTCACACTTATCCCTCCCTTTGACCCACCCTGCCCAGTCCTTTTCCCTTTGGTAACTTTTAGTCAACTCTCGGGTTCTGTGAGTCTGCTCCTGTTTTTTTCCTTCAGTTTTTCGTTGTTGTTATACTCCACACATGAGTGAAAACACTTGGTTCTTGTCTTTGTCCGGCTGGCCTATTTCTCTGAACATACTACCGTCTAGCTCCATCCAGGTCATTTCAAATGGTAGGATTTGTTTTCTTCTTAAGGCTGCTTACTGCACTTTTTAAACTGGATTTCATTCTTCCTTATTGTTTGTAGTTTAGCTATGTTATTCACAATTCAACTCCTGGTTATGAACAATAGCTTTGTGTCAATCGATATGTATCTGTATCTATCTCTCTAGTGGTCTGTCTATCTATGTTTCTATGTATGTATGTATGTATGTATGTATCTATGTATCTATCTAGCTATCTATCTTCCTATCATCTATCTATGATGTCTATCATCTATCAATCTATGTACCTATCTATCTATTTTTCATCTATCATCTGTGTGCCTATCTATCTATGAATCAATCATCTTTTTGTCTGCCCATCTATCCTTCTGTACAGAACAGTTAACAAGAGAGCCTATGTCTCTTCCCTACATTATGCTTCCAGAAATCTTGCAAGGTAACTAAGCCATAAGGAGAGCACTGTGTTCACCGATACACTTTCATGTAGAGTCAGCCGCGTGTGCTTACAAAACCAGTAAATGGAGGTGAAAGGACTTGAACCTGTATCTCTGTCCTCTGTCCTCTTATAATTCCTGCTCGCTTGATGACTTTATTCAGCCACATTCAGTGAGTAAGTGATCCCTGAAGACCACAAGTATCCTTCGTCTGGTCCGGTTGTCGAAAGAAAAGTGTACTTGGTTCTTTGCACACCACCATGTTTGAGGGACATCGGCGTGATCACTGCTGATAGGTGCAGGGACAAATATAAAGGAACACCTCTTTCTGGACAGGAGCAGTTGGGAAAAAAGAGTGTGTTGTGGAGTGAAGTGTTTATTTGAGGGTCCAAACTTCCCTCCTTAGGTGGTTATTACTTCTTTACATTCGTGAACATCATAAAAAGCAATGATTTTAAAAGCCCAGACGCATATTATTACAGCAATTCATTTGTTGAGGTGAGAGGAAATGAGAAGGAACTTGCTGCACCACTAAATCTAAGCCTGAGCACTGCTGAAATCAAAAAAAAAGAATTCACGGTGGCTAGATAGGGCTATTTTCTACTGACTCTCTCTGGGGACTCAAACAGAATTCATTTGTTTGTTTGTTTCTTATTTTCACTTGTATAGGTAATCTGTCCCCGCCCCTTCAGCTTGTAGTTTGTCTGTGTCCTTGGATCTCAAGTGAGTCTCCAGTAAGGGAGCACGTAGGAGGTCTTGAGTTTTCATCAGTTCTTCTAACTCTGGGTCTTTTGATTGGAGCACTCAAAGGCTGTACTTTTATTCTGATATTTGAGAGCTGTGCTCTTACTGCACTTTGAAATTCTTTTTGTTCTCATTAATATACAATCACATGCAGAACATTATGTTTTCCAGTCTACACCCTTCACCAAGTCCCCGGCAAAAGCCAGTTAGAGTCGCTGTCCGTCAGCGTGTACTAAGATGCTGTAGAATCACTACATGTCTTCTCTGTGTTATGCAGCCGTACAAATGACCCCCCAAGTTACACACTATACATGCTAATCCTAATGCCCCCAATCTTTTTCCCCGCCCTTATTACTCCCTTCCCACAAACAATACCCAGTCCCTTTCTTTTTGGTAACTGTTAGTCCACTCTCGGGTTCTGTGAGTCTGCTGCTGTCTTTTCCTTCAATTTTTCTTTGTTATCATACTCCACACATGAATGAAATCATTTGGTACATGTATTTCTCCTCCTTGAATATTTGACTAAGCATAATACCCTCTAGCTCCATCCACGTTATTAAAAATGAGAGGATTTGTTTTCTTCTTATGGCTGCCTACTGCACTTTTTAAACTGGATTTCATTCTTCTTTTTGGTTTGTAGTTTCGCTATGTGCTTTCACCGTTGCTCTCCTGGTTATGAGCAGTAGCTTTGTGTTAATTGACATGTACCTATGTCTATCTATCTGTCTGTCTATCTATTTATCAATCAATCAATCAATCATCTTTTTGTCTGCCCATCTGTCCTTGTGTACAGAACAGTTAACCATATATCCTATATCACATTCCTACATTATGCTTCCAAAAATCCTGCAAAGTATCTAGGCTGTAGAGAGAGCACTGGGTTCACCGAGACACTTGCAGGTCGAGTCGGCCTCGTGTACCTACAAAACCAGGAAATGGTTGTGCCGGGACTTGAACCCGTGTCTCTATCCTCTGTCCTCTTTCATCTCCTTCTAACTTACTGTCTGTATTTAGCCACATTCTTTGACTAAGTGCTCCCTGAAGACCACAAGTATCATTCCTCTGGTCCTGTTGTCTCGAGAAAAGTAAACTTGTTCTTTGCTCAACACCATGTTTGAAGGACATCAGCGTGATCACCGCCGATAGGACGGAGGGTCAAATAAAAAGGAACACCAATTTCTAGACAGGAGCAGTTGGGAGCTAAGAGTGTATTGTGGGGTGACGTGTTTATTTGAGTGTCCAAACTTCCCTCTTTAGGTAGTTATTAGATCTTCCCATGCGTGAACATCATAAAACCCAATGAATTCAAAGTCCCAGACGCTTATTATTACAGCAACTCAGTTGTTGAGGTGAGAGAAAATGAGAAGTATGTTGCTGCACCACTAAATCAATGGCTGGGAACGGCTGAAACCAAACAAAAAGAATTCACGGTGGTCAGGTAGGGCTATTTTCTGCTGACCGTCTCAATGGACTCACACAGAATCCATTTGTTTGATTGTTTGTTTTTCAGTTTCACTCGTGTAGGGTACTTGTCCACACACCTTCGGCTTGTAGTTTGTCTGTGTCCTTGGATCTCAAGTGTGTCTCCTGTAAGTAAGCACGTAGGTGTCTTGAGTTTTCATCCCTTCTTTTAACCCTGTGTCTTTTGTTTGCTGCACTCAGTGCCTGACCTTTTATTCTGATGATTCAGAGCTGTGCACTTATTGCACTTAAAGAATTTTTTTTATCATTAAGCTAAAGTCACTTGAAGAACATTATGTTTACTATGCTCCCCCATTCAGCAATTACCCCTGAAAAACCTCTTCAGTTGCTGTCGATCTGCGCAGTTGGATGCTGTAGACCCCTTCACCATGTCCCTCCCAACAGACCCCGTTACAGTCGCTGTCCATCAGTGAGTAGTAAGATGCTATATGATCTCTACTAGCCTTCTCTGTGTTGTACAGCACTCCCCATGCCCCCTCGACCCCAAGCATTATACATGCTAAAACTAATGCCCCATTCTTTCTCCTCACACTTATCCCTCCCTTTGACCCACCCTGCCCAGTCCTTTTCCCTTTGGTAACTTTTAGTCAACTCTCGGGTTCTGTGAGTCTGCTCCTGTTTTTTTCCTTCAGTTTTTCGTTGTTGTTATACTCCACACATGAGTGAAAACACTTGGTTCTTGTCTTTGTCCGGCTGGCCTATTTCTCTGAACATACTACCGTCTAGCTCCATCCAGGTCATTTCAAATGGTAGGATTTGTTTTCTTCTTAAGGCTGCTTACTGCACTTTTTAAACTGGATTTCATTCTTCCTTATTGTTTGTAGTTTAGCTATGTTATTCACAATTCAACTCCTGGTTATGAACAATAGCTTTGTGTCAATCGATATGTATCTGTATCTATCTCTCTAATGGACTGTCTATCTATGTTTCTATGTATGTATGTATGTATCTATGTATCTATGTATCTATCTAGCGATCTATCTTCCTATCATCTATCTATGATGTCTATCATCTATCAATCTATGTACCTATCTATCTATTTTTCATCTGTCATCTGTGTGCCTATCTATCTATGAATCAATCATCTTTTTGTCTGCCCATCTATCCTTCTGTACAGAACAGTTAACAAGAGAGCCTATGTCTCTTCCCTACATTATGCTTCCAGAAATCTTGCAAGGTAACTAAGCCATAAGGAGAGCACTGTGTTCACCGATACACTTTCATGTAGAGTCAGCCGCGTGTGCTTACAAAACCAGTAAATGGAGGTGAAAGGACTTGAACCTGTATCTCTGTCCTCTGTCCTCTTATAATTCCTGCTCGCTTGATGACTTTATTCAGCCACATTCAGTGAGTAAGTGATCCCTGAAGACCACAAGTATCCTTCGTCTGGTCCGGTTGTCGAAAGAAAAGTGTACTTGGTTCTTTGCACACCAAAATGTTTGAGGGACATCGGCGTGATCACTGCTGATAGGTGCAGGGACAAATATAAAGGAACACCTCTTTCTGGACAGGAGCAGTTGGGAAAAAAGAGTGTGTTGTGGAGTGAAGTGTTTATTTGAGGGTCCAAACTTCCCTCCTTAGGTGGTTATTACTTCTTTACATTCGTGAACATCATAAAAAGCAATGATTTTAAAAGCCCAGACGCATATTATTACAGCAATTCATTTGTTGAGGTGAGAGGAAATGAGAAGGAACTTGCTGCACCACTAAATCTATGCCTGAGCACTGCTGAAATCAAAAAAAAAGAATTCACGGTGGCTAGATAGGGCTATTTTCTACTGACTCTCTCTGGGGACTCAAACAGAATTCATTTGTTTGTTTGTTTCTTATTTTCACTTGTATAGGTAATCTGTCCCCGCCCCTTCAGCTTGTAGTTTGTCTGTGTCCTTGGATCTCAAGTGAGTCTCCAGTAAGGGAGCACGTAGGAGGTCTTGAGTTTTCATCAGTTCTTCTAACTCTGGGTCTTTTGATTGGAGCACTCAAAGCCTGTACTTTTATTCTGATATTTGAGAGCTGTGCTCTTACTGCACTTTGAAATTCTTTTTGTTCTCATTAATATACAATCACATGCAGAACATTATGTTTTCCAGTCTACACCCTTCACCAAGTCCCCGGCAAAAGCCAGTTAGAGTCGCTGTCCGTCAGCGTGTACTAAGATGCTGTAGAATCACTACATGTCTTCTCTGTGTTATGCAGCCGTACAAATGACCCCCCAAGTTACACACTATACATGCTAATCCTAATGCCCCCAATCTTTTTCCCCGCCCTTATTACTCCCTTCCCACAAACAATACCCAGTCCCTTTCTTTTTGGTAACTGTTAGTCCACTCTCGGGTTCTGTGAGTCTGCTGCTGTCTTTTCCTTCAGTTTTTCTTTGTTATCATACTCCACACATGAATGAAATCATTTGGTACATGTATTTCTCCTCCTTGAATATTTGACTGAGCATAATACCCTCTAGCTCCATCCACGTTATTACAAATGAGAGGATTTGTTTTCTTCTTATGGCTGCCTACTGCACTTTTTAAACTGGATTTCATTCTTCTTTTTGGTTTGTAGTTTCGCTATGTGCTTTCACCGTTGCTCTCCTGGTTATGAGCAGTAGCTTTGTGTTAATTGACATGTACCTATGTCTATCTATCTGTCTGTCTATCTATTTATCAATCAATCAATCAATCATCTTTTTGTCTGCCCATCTGTCCTTGTGTACAGAACAGTTAACCATATATCCTATATCACATTCCTACATTATGCTTCCAAAAATCCTGCAAAGTATCTAGGCTGTAGAGAGAGCACTGGGTTCACCGAGACACTTGCAGGTCGAGTCGGCCTCGTGTACCTACAAAACCAGGAAATGGTTGTGCCGGGACTTGAACCCGTGTCTCTATCCTCTGTCCTCTTTCATCTCCTTCTAACTTACTGTCTGTATTTAGCCACATTCTTTGACTAAGTGCTCCCTGAAGACCACAAGTATCATTCCTCTGGTCCTGTTGTCTCGAGAAAAGTAAACTTGTTCTTTGCTCAACACCATGTTTGAAGGACATCAGCGTGATCACCGCCGATAGGACGGAGGGTCAAATAAAAAGGAACACCAATTTCTAGACAGGAGCAGTTGGGAGCTAAGAGTGTATTGTGGGGTGACGTGTTTATTTGAGTGTCCAAACTTCCCTCTTTAGGTAGTTATTAGATCTTCCCATGCGTGAACATCATAAAACCCAATGAATTCAAAGTCCCAGACGCTTATTATTACAGCAACTCAGTTGTTGAGGTGAGAGAAAATGAGAAGTATGTTGCTGCACCACTAAATCAATGGCTGGGAACGGCTGAAACCAAACAAAAAGAATTCACGGTGGTCAGGTAGGGCTATTTTCTGCTGACCGTCTCAATGGACTCACACAGAATCCATTTGTTTGATTGTTTGTTTTTCAGTTTCACTCGTGTAGGGTACTTGTCCACACACCTTCGGCTTGTAGTTTGTCTGTGTCCTTGGATCTCAAGTGTGTCTCCTGTAAGTAAGCACGTAGGTGTCTTGAGTTTTCATCCCTTCTTTTAACCCTGTGTCTTTTGTTTGCTGCACTCAGTGCCTGACCTTTTATTCTGATGATTCAGAGCTGTGCACTTATTGCACTTAAAGAATTTTTTTTATCATTAAACTAAAGTCACTTGAAGAACATTATGTTTACTATGCTCCCCCATTCAGCAATTACCCCTGAAAAACCTCTTCAGTTGCTGTCGATCTGCGCAGTTGGATGCTGTAGACCCCTTCACCATGTCCCTCCCAACAGACCCCGTTACAGTCGCTGTCCATCAGTGAGTAGTAAGATGCTATATGATCTCTACTAGCCTTCTCTGTGTTGTACAGCACTCCCCATGCCCCCTCGACCCCAAGCATTATACATGCTAAAACTAATGCCCCATTCTTTCTCCTCACACTTATCCCTCCCTTTGACCCACCCTGCCCAGTCCTTTTCCCTTTGGTAACTTTTAGTCAACTCTCGGGTTCTGTGAGTCTGCTGCTGTTTTTTTCCTTCAGTTTTTCGTTGTTGTTATACTCCACACATGAGTGAAAACACTTGGTTCTTGTCTTTCTCCGCCTGGACTATTTCTCTGAACATACTACCGTCTAGCTCCATCCAGGTCATTTCAAATGGTAGGATTTGTTTTCTTCTTAAGGCTGCTTACTGCACTTTTTAAAATGGATTTCATTCTTCCTTATTGTTTGTAGTTTAGCTATGTTATTCACAATTCAACTCCTGGTTATGAACAATAGCTTTGTGTCAATCGATATGTATCTGTATCTATCTCTCTAATGGTCTGTCTGTCTATCTGTGTTTCTATGTATGTGTGTATGTATGTATCTATGTATCTATCTAGCTATCTATCTTCCTATCATCTATCTATGATGTCTATCATCTATCAATCTATGTACCTATCTATCTATTTTTCATCTGTCATCTGTGTACCTATCTATCTATGAATCAATCATCTTTTTGTCTGCCCATCTATCCTTCTGTACAGAGCAGTTAACAAGAGAGCCTATGTCTCTTCCCTACATTATGCTTCCAGAAATCTTGCAAGGTAACTAAGCCATAAGGAGAGCACTGTGTTCACCGATACACTTTCATGTAGAGTCAGCCGCGTGTGCTTACAAAACCAGTAAATGGAGGTGAAAGGACTTGAACCTGTATCTCTGTCCTCTGTCCTCTTATAATTCCTGCTCGCTTGATGACTTTATTCAGTCACATTCAGTGAGTAAGTGATCCCTGAAGACCACAAGTATCCTTCGTCTGGTCCGGTTGTCGAAAGGAAAGTGTACTTGGTTCTTTGCACACCACCATGTTTGAGGGACATCGGCGTGATCACTGCTGATAGGTGCAGGGACAAATATAAAGGAACACCTCTTTCTGGACAGGAGCAGTTGGGAAAAAAGAGTGTGTTGTGGAGTGAAGTGTTTATTTGAGGGTCCAAACTTCCCTCCTTAGGTTGTTATTACTTCTTTACATTCGTGAACATCATAAAAAGCAATGATTTTAAAAGCCCAGACGCATATTATTACAGCAATTCATTTGTTGAGGTGAGAGGAAATGAGAAGGAACTTGCTGCACCACTAAATCTATGCCTGAGCACTGCTGAAATCAAAAAAAAAGAATTCACGGTGGCTAGATAGGGCTATTTTCTACTGACTCTCTCTGGGGACTCAAACAGAATTCATTTGTTTGTTTGTTTCTTATTTTCACTTGTATAGGTAATCTGTCCCCGCCCCTTCAGCTTGTAGTTTGTCTGTGTCCTTGGATCTCAAGTGAGTCTCCAGTAAGGGAGCACGTAGGAGGTCTTGAGTTTTCATCAGTTCTTCTAACTCTGGGTCTTTTGATTGGAGCACTCAAAGCCTGTACTTTTATTCTGATATTTGAGAGCTGTGCTCTTACTGCACTTTGAAATTCTTTTTGTTCTCATTAATATACAATCACATGCAGAACATTATGTTTTCCAGTCTACACCCTTCACCAAGTCCCCGGCAAAAGCCAGTTAGAGTCGCTGTCCGTCAGCGTGTACTAAGATGCTGTAGAATCACTACATGTCTTCTCTGTGTTATGCAGCCGTACAAATGACCCCCCAAGTTACACACTATACATGCTAATCCTAATGCCCCCAATCTTTTTCCCCGCCCTTATTACTCCCTTCCCACAAACAATACCCAGTCCCTTTCTTTTTGGTAACTGTTAGTCCACTCTCGGGTTCTGTGAGTCTGCTGCTGTCTTTTCCTTCAATTTTTCTTTGTTATCATACTCCACACATGAATGAAATCATTTGGTACATGTATTTCTCCTCCTTGAATATTTGACTGAGCATAATACCCTCTAGCTCCATCCACGTTATTAAAAATGAGAGGATTTGTTTTCTTCTTATGGCTGCCTACTGCACTTTTTAAACTGGATTTCATTCTTCTTTTTGGTTTGTAGTTTCGCTATGTGCTTTCACCGTTGCTCTCCTGGTTATGAGCAGTAGCTTTGTGTTATTTGACATGTACCTATGTCTATCTATCTGTCTGTCTATCTATTTATCAATCAATCAATCAATCATCTTTTTGTCTGCCCATCTGTCCTTGTGTACAGAACAGTTAACCATATATCCTATATCACATTCCTACATTATGCTTCCAAAAATCCTGCAAAGTATCTAGGCTGTAGAGAGAGCACTGGGTTCACCGAGACACTTGCAGGTCGAGTCGGCCTCGTGTACCTACAAAACCAGGAAATGGTTGTGCCGGGACTTGAACCCGTGTCTCTATCCTCTGTCCTCTTTCATCTCCTTCTAACTTACTGTCTGTATTTAGCCACATTCTTTGACTAAGTGCTCCCTGAACACCACAAGTATCATTCCTCTGGGCCTGTTGTCTCGAGAAAAGTAAACTTGTTCTTTGCTCAACACCATGTTTGAAGGACATCAGCGTGATCACCGCCGATAGGACGGAGGGTCAAATAAAAAGGAACACCAATTTCTAGACAGGAGCAGTTGGGAGCTAAGAGTGTATTGTGGGGTGACGTGTTTATTTGAGTGTCCAAACTTCCCTCTTTAGGTAGTTATTAGATCTTCCCATGCGTGAACATCATAAAACCCAATGAATTCAAAGTCCCAGACGCTTATTATTACAGCAACTCAGTTGTTGAGGTGAGAGAAAATGAGAAGTATGTTGCTGCACCACTAAATCAATGGCTGGGAACGGCTGAAACCAAACAAAAAGAATTCACGGTGGTCAGGTAGGGCTATTTTCTGCTGACCGTCTCAATGGACTCACACAGAATCCATTTGTTTGATTGTTTGTTTTTCAGTTTCACTCGTGTAGGGTACTTGTCCACACACCTTCGGCTTGTAGTTTGTCTGTGTCCTTGGATCTCAAGTGTGTCTCCTGTAAGTAAGCACGTAGGTGTCTTGAGTTTTCATCCCTTCTTTTAACCCTGTGTCTTTTGTTTGCTGCACTCAGTGCCTGACCTTTTATTCTGATGATTCAGAGCTGTGCACTTATTGCACTTAAAGAATTTTTTTTATCATTAAGCTAAAGTCACTTGAAGAACATTATGTTTACTATGCTCCCCCATTCAGCAATTACCCCTGAAAAACCTCTTCAGTTGCTGTCGATCTGCGCAGTTGGATGCTGTAGACCCCTTCACCATTTCCCTCCCAACAGACCCCGTTACAGTCGCTGTCCATCAGTGAGTAGTAAGATGCTATATGATCTCTACTAGCCTTCTCTGTGTTGTACAGCACTCCCCATGCCCCCTCGACCCCAAGCATTATACATGCTAAAACTAATGCCCCATTCTTTCTCCTCACACTTATCCCTCCCTTTGACCCACCCTGCCCAGTCCTTTTCCCTTTGGTAACTTTTAGTCAACTCTCGGGTTCTGTGAGTCTGCTGCTGTTTTTTTCCTTCAGTTTTTCGTTGTTGTTATACTCCACACATGAGTGAAAACACTTGGTTCTTGTCTTTGTCCGGCTGGCCTATTTCTCTGAACATACTACCGTCTAGCTCCATCCAGGTCATTTCAAATGGTAGGATTTGTTTTCTTCTTAAGGCTGCTTACTGCACTTTTTAAACTGGATTTCATTCTTCCTTATTGTTTGTAGTTTAGCTATGTTATTCACAATTCAACTCCTGGTTATGAACAATAGATTTGTGTCAATCGATATGTATCTGTATCTATCTCTCTAATGGACTGTCTATCTATGTTTCTATGTATGTATGTATGTATGTATCTATGTATCTATCTAGCTATCTATCTTCCTATCATCTATCTATGATGTCTATCATCTATCAATCTATGTACCTATCTATCTATTTTTCATCTGTCATCTGTGTGCCTATCTATCTATGAATCAATCATTTTTTGTCTGCCCATCTATCCTTCTGTACAGAACAGTTAACAAGAGAGCCTATGTCTCTTCCCTACATTATGCTTCCAGAAATCTTGCAAGGTAACTAAGCCATAAGGAGAGCACTGTGTTCACCGATACACTTTCATGTAGAGTCAGCCGCGTGTGCTTACAAAACCAGTAAATGGAGGTGAAAGGACTTGAACCTGTATCTCTGTCCTCTGTCCTCTTATAATTCCTGCTCGCTTGATGACTTTATTCAGCCACATTCAGTGAGTAAGTGATCCCTGAAGACCACAAGTATCCTTCGTCTGGTCCGGTTGTCGAAAGAAAAGTGTACTTGGTTCTTTGCACACCACCATGTTTGAGGGACATCGGCGTGATCACTGCTGATAGGTGCAGGGACAAATATAAAGGAACACCTCTTTCTGGACAGGAGCAGTTGGGAAAAAAGAGTGTGTTGTGGAGTGGAGTGTTTATTTGAGGGTCCAAACTTCCCTCCTTAGGTGGTTATTACTTCTTTACATTCGTGAACATCATAAAAAGCAATGATTTTAAAAGCCCAGACGCATATTATTACAGCAATTCATTTGTTGAGGTGAGAGGAAATGAGAAGGAACTTGCTGCACCACTAAATCTATGCCTGAGCACTGCTGAAATCAAAAAAAAAGAATTCACGGTGGCTAGATAGGGCTATTTTCTACTGACTCTCTCTGGGGACTCAAACAGAATTCATTTGTTTGTTTGTTTCTTATTTTCACTTGTATAGGTAATCTGTCCCCGCCCCTTCAGCTTGTAGTTTGTCTGTGTCCTTGGATCTCAAGTGAGTCTCCAGTAAGGGAGCACGTAGGAGGTCTTGAGTTTTCATCAGTTCTTCTAACTCTGGGTCTTTTGATTGGAGCACTCAAAGCCTGTACTTTTATTCTGATATTTGAGAGCTGTGCTCTTACTGCACTTTGAAATTCTTTTTGTTCTCATTAATATACAATCACATGCAGAACATTATGTTTTCCAGTCTACACCCTTCACCAAGTCCCCGGCAAAAGCCAGTTAGAGTCGCTGTCCGTCAGCGTGTACTAAGATGCTGTAGAATCACTACATGTCTTCTCTGTGTTATGCAGCCGTACAAATGACCCCCCAAGTTACACACTATACATGCTAATCCTAATGCCCCCAATCTTTTTCCCCGCCCTTATTACTCCCTTCCCACAAACAATACCCAGTCCCTTTCTTTTTGGTAACTGTTAGTCCACTCTCGGGTTCTGTGAGTCTGCTGCTGTCTTTTCCTTCAGTTTTTCTTTGTTATCATACTCCACACATGAATGAAATCATTTGGTACATGTATTTCTCCTCCTTGAATATTTGACTGAGCATAATACCCTCTAGCTCCATCCACGTTATTACAAATGAGAGGATTTGTTTTCTTCTTATGGCTGCCTACTGCACTTTTTAAACTGGATTTCATTCTTCTTTTTGGTTTGTAGTTTCGCTATGTGCTTTCACCGTTGCTCTCCTGGTTATGAGCAGTAGCTTTGTGTTAATTGACATGTACCTATGTCTATCTATCTGTCTGTCTATCTATTTATCAATCAATCAATCAATCATCTTTTTGTCTGCCCATCTGTCCTTGTGTACAGAACAGTTAACCATATATCCTATATCACATTCCTACATTATGCTTCCAAAAATCCTGCAAAGTATCTAGGCTGTAGAGAGAGCACTGGGTTCACCGAGACACTTGCAGGTCGAGTCGGCCTCGTGTACCTACAAAACCAGGAAATGGTTGTGCCGGGACTTGAACCCGTGTCTCTATCCTCTGTCCTCTTTCATCTCCTTCTAACTTACTGTCTGTATTTAGCCACATTCTTTGACTAAGTGCTCCCTGAAGACCACAAGTATCATTCCTCTGGGCCTGTTGTCTCGAGAAAAGTAAACTTGTTCTTTGCTCAACACCATGTTTGAAGGACATCAGCGTGATCACCGCCGATAGGACGGAGGGTCAAATAAAAAGGAACACCAATTTCTAGACAGGAGCAGTTGGGAGCTAAGAGTGTATTGTGGGGTGACGTGTTTATTTGAGTGTCCAAACTTCCCTCTTTAGGTAGTTATTAGATCTTCCCATGCGTGAACATCATAAAACCCAATGAATTCAAAGTCCCAGACGCTTATTATTACAGCAACTCAGTTGTTGAGGTGAGAGAAAATGAGAAGTATGTTGCTGCACCACTAAATCAATGGGTGGGAACGGCTGAAACCAAACAAAAAGAATTCACGGTGGTCAGGTAGGGCTATTTTCTGCTGACCGTCTCAATGGACTCACACAGAATCCATTTGTTTGATTGTTTGTTTTTCAGTTTCACTCGTGTAGGGTACTTGTCCACACACCTTCGGCTTGTAGTTTGTCTGTGTCCTTGGATCTCAAGTGTGTCTCCTGTAAGTAAGCACGTAGGTGTCTTGAGTTTTCATCCCTTCTTTTAACCCTGTGTCTTTTGTTTGCTGCACTCAGTGCCTGACCTTTTATTCTGATGATTCAGAGCTGTGCACTTATTGCACTTAAAGAATTTTTTTTATCATTAAGCTAAAGTCACTTGAAGAACATTATGTTTACTATGCTCCCCCATTCAGCAATTACCCCTGAAAAACCTCTTCAGTTGCTGTCGATCTGCGCAGTTGGATGCTGTAGACCCCTTCACCATGTCCCTCCCAACAGACCCCGTTACAGTCGCTGTCCATCAGTGAGTAGTAAGATGCTATATGATCTCTACTAGCCTTCTCTGTGTTGTACAGCACTCCCCATGCCCCCTCGACCCCAAGCATTATACATGCTAAAACTAATGCCCCATTCTTTCTCCTCACACTTATCCCTCCCTTTGACCCACCCTGCCCAGTCCTTTACCCTTTGGTAACTTTTAGTCAACTCTCGGGTTCTGTGAGTCTGCTGCTGTTTTTTTCCTTCAGTTTTTCGTTGTTGTTATACTCCACACATGAGTGAAAACACTTGGTTCTTGTCTTTGTCCGGCTGGCCTATTTCTCTGAACATACTACCGTCTAGCTCCATCCAGGTCATTTCAAATGGTAGGATTTGTTTTCTTCTTAAGGCTGCTTACTGCACTTTTTAAAATGGATTTCATTCTTCCTTATTGTTTGTAGTTTAGCTATGTTATTCACAGTTCAACTCCTGGTTATGAACAATAGCTTTGTGTCAATCGATATGTATCTGTATCTATCTCTCTAATGGTCTGTCTGTCTATCTATGTTTCTATGTATGTATGTATGTATGTATCTATGTATCTATCTAGCTAACTATCTTCCTATCATCTATCTATGATGTCTATCATCTATCAATCTATGTACCTATCTATCTATTTTTCATCTGTCATCTGTGTACCTATCTATCTATGAATCAATCATCTTTTTGTCTGCCCATCTATCCTTCTGTACAGAACAGTTAACAAGAGAGCCTATGTCTCTTCCCTACATTATGCTTCCAGAAATCTTGCAAGGTAACTAAGCCATAAGGAGAGCACTGTGTTCACCGATACACTTTCATGTAGAGTCAGCCGCGTGTGCTTACAAAACCAGTAAATGGAGGTGAAAGGACTTGAACCTGTATCTCTGTCCTCTGTCCTCTTATAATTCCTGCTCGCTTGATGACTTTATTCAGCCACATTCAGTGAGTAAGTGATCCCTGAAGACCACAAGTATCCTTCGTCTCGTCCGGTTGTCGAAAGAAAAGTGTACTTGGTTCTTTGCACACCACCATGTTTGAGGGACATCGGCGTGATCACTGCTGATAGGTGCAGGGACAAATATAAAGGAACACCTCTTTCTGGACAGGAGCAGTTGGGAAAAAAGAGTGTGTTGTGGAGTGAAGTGTTTATTTGAGGGTCCAAACTTCCCTCCTTAGGTGGTTATTACTTCTTTACATTCGTGAACATCATAAAAAGCAATGATTTTAAAAGCCCAGACGCATATTATTACAGCAATTCATTTGTTGAGGTGAGAGGAAATGAGAAGGAACTTGCTGCACCACTAAATCTATGCCTGAGCACTGCTGAAATCAAAAAAAAAGAATTCACGGTGGCTAGATAGGGCTATTTTCTACTGACTCTCTCTGGGGACTCAAACAGAATTCATTTGTTTGTTTGTTTCTTATTTTCACTTGTATAGGTAATCTGTCCCCGCCCCTTCAGCTTGTAGTTTGTCTGTGTCCTTGGATCTCAAGTGAGTCTCCAGTAAGGGAGCACGTAGGAGGTCTTGAGTTTTCATCAGTTCTTCTAACTCTGGGTCTTTTGATTGGAGCACTCAAAGGCTGTACTTTTATTCTGATATTTGAGAGCTGTGCTCTTACTGCACTTTGAAATTCTTTTTGTTCTCATTAATATACAATCACATGCAGAACATTATGTTTTCCAGTCTACACCCTTCACCAAGTCCCCGGCAAAAGCCAGTTAGAGTCGCTGTCCGTCAGCGTGTACTAAGATGCTGTAGAATCACTACATGTCTTCTCTGTGTTATGCAGCCGTACAAATGACCCCCCAAGTTACACACTATACATGCTAATCCTAATGCCCCCAATCTTTTTCCCCGCCCTTATTACTCCCTTCCCACAAACAATACCCAGTCCCTTTCTTTTTGGTAACTGTTAGTCCACTCTCGGGTTCTGTGAGTCTGCTGCTGTCTTTTCCTTCAATTTTTCTTTGTTATCATACTCCACACATGAATGAAATCATTTGGTACATGTATTTCTCCTCCTTGAATATTTGACTGAGCATAATACCCTCTAGCTCCATCCACGTTATTAAAAATGAGAGGATTTGTTTTCTTCTTATGGCTGCCTACTGCACTTTTTAAACTGGATTTCATTCTTCTTTTTGGTTTGTAGTTTCGCTATGTGCTTTCACCGTTGCTCTCCTGGTTATGAGCAGTAGCTTTGTGTTAATTGACATGTACCTATGTCTATCTATCTGTCTGTCTATCTATTTATCAATCAATCAATCAATCATCTTTTTGTCTGCCCATCTGTCCTTGTGTACAGAACAGTTAACCATATATCCTATATCACATTCCTACATTATGCTTCCAAAAATCCTGCAAAGTATCTAGGCTGTAGAGAGAGCACTGGGTTCACCGAGACACTTGCAGGTCGAGTCGGCCTCGTGTACCTACAAAACCAGGAAATGGTTGTGCCGGGACTTGAACCCGTGTCTCTATCCTCTGTCCTCTTTCATCTCCTTCTAACTTACTGTCTGTATTTAGCCACATTCTTTGACTAAGTGCTCCCTGAAGACCACAAGTATCATTCCTCTGGGCCTGTTGTCTCGAGAAAAGTAAACTTGTTCTTTGCTCAACACCATGTTTGAAGGACATCAGCGTGATCACCGCCGATAGGACGGAGGGTCAAATAAAAAGGAACACCAATTTCTAGACAGGAGCAGTTGGGAGCTAAGAGTGTATTGTGGGGTGACGTGTTTATTTGAGTGTCCAAACTTCCCTCTTTAGGTAGTTATTAGATCTTCCCATGCGTGAACATCATAAAACCCAATGAATTCAAAGTCCCAGACGCTTATTATTACAGCAACTCAGTTGTTGAGGTGAGAGAAAATGAGAAGTATGTTGCTGCACCACTAAATCAATGGCTGGGAACGGCTGAAACCAAACAAAAAGAATTCACGGTGGTCAGGTAGGGCTATTTTCTGCTGACCGTCTCAATGGACTCACACAGAATCCATTTGTTTGATTGTTTGTTTTTCAGTTTCACTCGTGTAGGGTACTTGTCCACACACCTTCGGCTTGTAGTTTGTCTGTGTCCTTGGATCTCAAGTGTGTCTCCTGTAAGTAAGCACGTAGGTGTCTTGAGTTTTCATCCCTTCTTTTAACCCTGTGTCTTTTGTTTGCTGCACTCAGTGCCTGACCTTTTATTCTGATGATTCAGAGCTGTGCACTTATTGCACTTAAAGAATTTTTTTTATCATTAAGCTAAAGTCACTTGAAAAACATTATGTTTACTATGCTCCCCCATTCAGCAATTACCCCTGAAAAACCTCTTCAGTTGCTGTCGATCTGCGCAGTTGGATGCTGTAGACCCCTTCACCATGTCCCTCCCAACAGACCCCGTTACAGTCGCTGTCCATCAGTGAGTAGTAAGATGCTATATGATCTCTACTAGCCTTCTCTGTGTTGTACAGCACTCCCCATGCCCCCTCGACCCCAAGCATTATACATGCTAAAACTAATGCCCCATTCTTTCTCCTCACACTTATCCCTCCCTTTGACCCACCCTGCCCAGTCCTTTACCCTTTGGTAACTTTTAGTCAACTCTCGGGTTCTGTGAGTCTGCTGCTGATTTTTTCCTTCAGTTTTTCGTTGTTGTTATACTCCACACATGAGTGAAAACACTTGGTTCTTGTCTTTCTCCGCCTGGACTATTTCTCTGAACATACTACCGTCTAGCTCCATCCAGGTCATTTCAAATGGTAGGATTTGTTTTCTTCTTAAGGCTGCTTACTGCACTTTTTAAAATGGATTTCATTCTTCCTTATTGTTTGTAGTTTAGCTATGTTATTCACAGTTCAACTCCTGGTTATGAACAATAGCTTTGTGTCAATCGATATGTATCTGTATCTATCTCTCTAATGGTCTGTCTGTCTATCTATGTTTCTATGTATGTATGTATGTATGTATCTATGTATCTATCTAGCTAACTATCTTCCTATCATCTATCTATGATGTCTATCATCTATCAATCTATGTACCTATCTATCTATTTTTCATCTGTCATCTGTGTACCTATCTATCTATGAATCAATCATCTTTTTGTCTGCCCATCTATCCTTCTGTACAGAACAGTTAACAAGAGAGCCTATGTCTCTTCCCTACATTATGCTTCCAGAAATCTTGCAAGGTAACTAAGCCATAAGGAGAGCACTGTGTTCACCGATACACTTTCATGTAGAGTCAGCCGCGTGTGCTTACAAAACCAGTAAATGGAGGTGAAAGGACTTGAACCTGTATCTCTGTCCTCTGTCCTCTTATAATTCCTGCTCGCTTGATGACTTTATTCAGCCACATTCAGTGAGTAAGTGATCCCTGAAGACCACAAGTATCCTTCGTCTGGTCCGGTTGTCGACAGAAAAGTGTACTTGGTTCTTTGCACACCACCATGTTTGAGGGACATCGGCGTGATCACTGCTGATAGGTGCAGGGACAAATATAAAGGAACACCTCTTTCTGGACAGGAGCAGTTGGGAAAAAAGAGTGTGTTGTGGAGTGAAGTGTTTATTTGAGGGTCCAAACTTCCCTCCTTAGGTGGTTATTACTTCTTTACATTCGTGAACATCATAAAAAGCAATGATTTTAAAAGCCCAGACGCATATTATTACAGCAATTCATTTGTTGAGGTGAGAGGAAATGAGAAGGAACTTGCTGCACCACTAAATCTATGCCTGAGCACTGCTGAAATCAAAAAAAAAGAATTCACGGTGGCTAGATAGGGCTATTTTCTACTGACTCTCTCTGGGGACTCAAACAGAATTCATTTGTTTGTTTGTTTCTTATTTTCACTTGTATAGGTAATCTGTCCCCGCCCCTTCAGCTTGTAGTTTGTCTGTGTCCTTGGATCTCAAGTGAGTCTCCAGTAAGGGAGCACGTAGGAGGTCTTGAGTTTTCATCAGTTCTTCTAACTCTGGGTCTTTTGATTGGAGCACTCAAAGGCTGTACTTTTATTCTGATATTTGAGAGCTGTGCTCTTACTGCACTTTGAAATTCTTTTTGTTCTCATTAATATACAATCACATGCAGAACATTATGTTTTCCAGTCTACACCCTTCACCAAGTCCCCGGCAAAAGCCAGTTAGAGTCGCTGTCCGTCAGCGTGTACTAAGATGCTGTAGAATCACTACATGTCTTCTCTGTGTTATGCAGCCGTACAAATGACCCCCCAAGTTACACACTATACATGCTAATCCTAATGCCCCCAATCTTTTTCCCCGCCCTTATTACTCCCTTCCCACAAACAATACCCAGTCCCTTTCTTTTTGGTAACTGTTAGTCCACTCTCGGGTTCTGTGAGTCTGCTGCTGTCTTTTCCTTCAATTTTTCTTTGTTATCATACTCCACACATGAATGAAATCATTTGGTACATGTATTTCTCCTCCTTGAATATTTGACTGAGCATAATACCCTCTAGCTCCATCCACGTTATTACAAATGAGAGGATTTGTTTTCTTCTTATGGCTGCCTACTGCACTTTTTAAACTGGATTTCATTCTTCTTTTTGGTTTGTAGTTTCGCTATGTGCTTTCACCGTTGCTCTCCTGGTTATGAGCAGTAGCTTTGTGTTAATTGACATGTACCTATGTCTATCTATCTGTCTGTCTATCTATTTATCAATCAATCAATCAATCATCTTTTTGTCTGCCCATCTGTCCTTGTGTACAGAACAGTTAACCATATATCCTATATCACATTCCTACATTATGCTTCCAAAAATCCTGCAAAGTATCTAGGCTGTAGAGAGAGCACTGGGTTCACCGAGACACTTGCAGGTCGAGTCGGCCTCGTGTACCTACAAAACCAGGAAATGGTTGTGCCGGGACTTGAACCCGTGTCTCTATCCTCTGTCCTCTTTCATCTCCTTCTAACTTACTGTCTGTATTTAGCCACATTCTTTGACTAAGTGCTCCCTGAAGACCACAAGTATCATTCCTCTGGGCCTGTTGTCTCGAGAAAAGTAAACTTGTTCTTTGCTCAACACCATGTTTGAAGGACATCAGCGTGATCACCGCCGATAGGACGGAGGGTCAAATAAAAAGGAACACCAATTTCTAGACAGGAGCAGTTGGGAGCTAAGAGTGTATTGTGGGGTGACGTGTTTATTTGAGTGTCCAAACTTCCCTCTTTAGGTAGTTATTAGATCTTCCCATGCGTGAACATCATAAAACCCAATGAATTCAAAGTCCCAGACGCTTATTATTACAGCAACTCAGTTGTTGAGGTGAGAGAAAATGAGAAGTATGTTGCTGCACCACTAAATCAATGGCTGGGAACGGCTGAAACCAAACAAAAAGAATTCACGGTGGTCAGGTAGGGCTATTTTCTGCTGACCGTCTCAATGGACTCACACAGAATCCATTTGTTTGATTGTTTGTTTTTCAGTTTCACTCGTGTAGGGTACTTGTCCACACACCTTCGGCTTGTAGTTTGTCTGTGTCCTTGGATCTCAAGTGTGTCTCCTGTAAGTAAGCACGTAGGTGTCTTGAGTTTTCATCCCTTCTTTTAACCCTGTGTCTTTTGTTTGCTGCACTCAGTGCCTGACCTTTTATTCTGATGATTCAGAGCTGTGCACTTATTGCACTTAAAGAATTTTTTTTATCATTAAGCTAAAGTCACTTGAAGAACATTATGTTTACTATGCTCCCCCATTCAGCAATTACCCCTGAAAAACCTCTTCAGTTGCTGTCGATCTGCGCAGTTGGATGCTGTAGACCCCTTCACCATGTACCTCCCAACAGACCCCGTTACAGTCGCTGTCCATCAATGAGTAGTAAGATGCTATATGATCTCTACTAGCCTTCTCTGTGTTGTACAGCACTCCCCATGCCCCCTCGACCCCAAGCATTATACATGCTAAAACTAATGCCCCATTCTTTCTCCTCACACTTATCCCTCCCTTTGACCCACCCTGCCCAGTCCTTTTCCCTTTGGTAACTTTTAGTCAACTCTCGGGTTCTGTGAGTCTGCTCCTGTTTTTTCCTTCAGTTTTTCGTTGTTGTTATACTCCACACATGAGTGAAAACACTTGGTTCTTGTCTTTGTCCGGCTGGCCTATTTCTCTGAACATACTACCGTCTAGCTCCATCCAGGTCATTTCAAATGGTAGGATTTGTTTTCTTCTTAAGGCTGCTTACTGCACTTTTTAAACTGGATTTCATTCTTCCTTATTGTTTGTAGTTTAGCTATGTTATTCACAATTCAACTCCTGGTTATGAACAATAGCTTTGTGTCAATCGATATGTATCTGTATCTATCTCTCTAATGGTCTGTCTGTCTATCTATGTTTCTATGTATGTATGTATGTATGTATCTATGTATCTATCTAGCTATCTATCTTCCTATCATCTATCTATGATGTCTAACATCTATCAATCTATGTACCTATCTATCTATTTTTCCTCTGTCATCTGTGTGCCTATCTATCTATGAATCAATCATCTTTTTGTCTGCCCATCTATCCTTCTGTACAGAACAGTTAACAAGAGAGCCTATGTCTCTTCCCTACATTATGCTTCCAGAAATCTTGCAAGGTAACTAAGCCATAAGGAGAGCACTGTGTTCACCGATACACTTTCATGTAGAGTCAGCCGCGTGTGCTTACAAAACCAGTAAATGGAGGTGAAAGGACTTGAACCTGTATCTCTGTCCTCTGTCCTCTTATAATTCCTGCTCGCTTGATGACTTTATTCAGCCACATTCAGTGAGTAAGTGATCCCTGAAGACCACAAGTATCCTTCGTCTCGTCCGGTTGTCGAAAGAAAAGTGTACTTGGTTCTTTGCACACCACCATGTTTGAGGGACATCGGCGTGATCACTGCTGATAGGTGCAGGGACAAATATAAAGGAACACCTCTTTCTGGACAGGAGCAGTTGGGAAAAAAGAGTGTGTTGTGGAGTGAAGTGTTTATTTGAGGGTCCAAACTTCCCTCCTTAGGTGGTTATTACTTCTTTACATTCGTGAACATCATAAAAAGCAATGATTTTAAAAGCCCAGACGCATATTATTACAGCAATTCATTTGTTGAGGTGAGAGGAAATGAGAAGGAACTTGCTGCACCACTAAATCTATGCCTGAGCACTGCTGAAATCAAAAAAAAAGAATTCATGGTGGCTAGATAGGGCTATTTTCTACTGACTCTCTCTGGGGACTCAAACAGAATTCATTTGTTTGTTTGTTTCTTATTTTCACTTGTATAGGTAATCTGTCCCCGCCCCTTCAGCTTGTAGTTTGTCTGTGTCCTTGGATCTCAAGTGAGTCTCCAGTAAGGGAGCACGTAGGAGGTCTTGAGTTTTCATCAGTTCTTCTAACTCTGGGTCTTTTGATTGGAGCACTCAAAGGCTGTACTTTTATTCTGATATTTGAGAGCTGTGCTCTTACTGCACTTTGAAATTCTTTTTGTTCTCATTAATATACAATCACATGCAGAACATTATGTTTTCCAGTGTACACCCTTCACCAAGTCCCCGGCAAAAGCCAGTTAGAGTCGCTGTCCGTCAGCGTGTACTAAGATGCTGTAGAATCACTACATGTCTTCTCTGTGTTATGCAGCCGTACAAATGACCCCCCAAGTTACACACTATACATGCTAATCCTAATGCCCCCAATCTTTTTCCCCGCCCTTATTACTCCCTTCCCACAAACAATACCCAGTCCCTTTCTTTTTGGTAACTGTTAGTCCACTCTCGGGTTCTGTGAGTCTGCTGCTGTCTTTTCCTTCAATTTTTCTTTGTTATCATACTCCACACATGAATGAAATCATTTGGTACATGTATTTCTCCTCCTTGAATATTTGACTGAGCATAATACCCTCTAGCTCCATCCACGTTATTAAAAATGAGAGGATTTGTTTTCTTCTTATGGCTGCCTACTGCACTTTTTAAACTGGATTTCATTCTTCTTTTTGGTTTGTAGTTTCGCTATGTGCTTTCACCGTTGCTCTCCTGGTTATGAGCAGTAGCTTTGTGTTAATTGACATGTACCTATGTCTATCTATCTGTCTGTCTATCTATTTATCAATCAATCAATCAATCATCTTTTTGTCTGCCCATCTGTCCTTGTGTACAGAACAGTTAACCATATATCCTATATCACATTCCTACATTATGCTTCCAAAAATCCTGCAAAGTATCTAGGCTGTAGAGAGAGCACTGGGTTCACCGAGACACTTGCAGGTCGAGTCGGCCTCGTGTACCTACAAAACCAGGAAATGGTTGTGCCGGGACTTGAACCCGTGTCTCTATCCTCTGTCCTCTTTCATCTCCTTCTAACTTACTGTCTGTATTTAGCCACATTCTTTGACTAAGTGCTCCCTGAAGACCACAAGTATCATTCCTCTGGGCCTGTTGTCTCGAGAAAAGTAAACTTGTTCTTTGCTCAACACCATGTTTGAAGGACATCAGCGTGATCACCGCCGATAGGACGGAGGGTCAAATAAAAAGGAACACCAATTTCTAGACAGGAGCAGTTGGGAGCTAAGAGTGTATTGTGGGGTGACGTGTTTATTTGAGTGTCCAAACTTCCCTCTTTAGGTAGTTATTAGATCTTCCCATGCGTGAACATCATAAAACCCAATGAATTCAAAGTCCCAGACGCTTATTATTACAGCAACTCAGTTGTTGAGGTGAGAGAAAATGAGAAGTATGTTGCTGCACCACTAAATCAATGGCTGGGAACGGCTGAAACCAAACAAAAAGAATTCACGGTGGTCAGGTAGGGCTATTTTCTGCTGACCGTCTCAATGGACTCACACAGAATCCATTTGTTTGATTGTTTGTTTTTCAGTTTCACTCGTGTAGGGTACTTGTCCACACACCTTCGGCTTGTAGTTTGTCTGTGTCCTTGGATCTCAAGTGTGTCTCCTGTAAGTAAGCACGTAGGTGTCTTGAGTTTTCATCCCTTCTTTTAACCCTGTGTCTTTTGTTTGCTGCACTCAGTGCCTGACCTTTTATTCTGATGATTCAGAGCTGTGCACTTATTGCACTTAAAGAATTTTTTTTATCATTAAGCTAAAGTCACTTGAAGAACATTATGTTTACTATGCTCCCCCATTCAGCAATTACCCCTGAAAAACCTCTTCAGTTGCTGTCGATCTGCGCAGTTGGATGCTGTAGACCCCTTCACCATGTACCTCCCAACAGACCCCGTTACAGTCGCTGTCCATCAATGAGTAGTAAGATGCTATATGATCTCTACTAGCCTTCTCTGTGTTGTACAGCACTCCCCATGCCCCCTCGACCCCAAGCATTATACATGCTAAAACTAATGCCCCATTCTTTCTCCTCACACTTATCCCTCCCTTTGACCCACCCTGCCCAGTCCTTTTCCCTTTGGTAACTTTTAGTCAACTCTCGGGTTCTGTGAGTCTGCTCCTGTTTTTTTCCTTCAGTTTTTCGTTGTTGTTATACTCCACACATGAGTGAAAACACTTGGTTCTTGTCTTTGTCCGGCTGGCCTATTTCTCTGAACATACTACCGTCTAGCTCCATCCAGGTCATTTCAAATGGTAGGATTTGTTTTCTTCTTAAGGCTGCTTACTGCACTTTTTAAACTGGATTTCATTCTTCCTTATTGTTTGTAGTTTAGCTATGTTATTCACAATTCAACTCCTGGTTATGAACAATAGCTTTGTGTCAATCGATATGTATCTGTATCTATCTCTCTAATGGTCTGTCTGTCTATCTATGTTTCTATGTATGTATGTATGTATGTATCTATGTATCTATCTAGCTATCTATCTTCCTATCATCTATCTATGATGTCTAACATCTATCAATCTATGTACCTATCTATCTATTTTTCCTCTGTCATCTGTGTGCCTATCTATCTATGAATCAATCATCTTTTTGTCTGCCCATCTATCCTTCTGTACAGAACAGTTAACAAGAGAGCCTATGTCTCTTCCCTACATTATGCTTCCAGAAATCTTGCAAGGTAACTAAGCCATAAGGAGAGCACTGTGTTCACCGATACACTTTCATGTAGAGTCAGCCGCGTGTGCTTACAAAACCAGTAAATGGAGGTGAAAGGACTTGAACCTGTATCTCTGTCCTCTGTCCTCTTATAATTCCTGCTCGCTTGATGACTTTATTCAGCCACATTCAGTGAGTAAGTGATCCCTGAAGACCACAAGTATCCTTCGTCTGGTCCGGTGGTCGAAAGAAAAGTGTACTTGGTTCTTTGCACACCACCATGTTTGAGGGACATCGGCGTGATCACTGCTGATAGGTGCAGGGACAAATATAAAGGAACACCTCTTTCTGGAGAGGAGCAGTTGGGAAAAAAGAGTGTGTTGTGGAGTGAAGTGTTTATTTGAGGGTCCAAACTTCCCTCCTTAGGTGGTTATTACTTCTTTACATTCGTGAACATCATAAAAAGCAATGATTTTAAAAGCCCAGACGCATATTATTACAGCAATTCATTTGTTGAGGTGAGAGGAAATGAGAAGGAACTTGCTGCACCACTAAATCTATGCCTGAGCACTGCTGAAATCAAAAAAAAAGAATTCACGGTGGCTAGATAGGGCTATTTACTACTGACTCTCTCTGGGGACTCAAACAGAATTCATTTGTTTGTTTGTTTCTTATTTTCACTTGTATAGGTAATCTGTCCCCGCCCCTTCAGCTTGTAGTTTGTCTGTGTCCTTGGATCTCAAGTGAGTCTCCAGTAAGGGAGCACGTAGGAGGTCTTGAGTTTTCATCAGTTCTTCTAACTCTGGGTCTTTTGATTGGAGCACTCAAAGGCTGTACTTTTATTCTGATATTTGAGAGCTGTGCTCTTACTGCACTTTGAAATTCTTTTTGTTCTCATTAATATACAATCACATGCAGAACATTATGTTTTCCAGTGTACACCCTTCACCAAGTCCCCGGCAAAAGCCAGTTAGAGTCGCTGTCCGTCAGCGTGTACTAAGATGCTGTAGAATCACTACATGTCTTCTCTGTGTTATGCAGGCATACAAATGACCCCCCAAGTTACACACTATACATGCTAATCCTAATGCCCCCAATCTTTTTCCCCGCCCTTATTACTCCCTTCCCACAAACAATACCCAGTCCCTTTCTTTTTGGTAACTGTTAGTCCACTCTCGGGTTCTGTGAGTCTGCTGCTGTCTTTTCCTTCAATTTTTCCTTGTTATCATACTCCACACATGAATGAAATCATTTGGTACATGTATTTCTCCTCCTTGAATATTTGACTGAGCATAATACCCTCTAGCTCCATCCACGTTATTAAAAATGAGAGGATTTGTTTTCTTCTTATGGCTGCCTACTGCACTTTTTAAACTGGATTTCATTCTTCTTTTTGGTTTGTAGTTTCGCTATGTGCTTTCACCGTTGCTCTCCTGGTTATGAGCAGTAGCTTTGTGTTAATTGACATGTACCTATGTCTATCTATCTGTCTGTCTATCTATTTATCAATCAATCAATCAATCATCTTTTTGTCTGCCCATCTGTCCTTGTGTACAGAACAGTTAACCATATATCCTATATCACATTCCTACATTATGCTTCCAAAAATCCTGCAAAGTATCTAGGCTGTAGAGAGAGCACTGGGTTCACCGAGACACTTGCAGGTCGAGTCGGCCTCGTGTACCTACAAAACCAGGAAATGGTTGTGCCGGGACTTGAACCCGTGTCTCTATCCTCTGTCCTCTTTCATCTCCTTCTAACTTACTGTCTGTATTTAGCCACATTCTTTGACTAAGTGCTCCCTGAAGACCACAAGTATCATTCCTCTGGGCCTGTTGTCTCGAGAAAAGTAAACTTGTTCTTTGCTCAACACCATGTTTGAAGGACATCAGCGTGATCACCGCCGATAGGACGGAGGGTCAAATAAAAAGGAACACCAATTTCTAGACAGGAGCAGTTGGGAGCTAAGAGTGTATTGTGGGGTGACGTGTTTATTTGAGTGTCCAAACTTCCCTCTTTAGGTAGTTATTAGATCTTCCCATGCGTGAACATCATAAAACCCAATGAATTCAAAGTCCCAGACGCTTATTATTACAGCAACTCAGTTGTTGAGGTGAGAGAAAATGAGAAGTATGTTGCTGCACCACTAAATCAATGGCTGGGAACGGCTGAAACCAAACAAAAAGAATTCACGGTGGTCAGGTAGGGCTATTTTCTGCTGACCGTCTCAATGGACTCACACAGAATCCATTTGTTTGATTGTTTGTTTTTCAGTTTCACTCGTGTAGGGTACTTGTCCACACACCTTCGGCTTGTAGTTTGTCTGTGTCCTTGGATCTCAAGTGTGTCTCCTGTAAGTAAGCACGTAGGTGTCTTGAGTTTTCATCCCTTCTTTTAACCCTGTGTCTTTTGTTTGCTGCACTCAGTGCCTGACCTTTTATTCTGATGATTCAGAGCTGTGCACTTATTGCATTTAAAGAATTTTTTTTATCATTAAACTAAAGTCACTTGAAGAACATTATGTTTACTATGCTCCCCCATTCAGCAATTACCCCTGAAAAACCTCTTCAGTTGCTGTCGATCTGCGCAGTTGGATGCTGTAGACCCCTTCACCATGTCCCTCCCAACAGACCCAGTTACAGTCGCTGTCCATCAGTGAGTAGTAAGATGCTATATGATCTCTACTAGCCTTCTCTGTGTTGTACAGCACTCCCCATGCCCCCTCGACCCCAAGCATTATACATGCTAAAACTAATGCCCCATTCTTTCTCCTCACACTTATCCCTCCCTTTGACCCACCCTGCCCAGTCCTTTTCCCTTTGGTAACTTTTAGTCAACTCTCTGGTTCTGTGAGTCTGCTGCTGTTTTTTTCCTTCAGTTTTTCGTTGTTGTTATACTCCACACATGAGTGAAAACACTTGGTTCTTGTCTTTGTCCGGCTGGCCTATTTCTCTGAACATACTACCGTCTAGCTCCATCCAGGTCATTTCAAATGGTAGGATTTGTTTTCTTCTTAAGGCTGCTTACTGCACTTTTTAAACTGGATTTCATTCTTCCTTATTGTTTGTAGTTTAGCTATGTTATTCACAATTCAACTCCTGGTTATGAACAATAGCTTTGTGTCAATCGCTATGTATCTGTATCTATCTCTCTAATGGTCTGTCTGTCTATCTATGTTTCTATGTATGTATGTATGTATGTATCTATGTATCTATCTAGCTATCTATCTTCCTATCATCTATCTATGATGTCTATCATCTATCAATCTATGTACCTATCTATCTATTTTTCATCTGTCATCTGTGTGCCTATCTATCTATGAATCAATCATATTTTGTCTTCCCATCTATCCTTCTGTACAGAACAGTTAACAAGAGAGCCTATGTCTCTTCCCTACATTATGCTTCCAGAAATCTTGCAAGGTAACTAAGCCATAAGGAGAGCACTGTGTTCACCGATACACTTTCATGTAGAGTCAGCCGCGTGTGCTTACAAAACCAGTAAATGGAGGTGAAAGGACTTGAACCTGTATCTCTGTCCTCTGTCCTCTTATAATTCCTGCTCGCTTGATGACTTTATTCAGCCACATTCAGTGAGTAAGTGATCCCTGAAGACCACAAGTATCCTTCGTCTGGTCCGGTTGTCGAAAGAAAAGTGTACTTGGTTCTTTGCACACCACCATGTTTGAGGGACATCGGCGTGATCACTGCTGATAGGTGCAGGGACAAATATAAAGGAACACCTCTTTCTGGACAGGAGCAGTTGGGAAAAAAGAGTGTGTTGTGGAGTGAAGTGTTTATTTGAGGGTCCAAACTTCCCTCCTTAGGTGGTTATTACTTCTTTACATTCGTGAACATCATAAAAAGCAATGATTTTAAAAGCCCAGACGCATATTATTACAGCAATTCATTTGTTGAGGTGAGAGGAAATGAGAAGGAACTTGCTGCACCACTAAATCTATGCCTGAGCACTGCTGAAATCAAAAAAAAAGAATTCATGGTGGCTAGATAGGGCTATTTTCTACTGACTCTCTCTGGGGACTCAAACAGAATTCATTTGTTTGTTTGTTTCTTATTTTCACTTGTATAGGTAATCTGTCCCCGCCCCTTCAGCTTGTAGTTTGTCTGTGTCCTTGGATCTCAAGTGAGTCTCCAGTAAGGGAGCACGTAGGAGGTCTTGAGTTTTCATCAGTTCTTCTAACTCTGGGTCTTTTGATTGGAGCACTCAAAGCCTGTACTTTTATTCTGATATTTGAGAGCTGTGCTCTTACTGCACTTTGAAATTCTTTTTGTTCTCATTAATATACAATCACATGCAGAACATTATGTTTTCCAGTCTACACCCTTCACCAAGTCCCCGGCAAAAGCCAGTTAGAGTCGCTGTCCGTCAGCGTGTACTAAGATGCTGTAGAATCACTACATGTCTTCTCTGTGTTATGCAGCCGTACAAATGACCCCCCAAGTTACACACTATACATGCTAATCCTAATGCCCCCAATCTTTTTCCCCGCCCTTATTACTCCCTTCCCACAAACAATACCCAGTCCCTTTCTTTTTGGTAACTGTTAGTCCACTCTCGGGTTCTGTGAGTCTGCTGCTGTCTTTTCCTTCAATTTTTCTTTGTTATCATACTCCACACATGAATGAAATCATTTGGTACATGTATTTCTCCTCCTTGAATATTTGACTGAGCATAATACCCTCTAGCTCCATCCACGTTATTAAAAATGAGAGGATTTGTTTTCTTCTTATGGCTGCCTACTGCACTTTTTAAACTGGATTTCATTCTTCTTTTTGGTTTGTAGTTTCGCTATGTGCTTTCACCGTTGCTCTCCTGGTTATGAGCAGTAGCTTTGTGTTAATTGACATGTACCTATGTCTATCTATCTGTCTGTCTATCTATTTATCAATCAATCAATCAATCATCTTTTTGTCTGCCCATCTGTCCTTGTGTACAGAACAGTTAACCATATATCCTATATCACATTCCTACATTATGCTTCCAAAAATCCTGCAAAGTATCTAGGCTGTAGAGAGAGCACTGGGTTCACCGAGACACTTGCAGGTCGAGTCGGCCTCGTGTACCTACAAAACCAGGAAATGGTTGTGCCGGGACTTGAACCCGTGTCTCTATCCTCTGTCCTCTTTCATCTCCTTCTAACTTACTGTCTGTATTTAGCCACATTCTTTGACTAAGTGCTCCCTGAAGACCACAAGTATCATTCCTCTGGGCCTGTTGTCTCGAGAAAAGTAAACTTGTTCTTTGCTCAACACCATGTTTGAAGGACATCAGCGTGATCACCGCCGATAGGACGGAGGGTCAAATAAAAAGGAACACCAATTTCTAGACAGGAGCAGTTGGGAGCTAAGAGTGTATTGTGGGGTGACGTGTTTATTTGAGTGTCCAAACTTCCCTCTTTAGGTAGTTATTAGATCTTCCCATGCGTGAACATCATAAAACCCAATGAATTCAAAGTCCCAGACGCTTATTATTACAGCAACTCAGTTGTTGAGGTGAGAGAAAATGAGAAGTATGTTGCTGCACCACTAAATCAATGGCTGGGAACGGCTGAAACCAAACAAAAAGAATTCACGGTGGTCAGGTAGGGCTATTTTCTGCTGACCGTCTCAATGGACTCACACAGAATCCATTTGTTTGATTGTTTGTTTTTCAGTTTCACTCGTGTAGGGTACTTGTCCACACACCTTCGGCTTGTAGTTTGTCTGTGTCCTTGGATCTCAAGTGTGTCTCCTGTAAGTAAGCACGTAGGTGTCTTGAGTTTTCATCCCTTCTTTTAACCCTGTGTCTTTTGTTTGCTGCACTCAGTGCCTGACCTTTTATTCTGATGATTCAGAGCTGTGCACTTATTGCATTTAAAGAATTTTTTTTATCATTAAACTAAAGTCACTTGAAGAACATTATGTTTACTATGCTCCCCCATTCAGCAATTACCCCTGAAAAACCTCTTCAGTTGCTGTCGATCTGCGCAGTTGGATGCTGTAGACCCCTTCACCATGTCCCTCCCAACAGACCCCGTTACAGTCGCTGTCCATCAGTGAGTAGTAAGATGCTATATGATCTCTACTAGCCTTCTCTGTGTTGTACAGCACTCCCCATGCCCCCTCGACCCCAAGCATTATACATGCTAAAACTAATGCCCCATTCTTTCTCCTCACACTTATCCCTCCCTTTGACCCACCCTGCCCAGTCCTTTTCCCTTTGGTAACTTTTAGTCAACTCTCGGGTTCTGTGAGTCTGCTGCTGTTTTTTTCCTTCAGTTTTTCGTTGTTGTTATACTCCACACATGAGTGAAAACACTTGGTTCTTGTCTTTCTCCGCCTGGACTATTTCTCTGAACATACTACCGTCTAGCTCCATCCAGGTCATTTCAAATGGTAGGATTTGTTTTCTTCTTAAGGCTGCTTACTGCACTTTTTAAACTGGATTTCATTCTTCCTTATTGTTTGTAGTTTAGCTATGTTATTCACAATTCATCTCCTGGTTATAAACAATAGCTTTGTGTCAATCGCTATGTATCTGTATCTATCTCTCTAATGGTCTGTCTGTCTATCTATGTTTCTATGTATGTATGTATGTATGTATCTATGTATCTATCTAGCTATCTATCTTCCTATCATCTATCTATGATGTCTATCATCTATCAATCTATGTACCTATCTATCTATTTTTCATCTGTCATCTGTGTGCCTATCTATCTATGAATCAATCATCTTTTTGTCTGCCCATCTATCCTTCTGTACAGAACAGTTAACAAGAGAGCCTATGTCTCTTCCCTACATTATGCTTCCAGAAATCTTGCAAGGTAACTAAGCCATAAGGAGAGCACTGTGTTCACCGATACACTTTCATGTAGAGTCAGCCGCGTGTGCTTACAAAACCAGTAAATGGAGGTGAAAGGACTTGAACCTGTATCTCTGTCCTCTGTCCTCTTATAATTCCTGCTCGCTTGATGACTTTATTCAGCCACATTCAGTGAGTAAGTGATCCCTGAAGACCACAAGTATCCTTCGTCTGGTCCGGTTGTCGAAAGAAAAGTGTACTTGGTTCTTTGCACACCACCATGTTTGAGGGACATCGGCGTGATCACTGCTGATAGGTGCAGGGACAAATATAAAGGAACACCTCTTTCTGGACAGGAGCAGTTGGGAAAAAAGAGTGTGTTGTGGAGTGAAGTGTTTATTTGAGGGTCCAAACTTCCCTCCTTAGGTGGTTATTACTTCTTTACATTCGTGAACATCATAAAAAGCAATGATTTTAAAAGCCCAGACGCATATTATTACAGCAATTCATTTGTTGAGGTGAGAGGAAATGAGAAGGAACTTGCTGCACCACTAAATCTATGCCTGAGCACTGCTGAAATCAAAAAAAAAGAATTCACGGTGGCTAGATAGGGCTATTTTCTACTGACTCTCTCTGGGGACTCAAACAGAATTCATTTGTTTGTTTGTTTCTTATTTTCACTTGTATAGGTAATCTGTCCCCGCCCCTTCAGCTTGTAGTTTGTCTGTGTCCTTGGATCTCAAGTGAGTCTCCAGTAAGGGAGCACGTAGGAGGTCTTGAGTTTTCATCAGTTCTTCTAACTCTGGGTCTTTTGATTGGAGCACTCAAAGGCTGTACTTTTATTCTGATATTTGAGAGCTGTGCTCTTACTGCACTTTGAAATTCTTTTTGTTCTCATTAATATACAATCACATGCAGAACATTATGTTTTCCAGTCTACACCCTTCACCAAGTCCCCGGCAAAAGCCAGTTAGAGTCGCTGTCCGTCAGCGTGTACTAAGATGCTGTAGAATCACTACATGTCTTCTCTGTGTTATGCAGCCGTACAAATGACCCCCCAAGTTACACACTATACATGCTAATCCTAATGCCCCCAATCTTTTTCCCCGCCCTTATTACTCCCTTCCCACAAACAATACCCAGTCCCTTTCTTTTTGGTAACTGTTAGTCCACTCTCGGGTTCTGTGAGTCTGCTGCTGTCTTTTCCTTCAATTTTTCTTTGTTATCATACTCCACACATGAATGAAATCATTTGGTACATGTATTTCTCCTCCTTGAATATTTGACTGAGCATAATACCCTCTAGCTCCATCCACGTTATTAAAAATGAGAGGATTTGTTTTCTTCTTATGGCTGCCTACTGCACTTTTTAAACTGGATTTCATTCTTCTTTTTGGTTTGTAGTTTCGCTATGTGCTTTCACCGTTGCTCTCCTGGTTATGAGCAGTAGCTTTGTGTTAATTGACATGTACCTATGTCTATCTATCTGTCTGTCTATCTATTTATCAATCAATCAATCAATCATCTTTTTGTCTGCCCATCTGTCCTTGTGTACAGAACAGTTAACCATATATCCTATATCACATTCCTACATTATGCTTCCAAAAATCCTGCAAAGTATCTAGGCTGTAGAGAGAGCACTGGGTTCACCGAGACACTTGCAGGTCGAGTCGGCCTCGTGTACCTACAAAACCAGGAAATGGTTGTGCCGGGACTTGAACCCGTGTCTCTATCCTCTGTCCTCTTTCATCTCCTTCTAACTTACTGTCTGTATTTAGCCACATTCTTTGACTAAGTGCTCCCTGAAGACCACAAGTATCATTCCTCTGGGCCTGTTGTCTCGAGAAAAGTAAACTTGTTCTTTGCTCAACACCATGTTTGAAGGACATCAGCGTGATCACCGCCGATAGGACGGAGGGTCAAATAAAAAGGAACACCAATTTCTAGACAGGAGCAGTTGGGAGCTAAGAGTGTATTGTGGGGTGACGTGTTTATTTGAGTGTCCAAACTTCCCTCTTTAGGTAGTTATTAGATCTTCCCATGCGTGAACATCATAAAACCCAATGAATTCAAAGTCCCAGACGCTTATTATTACAGCAACTCAGTTGTTGAGGTGAGAGAAAATGAGAAGTATGTTGCTGCACCACTAAATCAATGGCTGGGAACGGCTGAAACCAAACAAAAAGAATTCACGGTGGTCAGGTAGGGCTATTTTCTGCTGACCGTCTCAATGGACTCACACAGAATCCATTTGTTTGATTGTTTGTTTTTCAGTTTCACTCGTGTAGGGTACTTGTCCACACACCTTCGGCTTGTAGTTTGTCTGTGTCCTTGGATCTCAAGTGTGTCTCCTGTAAGTAAGCACGTAGGTGTCTTGAGTTTTCATCCCTTCTTTTAACCCTGTGTCTTTTGTTTGCTGCACTCAGTGCCTGACCTTTTATTCTGATGATTCAGAGCTGTGCACTTATTGCACTTAAAGAATTTTTTTTATCATTAAACTAAAGTCACTTGAAGAACATTATGTTTACTATGCTCCCCCATTCAGCAATTACCCCTGAAAAACCTCTTCAGTTGCTGTCGATCTGCGCAGTTGGATGCTGTAGACCCCTTCACCATGTCCCTCCCAAAAGACCCCATTACAGTCGCTGTCCATCAGTGAGTAGTAAGATGCTATATGATCTCTACTAGCCTTCTCTGTGTTGTACAGCACTCCCCATGCCCCCTCGACCCCAAGCATTATACATGCTAAAACTAATGCCCCATTCTTTCTCCTCACACTTATCCCTCCCTTTGACCCACCCTGCCCAGTCCTTTTCCCTTTGGTAACTTTTAGTCAACTCTCGGGTTCTGTGAGTCTGCTGCTGTTTTTTTCCTTCAGTTTTTCGTTGTTGTTATACTCCACACATGAGTGAAAACACTTGGTTCTTGTCTTTCTCCGCCTGGACTATTTCTCTGAACATACTACCGTCTAGCTCCATCCAGGTCATTTCAAATGGTAGGATTTGTTTTCTTCTTAAGGCTGCTTACTGCACTTTTTAAACTGGATTTCATTCTTCCTTATTGTTTGTAGTTTAGCTATGTTATTCACAATTCAACTCCTGGTTATGAACAATAGCTTTGTGTCAATCGATATGTATCTGTATCTATCTCTCTAATGGTCTGTCTGTCTATCTATGTTTCTATGTATGTATGTATGTATGTATCTATGTATCTATCTAGCTATCTATCTTCCTATCATCTATCTATGATGTCTATCATCTATCAATCTATGTACCTATCTATCTATTTTTCATCTGTCATCTGTGTGCCTATCTATCTATGAATCAATCATCTTTTTGTCTGCCCATCTATCCTTCTGTACAGAACAGTTAACAAGAGAGCCTATGTCTCTTCCCTACATTATGCTTCCAGAAATCTTGCAAGGTAACTAAGCCATAAGGAGAGCACTGTGTTCACCGATACACTTTCATGTAGAGTCAGCCGCGTGTGCTTACAAAACCAGTAAATGGAGGTGAAAGGACTTGAACCTGTATCTCTGTCCTCTGTCCTCTTATAATTCCTGCTCGCTTGATGACTTTATTCAGCCACATTCAGTGAGTAAGTGATCCCTGAAGACCACAAGTATCCTTCGTCTGGTCCGGTTGTCGAAAGAAAAGTGTACTTGGTTCTTTGCACACCACCATGTTTGAGGGACATCGGCGTGATCACTGCTGATAGGTGCAGGGACAAATATAAAGGAACACCTCTTTCTGGACAGGAGCAGTTGGGAAAAAAGAGTGTGTTGTGGAGTGAAGTGTTTATTTGAGGGTCCAAACTTCCCTCCTTAGGTGGTTATTACTTCTTTACATTCGTGAACATCATAAAAAGCAATGATTTTAAAAGCCCAGACGCATATTATTACAGCAATTCATTTGTTGAGGTGAGAGGAAATGAGAAGGAACTTGCTGCACCACTAAATCTATGCCTGAGCACTGCTGAAATCAAAAAAAAAGAATTCACGGTGGCTAGACAGGGCTATTTTCTACTGACTCTCTCTGGGGACTCAAACAGAATTCATTTGTTTGTTTGTTTCTTATTTTCACTTGTATAGGTAATCTGTCCCCGCCCCTTCAGCTTGTAGTTTGTCTGTGTCCTTGGATCTCAAGTGAGTCTCCAGTAAGGGAGCACGTAGGAGGTCTTGAGTTTTCATCAGTTCTTCTAACTCTGGGTCTTTTGATTGGAGCACTCAAAGGCTGTACTTTTATTCTGATATTTGAGAGCTGTGCTCTTACTGCACTTTGAAATTCTTTTTGTTCTCATTAATATACAATCACATGCAGAACATTATGTTTTCCAGTCTACACCCTTCACCAAGTCCCCGGCAAAAGCCAGTTAGAGTCGCTGTCCGTCAGCGTGTACTAAGATGCTGTAGAATCACTACATGTCTTCTCTGTGTTATGCAGCCGTACAAATGACCCCCCAAGTTACACACTATACATGCTAATCCTAATGCCCCCAATCTTTTTCCCCGCCCTTATTACTCCCTTCCCACAAACAATACCCAGTCCCTTTCTTTTTGGTAACTGTTAGTCCACTCTCGGGTTCTGTGAGTCTGCTGCTGTCTTTTCCTTCAATTTTTCTTTGTTATCATACTCCACACATGAATGAAATCATTTGGTACATGTATTTCTCCTCCTTGAATATTTGACTGAGCATAATACCCTCTAGTTCCATCCACGTTATTAAAAATGAGAGGATTTGTTTTCTTCTTATGGCTGCCTACTGCACTTTTTAAACTGGATTTCATTCTTCTTTTTGGTTTGTAGTTTCGCTATGTGCTTTCACCGTTGCTCTCCTGGTTATGAGCAGTAGCTTTGTGTTAATTGACATGTACCTATGTCTATCTATCTGTCTGTCTATCTATTTATCAATCAATCAATCAATCATCTTTTTGTCTGCCCATCTGTCCTTGTGTACAGAACAGTTAACCATATATCCTATATCACATTCCTACATTATGCTTCCAAAAATCCTGCAAAGTATCTAGGCTGTAGAGAGAGCACTGGGTTCACCGAGACACTTGCAGGTCGAGTCGGCCTCGTGTACCTACAAAAGCAGGAAATGGTTGTGCCGGGACTTGAACCCGTGTCTCTATCCTCTGTCCTCTTTCATCTCCTTCTAACTTACTGTCTGTATTTAGCCACATTCTTTGACTAAGTGCTCCCTGAAGACCACAAGTATCATTCCTCTGGGCCTGTTGTCTCGAGAAAAGTAAACTTGTTCTTTGCTCAACACCATGTTTGAAGGACATCAGCGTGATCACCGCCGATAGGACGGAGGGTCAAATAAAAAGGAACACCAATTTCTAGACAGGAGCAGTTGGGAGCTAAGAGTGTATTGTGGGGTGACGTGTTTATTTGAGTGTCCAAACTTCCCTCTTTAGGTAGTTATTAGATCTTCCCATGCGTGAACATCATAAAACCCAATGAATTCAAAGTCCCAGACGCTTATTATTACAGCAACTCAGTTGTTGAGGTGAGAGAAAATGAGAAGTATGTTGCTGCACCACTAAATCAATGGCTGGGAACGGCTGAAACCAAACAAAAAGAATTCACGGTGGTCAGGTAGGGCTATTTTCTGCTGACCGTCTCAATGGACTCACACAGAATCCATTTGTTTGATTGTTTGTTTTTCAGTTTCACTCGTGTAGGGTACTTGTCCACACACCTTCGGCTTGTAGTTTGTCTGTGTCCTTGGATCTCAAGTGTGTCTCCTGTAAGTAAGCACGTAGGTGTCTTGAGTTTTCATCCCTTCTTTTAACCCTGTGTCTTTTGTTTGCTGCACTCAGTGCCTGACCTTTTATTCTGATGATTCAGAGCTGTGCACTTATTGCATTTAAAGAATTTTTTTTATCATTAAACTAAAGTCACTTGAAGAACATTATGTTTACTATGCTCCCCCATTCAGCAATTACCCCTGAAAAACCTCTTCAGTTGCTGTCGATCTGCGCAGTTGGATGCTGTAGACCCCTTCACCATGTCCCTCCCAACAGACCCCGTTACAGTCGCTGTCCATCAGTGAGTAGTAAGATGCTATATGATCTCTACTAGCCTTCTCTGTGTTGTACAGCACTCCCCATGCCCCCTCGACCCCAAGCATTATACATGCTAAAACTAATGCCCCATTCTTTCTCCTCACACTTATCCCTCCCTTTGACCCACCCTGCCCAGTCCTTTTCCCTTTGGTAACTTTTAGTCAACTCTCGGGTTCTGTGAGTCTGCTCCTGTTTTTTTCCTTCAGTTTTTCGTTGTTGTTATACTCCACACATGAGTGAAAACACTTGGTTCTTGTCTTTGTCCGGCTGGCCTATTTCTCTGAACATACTACCGTCTAGCTCCATCCAGGTCATTTCAAATGGTAGGATTTGTTTTCTTCTTAAGGCTGCTTACTGCACTTTTTAAACTGGATTTCATTCTTCCTTATTGTTTGTAGTTTAGCTATGTTATTCACAATTCAACTCCTGGTTATGAACAATAGCTTTGTGTCAATCGATATGTATCTGTATCTATCTCTCTAATGGTCTGTCTATCTATGTTTCTATGTATGTATGTATGTATGTATGTATCTATGTATCTATCTAGCTATCTATCTTCCTATCATCTATCTATGATGTCTATCATCTATCAATCTATGTACCTATCTATCTATTTTTCATCTGTCATCTGTGTGCCTATCTATCTATGAATCAATCATCTTTTTGTCTGCCCATCTATCCTTCTGTACAGAACAGTTAACAAGAGAGCCTATGTCTCTTCCCTACATTATGCTTCCAGAAATCTTGCAAGGTAACTAAGCCATAAGGAGAGCACTGTGTTCACCGATACACTTTCATGTAGAGTCAGCCGCGTGTGCTTACAAAACCAGTAAATGGAGGTGAAAGGACTTGAACCTGTATCTCTGTCCTCTGTCCTCTTATAATTCCTGCTCGCTTGATGACTTTATTCAGCCACATTCAGTGAGTAAGTGATCCCTGAAGACCACAAGTATCCTTCGTCTGGTCCGGTTGTCGAAAGAAAAGTGTACTTGGTTCTTTGCACACCACCATGTTTGAGGGACATCGGCGTGATCACTGCTGATAGGTGCAGGGACAATTATAAAGGAACACCTCTTTCTGGACAGGAGCAGTTGGGAAAAAAGAGTGTGTTGTGGAGTGAAGTGTTTATTTGAGGGTCCAAACTTCCCTCCTTAGGTGGTTATTACTTCTTTACATTCGTGAACATCATAAAAAGCAATGATTTTAAAAGCCCAGACGCATATTATTACAGCAATTCATTTGTTGAGGTGAGAGGAAATGAGAAGGAACTTGCTGCACCACTAAATCTATGCCTGAGCACTGCTGAAATCAAAAAAAAAGAATTCACGGTGGCTAGATAGGGCTATTTTCTACTGACTCTTTCTGGGGACTCAAACAGAATTCATTTGTTTGTTTGTTTCTTATTTTCACTTGTATAGGTAATCTGTCCCCGCCCCTTCAGCTTGTAGTTTGTCTGTGTCCTTGGATCTCAAGTGAGTCTCCAGTAAGGGAGCACGTAGGAGGTCTTGAGTTTTCATCAGTTCTTCTAACTCTGGGTCTTTTGATTGGAGCACTCAAAGGCTGTACTTTTATTCTGATATTTGAGAGCTGTGCTCTTACTGCACTTTGAAATTCTTTTTGTTCTCATTAATATACAATCACATGCAGAACATTATGTTTTCCAGTCTACACCCTTCGCCAAGTCCCCGGCAAAAGCCAGTTAGAGTCGCTGTCCGTCAGCGTGTACTAAGATGCTGTAGAATCACTACATGTCTTCTCTGTGTTATGCAGCCGTACAAATGACCACCCAAGTTACACACTATACATGCTAATCCTAATGCCCCCAATCTTTTTCCCCGCCCTTATTACTCCCTTCCCACAAACAATACCCAGTCCCTTTCTTTTTGGTAACTGTTAGTCCACTCTCGGGTTCTGTGAGTCTGCTGCTGTCTTTTCCTTCAGTTTTTCTTTGTTATCATACTCCACACATGAATGAAATCATTTGGTACATGTATTTCTCCTCCTTGAATATTTGACTGAGCATAATACCCTCTAGCTCCATCCACGTTATTACAAATGAGAGGATTTGTTTTCTTCTTATGGCTGCCTACTGCACTTTTTAAACTGGATTTCATTCTTCTTTTTGGTTTGTAGTTTCGCTATGTGCTTTCACCGTTGCTCTCCTGGTTATGAGCAGTAGCTTTGTGTTAATTGACATGTACCTATGTCTATCTATCTGTCTGTCTATCTATTTATCAATCAATCAATCAATCATCTTTTTGTCTGCCCATCTGTCCTTGTGTACAGAACAGTTAACCATATATCCTATATCACATTCCTACATTATGCTTCCAAAAATCCTGCAAAGTATCTAGGCTGTAGAGAGAGCACTGGGTTCACCGAGACACTTGCAGGTCGAGTCGGCCTCGTGTACCTACAAAACCAGGAAATGGTTGTGCCGGGACTTGAACCCGTGTCTCTATCCTCTGTCCTCTTTCATCTCCTTCTAAATTTCTGTCTGTATTTAGCCACATTCTTTGACTAAGTGCTCCCTGAAGACCACAAGTATCATTCCTCTGGGCCTGTTGTCTCGAGAAAAGTAAACTTGTTCTTTGCTCAACACCATGTTTGAAGGACATCAGCGTGATCACCGCCGATAGGACGGAGGGTCAAATAAAAAGGAACACCAATTTCTAGACAGGAGCAGTTGGGAGCTAAGAGTGTATTGTGGGGTGACGTGTTTATTTGAGTGTCCAAACTTCCCTCTTTAGGTAGTTATTAGATCTTCCCATGCGTGAACATCATAAAACCCAATGAATTCAAAGTCCCAGACGCTTATTATTACAGCAACTCAGTTGTTGAGGTGAGAGAAAATGAGAAGTATGTTGCTGCACCACTAAATCAATGGCTGGGAATGGCTGAAACCAAACAAAAAGAATTCACGGTGGTCAGGTAGGGCTATTTTCTGCTGACCGTCTCAATGGACTCACACAGAATCCATTTGTTTGATTGTTTGTTTTTCAGTTTCACTCGTGTAGGGTACTTGTCCACACACCTTCGGCTTGTAGTTTGTCTGTGTCCTTGGATCTCAAGTGTGTCTCCTGTAAGTAAGCACGTAGGTGTCTTGAGTTTTCATCCCTTCTTTTAACCCTGTGTCTTTTGTTTGCTGCACTCAGTGCCTGACCTTTTATTCTGATGATTCAGAGCTGTGCACTTATTGCACTTAAAGAATTTTTTTTATCATTAAGCTAAAGTCACTTGAAGAACATTATGTTTACTATGCTCCCCCATTCAGTAATTACCCCTGAAAAACCTCTTCAGTTGCTGTCGATCTGCGCAGTTGGATGCTGTAGACCCCTTCACCATGTCCCTCCCAACAGACCCCATTACAGTCGCTGTCCATCAGTGAGTAGTAAGATGCTATATGATCTCTACTAGCCTTCTCTGTGTTGTACAGCACTCCCCATGCCCCCTCGACCCCAAGCATTATACATGCTAAAACTAATGCCCCATTCTTTCTCCTCACACTTATCCCTCCCTTTGACCCACCCTGCCCAGTCCTTTTCCCTTTGGTAACTTTTAGTCAACTCTCGGGTTCTGTGAGTCTGCTGCTGTTTTTTTCCTTCAGTTTTTTGTTGTTGTTATACTCCACACATGAGTGAAAACACTTGGTTCTTGTCTTTCTCCGCCTGGCCTATTTCTCTGAACATACTACCGTCTAGCTCCATCCAGGTCATTTCAAATTTTAGGATTTGTTTTCTTCTTAAGGCTGCTGACTGCACTTTTTAAACTGGATTTCATTCTTCCTTATTGTTTGTAGTTTAGCTATGTTATTCACAATTCAACTCCTGGTTAGGAACAATAGCTTTGTGTCAATCGATATGTATCTGTATCTATCTCTCTAATGGTCTGTCTGTCTATCTATGTTTCTATGTATGTATGTATGTATCTATGTATCTATCTAGCTATCTATCTTCCTATCATCTATCTATGATGTCTATCATCTATCAATCTATGTACCTATCTATCTATTTTTCATCTGTCATCTGTGTGCCTATCTATCTGTGAATCAATCATCTTTTTGTCTGCCCATCTATCCTTCTGTACAGAACAGTTAACAAGAGAGCCTATGTCTCTTCCCTACATTATGCTTCCAGAAATCTTGCAAGGTAACTAAGCCATAAGGAGAGCACTGTGTTCACCGATACACTTTCATGTAGAGTCAGCCGCGTGTGCTTACAAAACCAGTAAATGGAGGTGAAAGGACTTGAACCTGTATCTCTGTCCTCTGTCCTCTTATAATTCCTGCTCGCTTGATGACTTTATTCAGCCACATTCAGTGAGTAAGTGATCCCTGAAGACCACAAGTATCCTTCGTCTGGTCCGGTTGTCGAAAGAAAAGTGTACTTGGTTCTTTGCACACCACCATGTTTGAGGGACATCGGCGTGATCACTGCTGATAGGTGCAGGGACAAATATAAAGGAACACCTCTTTCTGGACAGGAGCAGTTGGGAAAAAAGAGTGTGTTGTGGAGTGAAGTGTTTATTTGAGGGTCCAAACTTCCCTCCTTAGGTGGTTATTACTTCTTTACATTCGTGAACATCATAAAAAGCAATGATTTTAAAAGCCCAGACGCATATTATTACAGCAATTCATTTGTTGAGGTGAGAGGAAATGAGAAGGAACTTGCTGCACCACTAAATCTATGCCTGAGCACTGCTGAAATCAAAAAAAAAGAATTCACGGTGGCTAGATAGGGCTATTTTCTACTGACTCTCTCTGGGGACTCAAACAGAATTCATTTGTTTGTTTGTTTCTTATTTTCACTTGTATAGGTAATCTGTCCCCGCCCCTTCAGCTTGTAGTTTGTCTGTGTCCTTGGATCTCAAGTGAGTCTCCAGTAAGGGAGCACGTAGGAGGTCTTGAGTTTTCATCAGTTCTTCTAACTCTGGGTCTTTTGATTGGAGCACTCAAAGGCTGTACTTTTATTCTGATATTTGAGAGCTGTGCTCTTACTGCACTTTGAAATTCTTTTTGTTCTCATTAATATACAATCACATGCAGAACATTATGTTTTCCAGTCTACACCCTTCACCAAGTCCCCGGCAAAAGCCAGTTAGAGTTGCTGTCCGTCAGCGTGTACTAAGATGCTGTAGAATCACTACATGTCTTCTCTGTGTTATGCAGCCGTACAAATGACCCCCCAAGTTACACACTATACATGCTAATCCTAATGCCCCCAATCTTTTTCCCCGCCCTTATTACTCCCTTCCCACAAACAATACCCAGTCCCTTTCTTTTTGGTAACTGTTAGTCCACTCTCGGGTTCTGTGAGTCTGCTGCTGTCTTTTCCTTCAATTTTTCCTTGTTATCATACTCCACACATGAATGAAATCATTTGGTACATGTATTTCTCCTCCTTGAATATTTGACTGAGCATAATACCCTCTAGCTCCATCCACGTTATTAAAAATGAGAGGATTTGTTTTCTTCTTATGGCTGCCTACTGCACTTTTTAAACTGGATTTCATTCTTCTTTTTGGTTTGTAGTTTCGCTATGTGCTTTCACCGTTGCTCTCCTGGTTATGAGCAGTAGCTTTGTGTTAATTGACATGTACCTATGTCTATCTATCTGTCTGTCTATCTATTTATCAATCAATCAATCAATCATCTTTTTGTCTGCCCATCTGTCCTTGTGTACAGAACAGTTAACCATATATCCTATATCACATTCCTACATTATGCTTCCAAAAATCCTGCAAAGTATCTAGGCTGTAGAGAGAGCACTGGGTTCACCGAGACACTTGCAGGTCGAGTCGGCCTCGTGTACCTACAAAACCAGGAAATGGTTGTGCCGGGACTTGAACCCGTGTCTCTATCCTCTGTCCTCTTTCATCTCCTTCTAACTTACTGTCTGTATTTAGCCACATTCTTTGACTAAGTGCTCCCTGAAGACCACAAGTATCATTCCTCTGGGCCTGTTGTCTCGAGAAAAGTAAACTTGTTCTTTGCTCAACACCATGTTTGAAGGACATCAGCGTGATCACCGCCGATAGGACGGAGGGTCAAATAAAAAGGAACACCAATTTCTAGACAGGAGCAGTTGGGAGCTAAGAGTGTATTGTGGGGTGACGTGTTTATTTGAGTGTCCAAACTTCCCTCTTTAGGTAGTTATTAGATCTTCCCATGCGTGAACATCATAAAACCCAATGAATTCAAAGTCCCAGACGCTTATTATTACAGCAACTCAGTTGTTGAGGTGAGAGAAAATGAGAAGTATGTTGCTGCACCACTAAATCAATGGCTGGGAACGGCTGAAACCAAACAAAAAGAATTCACGGTGGTCAGGTAGGGCTATTTTCTGCTGACCGTCTCAATGGACTCACACAGAATCCATTTGTTTGATTGTTTGTTTTTCAGTTTCACTCGTGTAGGGTACTTGTCCACACACCTTCGGCTTGTAGTTTGTCTGTGTCCTTGGATCTCAAGTGTGTCTCCTGTAAGTAAGCACGTAGGTGTCTTGAGTTTTCATCCCTTCTTTTAACCCTGTGTCTTTTGTTTGCTGCACTCAGTGCCTGACCTTTTATTCTGATGATTCAGAGCTGTGCACTTATTGCATTTAAAGAATTTTTTTTATCATTAAACTAAAGTCACTTGAAGAACATTATGTTTACTATGCTCCCCCATTCAGCAATTACCCCTGAAAAACCTCTTCAGTTGCTGTCGATCTGCGCAGTTGGATGCTGTAGACCCCTTCACCATGTCCCTCCCAACAGACCCAGTTACAGTCGCTGTCCATCAGTGAGTAGTAAGATGCTATATGATCTCTACTAGCCTTCTCTGTGTTGTACAGCACTCCCCATGCCCCCTCGACCCCAAGCATTATACATGCTAAAACTAATGCCCCATTCTTTCTCCTCACACTTATCCCTCCCTTTGACCCACCCTGCCCAGTCCTTTTCCCTTTGGTAACTTTTAGTCAACTCTCTGGTTCTGTGAGTCTGCTGCTGTTTTTTTCCTTCAGTTTTTCGTTGTTGTTATACTCCACACATGAGTGAAAACACTTGGTTCTTGTCTTTGTCCGGCTGGCCTATTTCTCTGAACATACTACCGTCTAGCTCCATCCAGGTCATTTCAAATGGTAGGATTTGTTTTCTTCTTAAGGCTGCTTACTGCACTTTTTAAACTGGATTTCATTCTTCCTTATTGTTTGTAGTTTAGCTATGTTATTCACAATTCAACTCCTGGTTATGAACAATAGCTTTGTGTCAATCGCTATGTATCTGTATCTATCTCTCTAATGGTCTGTCTGTCTATCTATGTTTCTATGTATGTATGTATGTATGTATCTATGTATCTATCTAGCTATCTATCTTCCTATCATCTATCTATGATGTCTATCATCTATCAATCTATGTACCTATCTATCTATTTTTCATCTGTCATCTGTGTGCCTATCTATCTATGAATCAATCATCTTTTTGTCTTCCCATCTATCCTTCTGTACAGAACAGTTAACAAGAGAGCCTATGTCTCTTCCCTACATTATGCTTCCAGAAATCTTGCAAGGTAACTAAGCCATAAGGAGAGCACTGTGTTCACCGATACACTTTCATGTAGAGTCAGCCGCGTGTGCTTACAAAACCAGTAAATGGAGGTGAAAGGACTTGAACCTGTATCTCTGTCCTCTGTCCTCTTATAATTCCTGCTCGCTTGATGACTTTATTCAGCCACATTCAGTGAGTAAGTGATCCCTGAAGACCACAAGTATCCTTCGTCTGGTCCGGTTGTCGAAAGAAAAGTGTACTTGGTTCTTTGCACACCACCATGTTTGAGGGACATCGGCGTGATCACTGCTGATAGGTGCAGGGACAAATATAAAGGAACACCTCTTTCTGGACAGGAGCAGTTGGGAAAAAAGAGTGTGTTGTGGAGTGAAGTGTTTATTTGAGGGTCCAAACTTCCCTCCTTAGGTGGTTATTACTTCTTTACATTCGTGAACATCATAAAAAGCAATGATTTTAAAAGCCCAGACGCATATTATTACAGCAATTCATTTGTTGAGGTGAGAGGAAATGAGAAGGAACTTGCTGCACCACTAAATCTATGCCTGAGCACTGCTGAAATCAAAAAAAAAGAATTCACGGTGGCTAGATAGGGCTATTTTCTACTGACTCTCTCTGGGGACTCAAACAGAATTCATTTGTTTGTTTGTTTCTTATTTTCACTTGTATAGGTAATCTGTCCCCGCCCCTTCAGCTTGTAGTTTGTCTGTGTCCTTGGATCTCAAGTGAGTCTCCAGTAAGGGAGCACGTAGGAGGTCTTGAGTTTTCATCAGTTCTTCTAACTCTGGGTCTTTTGATTGGAGCACTCAAAGCCTGTACTTTTATTCTGATATTTGAGAGCTGTGCTCTTACTGCACTTTGAAATTCTTTTTGTTCTCATTAATATACAATCACATGCAGAACATTATGTTTTCCAGTCTACACCCTTCACCAAGTCCCCGGCAAAAGCCAGTTAGAGTTGCTGTCCGTCAGCGTGTACTAAGATGCTGTAGAATCACTACATGTCTTCTCTGTGTTATGCAGCCGTACAAATGACCCCCCAAGTTACACACTATACATGCTAATCCTAATGCCCCCAATCTTTTTCCCCGCCCTTATTACTCCCTTCCCACAAACAATACCCAGTCCCTTTCTTTTTGGTAACTGTTAGTCCACTCTCGGGTTCTGTGAGTCTGCTGCTGTCTTTTCCTTCAATTTTTCCTTGTTATCATACTCCACACATGAATGAAATCATTTGGTACATGTATTTCTCCTCCTTGAATATTTGACTGAGCATAATACCCTCTAGCTCCATCCACGTTATTACAAATGAGAGGATTTGTTTTCTTCTTATGGCTGCCTACTGCACTTTTTAAACTGGATTTCATTCTTCTTTTTGGTTTGTAGTTTCGCTATGTGCTTTCACCGTTGCTCTCCTGGTTATGAGCAGTAGCTTTGTGTTAATTGACATGTACCTATGTCTATCTATCTGTCTGTCTATCTATTTATCAATCAATCAATCAATCATCTTTTTGTCTGCCCATCTGTCCTTGTGTACAGAACAGTTAACCATATATCCTATATCACATTCCTACATTATGCTTCCAAAAATCCTGCAAAGTATCTAGGCTGTAGAGAGAGCACTGGGTTCACCGAGACACTTGCAGGTCGAGTCGGCCTCGTGTACCTACAAAACCAGGAAATGGTTGTGCCGGGACTTGAACCCGTGTCTCTATCCTCTGTCCTCTTTCATCTCCTTCTAACTTACTGTCTGTATTTAGCCACATTCTTTGACTAAGTGCTCCCTGAAGACCACAAGTATCATTCCTCTGGGCCTGTTGTCTCGAGAAAAGTAAACTTGTTCTTTGCTCAACACCATGTTTGAAGGACATCAGCGTGATCACCGCCGATAGGACGGAGGGTCAAATAAAAAGGAACACCAATTTCTAGACAGGAGCAGTTGGGAGCTAAGAGTGTATTGTGGGGTGACGTGTTTATTTGAGTGTCCAAACTTCCCTCTTTAGGTAGTTATTAGATCTTCCCATGCGTGAACATCATAAAACCCAATGAATTCAAAGTCCCAGACGCTTATTATTACAGCAACTCAGTTGTTGAGGTGAGAGAAAATGAGAAGTATGTTGCTGCACCACTAAATCAATGGCTGGGAACGGCTGAAACCAAACAAAAAGAATTCACGGTGGTCAGGTAGGGCTATTTTCTGCTGACCGTCTCAATGGACTCACACAGAATCCATTTGTTTGATTGTTTGTTTTTCAGTTTCACTCGTGTAGGGTACTTGTCCACACACCTTCGGCTTGTAGTTTGTCTGTGTCCTTGGATCTCAAGTGTGTCTCCTGTAAGTAAGCACGTAGGTGTCTTGAGTTTTCATCCCTTCTTTTAACCCTGTGTCTTTTGTTTGCTGCACTCAGTGCCTGACCTTTTATTCTGATGATTCAGAGCTGTGCACTTATTGCATTTAAAGAATTTTTTTTATCATTAAACTAAAGTCACTTGAAGAACATTATGTTTACTATGCTCCCCCATTCAGCAATTACCCCTGAAAAACCTCTTCAGTTGCTGTCGATCTGCGCAGTTGGATGCTGTAGACCCCTTCACCATGTCCCTCCCAACAGACCCAGTTACAGTCGCTGTCCATCAGTGAGTAGTAAGATGCTATATGATCTCTACTAGCCTTCTCTGTGTTGTACAGCACTCCCCATGCCCCCTCGACCCCAAGCATTATACATGCTAAAACTAATGCCCCATTCTTTCTCCTCACACTTATCCCTCCCTTTGACCCACCCTGCCCAGTCCTTTTCCCTTTGGTAACTTTTAGTCAACTCTCTGGTTCTGTGAGTCTGCTGCTGTTTTTTTCCTTCAGTTTTTCGTTGTTGTTATACTCCACACATGAGTGAAAACACTTGGTTCTTGTCTTTGTCCGGCTGGCCTATTTCTCTGAACATACTACCGTCTAGCTCCATCCAGGTCATTTCAAATGGTAGGATTTGTTTTCTTCTTAAGGCTGCTTACTGCACTTTTTAAACTGGATTTCATTCTTCCTTATTGTTTGTAGTTTAGCTATGTTATTCACAATTCAACTCCTGGTTATGAACAATAGCTTTGTGTCAATCGCTATGTATCTGTATCTATCTCTCTAATGGTCTGTCTGTCTATCTATGTTTCTATGTATGTATGTATGTATGTATCTATGTATCTATCTAGCTATCTATCTTCCTATCATCTATCTATGATGTCTATCATCTATCAATCTATGTACCTATCTATCTATTTTTCATCTGTCATCTGTGTGCCTATCTATCTATGAATCAATCATCTTTTTGTCTTCCCATCTATCCTTCTGTACAGAACAGTTAACAAGAGAGCCTATGTCTCTTCCCTACATTATGCTTCCAGAAATCTTGCAAGGTAACTAAGCCATAAGGAGAGCACTGTGTTCACCGATACACTTTCATGTAGAGTCAGCCGCGTGTGCTTACAAAACCAGTAAATGGAGGTGAAAGGACTTGAACCTGTATCTCTGTCCTCTGTCCTCTTATAATTCCTGCTCGCTTGATGACTTTATTCAGCCACATTCAGTGAGTAAGTGATCCCTGAAGACCACAAGTATCCTTCGTCTGGTCCGGTTGTCGAAAGAAAAGTGTACTTGGTTCTTTGCACACCACCATGTTTGAGGGACATCGGCGTGATCACTGCTGATAGGTGCAGGGACAAATATAAAGGAACACCTCTTTCTGGACAGGAGCAGTTGGGAAAAAAGAGTGTGTTGTGGAGTGAAGTGTTTATTTGAGGGTCCAAACTTCCCTCCTTAGGTGGTTATTACTTCTTTACATTCGTGAACATCATAAAAAGCAATGATTTTAAAAGCCCAGACGCATATTATTACAGCAATTCATTTGTTGAGGTGAGAGGAAATGAGAAGGAACTTGCTGCACCACTAAATCTATGCCTGAGCACTGCTGAAATCAAAAAAAAAGAATTCACGGTGGCTAGATAGGGCTATTTTCTACTGACTCTCTCTGGGGACTCAAACAGAATTCATTTGTTTGTTTGTTTCTTATTTTCACTTGTATAGGTAATCTGTCCCCGCCCCTTCAGCTTGTAGTTTGTCTGTGTCCTTGGATCTCAAGTGAGTCTCCAGTAAGGGAGCACGTAGGAGGTCTTGAGTTTTCATCAGTTCTTCTAACTCTGGGTCTTTTGATTGGAGCACTCAAAGCCTGTACTTTTATTCTGATATTTGAGAGCTGTGCTCTTACTGCACTTTGAAATTCTTTTTGTTCTCATTAATATACAATCACATGCAGAACATTATGTTTTCCAGTCTACACCCTTCACCAAGTCCCCGGCAAAAGCCAGTTAGAGTTGCTGTCCGTCAGCGTGTACTAAGATGCTGTAGAATCACTACATGTCTTCTCTGTGTTATGCAGCCGTACAAATGACCCCCCAAGTTACACACTATACATGCTAATCCTAATGCCCCCAATCTTTTTCCCCGCCCTTATTACTCCCTTCCCACAAACAATACCCAGTCCCTTTCTTTTTGGTAACTGTTAGTCCACTCTCGGGTTCTGTGAGTCTGCTGCTGTCTTTTCCTTCAATTTTTCCTTGTTATCATACTCCACACATGAATGAAATCATTTGGTACATGTATTTCTCCTCCTTGAATATTTGACTGAGCATAATACCCTCTAGCTCCATCCACGTTATTAAAAATGAGAGGATTTGTTTTCTTCTTATGGCTGCCTACTGCACTTTTTAAACTGGATTTCATTCTTCTTTTTGGTTTGTAGTTTCGCTATGTGCTTTCACCGTTGCTCTCCTGGTTATGAGCAGTAGCTTTGTGTTAATTGACATGTACCTATGTCTATCTATCTGTCTGTCTATCTATTTATCAATCAATCAATCAATCATCTTTTTGTCTGCCCATCTGTCCTTGTGTACAGAACAGTTAACCATATATCCTATATCACATTCCTACATTATGCTTCCAAAAATCCTGCAAAGTATCTAGGCTGTAGAGAGAGCACTGGGTTCACCGAGACACTTGCAGGTCGAGTCGGCCTCGTGTACCTACAAAACCAGGAAATGGTTGTGCCGGGACTTGAACCCGTGTCTCTATCCTCTGTCCTCTTTCATCTCCTTCTAACTTACTGTCTGTATTTAGCCACATTCTTTGACTAAGTGCTCCCTGAAGACCACAAGTATCATTCCTCTGGGCCTGTTGTCTCGAGAAAAGTAAACTTGTTCTTTGCTCAACACCATGTTTGAAGGACATCAGCGTGATCACCGCCGATAGGACGGAGGGTCAAATAAAAAGGAACACCAATTTCTAGACAGGAGCAGTTGGGAGCTAAGAGTGTATTGTGGGGTGACGTGTTTATTTGAGTGTCCAAACTTCCCTCTTTAGGTAGTTATTAGATCTTCCCATGCGTGAACATCATAAAACAGAATGAATTCAAAGTCCCAGACGCTTATTATTACAGCAACTCAGTTGTTGAGGTGAGAGAAAATGAGAAGTATGTTGCTGCACCACTAAATCAATGGCTGGGAACGGCTGAAACCAAACAAAAAGAATTCACGGTGGTCAGGTAGGGCTATTTTCTGCTGACCGTCTCAATGGACTCACACAGAATCCATTTGTTTGATTGTTTGTTTTTCAGTTTCACTCGTGTAGGGTACTTGTCCACACACCTTCGGCTTGTAGTTTGTCTGTGTCCTTGGATCTCAAGTGTGTCTCCTGTAAGTAAGCACGTAGGTGTCTTGAGTTTTCATCCCTTCTTTTAACCCTGTGTCTTTTGTTTGCTGCACTCAGTGCCTGACCTTTTATTCTGATGATTCAGAGCTGTGCACTTATTGCATTTAAAGAATTTTTTTTATCATTAAACTAAAGTCACTTGAAGAACATTATGTTTACTATGCTCCCCCATTCAGCAATTACCCCTGAAAAACCTCTTCAGTTGCTGTCGATCTGCGCAGTTGGATGCTGTAGACCCCTTCACCATGTCCCTCCCAACAGACCCAGTTACAGTCGCTGTCCATCAGTGAGTAGTAAGATGCTATATGATCTCTACTAGCCTTCTCTGTGTTGTACAGCACTCCCCATGCCCCCTCGACCCCAAGCATTATACATGCTAAAACTAATGCCCCATTCTTTCTCCTCACACTTATCCCTCCCTTTGACCCACCCTGCCCAGTCCTTTTCCCTTTGGTAACTTTTAGTCAACTCTCTGGTTCTGTGAGTCTGCTGCTGTTTTTTTCCTTCAGTTTTTCGTTGTTGTTATACTCCACACATGAGTGAAAACACTTGGTTCTTGTCTTTGTCCGGCTGGCCTATTTCTCTGAACATACTACCGTCTAGCTCCATCCAGGTCATTTCAAATGGTAGGATTTGTTTTCTTCTTAAGGCTGCTTACTGCACTTTTTAAACTGGATTTCATTCTTCCTTATTGTTTGTAGTTTAGCTATGTTATTCACAATTCAACTCCTGGTTATGAACAATAGCTTTGTGTCAATCGCTATGTATCTGTATCTATCTCTCTAATGGTCTGTCTGTCTATCTATGTTTCTATGTATGTATGTATGTATGTATCTATGTATCTATCTAGCTATCTATCTTCCTATCATCTATCTATGATGTCTATCATCTATCAATCTATGTACCTATCTATCTATTTTTCATCTGTCATCTGTGTGCCTATCTATCTATGAATCAATCATCTTTTTGTCTTCCCATCTATCCTTCTGTACAGAACAGTTAACAAGAGAGCCTATGTCTCTTCCCTACATTATGCTTCCAGAAATCTTGCAAGGTAACTAAGCCATAAGGAGAGCACTGTGTTCACCGATACACTTTCATGTAGAGTCAGCCGCGTGTGCTTACAAAACCAGTAAATGGAGGTGAAAGGACTTGAACCTGTATCTCTGTCCTCTGTCCTCTTATAATTCCTGCTCGCTTGATGACTTTATTCAGCCACATTCAGTGAGTAAGTGATCCCTGAAGACCACAAGTATCCTTCGTCTGGTCCGGTTGTCGAAAGAAAAGTGTACTTGGTTCTTTGCACACCACCATGTTTGAGGGACATCGGCGTGATCACTGCTGATAGGTGCAGGGACAAATATAAAGGAACACCTCTTTCTGGACAGGAGCAGTTGGGAAAAATGAGTGTGTTGTGGAGTGAAGTGTTTATTTGAGGGTCCAAACTTCCCTCCTTAGGTGGTTATTACTTCTTTACATTCGTGAACATCATAAAAAGCAATGATTTTAAAAGCCCAGACGCATATTATTACAGCAATTCATTTGTTGAGGTGAGAGGAAATGAGAAGGAACTTGCTGCACCACTAAATCTATGCCTGAGCACTGCTGAAATCAAAAAAAAAGAATTCACGGTGGCTAGATAGGGCTATTTTCTACTGACTCTCTCTGGGGACTCAAACAGAATTCATTTGTTTGTTTGTTTCTTATTTTCACTTGTATAGGTAATCTGTCCCCGCCCCTTCAGCTTGTAGTTTGTCTGTGTCCTTGGATCTCAAGTGAGTCTCCAGTAAGGGAGCACGTAGGAGGTCTTGAGTTTTCATCAGTTCTTCTAACTCTGTGTTTTTGATTGGAGCACTCAAAGCCTGTACTTTTATTCTGATATTTGAGAGCTGTGCTCTTACTGCACTTTGAAATTCTTTTTGTTCTCATTAATATACAATCACATGCAGAACATTATGTTTTCCAGTCTACACCCTTCACCAAGTCCCCGGCAAAAGCCAGTTAGAGTCGCTGTCCGTCAGCGTGTACTAAGATGCTGTAGAATCACTACATGTCTTCTCTGTGTTATGCAGCCGTACAAATGACCCCCCAAGTTACACACTATACATGCTAATCCTAATGCCCCCAATCTTTTTCCCCGCCCTTATTACTCCCTTCCCACAAACAATACCCAGTCCCTTTCTTTTTGGTAACTGTTAGTCCACTCTCGGGTTCTGTGAGTCTGCTGCTGTCTTTTCCTTCAATTTTTCTTTGTTATCATACTCCACACATGAATGAAATCATTTGGTACATGTATTTCTCCTCCTTGAATATTTGACTGAGCATAATACCCTCTAGCTCCATCCACGTTATTAAAAATGAGAGGATTTGTTTTCTTCTTATGGCTGCCTACTGCACTTTTTAAACTGGATTTCATTCTTCTTTTTGGTTTGTAGTTTTGCTATGTGCTTTCACCGTTGCTCTCCTGGTTATGAGCAGTAGCTTTGTGTTAATTGACATGTACCTATGTCTATCTATCTGTCTGTCTATCTATTTATCAATCAATCAATCAATCATCTTTTTGTCTGCCCATCTGTCCTTGTGTACAGAACAGTTAACCATATATCCTATATCACATTCCTACATTATGCTTCCAAAAATCCTGCAAAGTATCTAGGCTGTAGAGAGAGCACTGGGTTCACCGAGACACTTGCAGGTCGAGTCGGCCTCGTGTACCTACAAAACCAGGAAATGGTTGTGCCGGGACTTGAACCCGTGTCTCTATCCTCTGTCCTCTTTCATCTCCTTCTAACTTACTGTCTGTATTTAGCCACATTCTTTGACTAAGTGCTCCCTGAAGACCACAAGTATCATTCCTCTGGGCCTGTTGTCTCGAGAAAAGTAAACTTGTTCTTTGCTCAACACCATGTTTGAAGGACATCAGCGTGATCACCGCCGATAGGACGGAGGGTCAAATAAAAAGGAACACCAATTTCTAGACAGGAGCAGTTGGGAGCTAAGAGTGTATTGTGGGGTGACGTGTTTATTTGAGTGTCCAAACTTCCCTCTTTAGGTAGTTATTAGATCTTCCCATGCGTGAACATCATAAAACCCAATGAATTCAAAGTCCCAGACGCTTATTATTACAGCAACTCAGTTGTTGAGGTGAGAGAAAATGAGAAGTATGTTGCTGCACCACTAAATCAATGGCTGGGAACGGCTGAAACCAAACAAAAAGAATTCACGGTGGTCAGGTAGGGCTATTTTCTGCTGACCGTCTCAATGGACTCACACAGAATCCATTTGTTTGATTGTTTGTTTTTCAGTTTCACTCGTGTAGGGTACTTGTCCACACACCTTCGGCTTGTAGTTTGTCTGTGTCCTTGGATCTCAAGTGTGTCTCCTGTAAGTAAGCACGTAGGTGTCTTGAGTTTTCATCCCTTCTTTTAACCCTGTGTCTTTTGTTTGCTGCACTCAGTGCCTGACCTTTTATTCTGATGATTCAGAGCTGTGCACTTATTGCATTTAAAGAATTTTTTTTATCATTAAACTAAAGTCACTTGAAGAACATTATGTTTACTATGCTCCCCCATTCAGTAATTACCCCTGAAAAACCTCTTCAGTTGCTGTCGATCTGCGCAGTTGGATGCTGTAGACCCCTTCACCATGTCCCTCCCAACAGACCCCGTTACAGTCGCTGTCCATCAGTGAGTAGTAAGATGCTATATGATCTCTACTAGCCTTCTCTGTGTTGTACAGCACTCCCCATGCCCCCTCGACCCCAAGCATTATACATGCTAAAACTAATGCCCCATTCTTTCTCCTCACACTTATCCCTCCCTTTGACCCACCCTGCCCAGTCCTTTTCCCTTTGGTAACTTTTAGTCAACTCTCGGGTTCTGTGAGTCTGCTGCTGTTTTTTTCCTTCAGTTTTTCGTTGTTGTTATACTCCACACATGAGTGAAAACACTTGGTTCTTGTCTTTCTCCGCCTGGACTATTTCTCTGAACATACTACCGTCTAGCTCCATCCAGGTCATTTCAAATGGTAGGATTTGTTTTCTTCTCAAGGCTGCTTACTGCACTTTTTAAACTGGATTTCATTCTTCCTTATTGTTTGTAGTTTAGCTATGTTATTCACAATTCAACTCCTGGTTATGAACAATAGCTTTGTGTCAATCGCTATGTATCTGTATCTATCTCTCTAATGGTCTGTCTGTCTATCTATGTTTCTATGTATGTATGTATGTATGTATCTATGTATCTATCTAGCTATCTATCTTCCTATCATCTATCTATGATGTCTATCATCTATCAATCTATGTACCTATCTATCTATTTTTCATCTGTCATCTGTGTGCCTATCTATCTATGAATCAATCATCTTTTTGTCTGCCCATCTATCCTTCTGTACAGAACAGTTAACAAGAGAGCCTATGTCTCTTCCCTACATTATGCTTCCAGAAATCTTGCAAGGTAACTAAGCCATAAGGAGAGCACTGTGTTCACCGATACACTTTCATGTAGAGTCAGCCGCGTGTGCTTACAAAACCAGTAAATGGAGGTGAAAGGACTTGAACCTGTATCTCTGTCCTCTGTCCTCTTATAATTCCTGCTCGCTTGATGACTTTATTCAGCCACATTCAGTGAGTAAGTGATCCCTGAAGACCACAAGTATCCTTCGTCTGGTCCGGTTGTCGAAAGAAAAGTGTACTTGGTTCTTTGCACACCACCATGTTTGAGGGACATCGGCGTGATCACTGCTGATAGGTGCAGGGACAAATATAAAGGAACACCTCTTTCTGGACAGGAGCAGTTGGGAAAAAAGAGTGTGTTGTGGAGTGAAGTGTTTATTTGAGGGTCCAAACTTCCCTCCTTAGGTGGTTATTACTTCTTTACATTCGTGAACATCATAAAAAGCAATGATTTTAAAAGCCCAGACGCATATTATTACAGCAATTCATTTGTTGAGGTGAGAGGAAATGAGAAGGAACTTGCTGCACCACTAAATCTATGCCTGAGCACTGCTGAAATAAAAAAAAAAGAATTCACGGTGGCTAGATAGGGCTATTTTCTACTGACTCTCTCTGGGGACTCAAACAGAATTCATTTGTTTGTTTGTTTCTTATTTTCACTTGTATAGGTAATCTGTCCCCGCCCCTTCAGCTTGTAGTTTGTCTGTGTCCTTGGATCTCAAGTGAGTCTCCAGTAAGGGAGCACGTAGGAGGTCTTGAGTTTTCATCAGTTCTTCTAACTCTGGGTCTTTTGATTGGAGCACTCAAAGGCTGTACTTTTATTCTGATATTTGAGAGCTGTGCTCTTACTGCACTTTGAAATTCTTTTTGTTCTCATTAATATACAATCACATGCAGAACATTATGTTTTCCAGTCTACACCCTTCACCAAGTCCCCGGCAAAAGCCAGTTAGAGTCGCTGTCCGTCAGCGTGTACTAAGATGCTGTAGAATCACTACATGTCTTCTCTGTGTTATGCAGCCGTACAAATGACCCCCCAAGTTACACACTATACATGCTAATCCTAATGCCCCCAATCTTTTTCCCCGCCCTTATTACTCCCTTCCCACAAACAATACCCAGTCCCTTTCTTTTTGGTAACTGTTAGTCCACTCTCGGGTTCTGTGAGTCTGCTGCTGTCTTTTCCTTCAATTTTTCTTTGTTATCATACTCCACACATGAATGAAATCATTTGGTACATGTATTTCTCCTCCTTGAATATTTGACTGAGCATAATACCCTCTAGCTCCATCCACGTTATTAAAAATGAGAGGATTTGTTTTCTTCTTATGGCTGCCTACTGCACTTTTTAAACTGGATTTCATTCTTCTTTTTGGTTTGTAGTTTCGCTATGTGCTTTCACCGTTGCTCTCCTGGTTATGAGCAGTAGCTTTGTGTTAATTCACATGTACCTATGTCTATCTATCTGTCTGTCTATCTATTTATCAATCAATCAATCAATCATCTTTTTGTCTGCCCATCTGTCCTTGTGTACAGAACAGTTAACCATATATCCTATATCACATTCCTACATTATGCTTCCAAAAATCCTGCAAAGTATCTAGGCTGTAGAGAGAGCACTGGGTTCACCGAGACACTTGCAGGTCGAGTCGGCCTCGTGTACCTACAAAACCAGGAAATGGTTGTGCCGGGACTTGAACCCGTGTCTCTATCCTCTGTCCTCTTTCATCTCCTTCTAACTTACTGTCTGTATTTAGCCACATTCTTTGACTAAGTGCTCCCTGAAGACCACAAGTATCATTCCTCTGGGCCTGTTGTCTCGAGAAAAGTAAACTTGTTCTTTGCTCAACACCATGTTTGAAGGACATCAGCGTGATCACCGCCGATAGGACGGAGGGTCAAATAAAAAGGAACACCAATTTCTAGACAGGAGCAGTTGGGAGCTAAGAGTGTATTGTGGGGTGACGTGTTTATTTGAGTGTCCAAACTTCCCTCTTTAGGTAGTTATTAGATCTTCCCATGCGTGAACATCATAAAACCCAATGAATTCAAAGTCCCAGATGCTTATTATTACAGCAACTCAGTTGTTGAGGTGAGAGAAAATGAGAAGTATGTTGCTGCACCACTAAATCAATGGCTGGGAACGGCTGAAACCAAACAAAAAGAATTCACGGTGGTCAGGTAGGGCTATTTTCTGCTGACCGTCTCAATGGACTCACACAGAATCCATTTGTTTGATTGTTTGTTTTTCAGTTTCACTCGTGTAGGGTACTTGTCCACACACCTTCGGCTTGTAGTTTGTCTGTGTCCTTGGATCTCAAGTGTGTCTCCTGTAAGTAAGCACGTAGGTGTCTTGAGTTTTCATCCCTTCTTTTAACCCTGTGTCTTTTGTTTGCTGCACTCAGTGCCTGACCTTTTATTCTGATGATTCAGAGCTGTGCACTTATTGCATTTAAAGAATTTTTTTTATCATTAAACTAAAGTCACTTGAAGAACATTATGTTTACTATGCTCCCCCATTCAGCAATTACCCCTGAAAAACCTCTTCAGTTGCTGTCGATCTGCGCAGTTGGATGCTGTAGACCCCTTCACCATGTCCCTCCCAACAGACCCCGTTACAGTCGCTGTCCATCAGTGAGTAGTAAGATGCTATATGATCTCTACTAGCCTTCTCTGTGTTGTACAGCACTCCCCATGCCCCCTCGACCCCAAGCATTATACATGCTAAAACTAATGCCCCATTCTTTCTCCTCACACTTATCCCTCCCTTTGACCCACCCTGCCCAGTCCTTTTCCCTTTGGTAACTTTTAGTCAACTCTCGGGTTCTGTGAGTCTGCTGCTGTTTTTTTCCTTCAGTTTTTCGTTGTTGTTATACTCCACACATGAGTGAAAACACTTGGTTCTTGTCTTTCTCCGCCTGGACTATTTCTCTGAACATACTACCGTCTAGCTCCATCCAGGTCATTTCAAATGGTAGGATTTGTTTTCTTCTTAAGGCTGCTTACTGCACTTTTTAAACTGGATTTCATTCTTCCTTATTGTTTGTAGTTTAGCTATGTTATTCACAATTCATCTCCTGGTTATAAACAATAGCTTTGTGTCAATCGCTATGTATCTGTATCTATCTCTCTAATGGTCTGTCTGTCTATCTATGTTTCTATGTATGTATGTATGTATGTATCTATGTATCTATCTAGCTATCTATCTTCCTATCATCTATCTATGATGTCTATCATCTATCAATCTATGTACCTATCTATCTATTTTTCATCTGTCATCTGTGTGCCTATCTATCTATGAATCAATCATCTTTTTGTCTGCCCATCTATCCTTCTGTACAGAACAGTTAACAAGAGAGCCTATGTCTCTTCCCTACATTATGCTTCCAGAAATCTTGCAAGGTAACTAAGCCATAAGGAGAGCACTGTGTTCACCGATACACTTTCATGTAGAGTCAGCCGCGTGTGCTTACAAAACCAGTAAATGGAGGTGAAAGGACTTGAACCTGTATCTCTGTCCTCTGTCCTCTTATAATTCCTGCTCGCTTGATGACTTTATTCAGCCACATTCAGTGAGTAAGTGATCCCTGAAGACCACAAGTATCCTTCGTCTGGTCCGGTTGTCGAAAGAAAAGTGTACTTGGTTCTTTGCACACCACCATGTTTGAGGGACATCGGCGTGATCACTGCTGATAGGTGCAGGGACAAATATAAAGGAACACCTCTTTCTGGACAGGAGCAGTTGGGAAAAAAGAGTGTGTTGTGGAGTGAAGTGTTTATTTGAGGGTCCAAACTTCCCTCCTTAGGTGGTTATTACTTCTTTACATTCGTGAACATCATAAAAAGCAATGATTTTAAAAGCCCAGACGCATATTATTACAGCAATTCATTTGTTGAGGTGAGAGGAAATGAGAAGGAACTTGCTGCACCACTAAATCTATGCCTGAGCACTGCTGAAATCAAAAAAAAAGAATTCACGGTGGCTAGATAGGGCTATTTTCTACTGACTCTCTCTGGGGACTCAAACAGAATTCATTTGTTTGTTTGTTTCTTATTTTCACTTGTATAGGTAATCTGTCCCCGCCCCTTCAGCTTGTAGTTTGTCTGTGTCCTTGGATCTCAAGTGAGTCTCCAGTAAGGGAGCACGTAGGAGGTCTTGAGTTTTCATCAGTTCTTCTAACTCTGGGTCTTTTGATTGGAGCACTCAAAGGCTGTACTTTTATTCTGATATTTGAGAGCTGTGCTCTTACTGCACTTTGAAATTCTTTTTGTTCTCATTAATATACAATCACATGCAGAACATTATGTTTTCCAGTCTACACCCTTCACCAAGTCCCCGGCAAAAGCCAGTTAGAGTCGCTGTCCGTCAGCGTGTACTAAGATGCTGTAGAATCACTACATGTCTTCTCTGTGTTATGCAGCCGTACAAATGACCCCCCAAGTTACACACTATACATGCTAATCCTAATGCCCCCAATCTTTTTCCCCGCCCTTATTACTCCCTTCCCACAAACAATACCCAGTCCCTTTCTTTTTGGTAACTGTTAGTCCACTCTCGGGTTCTGTGAGTCTGCTGCTGTCTTTTCCTTCAATTTTTCTTTGTTATCATACTCCACACATGAATGAAATCATTTGGTACATGTATTTCTCCTCCTTGAATATTTGACTGAGCATAATACCCTCTAGCTCCATCCACGTTATTAAAAATGAGAGGATTTGTTTTCTTCTTATGGCTGCCTACTGCACTTTTTAAACTGGATTTCATTCTTCTTTTTGGTTTGTAGTTTCGCTATGTGCTTTCACCGTTGCTCTCCTGGTTATGAGCAGTAGCTTTGTGTTAATTGACATGTACCTATGTCTATCTATCTGTCTGTCTATCTATTTATCAATCAATCAATCAATCATCTTTTTGTCTGCCCATCTGTCCTTGTGTACAGAACAGTTAACCATATATCCTATATCACATTCCTACATTATGCTTCCAAAAATCCTGCAAAGTATCTAGGCTGTAGAGAGAGCACTGGGTTCACCGAGACACTTGCAGGTCGAGTCGGCCTCGTGTACCTACAAAACCAGGAAATGGTTGTGCCGGGACTTGAACCCGTGTCTCTATCCTCTGTCCTCTTTCATCTCCTTCTAACTTACTGTCTGTATTTAGCCACATTCTTTGACTAAGTGCTCCCTGAAGACCACAAGTATCATTCCTCTGGGCCTGTTGTCTCGAGAAAAGTAAACTTGTTCTTTGCTCAACACCATGTTTGAAGGACATCAGCGTGATCACCGCCGATAGGACGGAGGGTCAAATAAAAAGGAACACCAATTTCTATACAGGAGCAGTTGGGAGCTAAGAGTGTATTGTGGGGTGACGTGTTTATTTGAGTGTCCAAACTTCCCTCTTTAGGTAGTTATTAGATCTTCCCATGCGTGAACATCATAAAACCCAATGAATTCAAAGTCCCAGACGCTTATTATTACAGCAACTCAGTTGTTGAGGTGAGAGAAAATGAGAAGTATGTTGCTGCACCACTAAATCAATGGCTGGGAACGGCTGAAACCAAACAAAAAGAATTCACGGTGGTCAGGTAGGGCTATTTTCTGCTGACCGTCTCAATGGACTCACACAGAATCCATTTGTTTGATTGTTTGTTTTTCAGTTTCACTCGTGTAGGGTACTTGTCCACACACCTTCGGCTTGTAGTTTGTCTGTGTCCTTGGATCTCAAGTGTGTCTCCTGTAAGTAAGCACGTAGGTGTCTTGAGTTTTCATCCCTTCTTTTAACCCTGTGTCTTTTGTTTGCTGCACTCAGTGCCTGACCTTTTATTCTGATGATTCAGAGCTGTGCACTTATTGCACTTAAAGAATTTTTTTTATCATTAAACTAAAGTCACTTGAAGAACATTATGTTTACTATGCTCCCCCATTCAGCAATTACCCCTGAAAAACCTCTTCAGTTGCTGTCGATCTGCGCAGTTGGATGCTGTAGACCCCTTCACCATGTCCCTCCCAAAAGACCCCATTACAGTCGCTGTCCATCAGTGAGTAGTAAGATGCTATATGATCTCTACTAGCCTTCTCTGTGTTGTACAGCACTCCCCATGCCCCCTCGACCCCAAGCATTATACATGCTAAAACTAATGCCCCATTCTTTCTCCTCACACTTATCCCTCCCTTTGACCCACCCTGCCCAGTCCTTTTCCCTTTGGTAACTTTTAGTCAACTCTCGGGTTCTGTGAGTCTGCTGCTGTTTTTTTCCTTCAGTTTTTCGTTGTTGTTATACTCCACACATGAGTGAAAACACTTGGTTCTTGTCTTTCTCCGCCTGGACTATTTCTCTGAACATACTACCGTCTAGCTCCATCCAGGTCATTTCAAATGGTAGGATTTGTTTTCTTCTTAAGGCTGCTTACTGCACTTTTTAAACTGGATTTCATTCTTCCTTATTGTTTGTAGTTTAGCTATGTTATTCACAATTCAACTCCTGGTTATGAACAATAGCTTTGTGTCAATCGATATGTATCTGTATCTATCTCTCTAATGGTCTGTCTGTCTATCTATGTTTCTATGTATGTATGTATGTATGTATCTATGTATCTATCTAGCTATCTATCTTCCTATCATCTATCTATGATGTCTATCATCTATCAATCTATGTACCTATCTATCTATTTTTCATCTGTCATCTGTGTGCCTATCTATCTATGAATCAATCATCTTTTTGTCTGCCCATCTATCCTTCTGTACAGAACAGTTAACAAGAGAGCCTATGTCTCTTCCCTACATTATGCTTCCAGAAATCTTGCAAGGTAACTAAGCCATAAGGAGAGCACTGTGTTCACCGATACACTTTCATGTAGAGTCAGCCGCGTGTGCTTACAAAACCAGTAAATGGAGGTGAAAGGTCTTGAACCTGTATCTCTGTCCTCTGTCCTCTTATAATTCCTGCTCGCTTGATGACTTTATTCAGCCACATTCAGTGAGTAAGTGATCCCTGAAGACCACAAGTATCCTTCGTCTGGTCCGGTTGTCGAAAGAAAAGTGTACTTGGTTCTTTGCACACCACCATGTTTGAGGGACATCGGCGTGATCACTGCTGATAGGTGCAGGGACAAATATAAAGGAACACCTCTTTCTGGACAGGAGCAGTTGGGAAAAAAGAGTGTGTTGTGGAGTGAAGTGTTTATTTGAGGGTCCAAACTTCCCTCCTTAGGTGGTTATTACTTCTTTACATTCGTGAACATCATAAAAAGCAATGATTTTAAAAGCCCAGACGCATATTATTACAGCAATTCATTTGTTGAGGTGAGAGGAAATGAGAAGGAACTTGCTGCACCACTAAATCTATGCCTGAGCACTGCTGAAATCAAAAAAAAAGAATTCACGGTGGCTAGACAGGGCTATTTTCTACTGACTCTCTCTGGGGACTCAAACAGAATTCATTTGTTTGTTTGTTTCTTATTTTCACTTGTATAGGTAATCTGTCCCCGCCCCTTCAGCTTGTAGTTTGTCTGTGTCCTTGGATCTCAAGTGAGTCTCCAGTAAGGGAGCTCGTAGGAGGTCTTGAGTTTTCATCAGTTCTTCTAACTCTGGGTCTTTTGATTGGAGCACTCAAAGGCTGTACTTTTATTCTGATATTTGAGAGATGTGCTCTTACTGCACTTTGAAATTCTTTTTGTTCTCATTAATATACAATCACATGCAGAACATTATGTTTTCCAGTCTACACCCTTCACCAAGTCCCCGGCAAAAGCCAGTTAGAGTCGCTGTCCGTCAGCGTGTACTAAGATTCTGTAGAATCACTACATGTCTTCTCTGTGTTATGCAGCCGTACAAATGACCCCCCAAGTTACACACTATACATGCTAATCCTAATGCCCCCAATCTTTTTCCCCGCCCTTATTACTCCCTTCCCACAAACAATAGCCAGTCCCTTTCTTTTTGGTAACTGTTAGTCCACTCTCGGGTTCTGTGAGTCTGCTGCTGTCTTTTCCTTCAGTTTTTCTTTGTTATCATACTCCACACATGAATGAAATCATTTGGTACATGTATTTCTCCTCCTTGAATATTTGACTGAGCATAATACCCTCTAGCTCCATCCACGTTATTACAAATGAGAGGATTTGTTTTCTTCTTATGGCTGCCTACTGCACTTTTTAAACTGGATTTCATTCTTCTTTTTGGTTTGTAGTTTCGCTATGTGCTTTCACCGTTGCTCTCCTGGTTATGAGCAGTAGCTTTGTGTTAATTGACATGTACCTATGTCTATCTATCTGTCTGTCTATCTATTTATCAATCAATCAATCAATCATCTTTTTGTCTGCCCATCTGTCCTTGTGTACAGAACAGTTAACCATATATCCTATATCACATTCCTACATTATGCTTCCAAAAATCCTGCAAAGTATCTAGGCTGTAGAGAGAGCACTGGGTTCACCGAGACACTTGCAGGTCGAGTCGGCCTCGTGTACCTACAAAACCAGGAAATGGTTGTGCCGGGACTTGAACCCGTGTCTCTATCCTCTGTCCTCTTTCATCTCCTTCTAAATTTCTGTCTGTATTTAGCCACATTCTTTGACTAAGTGCTCCCTGAAGACCACAAGTATCATTCCTCTGGGCCTGTTGTCTCGAGAAAAGTAAACTTGTTCTTTGCTCAACACCATGTTTGAAGGACATCAGCGTGATCACCGCCGATAGGACGGAGGGTCAAATAAAAAGGAACACCAATTTCTAGACAGGAGCAGTTGGGAGCTAAGAGTGTATTGTGGGGTGACGTGTTTATTTGAGTGTCCAAACTTCCCTCTTTAGGTAGTTATTAGATCTTCCCATGCGTGAACATCATAAAACCCAATGAATTCAAAGTCCCAGACGCTTATTATTACAGCAACTCAGTTGTTGAGGTGAGAGAAAATGAGAAGTATGTTGCTGCACCACTAAATCAATGGCTGGGAACGGCTGAAACCAAACAAAAAGAATTCACGGTGGTCAGGTAGGGCTATTTTCTGCTGACCGTCTCAATGGACTCACACAGAATCCATTTGTTTGATTGTTTGTTTTTCAGTTTCACTCGTGTAGGGTACTTGTCCACACACCTTCGGCTTGTAGTTTGTCTGTGTCCTTGGATCTCAAGTGTGTCTCCTGTAAGTAAGCACGTAGGTGTCTTGAGTTTTCATCCCTTCTTTTAACCCTGTGTCTTTTGTTTGCTGCACTCAGTGCCTGACCTTTTATTCTGATGATTCACAGCTGTGCACTTATTGCACTTAAAGAATTTTTTTTATCATTAAACTAAAGTCACTTGAAGAACATTATGTTTACTATGCTCCCCCATTCAGCAATTACCCCTGAAAAACCTCTTCAGTTGCTGTCGATCTGCGCAGTTGGATGCTGTAGACCCCTTCACCATGTCCCTCCCAAAAGACCCCATTACAGTCGCTGTCCATCAGTGAGTAGTAAGATGCTATATGATCTCTACTAGCCTTCTCTGTGTTGTACAGCACTCCCCATGCCCCCTCGACCCCAAGCATTATACATGCTAAAACTAATGCCCCATTCTTTCTCCTCACACTTATCCCTCCCTTTGACCCACCCTGCCCAGTCCTTTTCCCTTTGGTAACTTTTAGTCAACTCTCGGGTTCTGTGAGTCTGCTGCTGTTTTTTTCCTTCAGTTTTTCGTTGTTGTTATACTCCACACATGAGTGAAAACACTTGGTTCTTGTCTTTCTCCGCCTGGACTATTTCTCTGAACATACTACCGTCTAGCTCCATCCAGGTCATTTCAAATGGTAGGATTTGTTTTCTTCTTAAGGCTGCTTACTGCACTTTTTAAACTGGATTTCATTCTTCCTTATTGTTTGTAGTTTAGCTATGTTATTCACAATTCAACTCCTGGTTATGAACAATAGCTTTGTGTCAATCGATATGTATCTGTATCTATCTCTCTAATGGTCTGTCTGTCTATCTATGTTTCTATGTATGTATGTATGTATGTATCTATGTATCTATCTAGCTATCTATCTTCCTATCATCTATCTATGATGTCTATCATCTATCAATCTATGTACCTATCTATCTATTTTTCATCTGTCATCTGTGTGCCTATCTATCTATGAATCAATCATCTTTTTGTCTGCCCATCTATCCTTCTGTACAGAACAGTTAACAAGAGAGCCTATGTCTCTTCCCTACATTATGCTTCCAGAAATCTTGCAAGGTAACTAAGCCATAAGGAGAGCACTGTGTTCACCGATACACTTTCATGTAGAGTCAGCCGCGTGTGCTTACAAAACCAGTAAATGGAGGTGAAAGGACTTGAACCTGTATCTCTGTCCTCTGTCCTCTTATAATTCCTGCTCGCTTGATGACTTTATTCAGCCACATTCAGTGAGTAAGTGATCCCTGAAGACCACAAGTATCCTTCGTCTGGTCCGGTTGTCGAAAGAAAAGTGTACTTGGTTCTTTGCACACCACCATGTTTGAGGGACATCGGCGTGATCACTGCTGATAGGTGCAGGGACAAATATAAAGGAACACCTCTTTCTGGACAGGAGCAGTTGGGAAAAAAGAGTGTGTTGCGGAGTGAAGTGTTTATTTGAGGGTCCAAACTTCCCTCCTTAGGTGGTTATTACTTCTTTACATTCGTGAACATCATAAAAAGCAATGATTTTAAAAGCCCAGACGCATATTATTACAGCAATTCATTTGTTGAGGTGAGAGGAAATGAGAAGGAACTTGCTGCACCACTAAATCTATGCCTGAGCACTGCTGAAATCAAAAAAAAAGAATTCACGGTGGCTAGACAGGGCTATTTTCTACTGACTCTCTCTGGGGACTCAAACAGAATTCATTTGTTTGTTTGTTTCTTATTTTCACTTGTATAGGTAATCTGTCCCCGCCCCTTCAGCTTGTAGTTTGTCTGTGTCCTTGGATCTCAAGTGAGTCTCCAGTAAGGGAGCTCGTAGGAGGTCTTGAGTTTTCATCAGTTCTTCTAACTCTGGGTCTTTTGATTGGAGCACTCAAAGGCTGTACTTTTATTCTGATATTTGAGAGCTGTGCTCTTACTGCACTTTGAAATTCTTTTTGTTCTCATTAATATACAATCACATGCAGAACATTATGTTTTCCAGTCTACACCCTTCACCAAGTCCCCGGCAAAAGCCAGTTAGAGTCGCTGTCCGTCAGCGTGTACTAAGATGCTGTAGAATCACTACATGTCTTCTCTGTGTTATGCAGCCGTACAAATGACCCCCCAAGTTACACACTATACATGCTAATCCTAATGCCCCCAATCTTTTTCCCCGCCCTTATTACTCCCTTCCCACAAACAATACCCAGTCCCTTTCTTTTTGGTAACTGTTAGTCCACTCTCGGGTTCTGTGAGTCTGCTGCTGTCTTTTCCTTCAATTTTTCTTTGTTATCATACTCCACACATGAATGAAATCATTTGGTACATGTATTTCTCCTCCTTGAATATTTGACTGAGCATAATACCCTCTAGCTCCATCCACGTTATTAAAAATGAGAGGATTTGTTTTCTTCTTATGGCTGCCTACTGCACTTTTTAAACTGGATTTCATTCTTCTTTTTGGTTTGTAGTTTCGCTATGTGCTTTCACCGTTGCTCTCCTGGTTATGAGCAGTAGCTTTGTGTTAATTGACATGTACCTATGTCTATCTATCTGTCTGTCTATCTATTTATCAATCAATCAATCAATCATCTTTTTGTCTGCCCATCTGTCCTTGTGTACAGAACAGTTAACCATATATCCTATATCACATTCCTACATTATGCTTCCAAAAATCCTGCAAAGTATCTAGGCTGTAGAGAGAGCACTGGGTTCACCGAGACACTTGCAGGTCGAGTCGGCCTCGTGTACCTACAAAACCAGGAAATGGTTGTGCCGGGACTTGAACCCGTGTCTCTATCCTCTGTCCTCTTTCATCTCCTTCTAACTTACTGTCTGTATTTAGCCACATTCTTTGACTAAGTGCTCCCTGAAGACCACAAGTATCATTCCTCTGGGCCTGTTGTCTCGAGAAAAGTAAACTTGTTCTTTGCTCAACACCATGTTTGAAGGACATCAGCGTGATCACCGCCGATAGGACGGAGGGTCAAATAAAAAGGAACACCAATTTCTAGACAGGAGCAGTTGGGAGCTAAGAGTGTATTGTGGGGTGACGTGTTTATTTGAGTGTCCAAACTTCCCTCTTTAGGTAGTTATTAGATCTTCCCATGCGTGAACATCATAAAACCCAATGAATTCAAAGTCCCAGACGCTTATTATTACAGCAACTCAGTTGTTGAGGTGAGAGAAAATGAGAAGTATGTTGCTGCACCACTAAATCAATGGCTGGGAACGGCTGAAACCAAACAAAAAGAATTCACGGTGGTCAGGTAGGGCTATTTTCTGCTGACCGTCTCAATGGACTCACACAGAATCCATTTGTTTGATTGTTTGTTTTTCAGTTTCACTCGTGTAGGGTACTTGTCCACACACCTTCGGCTTGTAGTTTGTCTGTGTCCTTGGATCTCAAGTGTGTCTCCTGTAAGTAAGCACGTAGGTGTCTTGAGTTTTCATCCCTTCTTTTAACCCTGTGTCTTTTGTTTGCTGCACTCAGTGCCTGACCTTTTATTCTGATGATTCACAGCTGTGCACTTATTGCACTTAAAGAATTTTTTTTATCATTAAACTAAAGTCACTTGAAGAACATTATGTTTACTATGCTCCCCCATTCAGCAATTACCCCTGAAAAACCTCTTCAGTTGCTGTCGATCTGCGCAGTTGGATGCTGTAGACCCCTTCACCATGTCCCTCCCAAAAGACCCCATTACAGTCGCTGTCCATCAGTGAGTAGTAAGATGCTATATGATCTCTACTAGCCTTCTCTGTGTTGTACAGCACTCCCCATGCCCCCTCGACCCCAAGCATTATACATGCTAAAACTAATGCCCCATTCTTTCTCCTCACACTTATCCCTCCCTTTGACCCACCCTGCCCAGTCCTTTTCCCTTTGGTAACTTTTAGTCAACTCTCGGGTTCTGTGAGTCTGCTGCTGTTTTTTTCCTTCAGTTTTTCGTTGTTGTTATACTCCACACATGAGTGAAAACACTTGGTTCTTGTCTTTCTCCGCCTGGACTATTTCTCTGAACATACTACCGTCTAGCTCCATCCAGGTCATTTCAAATGGTAGGATTTGTTTTCTTCTTAAGGCTGCTTACTGCACTTTTTAAACTGGATTTCATTCTTCCTTATTGTTTGTAGTTTAGCTATGTTATTCACAATTCAACTCCTGGTTATGAACAATAGCTTTGTGTCAATCGATATGTATCTGTATCTATCTCTCTAATGGTCTGTCTGTCTATCTATGTTTCTATGTATGTATGTATGTATGTATCTATGTATCTATCTAGCTATCTATCTTCCTATCATCTATCTATGATGTCTATCATCTATCAATCTATGTACCTATCTATCTATTTTTCATCTGTCATCTGTGTGCCTATCTATCTATGAATCAATCATCTTTTTGTCTGCCCATCTATCCTTCTGTACAGAACAGTTAACAAGAGAGCCTATGTCTCTTCCCTACATTATGCTTCCAGAAATCTTGCAAGGTAACTAAGCCATAAGGAGAGCACTGTGTTCACCGATACACTTTCATGTAGAGTCAGCCGCGTGTGCTTACAAAACCAGTAAATGGAGGTGAAAGGACTTGAACCTGTATCTCTGTCCTCTGTCCTCTTATAATTCCTGCTCGCTTGATGACTTTATTCAGCCACATTCAGTGAGTAAGTGATCCCTGAAGACCACAAGTATCCTTCGTCTGGTCCGGTTGTCGAAAGAAAAGTGTACTTGGTTCTTTGCACACCACCATGTTTGAGGGACATCGGCGTGATCACTGCTGATAGGTGCAGGGACAAATATAAAGGAACACCTCTTTCTGGACAGGAGCAGTTGGGAAAAAAGAGTGTGTTGTGGAGTGAAGTGTTTATTTGAGGGTCCAAACTTCCCTCCTTAGGTGGTTATTACTTCTTTACATTCGTGAACATCATAAAAAGCAATGATTTTAAAAGCCCAGACGCATATTATTACAGCAATTCATTTGTTGAGGTGAGAGGAAATGAGAAGGAACTTGCTGCACCACTAAATCTATGCCTGAGCACTGCTGAAATCAAAAAAAAAGAATTCACGGTGGCTAGACAGGGCTATTTTCTACTGACTCTCTCTGGGGACTCAAACAGAATTCATTTGTTTGTTTGTTTCTTATTTTCACTTGTATAGGTAATCTGTCCCCGCCCCTTCAGCTTGTAGTTTGTCTGTGTCCTTGGATCTCAAGTGAGTCTCCAGTAAGGGAGCTCGTAGGAGGTCTTGAGTTTTCATCAGTTCTTCTAACTCTGGGTCTTTTGATTGGAGCACTCAAAGGCTGTACTTTTATTCTGATATTTGAGAGCTGTGCTCTTACTGCACTTTGAAATTCTTTTTGTTCTCATTAATATACAATCACATGCAGAACATTATGTTTTCCAGTCTACACCCTTCACCAAGTCCCCGGCAAAAGCCAGTTAGAGTCGCTGTCCGTCAGCGTGTACTAAGATGCTGTAGAATCACTACATGTCTTCTCTGTGTTATGCAGCCGTACAAATGACCCCCCAAGTTACACACTATACATGCTAATCCTAATGCCCCCAATCTTTTTCCCCGCCCTTATTACTCCCTTCCCACAAACAATAGCCAGTCCCTTTCTTTTTGGTAACTGTTAGTCCACTCTCGGGTTCTGTGAGTCTGCTGCTGTCTTTTCCTTCAATTTTTCTTTGTTATCATACTCCACACATGAATGAAATCATTTGGTACATGTATTTCTCCTCCTTGAATATTTGACTGAGCATAATACCCTCTAGCTCCATCCACGTTATTAAAAATGAGAGGATTTGTTTTCTTCTTATGGCTGCCTACTGCACTTTTTAAACTGGATTTCATTCTTCTTTTTGGTTTGTAGTTTCGCTATGTGCTTTCACCGTTGCTCTCCTGGTTATGAGCAGTAGCTTTGTGTTAATTGACATGTACCTATGTCTATCTATCTGTCTGTCTATCTATTTATCAATCAATCAATCAATCATCTTTTTGTCTGCCCATCTGTCCTTGTGTACAGAACAGTTAACCATATATCCTATATCACATTCCTACATTATGCTTCCAAAAATCCTGCAAAGTATCTAGGCTGTAGAGAGAGCACTGGGTTCACCGAGACACTTGCAGGTCGAGTCGGCCTCGTGTACCTACAAAACCAGGAAATGGTTGTGCCGGGACTTGAACCCGTGTCTCTATCCTCTGTCCTCTTTCATCTCCTTCTAACTTACTGTCTGTATTTAGCCACATTCTTTGACTAAGTGCTCCCTGAAGACCACAAGTATCATTCCTCTGGGCCTGTTGTCTCGAGAAAAGTAAACTTGTTCTTTGCTCAACACCATGTTTGAAGGACATCAGCGTGATCACCGCCGATAGGACGGAGGGTCAAATAAAAAGGAACACCAATTTCTAGACAGGAGCAGTTGGGAGCTAAGAGTGTATTGTGGGGTGACGTGTTTATTTGAGTGTCCAAACTTCCCTCTTTAGGTAGTTATTAGATCTTCCCATGCGTGAACATCATAAAACCCAATGAATTCAAAGTCCCAGACGCTTATTATTACAGCAACTCAGTTGTTGAGGTGAGAGAAAATGAGAAGTATGTTGCTGCACCACTAAATCAATGGCTGGGAACGGCTGAAACCAAACAAAAAGAATTCACGGTGGTCAGGTAGGGCTATTTTCTGCTGACCGTCTCAATGGACTCACACAGAATCCATTTGTTTGATTGTTTGTTTTTCAGTTTCACTCGTGTAGGGTACTTGTCCACACACCTTCGGCTTGTAGTTTGTCTGTGTCCTTGGATCTCAAGTGTGTCTCCTGTAAGTAAGCACGTAGGTGTCTTGAGTTTTCATCCCTTCTTTTAACCCTGTGTCTTTTGTTTGCTGCACTCAGTGCCTGACCTTTTATTCTGATGATTCAGAGCTGTGCACTTATTGCATTTAAAGAATTTTTTTTATCATTAAACTAAAGTCACTTGAAGAACATTATGTTTACTATGCTCCCCCATTCAGCAATTACCCCTGAAAAACCTCTTCAGTTGCTGTCGATCTGCGCAGTTGGATGCTGTAGACCCCTTCACCATGTCCCTCCCAACAGACCCCGTTACAGTCGCTGTCCATCAGTGAGTAGTAAGATGCTATATGATCTCTACTAGCCTTCTCTGTGTTGTACAGCACTCCCCATGCCCCCTCGACCCCAAGCATTATACATGCTAAAACTAATGCCCCATTCTTTCTCCTCACACTTATCCCTCCCTTTGACCCACCCTGCCCAGTCCTTTTCCCTTTGGTAACTTTTAGTCAACTCTCGGGTTCTGTGAGTCTGCTCCTGTTTTTTTCCTTCAGTTTTTCGTTGTTGTTATACTCCACACATGAGTGAAAACACTTGGTTCTTGTCTTTGTCCGGCTGGCCTATTTCTCTGAACATACTACCGTCTAGCTCCATCCAGGTCATTTCAAATGGTAGGATTTGTTTTCTTCTTAAGGCTGCTTACTGCACTTTTTAAACTGGATTTCATTCTTCCTTATTGTTTGTAGTTTAGCTATGTTATTCACAATTCAACTCCTGGTTATGAACAATAGCTTTGTGTCAATCGATATGTATCTGTATCTATCTCTCTAATGGTCTGTCTATCTATGTTTCTATGTATGTATGTATGTATGTATGTATCTATGTATCTATCTAGCTATCTATCTTCCTATCATCTATCTATGATGTCTATCATCTATCAATCTATGTACCTATCTATCTATTTTTCATCTGTCATCTGTGTGCCTATCTATCTATGAATCAATCATCTTTTTGTCTGCCCATCTATCCTTCTGTACAGAACAGTTAACAAGAGAGCCTATGTCTCTTCCCTACATTATGCTTCCAGAAATCTTGCAAGGTAACTAAGCCATAAGGAGAGCACTGTGTTCACCGATACACTTTCATGTAGAGTCAGCCGCGTGTGCTTACAAAACCAGTAAATGGAGGTGAAAGGACTTGAACCTGTATCTCTGTCCTCTGTCCTCTTATAATTCCTGCTCGCTTGATGACTTTATTCAGCCACATTCAGTGAGTAAGTGATCCCTGAAGACCACAAGTATCCTTCGTCTGGTCCGGTTGTCGAAAGAAAAGTGTACTTGGTTCTTTGCACACCACCATGTTTGAGGGACATCGGCGTGATCACTGCTGATAGGTGCAGGGACAATTATAAAGGAACACCTCTTTCTGGACAGGAGCAGTTGGGAAAAAAGAGTGTGTTGTGGAGTGAAGTGTTTATTTGAGGGTCCAAACTTCCCTCCTTAGGTGGTTATTACTTCTTTACATTCGTGAACATCATAAAAAGCAATGATTTTAAAAGCCCAGACGCATATTATTACAGCAATTCATTTGTTGAGGTGAGAGGAAATGAGAAGGAACTTGCTGCACCACTAAATCTATGCCTGAGCACTGCTGAAATCAAAAAAAAAGAATTCACGGTGGCTAGATAGGGCTATTTTCTACTGACTCTTTCTGGGGACTCAAACAGAATTCATTTGTTTGTTTGTTTCTTATTTTCACTTGTATAGGTAATCTGTCCCCGCCCCTTCAGCTTGTAGTTTGTCTGTGTCCTTGGATCTCAAGTGAGTCTCCAGTAAGGGAGCACGTAGGAGGTCTTGAGTTTTCATCAGTTCTTCTAACTCTGGGTCTTTTGATTGGAGCACTCAAAGGCTGTACTTTTATTCTGATATTTGAGAGCTGTGCTCTTACTGCACTTTGAAATTCTTTTTGTTCTCATTAATATACAATCACATGCAGAACATTATGTTTTCCAGTCTACACCCTTCGCCAAGTCCCCGGCAAAAGCCAGTTAGAGTCGCTGTCCGTCAGCGTGTACTAAGATGCTGTAGAATCACTACATGTCTTCTCTGTGTTATGCAGCCGTACAAATGACCACCCAAGTTACACACTATACATGCTAATCCTAATGCCCCCAATCTTTTTCCCCGCCCTTATTACTCCCTTCCCACAAACAATACCCAGTCCCTTTCTTTTTGGTAACTGTTAGTCCACTCTCGGGTTCTGTGAGTCTGCTGCTGTCTTTTCCTTCAGTTTTTCTTTGTTATCATACTCCACACATGAATGAAATCATTTGGTACATGTATTTCTCCTCCTTGAATATTTGACTGAGCATAATACCCTCTAGCTCCATCCACGTTATTACAAATGAGAGGATTTGTTTTCTTCTTATGGCTGCCTACTGCACTTTTTAAACTGGATTTCATTCTTCTTTTTGGTTTGTAGTTTCGCTATGTGCTTTCACCGTTGCTCTCCTGGTTATGAGCAGTAGCTTTGTGTTAATTGACATGTACCTATGTCTATCTATCTGTCTGTCTATCTATTTATCAATCAATCAATCAATCATCTTTTTGTCTGCCCATCTGTCCTTGTGTACAGAACAGTTAACCATATATCCTATATCACATTCCTACATTATGCTTCCAAAAATCCTGCAAAGTATCTAGGCTGTAGAGAGAGCACTGGGTTCACCGAGACACTTGCAGGTCGAGTCGGCCTCGTGTACCTACAAAACCAGGAAATGGTTGTGCCGGGACTTGAACCCGTGTCTCTATCCTCTGTCCTCTTTCATCTCCTTCTAAATTTCTGTCTGTATTTAGCCACATTCTTTGACTAAGTGCTCCCTGAAGACCACAAGTATCATTCCTCTGGGCCTGTTGTCTCGAGAAAAGTAAACTTGTTCTTTGCTCAACACCATGTTTGAAGGACATCAGCGTGATCACCGCCGATAGGACGGAGGGTCAAATAAAAAGGAACACCAATTTCTAGACAGGAGCAGTTGGGAGCTAAGAGTGTATTGTGGGGTGACGTGTTTATTTGAGTGTCCAAACTTCCCTCTTTAGGTAGTTATTAGATCTTCCCATGCGTGAACATCATAAAACCCAATGAATTCAAAGTCCCAGACGCTTATTATTACAGCAACTCAGTTGTTGAGGTGAGAGAAAATGAGAAGTATGTTGCTGCACCACTAAATCAATGGCTGGGAATGGCTGAAACCAAACAAAAAGAATTCACGGTGGTCAGGTAGGGCTATTTTCTGCTGACCGTCTCAATGGACTCACACAGAATCCATTTGTTTGATTGTTTGTTTTTCAGTTTCACTCGTGTAGGGTACTTGTCCACACACCTTCGGCTTGTAGTTTGTCTGTGTCCTTGGATCTCAAGTGTGTCTCCTGTAAGTAAGCACGTAGGTGTCTTGAGTTTTCATCCCTTCTTTTAACCCTGTGTCTTTTGTTTGCTGCACTCAGTGCCTGACCTTTTATTCTGATGATTCAGAGCTGTGCACTTATTGCACTTAAAGAATTTTTTTTATCATTAAGCTAAAGTCACTTGAAGAACATTATGTTTACTATGCTCCCCCATTCAGTAATTACCCCTGAAAAACCTCTTCAGTTGCTGTCGATCTGCGCAGTTGGATGCTGTAGACCCCTTCACCATGTCCCTCCCAACAGACCCCATTACAGTCGCTGTCCATCAGTGAGTAGTAAGATGCTATATGATCTCTACTAGCCTTCTCTGTGTTGTACAGCACTCCCCATGCCCCCTCGACCCCAAGCATTATACATGCTAAAACTAATGCCCCATTCTTTCTCCTCACACTTATCCCTCCCTTTGACCCACCCTGCCCAGTCCTTTTCCCTTTGGTAACTTTTAGTCAACTCTCGGGTTCTGTGAGTCTGCTGCTGTTTTTTTCCTTCAGTTTTTTGTTGTTGTTATACTCCACACATGAGTGAAAACACTTGGTTCTTGTCTTTCTCCGCCTGGCCTATTTCTCTGAACATACTACCGTCTAGCTCCATCCAGGTCATTTCAAATTTTAGGATTTGTTTTCTTCTTAAGGCTGCTGACTGCACTTTTTAAACTGGATTTCATTCTTCTTTATTGTTTGTAGTTTAGCTATGTTATTCACAATTCAACTCCTGGTTAGGAACAATAGCTTTGTGTCAATCGATATGTATCTGTATCTATCTCTCTAATGGTCTGTCTGTCTATCTATGTTTCTATGTATGTATGTATGTATCTATGTATCTATCTAGCTATCTATCTTCCTATCATCTATCTATGATGTCTATCATCTATCAATCTATGTACCTATCTATCTATTTTTCATCTGTCATCTGTGTGCCTATCTATCTGTGAATCAATCATCTTTTTGTCTGCCCATCTATCCTTCTGTACAGAACAGTTAACAAGAGAGCCTATGTCTCTTCCCTACATTATGCTTCCAGAAATCTTGCAAGGTAACTAAGCCATAAGGAGAGCACTGTGTTCACCGATACACTTTCATGTAGAGTCAGCCGCGTGTGCTTACAAAACCAGTAAATGGAGGTGAAAGGACTTGAACCTGTATCTCTGTCCTCTGTCCTCTTATAATTCCTGCTCGCTTGATGACTTTATTCAGCCACATTCAGTGAGTAAGTGATCCCTGAAGACCACAAGTATCCTTCGTCTGGTCCGGTTGTCGAAAGAAAAGTGTACTTGGTTCTTTGCACACCACCATGTTTGAGGGACATCGGCGTGATCACTGCTGATAGGTGCAGGGACAAATATAAAGGAACACCTCTTTCTGGACAGGAGCAGTTGGGAAAAAAGAGTGTGTTGTGGAGTGAAGTGTTTATTTGAGGGTCCAAACTTCCCTCCTTAGGTGGTTATTACTTCTTTACATTCGTGAACATCATAAAAAGCAATGATTTTAAAAGCCCAGACGCATATTATTACAGCAATTCATTTGATGAGGTGAGAGGAAATGAGAAGGAACTTGCTGCACCACTAAATCTATGCCTGAGCACTGCTGAAATCAAAAAAAAAGAATTCACGGTGGCTAGATAGGGCTATTTTCTACTGACTCTCTCTGGGGACTCAAACAGAATTCATTTGTTTGTTTGTTTCTTATTTTCACTTGTATAGGTAATCTGTCCCCGCCCCTTCAGCTTGTAGTTTGTCTGTGTCCTTGGATCTCAAGTGAGTCTCCAGTAAGGGAGCACGTAGGAGGTCTTGAGTTTTCATCAGTTCTTCTAACTCTGGGTCTTTTGATTGGAGCACTCAAAGGCTGTACTTTTATTCTGATATTTGAGAGCTGTGCTCTTACTGCACTTTGAAATTCTTTTTGTTCTCATTAATATACAATCACATGCAGAACATTATGTTTTCCAGTCTACACCCTTCGCCAAGTCCCCGGCAAAAGCCAGTTAGAGTCGCTGTCCGTCAGCGTGTACTAAGATGCTGTAGAATCACTACATGTCTTCTCTGTGTTATGCAGCCGTACAAATGACCCCCCAAGTTACACACTATACATGCTAATCCTAATGCCCCCAATCTTTTTCCCCGCCCTTATTACTCCCTTCCCACAAACAATACCCAGTCCCTTTCTTTTTGGTAACTGTTAGTCCACTCTCGGGTTCTGTGAGTCTGCTGCTGTCTTTTCCTTCAGTTTTTCTTTGTTATCATACTCCACACATGAATGAAATCATTTGGTACATGTATTTCTCCTCCTTGAATATTTGACTGAGCATAATACCCTCTAGCTCCATCCACGTTATTACAAATGAGAGGATTTGTTTTCTTCTTATGGCTGCCTACTGCACTTTTTAAACTGGATTTCATTCTTCTTTTTGGTTTGTAGTTTCGCTATGTGCTTTCACCGTTGCTCTCCTGGTTATGAGCAGTAGCTTTGTGTTAATTGACATGTACCTATGTCTATCTATCTGTCTGTCTATCTATTTATCAATCAATCAATCAATCATCTTTTTGTCTGCCCATCTGTCCTTGTGTACAGAACAGTTAACCATATATCCTATATCACATTCCTACATTATGCTTCCAAAAATCCTGCAAAGTATCTAGGCTGTAGAGAGAGCACTGGGTTCACCGAGACACTTGCAGGTCGAGTCGGCCTCGTGTACCTACAAAACCAGGAAATGGTTGTGCCGGGACTTGAACCCATGTCTCTATCCTCTGTCCTCTTTCATCTCCTTCTAAATTTCTGTCTGTATTTAGCCACATTCTTTGACTAAGTGCTCCCTGAAGACCACAAGTATCATTCCTCTGGGCCTGTTGTCTCGAGAAAAGTAAACTTGTTCTTTGCTCAACACCATGTTTGAAGGACATCAGCGTGATCACCGCCGATAGGACGGAGGGTCAAATAAAAAGGAACACCAATTTCTAGACAGGAGCAGTTGGGAGCTAAGAGTGTATTGTGGGGTGACGTGTTTATTTGAGTGTCCAAACTTCCCTCTTTAGGTAGTTATTAGATCTTCCCATGCGTGAACATCATAAAACCCAATGAATTCAAAGTCCCAGACGCTTATTATTACAGCAACTCAGTTGTTGAGGTGAGAGAAAATGAGAAGTATGTTGCTGCACCACTAAATCAATGGCTGGGAACGGCTGAAACCAAACAAAAAGAATTCACGGTGGTCAGGTAGGGCTATTTTCTGCTGACCGTCTCAATGGACTCACACAGAATCCATTTGTTTGATTGTTTGTTTTTCAGTTTCACTCGTGTAGGGTACTTGTCCACACACCTTCGGCTTGTAGTTTGTCTGTGTCCTTGGATCTCAAGTGTGTCTCCTGTAAGTAAGCACGTAGGTGTCTTGAGTTTTCATCCCTTCTTTTAACCCTGTGTCTTTTGTTTGCTGCACTCAGTGCCTGACCTTTTATTCTGATGATTCAGAGCTGTGCACTTATTGCACTTAAAGAATTTTTTTTATCATTAAGCTAAAGTCACTTGAAGAACATTATGTTTACTATGCTCCCCCATTCAGTAATTACCCCTGAAAAACCTCTTCAGTTGCTGTCGATCTGCGCAGTTGGATGCTGTAGACCCCTTCACCATGTCCCTCCCAACAGACCCCGTTACAGTCGCTGTCCATCAGTGAGTAGTAAGATGCTATATGATCTCTACTAGCCTTCTCTGTGTTGTACAGCACTCCCCATGCCCCCTCGACCCCAAGCATTATACATGCTAAAACTAATGCCCCATTCTTTCTCCTCACACTTATCCCTCCCTTTGACCCACCCTGCCCAGTCCTTTTCCCTTTGGTAACTTTTAGTCAACTCTCGGGTTCTGTGAGTCTGCTGCTGTTTTTTTCCTTCAGTTTTTCGTTGTTGTTATACTCCACACATGACTGAAAACACTTGGTTCTTGTCTTTCTCCGCCTGGCCTATTTCTCTGAACATACTACCGTCTAGCTCCATCCAGGTCATTTCAAATGGAGGATTTGTTTTCTTCTTAAGGCTGCTGACTGCACTTTTTAAACTGGATTTCATTCTTCCTTATTGTTTGTAGTTTAGCTATGTTATTCACAATTCAACTCCTGGTTAGGAACAATAGCTTTGTGTCAATCGATATGTATCTGTATCTATCTCTCTAATGGTCTGTCTGTCTATCTATGTTTCTATGTATGTATGTATGTATGTATCTATGTATCTATCTAGTTATCTATCTTCCTATCATCTATCTATTATGTCTATCATCTATCAATCTATGTACCTATCTATCTATTTTTCATCTGTCATCTGTGTACCTATCTATCTATGAATCAATCATCTTTTTGTCTGCCCATCTATCCTTCTGTACAGAACAGTTAACAAGAGAGCCTATGTCTCTTCCCTACATTATGCTTCCAGAAATCTTGCAAGGTAACTAAGCCATAAGGAGAGCACTGTGTTCACCGATACACTTTCATGTAGCGTCAGCCGCGTGTGCTTACAAAACCAGTAAATGGAGGTGAAAGGACTTGAACCTGTATCTCTGTCCTCTGTCCTCTTATAATTCCTGCTCGCTTGATGACTTTATTCAGCCACATTCAGTGAGTAAGTGATCCCTGAAAACCACAAGTATCCTTCGTCTGGTCCGGTTGTCGAAAGAAAAGTGTACTTGGTTCTTTGCACACCACCATGTTTGAGGGACATCGGCGTGATCACTGCTGATAGGTGCAGGGACAAATATAAAGGAACACCTCTTTCTGGACAGGAGCAGTTGGGAAAAAAGAGTGTGTTGTGGAGTGAAGTGTTTATTTGAGGGTCCAAACTTCCCTCCTTAGGTGGTTATTACTTCTTTACATTCGTGAACATCATAAAAAGCAATGATTTTAAAAGCCCAGATGCATATTATTACAGCAATTCATTTGTTGAGGTGAGAGGAAATGAGAAGGAACTTGCTGCACCACTAAATCTATGCCTGAGCACTGCTGAAATCAAACAAAAAGAATTCACGGTGGCTAGATAGGGCTATTTTCTACTGACTCTCTCTGGGGACTCAAACAGAATTCATTTGTTTGTTTGTTTCTTATTTTCACTTGTATAGGTAATCTGTCCCCGCCCCTTCAGCTTGTAGTTTGTCTGTGTCCTTGGATCTCAAGTGAGTCTCCAGTAAGGGAGCACGTAGGAGGTCTTGAGTTTTCATCAGTTCTTCTAACTCTGGGTCTTTTGATTGGAGCACTCAAAGGCTGTACTTTTATTCTGATATTTGAGAGCTGTGCTCTTACTGCACTTTGAAATTCTTTTTGTTCTCATTAATATACAATCACATGCAGAACATTATGTTTTCCAGTCTACACCCTTCGCCAAGTCCCCGGCAAAAGCCAGTTAGAGTCGCTGTCCGTCAGCGTGTACTAAGATGCTGTAGAATCACTACATGTCTTCTCTGTGTTATGCAGCCGTACAAATGACCCCCCAAGTTACACACTATACATGCTAATCCTAATGCCCCCAATCTTTTTCCCCGCCCTTATTACTCCCTTCCCACAAACAATACCCAGTCCCTTTCTTTTTGGTAACTGTTAGTCCACTCTCGGGTTCTGTGAGTCTGCTGCTGTCTTTTCCTTCAGTTTTTCTTTGTTATCATACTCCACACATGAATGAAATCATTTGGTACATGTATTTCTCCTCCTTGAATATTTGACTGAGCATAATACCCTCTAGCTCCATCCACGTTATTACAAATGAGAGGATTTGTTTTCTTCTTATGGCTGCCTACTGCACTTTTTAAACTGGATTTCATTCTTCTTTTTGGTTTGTAGTTTCGCTATGTGCTTTCACCGTTGCTCTCCTGGTTATGAGCAGTAGCTTTGTGTTAATTGACATGTACCTATGTCTATCTATCTGTCTGTCTATCTATTTATCAATCAATCAATCAATCATCTTTTTGTCTGCCCATCTGTCCTTGTGTACAGAACAGTTAACCATATATCCTATATCACATTCCTACATTATGCTTCCAAAAATCCTGCAAAGTATCTAGGCTGTAGAGAGAGCACTGGGTTCACCGAGACACTTGCAGGTCGAGTCGGCCTCGTGTACCTACAAAACCAGGAAATGGTTGTGCCGGGACTTGAACCCGTGTCTCTATCCTCTGTCCTCTTTCATCTCCTTCTAACTTACTGTCTGTATTTAGCCACATTCTTTGACTAAGTGCTCCCTGAAGACCACAAGTATCATTCCTCTGGGCCTGTTGTCTCGAGAAAAGTAAACTTGTTCTTTGCTCAACACCATGTTTGAAGGACATCAGCGTGATCACCGCCGATAGGACGGAGGGTCAAATAAAAAGGAACACCAATTTCTAGACAGGAGCAGTTGGGAGCTAAGAGTGTATTGTGGGGTGACGTGTTTATTTGAGTGTCCAAACTTCCCTCTTTAGGTAGTTATTAGATCTTCCCATGCGTGAACATCATAAAACCCAATGAATTCAAAGTCCCAGACGCTTATTATTACAGCAACTCAGTTGTTGAGGTGAGAGAAAATGAGAAGTATGTTGCTGCACCACTAAATCAATGGCTGGGAACGGCTGAAACCAAACAAAAAGAATTCACGGTGGTCAGGTAGGGCTATTTTCTGCTGACCGTCTCAATGGACTCACACAGAATCCATTTGTTTGATTGTTTGTTTTTCAGTTTCACTCGTGTAGGGTACTTGTCCACACACCTTCGGCTTGTAGTTTGTCTGTGTCCTTGGATCTCAAGTGTGTCTCCTGTAAGTAAGCACGTAGGTGTCTTGAGTTTTCATCCCTTCTTTTAACCCTGTGTCTTTTGTTTGCTGCACTCAGTGCCTGACCTTTTATTCTGATGATTCAGAGCTGTGCACTTATTGCACTTAAAGAATTTTTTTTATCATTAAGCTAAAGTCACTTGAAGAACATTATGTTTACTATGCTCCCCCATTCAGTAATTACCCCTGAAAAACCTCTTCAGTTGCTGTCGATCTGCGCAGTTGGATGCTGTAGACCCCTTCACCATGTCCCTCCCAACAGACCCCGTTACAGTCGCTGTCCATCAGTGAGTAGTAAGATGCTATATGATCTCTACTAGCCTTCTCTGTGTTGTACAGCACTCCCCATGCCCCCTCGACCCCAAGCATTATACATGCTAAAACTAATGCCCCATTCTTTCTCCTCACACTTATCCCTCCCTTTGACCCACCCTGCCCAGTCCTTTTCCCTTTGGTAACTTTTAGTCAACTCTCGGGTTCTGTGAGTCTGCTGCTGTTTTTTTCCTTCAGTTTTTCGTTGTTGTTATACTCCACACATGACTGAAAACACTTGGTTCTTGTCTTTCTCCGCCTGGCCTATTTCTCTGAACATACTACCGTCTAGCTCCATCCAGGTCATTTCAAATGGAGGATTTGTTTTCTTCTTAAGGCTGCTGACTGCACTTTTTAAACTGGATTTCATTCTTCCTTATTGTTTGTAGTTTAGCTATGTTATTCACAATTCAACTCCTGGTTAGGAACAATAGCTTTGTGTCAATCGATATGTATCTGTATCTATCTCTCTAATGGTCTGTCTGTCTATCTATGTTTCTATGTATGTATGTATGTATGTATCTATGTATCTATCTAGTTATCTATCTTCCTATCATCTATCTATTATGTCTATCATCTATCAATCTATGTACCTATCTATCTATTTTTCATCTGTCATCTGTGTACCTATCTATCTATGAATCAATCATCTTTTTGTCTGCCCATCTATCCTTCTGTACAGAACAGTTAACAAGAGAGCCTATGTCTCTTCCCTACATTATGCTTCCAGAAATCTTGCAAGGTAACTAAGCCATAAGGAGAGCACTGTGTTCACCGATACACTTTCATGTAGCGTCAGCCGCGTGTGCTTACAAAACCAGTAAATGGAGGTGAAAGGACTTGAACCTGTATCTCTGTCCTCTGTCCTCTTATAATTCCTGCTCGCTTGATGACTTTATTCAGCCACATTCAGTGAGTAAGTGATCCCTGAAGACCACAAGTATCCTTCGTCTGGTCCGGTTGTCGAAAGAAAAGTGTACTTGGTTCTTTGCACACCACCATGTTTGAGGGACATCGGCGTGATCACTGCTGATAGGTGCAGGGACAAATATAAAGGAACACCTCTTTCTGGACAGGAGCAGTTGGGAAAAAAGAGTGTGTTGTGGAGTGAAGTGTTTATTTGAGGGTCCAAACTTCCCTCCTTAGGTGGTTATTACTTCTTTACATTCGTGAACATCATAAAAAGCAATGATTTTAAAAGCCCAGACGCATATTATTACAGCAATTCATTTGTTGAGGTGAGAGGAAATGAGAAGGAACTTGCTGCACCACTAAATCTATGCCTGAGCACTGCTGAAATCAAAAAAAAAGAATTCACGGTGGCTAGATAGGGCTATTTTCTACTGACTCTCTCTGGGGACTCAAACAGAATTCATTTGTTTGTTTGTTTCTTATTTTCACTTGTATAGGTAATCTGTCCCCGCCCCTTCAGCTTGTAGTTTGTCTGTGTCCTTGGATCTCAAGTGAGTCTCCAGTAAGGGAGCACGTAGGAGGTCTTGAGTTTTCATCAGTTCTTCTAACTCTGGGTCTTTTGATTGGAGCACTCAAAGGCTGTACTTTTATTCTGATATTTGAGAGCTGTGCTCTTACTGCACTTTGAAATTCTTTTTGTTCTCATTAATATACAATCACATGCAGAACATTATGTTTTCCAGTCTACACCCTTCGCCAAGTCCCCGGCAAAAGCCAGTTAGAGTCGCTGTCCGTCAGCGTGTACTAAGATGCTGTAGAATCACTACGTCTTCTCTGTGTTATGCAGCCGTACAAATGACCCCCCAAGTTACACACTATACATGCTAATCCTAATGCCCCCAATCTTTTTCCCCGCCCTTATTACTCCCTTCCCACAAACAATACCCAGTCCCTTTCTTTTTGGTAACTGTTAGTCCACTCTCGGGTTCTGTGAGTCTGCTGCTGTCTTTTCCTTCAGTTTTTCTTTGTTATCATACTCCACACATGAATGAAATCATTTGGTACATGTATTTCTCCTCCTTGAATATTTGACTGAGCATAATACCCTCTAGCTCCATCCACGTTATTACAAATGAGAGGATTTGTTTTCTTCTTATGGCTGCCTACTGCACTTTTTAAACTGGATTTCATTCTTCTTTTTGGTTTGTAGTTTCGCTATGTGCTTTCACCGTTGCTCTCCTGGTTATGAGCAGTAGCTTTGTGTTAATTGACATGTACCTATGTCTATCTATCTGTCTGTCTATCTATTTATCAATCAATCAATCAATCATCTTTTTGTCTGCCCATCTGTCCTTGTGTACAGAACAGTTAACCATATATCCTATATCACATTCCTACATTATGCTTCCAAAAATCCTGCAAAGTATCTAGGCTGTAGAGAGAGCACTGGGTTCACCGAGACACTTGCAGGTCGAGTCGGCCTCGTGTACCTACAAAACCAGGAAATGGTTGTGCCGGGACTTGAACCCGTGTCTCTATCCTCTGTCCTCTTTCATCTCCTTCTAACTTACTGTCTGTATTTAGCCACATTCTTTGACTAAGTGCTCCCTGAAGACCACAAGTATCATTCCTCTGGGCCTGTTGTCTCGAGAAAAGTAAACTTGTTCTTTGCTCAACACCATGTTTGAAGGACATCAGCGTGATCACCGCCGATAGGACGGAGGGTCAAATAAAAAGGAACACCAATTTCTAGACAGGAGCAGTTGGGAGCTAAGAGTGTATTGTGGGGTGACGTGTTTATTTGAGTGTCCAAACTTCCCTCTTTAGGTAGTTATTAGATCTTCCCATGCGTGAACATCATAAAACCCAATGAATTCAAAGTCCCAGACGCTTATTATTACAGCAACTCAGTTGTTGAGGTGAGAGAAAATGAGAAGTATGTTGCTGCACCACTAAATCAATGGCTGGGAACGGCTGAAACCAAACAAAAAGAATTCACGGTGGTCAGGTAGGGCTATTTTCTGCTGACCGTCTCAATGGACTCACACAGAATCCATTTGTTTGATTGTTTGTTTTTCAGTTTCACTCGTGTAGGGTACTTGTCCACACACCTTCGGCTTGTAGTTTGTGTCCTTGGATCTCAAGTGTGTCTCCTGTAAGTAAGCACGTAGGTGTCTTGAGATTTCATCCCTTCTTTTAACCCTGTGTCTTTTGTTTGCTGCACTCAGTGCCTGACCTTTTATTCTGATGATTCAGAGCTGTGCACTTATTGCACTTAAAGAATTTTTTTTATCATTAAACTAAAGTCACTTGAAGAACATTATGTTTACTATGCTCCCCCACTCAGCAATTACCCCTGAAAAACCTCTTCAGTTGCTGTCGATCTGCGCAGTTGGATGCTGTAGACCCCTTCACCATGTCCCTCCCAACAGACCCCGTTACAGTCGCTGTCCATCAGTGAGTAGTAAGATGCTATATGATCTCTACTAGCCTTCTCTGTGTTGTACAGCACTCCCCATGCCCCCTCGACCCCAAGCATTATACATGCTAAAACTAATGCCCCATTCTTTCTCCTCACACTTATCCCTCCCTTTGACCCACCCTGCCCAGTCCTTTTCCCTTTGGTAACTTTTAGTCAACTCTCGGGTTCTGTGAGTCTGCTCCTGTTTTTTTCCTTCAGTTTTTCGTTGTTGTTATACTCCACACATGAGTGAAAACACTTGGTTCTTGTCTTTCTCCGCCTGGCCTATTTCTCTGAACATACTACCGTCTAGCTCCATCCAGGTCATTTCAAATGGTAGGATTTGTTTTCTTCTTAAGGCTGCTTACTGCACTTTTTAAACTGGATTTCATTCTTCCTTATTGTTTGTAGTTTAGCTATGTTATTCACAATTCAACTCCTGGTTATGAACAATAGCTTTGTGTCAATCGATATGTATCTGTATCTATCTCTCTAATGGTCTGTCTGTCTATCTATGTTTCTATGTATGTATGTATGTATGTATCTATGTATCTATCTAGCTATCTATCTTCCTATCATCTATCTATGATGTCTATCATCTATCAATCTATGTACCTATCTATCTATTTTTCATCTGTCATCTGTGTGCCTATCTATCTATGAATCAATCATCTTTTTGTCTGCCCATCTATCCTTCTGTACAGAACAGTTAACAAGAGAGCCTATGTCTCTTCCCTACATTATGCTTCCAGAAATCTTGCAAGGTAACTAAGCCATAAGGAGAGCACTGTGTTCACCGATACACTTTCATGTAGAGTCAGCCGCGTGTGCTTACAAAACCAGTAAATGGAGGTGAAAGGACTTGAACCTGTATCTCTGTCCTCTGTCCTCTTATAATTCCTGCTCGCTTGATGACTTTATTCAGCCACATTCAGTGAGTAAGTGATCCCTGAAGACCACAAGTATCCTTCGTCTGGTCCGGTTGTCGAAAGAAAAGTGTACTTGGTTCTTTGCACACCACCATGTTTGAGGGACATCGGCGTGATCACTGCTGATAGGTGCAGGGACAAATATAAAGGAACACCTCTTTCTGGACAGGAGCAGTTGGGAAAAAAGAGTGTGTTGTGGAGTGAAGTGTTTATTTGAGGGTCCAAACTTCCCTCCTTAGGTGGTTATTACTTCTTTACATTCGTGAACATCATAAAAAGCAACGATTTTAAAAGCCCAGACGCATATTATTACAGCAATTCATTTGTTGAGGTGAGAGGAAATGAGAAGGAACTTGCTGCACCACTAAATCTATGCCTGAGCACTGCTGAAATCAAAAAAAAAGAATTCACGGTGGCTAGATAGGGCTATTTTCTACTGACTCTCTCTGGGGACTCAAACAGAATTCATTTGTTTGTTTGTTTCTTATTTTCACTTGTATAGGTAATCTGTCCCCGCCCCTTCAGCTTGTAGTTTGTCTGTGTCCTTGGATCTCAAGTGAGTCTCCAGTAAGGGAGCACGTAGGAGGTCTTGAGTTTTCATCAGTTCTTCTAACTCTTTGTCTTTTGATTGGAGCACTCAAAGGCTGTACTTTTATTCTGATATTTGAGAGCTGTGCTCTTACTGCACTTTGAAATTCTTTTTGTTCTAATTAATATACAATCACATGCAGAACATTATGTTTTCCAGTCTACACCCTTCACCAAGTCCCCGGCAAAAGCCAGTTAGAGTCGCTGTCCGTCAGCGTGTACTAAGATGCTGTAGAATCACTACATGTCTTCTCTGTGTTATGCAGCCGTACAAATGACCCCCCAAGTTACACACTATACATGCTAATCCTAATGCCCCCAATCTTTTTCCCCGCCCTTATTACTCCCTTCCCACAAACAATACCCAGTCCCTTTCTTTTTGGTAACTGTTAGTCCACTCTCGGGTTCTGTGAGTCTGCTGCTGTCTTTTCCTTCAGTTTTTCTTTGTTATCATACTCCACACATGAATGAAATCATTTGGTACATGTATTTCTCCTCCTTGAATATTTGACTGAGCATAATACCCTCTAGCTCCATCCACGTTATTACAAATGAGAGGATTTGTTTTCTTCTTATGGCTGCCTACTGCACTTTTTAAACTGGATTTCATTCTTCTTTTTGGTTTGTAGTTTCGCTATGTGCTTTCACCGTTGCTCTCCTGGTTATGAGCAGTAGCTTTGTGTTAATTGACATGTACCTATGTCTATCTATCTGTCTGTCTATCTATTTATCAATCAATCAATCAATCATCTTTTTGTCTGCCCATCTGTCCTTGTGTACAGAACAGTTAACCATATATCCTATATCACATTCCTACATTATGCTTCCAAAAATCCTGCAAAGTATCTAGGCTGTAGAGAGAGCACTGGGTTCACCGAGACACTTGCAGGTCGAGTCGGCCTCGTGTACCTACAAAACCAGGAAATGGTTGTGCCGGGACTTGAACCCGTGTCTCTATCCTCTGTCCTCTTTCATCTCCTTCTAACTTACTGTCTGTATTTAGCCACAATCTTTGACTAAGTGCTCCCTGAAGACCACAAGTATCATTCCTCTGGGCCTGTTGTCTCGAGAAAAGTAAACTTGTTCTTTGCTCAACACCATGTTTGAAGGACATCAGCGTGATCACCGCCGATAGGACGGAGGGTCAAATAAAAAGGAACACCAATTTCTAGACAGGAGCAGTTGGGAGCTAAGAGTGTATTGTGGGGTGACGTGTTTATTTGAGTGTCCAAACTTCCCTCTTTAGGTAGTTATTAGATCTTCCCATGCGTGAACATCATAAAACCCAATGAATTCAAAGTCCCAGACGCTTATTATTACAGCAACTCAGTTGTTGAGGTGAGAGAAAATGAGAAGTATGTTGCTGCACCACTAAATCAATGGCTGGGAACGGCTGAAACCAAACAAAAAGAATTCACGGTGGTCAGGTAGGGCTATTTTCTGCTGACCGTCTCAATGGACTCACACAGAATCCATTTGTTTGATTGTTTGTTTTTCAGTTTCACTCGTGTAGGGTACTTGTCCACACACCTTCGGCTTGTAGTTTGTGTCCTTGGATCTCAAGTGTGTCTCCTGTAAGTAAGCACGTAGGTGTCTTGAGATTTCATCCCTTCTTTTAACCCTGTGTCTTTTGTTTGCTGCACTCAGTGCCTGACCTTTTATTCTGATGATTCAGAGCTGTGCACTTATTGCACTTAAAGAATTTTTTTTATCATTAAACTAAAGTCACTTGAAGAACATTATGTTTACTATGCTCCCCCACTCAGCAATTACCCCTGAAAAACCTCTTCAGTTGCTGTCGATCTGCGCAGTTGGATGCTGTAGACCCCTTCACCATGTCCCTCCCAACAGACCCCGTTACAGTCGCTGTCCATCAGTGAGTAGTAAGATGCTATATGATCTCTACTAGCCTTCTCTGTGTTGTACAGCACTCCCCATGCCCCCTCGACCCCAAGCATTATACATGCTAAAACTAATGCCCCATTCTTTCTCCTCACACTTATCCCTCCCTTTGACCCACCCTGCCCAGTCCTTTTCCCTTTGGTAACTTTTAGTCAACTCTCGGGTTCTGTGAGTCTGCTCCTGTTTTTTTCCTTCAGTTTTTCGTTGTTGTTATACTCCACACATGAGTGAAAACACTTGGTTCTTGTCTTTCTCCGCCTGGCCTATTTCTCTGAACATACTACCGTCTAGCTCCATCCAGGTCATTTCAAATGGTAGGATTTGTTTTCTTCTTAAGGCTGCTTACTGCACTTTTTAAACTGGATTTCATTCTTCCTTATTGTTTGTAGTTTAGCTATGTTATTCACAATTCAACTCCTGGTTATGAACAATAGCTTTGTGTCAATCGATATGTATCTGTATCTATCTCTCTAATGGTCTGTCTGTCTATCTATGTTTCTATGTATGTATGTATGTATGTATCTATGTATCTATCTAGCTATCTATCTTCCTATCATCTATCTATGATGTCTATCATCTATCAATCTATGTACCTATCTATCTATTTTTCATCTGTCATCTGTGTGCCTATCTATCTATGAATCAATCATCTTTTTGTCTGCCCATCTATCCTTCTGTACAGAACAGTTAACAAGAGAGCCTATGTCTCTTCCCTACATTATGCTTCCAGAAATCTTGCAAGGTAACTAAGCCATAAGGAGAGCACTGTGTTCACCGATACACTTTCATGTAGAGTCAGCCGCGTGTGCTTACAAAACCAGTAAATGGAGGTGAAAGGACTTGAACCTGTATCTCTGTCCTCTGTCCTCTTATAATTCCTGCTCGCTTGATGACTTTATTCAGCCACATTCAGTGAGTAAGTGATCCCTGAAGACCACAAGTATCCTTCGTCTGGTCCGGTTGTCGAAAGAAAAGTGTACTTGGTTCTTTGCACACCACCATGTTTGAGGGACATCGGCGTGATCACTGCTGATAGGTGCAGGGACAAATATAAAGGAACACCTCTTTCTGGACAGGAGCAGTTGGGAAAAAAGAGTGTGTTGTGGAGTGAAGTGTTTATTTGAGGGTCCAAACTTCCCTCCTTAGGTGGTTATTACTTCTTTACATTCGTGAACATCATAAAAAGCAACGATTTTAAAAGCCCAGACGCATATTATTACAGCAATTCATTTGTTGAGGTGAGAGGAAATGAGAAGGAACTTGCTGCACCACTAAATCTATGCCTGAGCACTGCTGAAATCAAAAAAAAAGAATTCACGGTGGCTAGATAGGGCTATTTTCTACTGACTCTCTCTGGGGACTCAAACAGAATTCATTTGTTTGTTTGTTTCTTATTTTCACTTGTATAGGTAATCTGTCCCCGCCCCTTCAGCTTGTAGTTTGTCTGTGTCCTTGGATCTCAAGTGAGTCTCCAGTAAGGGAGCACGTAGGAGGTCTTGAGTTTTCATCAGTTCTTCTAACTCTTTGTCTTTTGATTGGAGCACTCAAAGGCTGTACTTTTATTCTGATATTTGAGAGCTGTGCTCTTACTGCACTTTGAAATTCTTTTTGTTCTAATTAATATACAATCACATGCAGAACATTATGTTTTCCAGTCTACACCCTTCACCAAGTCCCCGGCAAAAGCCAGTTAGAGTCGCTGTCCGTCAGCGTGTACTAAGATGCTGTAGAATCACTACATGTCTTCTCTGTGTTATGCAGCCGTACAAATGACCCCCCAAGTTACACACTATACATGCTAATCCTAATGCCCCCAATCTTTTTCCCCGCCCTTATTACTCCCTTCCCACAAACAATACCCAGTCCCTTTCTTTTTGGTAACTGTTAGTCCACTCTCGGGTTCTGTGAGTCTGCTGCTGTCTTTTCCTTCAGTTTTTCTTTGTTATCATACTCCACACATGAATGAAATCATTTGGTACATGTATTTCTCCTCCTTGAATATTTGACTGAGCATAATACCCTCTAGCTCCATCCACGTTATTACAAATGAGAGGATTTGTTTTCTTCTTATGGCTGCCTACTGCACTTTTTAAACTGGATTTCATTCTTCTTTTTGGTTTGTAGTTTCGCTATGTGCTTTCACCGTTGCTCTCCTGGTTATGAGCAGTAGCTTTGTGTTAATTGACATGTACCTATGTCTATCTATCTGTCTGTCTATCTATTTATCAATCAATCAATCAATCATCTTTTTGTCTGCCCATCTGTCCTTGTGTACAGAACAGTTAACCATATATCCTATATCACATTCCTACATTATGCTTCCAAAAATCCTGCAAAGTATCTAGGCTGTAGAGAGAGCACTGGGTTCACCGAGACACTTGCAGGTCGAGTCGGCCTCGTGTACCTACAAAACCAGGAAATGGTTGTGCCGGGACTTGAACCCGTGTCTCTATCCTCTGTCCTCTTTCATCTCCTTCTAACTTACTGTCTGTATTTAGCCACAATCTTTGACTAAGTGCTCCCTGAAGACCACAAGTATCATTCCTCTGGGCCTGTTGTCTCGAGAAAAGTAAACTTGTTCTTTGCTCAACACCATGTTTGAAGGACATCAGCGTGATCACCGCCGATAGGACGGAGGGTCAAATAAAAAGGAACACCAATTTCTAGACAGGAGCAGTTGGGAGCTAAGAGTGTATTGTGGGGTGACGTGTTTATTTGAGTGTCCAAACTTCCCTCTTTAGGTAGTTATTAGATCTTCCCATGCGTGAACATCATAAAACCCAATGAATTCAAAGTCCCAGACGCTTATTATTACAGCAACTCAGTTGTTGAGGTGAGAGAAAATGAGAAGTATGTTGCTGCACCACTAAATCAATGGCTGGGAACGGCTGAAACCAAACAAAAAGAATTCACGGTGGTCAGGTAGGGCTATTTTCTGCTGACCGTCTCAATGGACTCACACAGAATCCATTTGTTTGATTGTTTGTTTTTCAGTTTCACTCGTGTAGGGTACTTGTCCACACACCTTCGGCTTGTAGTTTGTCTGTGTCCTTGGATCTCAAGTGTGTCTCCTGTAAGTAAGCACGTAGGTGTCTTGAGTTTTCATCCCTTCTTTTAACCCTGTGTCTTTTGTTTGCTGCACTCAGTGCCTGACCTTTTATTCTGATGATTCAGAGCTGTGCACTTATTGCACTTAAAGAATTTTTTTTATCATTAAGCTAAAGTCACTTGAAGAACATTATGTTTACTATGCTCCCCCATTCAGTAATTACCCCTGAAAAACCTCTTCAGTTGCTGTCGATCTGCGCAGTTGGATGCTGTAGACCCCTTCACCATGTCCCTCCCAACAGACCCCGTTACAGTCGCTGTCCATCAGTGAGTAGTAAGATGCTATATGATCTCTACTAGCCTTCTCTGTGTTGTACAGCACTCCCCATGCCCCCTCGACCCCAAGCATTATACATGCTAAAACTAATGCCCCATTCTTTCTCCTCACACTTATCCCTCCCTTTGACCCACCCTGCCCAGTCCTTTTCCCTTTGGTAACTTTTAGTCAACTCTCGGGTTCTGTGAGTCTGCTGCTGTTTTTTTCCTTCAGTTTTTCGTTGTTGTTATACTCCACACATGACTGAAAACACTTGGTTCTTGTCTTTCTCCGCCTGGCCTATTTCTCTGAACATACTACCGTCTAGCTCCATCCAGGTCATTTCAAATGGAGGATTTGTTTTCTTCTTAAGGCTGCTGACTGCACTTTTTAAACTGGATTTCATTCTTCCTTATTGTTTGTAGTTTAGCTATGTTATTCACAATTCAACTCCTGGTTAGGAACAATAGCTTTGTGTCAATCGATATGTATCTGTATCTATCTCTCTAATGGTCTGTCTGTCTATCTATGTTTCTATGTATGTATGTATGTATGTATCTATGTATCTATCTAGTTATCTATCTTCCTATCATCTATCTATTATGTCTATCATCTATCAATCTATGTACCTATCTATCTATTTTTCATCTGTCATCTGTGTACCTATCTATCTATGAATCAATCATCTTTTTGTCTGCCCATCTATCCTTCTGTACAGAACAGTTAACAAGAGAGCCTATGTCTCTTCCCTACATTATGCTTCCAGAAATCTTGCAAGGTAACTAAGCCATAAGGAGAGCACTGTGTTCACCGATACACTTTCATGTAGCGTCAGCCGCGTGTGCTTACAAAACCAGTAAATGGAGGTGAAAGGACTTGAACCTGTATCTCTGTCCTCTGTCCTCTTATAATTCCTGCTCGCTTGATGACTTTATTCAGCCACATTCAGTGAGTAAGTGATCCCTGAAGACCACAAGTATCCTTCGTCTGGTCCGGTTGTCGAAAGAAAAGTGTACTTGGTTCTTTGCACACCACCATGTTTGAGGGACATCGGCGTGATCACTGCTGATAGGTGCAGGGACAAATATAAAGGAACACCTCTTTCTGGACAGGAGCAGTTGGGAAAAAAGAGTGTGTTGTGGAGTGAAGTGTTTATTTGAGGGTCCAAACTTCCCTCCTTAGGTGGTTATTACTTCTTTACATTCGTGAACATCATAAAAAGCAATGATTTTAAAAGCCCAGACGCATATTATTACAGCAATTCATTTGTTGAGGTGAGAGGAAATGAGAAGGAACTTGCTGCACCACTAAATCTATGCCTGAGCACTGCTGAAATCAAAAAAAAAGAATTCACGGTGGCTAGATAGGGCTATTTTCTACTGACTCTCTCTGGGGACTCAAACAGAATTCATTTGTTTGTTTGTTTCTTATTTTCACTTGTATAGGTAATCTGTCCCCGCCCCTTCAGCTTGTAGTTTGTCTGTGTCCTTGGATCTCAAGTGAGTCTCCAGTAAGGGAGCACGTAGGAGGTCTTGAGTTTTCATCAGTTCTTCTAACTCTGGGTCTTTTGATTGGAGCACTCAAAGGCTGTACTTTTATTCTGATATTTGAGAGCTGTGCTCTTACTGCACTTTGAAATTCTTTTTGTTCTCATTAATATACAATCACATGCAGAACATTATGTTTTCCAGTCTACACCCTTCGCCAAGTCCCCGGCAAAAGCCAGTTAGAGTCGCTGTCCGTCAGCGTGTACTAAGATGCTGTAGAATCACTACGTCTTCTCTGTGTTATGCAGCCGTACAAATGACCCCCCAAGTTACACACTATACATGCTAATCCTAATGCCCCCAATCTTTTTCCCCGCCCTTATTACTCCCTTCCCACAAACAATACCCAGTCCCTTTCTTTTTGGTAACTGTTAGTCCACTCTCGGGTTCTGTGAGTCTGCTGCTGTCTTTTCCTTCAGTTTTTCTTTGTTATCATACTCCACACATGAATGAAATCATTTGGTACATGTATTTCTCCTCCTTGAATATTTGACTGAGCATAATACCCTCTAGCTCCATCCACGTTATTACAAATGAGAGGATTTGTTTTCTTCTTATGGCTGCCTACTGCACTTTTTAAACTGGATTTCATTCTTCTTTTTGGTTTGTAGTTTCGCTATGTGCTTTCACCGTTGCTCTCCTGGTTATGAGCAGTAGCTTTGTGTTAATTGACATGTACCTATGTCTATCTATCTGTCTGTCTATCTATTTATCAATCAATCAATCAATCATCTTTTTGTCTGCCCATCTGTCCTTGTGTACAGAACAGTTAACCATATATCCTATATCACATTCCTACATTATGCTTCCAAAAATCCTGCAAAGTATCTAGGCTGTAGAGAGAGCACTGGGTTCACCGAGACACTTGCAGGTCGAGTCGGCCTCGTGTACCTACAAAACCAGGAAATGGTTGTGCCGGGACTTGAACCCGTGTCTCTATCCTCTGTCCTCTTTCATCTCCTTCTAACTTACTGTCTGTATTTAGCCACATTCTTTGACTAAGTGCTCCCTGAAGACCACAAGTATCATTCCTCTGGGCCTGTTGTCTCGAGAAAAGTAAACTTGTTCTTTGCTCAACACCATGTTTGAAGGACATCAGCGTGATCACCGCCGATAGGACGGAGGGTCAAATAAAAAGGAACACCAATTTCTAGACAGGAGCAGTTGGGAGCTAAGAGTGTATTGTGGGGTGACGTGTTTATTTGAGTGTCCAAACTTCCCTCTTTAGGTAGTTATTAGATCTTCCCATGCGTGAACATCATAAAACCCAATGAATTCAAAGTCCCAGACGCTTATTATTACAGCAACTCAGTTGTTGAGGTGAGAGAAAATGAGAAGTATGTTGCTGCACCACTAAATCAATGGCTGGGAACGGCTGAAACCAAACAAAAAGAATTCACGGTGGTCAGGTAGGGCTATTTTCTGCTGACCGTCTCAATGGACTCACACAGAATCCATTTGTTTGATTGTTTGTTTTTCAGTTTCACTCGTGTAGGGTACTTGTCCACACACCTTCGGCTTGTAGTTTGTGTCCTTGGATCTCAAGTGTGTCTCCTGTAAGTAAGCACGTAGGTGTCTTGAGATTTCATCCCTTCTTTTAACCCTGTGTCTTTTGTTTGCTGCACTCAGTGCCTGACCTTTTATTCTGATGATTCAGAGCTGTGCACTTATTGCACTTAAAGAATTTTTTTTATCATTAAACTAAAGTCACTTGAAGAACATTATGTTTACTATGCTCCCCCACTCAGCAATTACCCCTGAAAAACCTCTTCAGTTGCTGTCGATCTGCGCAGTTGGATGCTGTAGACCCCTTCACCATGTCCCTCCCAACAGACCCCGTTACAGTCGCTGTCCATCAGTGAGTAGTAAGATGCTATATGATCTCTACTAGCCTTCTCTGTGTTGTACAGCACTCCCCATGCCCCCTCGACCCCAAGCATTATACATGCTAAAACTAATGCCCCATTCTTTCTCCTCACACTTATCCCTCCCTTTGACCCACCCTGCCCAGTCCTTTTCCCTTTGGTAACTTTTAGTCAACTCTCGGGTTCTGTGAGTCTGCTCCTGTTTTTTTCCTTCAGTTTTTCGTTGTTGTTATACTCCACACATGAGTGAAAACACTTGGTTCTTGTCTTTCTCCGCCTGGCCTATTTCTCTGAACATACTACCGTCTAGCTCCATCCAGGTCATTTCAAATGGTAGGATTTGTTTTCTTCTTAAGGCTGCTTACTGCACTTTTTAAACTGGATTTCATTCTTCCTTATTGTTTGTAGTTTAGCTATGTTATTCACAATTCAACTCCTGGTTATGAACAATAGCTTTGTGTCAATCGATATGTATCTGTATCTATCTCTCTAATGGTCTGTCTGTCTATCTATGTTTCTATGTATGTATGTATGTATGTATCTATGTATCTATCTAGCTATCTATCTTCCTATCATCTATCTATGATGTCTATCATCTATCAATCTATGTACCTATCTATCTATTTTTCATCTGTCATCTGTGTGCCTATCTATCTATGAATCAATCATCTTTTTGTCTGCCCATCTATCCTTCTGTACAGAACAGTTAACAAGAGAGCCTATGTCTCTTCCCTACATTATGCTTCCAGAAATCTTGCAAGGTAACTAAGCCATAAGGAGAGCACTGTGTTCACCGATACACTTTCATGTAGAGTCAGCCGCGTGTGCTTACAAAACCAGTAAATGGAGGTGAAAGGACTTGAACCTGTATCTCTGTCCTCTGTCCTCTTATAATTCCTGCTCGCTTGATGACTTTATTCAGCCACATTCAGTGAGTAAGTGATCCCTGAAGACCACAAGTATCCTTCGTCTGGTCCGGTTGTCGAAAGAAAAGTGTACTTGGTTCTTTGCACACCACCATGTTTGAGGGACATCGGCGTGATCACTGCTGATAGGTGCAGGGACAAATATAAAGGAACACCTCTTTCTGGACAGGAGCAGTTGGGAAAAAAGAGTGTGTTGTGGAGTGAAGTGTTTATTTGAGGGTCCAAACTTCCCTCCTTAGGTGGTTATTACTTCTTTACATTCGTGAACATCATAAAAAGCAACGATTTTAAAAGCCCAGACGCATATTATTACAGCAATTCATTTGTTGAGGTGAGAGGAAATGAGAAGGAACTTGCTGCACCACTAAATCTATGCCTGAGCACTGCTGAAATCAAAAAAAAAGAATTCACGGTGGCTAGATAGGGCTATTTTCTACTGACTCTCTCTGGGGACTCAAACAGAATTCATTTGTTTGTTTGTTTCTTATTTTCACTTGTATAGGTAATCTGTCCCCGCCCCTTCAGCTTGTAGTTTGTCTGTGTCCTTGGATCTCAAGTGAGTCTCCAGTAAGGGAGCACGTAGGAGGTCTTGAGTTTTCATCAGTTCTTCTAACTCTTTGTCTTTTGATTGGAGCACTCAAAGGCTGTACTTTTATTCTGATATTTGAGAGCTGTGCTCTTACTGCACTTTGAAATTCTTTTTGTTCTAATTAATATACAATCACATGCAGAACATTATGTTTTCCAGTCTACACCCTTCACCAAGTCCCCGGCAAAAGCCAGTTAGAGTCGCTGTCCGTCAGCGTGTACTAAGATGCTGTAGAATCACTACATGTCTTCTCTGTGTTATGCAGCCGTACAAATGACCCCCCAAGTTACACACTATACATGCTAATCCTAATGCCCCCAATCTTTTTCCCCGCCCTTATTACTCCCTTCCCACAAACAATACCCAGTCCCTTTCTTTTTGGTAACTGTTAGTCCACTCTCGGGTTCTGTGAGTCTGCTGCTGTCTTTTCCTTCAATTTTTCTTTGTTATCATACTCCACACATGAATGAAATCATTTGGTACATGTATTTCTCCTCCTTGAATATTTGACTGAGCATAATACCCTCTAGCTCCATCCACGTTATTAAAAATGAGAGGATTTGTTTTCTTCTTATGGCTGCCTACTGCACTTTTTAAACTGGATTTCATTCTTCTTTTTGGTTTGTAGTTTCGCTATGTGCTTTCACCGTTGCTCTCCTGGTTATGAGCAGTAGCTTTGTGTTAATTGACATGTACCTATGTCTATCTATCTGTCTGTCTATCTATTTATCAATCAATCAATCAATCATCTTTTTGTCTGCCCATCTGTCCTTGTGTACAGAACAGTTAACATATATCCTATATCACATTCCTACATTATGCTTCCAAAAATCCTGCAAAGTATCTAGGCTGTAGAGAGAGCACTGGGTTCACCGAGACACTTGCAGGTCGAGTCGGCCTCGTGTACCTACAAAACCAGGAAATGGTTGTGCCGGGACTTGAACCCGTGTCTCTATCCTCTGTCCTCTTTCATCTCCTTCTAACTTACTGTCTGTATTTAGCCACATTCTTTGACTAAGTGCTCCCTGAAGACCACAAGTATCATTCCTCTGGGCCTGTTGTCTCGAGAAAAGTAAACTTGTTCTTTGCTCAACACCATGCTTGAAGGACATCAGCGTGATCACCGCCGATAGGACGGAGGGTCAAATAAAAAGGAACACCAATTTCTAGACAGGAGCAGTTGGGAGCTAAGAGTGTATTGTGGGGTGACGTGTTTATTTGAGGGTCCAAACTTCCCTCCTTAGGTGGTTATTACTTCTTTACATTCGTGAACATCATAAAAAGCAATGATTTTAAAAGCCCAGACGCATATTATTACAGCAATTCATTTGTTGAGGTGAGAGAAAATGAGAAGTATGTTGCTGCACCACTAAATCAATGGCTGGGAACGGCTGAAACCAAACAAAAAGAATTCACGGTGGTCAGGTAGGGCTATTTTCTGCTGACCGTCTCAATGGACTCACACAGAATCCATTTGTTTGATTGTTTGTTTTTCAGTTTCACTCGTGTAGGGTACTTGTCCACACACATTCGGCTTGTAGTTTGTCTGTGTCATTGGATCTCAAGTGAGTCTCCAGTAAGGGAGCACGTAGGAGGTCTTGAGTTTTCATCAGTTCTTCTAACTCTGGGTCTTTTGATTGGAGCACTCAAAGGCTGTACTTTTATTCTGATATTTGAGAGCTGTGCTCTTACTGCACTTTGAAATTCTTTTTGTTCTCATTAATATACAATCACATGCAGAACATTATGTTTTCCAGTCTACACCCTTCGCCAAGTCCCCGGCAAAAGCCAGTTAGAGTCGCTGTCCGTCAGCGTGTACTAAGATGCTGTAGAATCACTACATGTCTTCTCTGTGTTATGCAGCCGTACAAATGACCCCCCAAGTTACACACTATACATGCTAATCCTAATGCCCCCAATCTTTTTCCCCGCCCTTATTACTCCCTTCCCACAAACAATACCCAGTCCCTTTCTTTTTGGTAACTGTTAGTCCACTCTCGGGTTCTGTGAGTCTGCTGCTGTCTTTTCCTTCAGTTTTTCTTTGTTATCATACTCCACACATGAATGAAATCATTTGGTACATGTATTTCTCCTCCTTGAATATTTGACTGAGCATAATACCCTCTAGCTCCATCCACGTTATTAAAAATGAGAGGATTTGTTTTCTTCTTATGGCTGCCTACTGCACTTTTTAAACTGGATTTCATTCTTCTTTTTGGTTTGTAGTTTCGCTATGTGCTTTCACCGTTGCTCTCCTGGTTATGAGCAGTAGCTTTGTGTTAATTGACATGTACCTATGTCTATCTATCTGTCTGTCTATCTATTTATCAATCAATCAATCAATCATCTTTTTGTCTGCCCATCTGTCCTTGTGTACAGAACAGTTAACCATATATCCTATATCACATTCCTACATTATGCTTCCAAAAATCCTGCAAAGTATCTAGGCTGTAGAGAGAGCACTGGGTTCACCGAGACACTTGCAGGTCGAGTCGGCCTCGTGTACCTACAAAACCAGGAAATGGTTGTGCCGGGACTTGAACCCATGTCTCTATCCTCTGTCCTCTTTCATCTCCTTCTAAATTTCTGTCTGTATTTAGCCACATTCTTTGACTAAGTGCTCCCTGAAGACCACAAGTATCATTCCTCTGGGCCTGTTGTCTCGAGAAAAGTAAACTTGTTCTTTGCTCAACACCATGTTTGAAGGACATCAGCGTGATCACCGCCGATAGGACGGAGGGTCAAATAAAAAGGAACACCAATTTCTAGACAGGAGCAGTTGGGAGCTAAGAGTGTATTGTGGGGTGACGTGTTTATTTGAGTGTCCAAACTTCCCTCTTTAGGTAGTTATTAGATCTTCCCATGCGTGAACATCATAAAACCCAATGAATTCAAAGTCCCAGACGCTTATTATTACAGCAACTCAGTTGTTGACGTGAGAGAAAATGAGAAGTATGTTGCTGCACCACTAAATCAATGGCTGGGAACGGCTGAAACCAAACAAAAAGAATTCACGGTGGTCAGGTAGGGCTATTTTCTGCTGACCGTCTCAATGGACTCACACAGAATCCATTTGTTTGATTGTTTGTTTTTCAGTTTCACTCGTGTAGGGTACTTGTCCACACACCTTCGGCTTGTAGTTTGTCTGTGTCCTTGGATCTCAAGTGTGTCTCCTGTAAGTAAGCACGTAGGTGTCTTGAGTTTTCATCCCTTCTTTTAACCCTGTGTCTTTTGTTTGCTGCACTCAGTGCCTGACCTTTTATTCTGATGATTCAGAGCTGTGCACTTATTGCACTTAAAGAATTTTTTTTATCATTAAGCTAAAGTCACTTGAAGAACATTATGTTTACTATGCTCCCCCATTCAGTAATTACCCCTGAAAAACCTCTTCAGTTGCTGTCGATCTGCGCAGTTGGATGCTGTAGACCCCTTCACCATGTCCCTCCCAACAGACCCCGTTACAGTCGCTGTCCATCAGTGAGTAGTAAGATGCTATATGATCTCTACTAGCCTTCTCTGTGTTGTACAGCACTCCCCATGCCCCCTCGACCCCAAGCATTATACATGCTAAAACTAATGCCCCATTCTTTCTCCTCACACTTATCCCTCCCTTTGACCCACCCTGCCCAGTCCTTTTCCCTTTGGTAACTTTTAGTCAACTCTCGGGTTCTGTGAGTCTGCTGCTGTTTTTTTCCTTCAGTTTTTCGTTGTTGTTATACTCCACACATGACTGAAAACACTTGGTTCTTGTCTTTCTCCGCCTGGCCTATTTCTCTGAACATACTACCGTCTAGCTCCATCCAGGTCATTTCAAATGGAGATTTGTTTTCTTCTTAAGGCTGCTGACTGCACTTTTTAAACTGGATTTCATTCTTCCTTATTGTTTGTAGTTTAGCTATGTTATTCACAATTCAACTCCTGGTTAGGAACAATAGCTTTGTGTCAATCGATATGTATCTGTATCTATCTCTCTAATGGTCTGTCTGTCTATCTATGTTTCTATGTATGTATGTATGTATGTATCTATGTATCTATCTAGCTATCTATCTTCCTATCATCTATCTATTATGTCTATCATCTATCAATCTATGTACCTATCTATCTATTTTTCATCTGTCATCTGTGTACCTATCTATCTATGAATCAATCATCTTTTTGTCTGCCCATCTATCCTTCTGTACAGAACAGTTAACAAGAGAGCCTATGTCTCTTCCCTACATTATGCTTCCAGAAATCTTGCAAGGTAACTAAGCCATAAGGAGAGCACTGTGTTCACCGATACACTTTCATGTAGCGTCAGCCGCGTGTGCTTACAAAACCAGTAAATGGAGGTGAAAGGACTTGAACCTGTATCTCTGTCCTCTGTCCTCTTATAATTCCTGCTCGCTTGATGACTTTATTCAGCCACATTCAGTGAGTAAGTGATCCCTGAAGACCACAAGTATCCTTCGTCTGGTCCGGTTGTCGAAAGAAAAGTGTACTTGGTTCTTTGCACACCACCATGTTTGAGGGACATCGGCGTGATCACTGCTGATAGGTGCAGGGACAAATATAAAGGAACACCTCTTTCTGGACAGGAGCAGTTGGGAAAAAAGAGTGTGTTGTGGTGTGAAGTGTTTATTTGAGGATCCAAACTTCCCTCCTTAGGTGGTTATTACTTCTTTACATTCGTGAACATCATAAAAAGCAATGATTTTAAAAGCCCAGACGCATATTATTACAGCAATTCATTTGTTGAGGTGAGAGGAAATGAGAAGGAACTTGCTGCACCACTAAATCTATGCCTGAGCACTGCTGAAATCAAAAAAAAAAAATTCACGGTGGCTAGATAGGGCTATTTTCTACTGACTCTCTCTGGGGACTCAAACAGAATTCATTTGTTTGTTTGTTTCTTATTTTCACTTGTATAGGTAATCTGTCCCCGCCCCTTCAGCTTGTAGTTTGTCTGTGTCCTTGGATCTCAAGTGAGTCTCCAGTAAGGGAGCACGTAGGAGGTCTTGAGTTTTCATCAGTTCTTCTAACTCTGGGTCTTTTGATTGGAGCACTCAAAGGCTGTACTTTTATTCTGATATTTGAGAGCTGTGCTCTTACTGCACTTTGAAATTCTTTTTGTTCTCATTAATATACAATCACATGCAGAACATTATGTTTTCCAGTCTAAACCCTTCACCAAGTCCCCGGCAAAAGCCAGTTAGAGTCGCTGTCCGTCAGCGTGTACTAAGATGCTGTAGAATCACTACGTCTTCTCTGTGTTATGCAGCCGTACAAATGACCCCCCAAGTTACACACTATACATGCTAATCCTAATGCCCCCAATCTTTTTCCCCGCCCTTATTACTCCCTTCCCACAAACAATACCCAGTCCCTTTCTTTTTGGTAACTGTTAGTCCACTCTCGGGTTCTGTGAGTCTGCTGCTGTCTTTTCCTTCAGTTTTTCTTTGTTATCATACTCCGCACATGAATGAAATCATTTGGTACATGTATTTCTCCTCCTTGAATATTTGACTGAGCATAATACCCTCTAGCTCCATCCACGTTATTACAAATGAGAGGATTTGTTTTCTTCTTATGGCTGCCTACTGCACTTTTTAAACTGGATTTCATTCTTCTTTTTGGTTTGTAGTTTCGCTATGTGCTTTCACCGTTGCTCTCCTGGTTATGAGCAGTAGCTTTGTGTTAATTGACATGTACCTATGTCTATCTATCTGTCTGTCTATCTATTTATCAATCAATCAATCAATCATCTTTTTGTCTGCCCATCTGTCCTTGTGTACAGAACAGTTAACCATATATCCTATATCACATTCCTACATTATGCTTCCAAAAATCCTGCAAAGTATCTAGGCTGTAGAGAGAGCACTGGGTTCACCGAGACACTTGCAGGTCGAGTCGGCCTCGTGTACCTACAAAACCAGGAAATGGTTGTGCCGGGACTTGAACCCGTGTCTCTATCCTCTGTCCTCTTTCATCTCCTTCTAACTTACTGTCTGTATTTAGCCACATTCTTTGACTAAGTGCTCCCTGAAGACCACAAGTATCATTCCTCTGGGCCTGTTGTCTCGAGAAAAGTAAACTTGTTCTTTGCTCAACACCATGTTTGAAGGACATCAGCGTGATCACCGCCGATAGGACGGAGGGTCAAATAAAAAGGAACACCAATTTCTAGACAGGAGCAGTTGGGAGCTAAGAGTGTATTGTGGGGTGACGTGTTTATTTGAGTGTCCAAACTTCCCTCTTTAGGTAGTTATTAGATCTTCCCATGCGTGAACATCATAAAACCCAATGAATTCAAAGTCCCAGACGCTTATTATTACAGCAACTCAGTTGTTGACGTGAGAGAAAATGAGAAGTATGTTGCTGCACCACTAAATCAATGGCTGGGAACGGCTGAAACCAAACAAAAAGAATTCACGGTGGTCAGGTAGGGCTATTTTCTGCTGACCGTCTCAATGGACTCACACAGAATCCATTTGTTTGATTGTTTGTTTTTCAGTTTCACTCGTGTAGGGTACTTGTCCACACACCTTCGGCTTGTAGTTTGTGTCCTTGGATCTCAAGTGTGTCTCCTGTAAGTAAGCACGTAGGTGTCTTGAGATTTCATCCCTTCTTTTAACCCTGTGTCTTTTGTTTGCTGCACTCAGTGCCTGACCTTTTATTCTGATGATTCAGAGCTGTGCACTTATTGCACTTAAAGAATTTTTTTTATCATTAAACTAAAGTCACTTGAAGAACATTATGTTTACTATGCTCCCCCACTCAGCAATTACCCCTGAAAAACCTCTTCAGTTGCTGTCGATCTGCGCAGTTGGATGCTGTAGACCCCTTCACCATGTCCCTCCCAACAGACCCCGTTACAGTCGCTGTCCATCAGTGAGTAGTAAGATGCTATATGATCTCTACTAGCCTTCTCTGTGTTGTACAGCACTCCCCATGCCCCCTCGACCCCAAGCATTATACATGCTAAAACTAATGCCCCATTCTTTCTCCTCACACTTATCCCTCCCTTTGACCCACCCTGCCCAGTCCTTTTCCCTTTGGTAACTTTTAGTCAACTCTCGGGTTCTGTGAGTCTGCTCCTGTTTTTTTCCTTCAGTTTTTCGTTGTTGTTATACTCCACACATGAGTGAAAACACTTGGTTCTTGTCTTTCTCCGCCTGGCCTATTTCTCTGAACATACTACCGTCTAGCTCCATCCAGGTCATTTCAAATGGTAGGATTTGTTTTCTTCTTAAGGCTGCTTACTGCACTTTTTAAACTGGATTTCATTCTTCCTTATTGTTTGTAGTTTAGCTATGTTATTCACAATTCAACTCCTGGTTATGAACAATAGCTTTGTGTCAATCGATATGTATCTGTATCTATCTCTCTAATGGTCTGTCTGTCTATCTATGTTTCTATGTATGTATGTATGTATGTATCTATGTATCTATCTAGCTATCTATCTTCCTATCATCTATCTATGATGTCTATCATCTATCAATCTATGTACCTATCTATCTATTTTTCATCTGTCATCTGTGTGCCTATCTATCTATGAATCAATCATCTTTTTGTCTGCCCATCTATCCTTCTGTACAGAACAGTTAACAAGAGAGCCTATGTCTCTTCCCTACATTATGCTTCCAGAAATCTTGCAAGGTAACTAAGCCATAAGGAGAGCACTGTGTTCACCGATACACTTTCATGTAGAGTCAGCCGCGTGTGCTTACAAAACCAGTAAATGGAGGTGAAAGGACTTGAACCTGTATCTCTGTCCTCTGTCCTCTTATAATTCCTGCTCGCTTGATGACTTTATTCAGCCACATTCAGTGAGTAAGTGATCCCTGAAGACCACAAGTATCCTTCGTCTGGTCCGGTTGTCGAAAGAAAAGTGTACTTGGTTCTTTGCACACCACCATGTTTGAGGGACATCGGCGTGATCACTGCTGATAGGTGCAGGGACAAATATAAAGGAACACCTCTTTCTGGACAGGAGCAGTTGGGAAAAAAGAGTGTGTTGTGGAGTGAAGTGTTTATTTGAGGGTCCAAACTTCCCTCCTTAGGTGGTTATTACTTCTTTACATTCGTGAACATCATAAAAAGCAACGATTTTAAAAGCCCAGACGCATATTATTACAGCAATTCATTTGTTGAGGTGAGAGGAAATGAGAAGGAACTTGCTGCACCACTAAATCTATGCCTGAGCACTGCTGAAATCAAAAAAAAAGAATTCACGGTGGCTAGATAGGGCTATTTTCTACTGACTCTCTCTGGGGACTCAAACAGAATTCATTTGTTTGTTTGTTTCTTATTTTCACTTGTATAGGTAATCTGTCCCCGCCCCTTCAGCTTGTAGTTTGTCTGTGTCCTTGGATCTCAAGTGAGTCTCCAGTAAGGGAGCACGTAGGAGGTCTTGAGTTTTCATCAGTTCTTCTAACTCTGGGTCTTTTGATTGGAGCACTCAAAGGCTGTACTTTTATTCTGATATTTGAGAGCTGTGCTCTTACTGCACTTTGAAATTCTTTTTGTTCTAATTAATATACAATCACATGCAGAACATTATGTTTTCCAGTCTACACCCTTCACCAAGTCCCCGGCAAAAGCCAGTTAGGGTCGCTGTCCGTCAGCGTGTACTAAGATGCTGTAGAATCACTACATGTCTTCTCTGTGTTATGCAGCCGTACAAATGACCCCCCAAGTTACACACTATACATGCTAATCCTAATGCCCCCAATCTTTTTCCCCGCCCTTATTACTCCCTTCCCACAAACAATACCCAGTCCCTTTCTTTTTGGTAACTGTTAGTCCACTCTCGGGTTCTGTGAGTCTGCTGCTGTCTTTTCCTTCAATTTTTCTTTGTTATCATACTCCACACATGAATGAAATCATTTGGTACATGTATTTCTCCTCCTTGAATATTTGACTGAGCATAATACCCTCTAGCTCCATCCACGTTATTACAAATGAGAGGATTTGTTTTCTTCTTATGGCTGCCTACTGCACTTTTTAAACTGGATTTCATTCTTCTTTTTGGTTTGTAGTTTCGCTATGTGCTTTCACCGTTGCTCTCCTGGTTATGAGCAGTAGCTTTGTGTTAATTGACATGTACCTATGTCTATCTATCTGTCTGTCTATCTATTTATCAATCAATCAATCAATCATCTTTTTGTCTGCCCATCTGTCCTTGTGTACAGAACAGTTAACCATATATCCTATATCACATTCCTACATTATGCTTCCAAAAATCCTGCAAAGTATCTAGGCTGTAGAGAGAGCACTGGGTTCACCGAGACACTTGCAGGTCGAGTCGGCCTCGTGTACCTACAAAACCAGGAAATGGTTGTGCCGGGACTTGAACCCGTGTCTCTATCCTCTGTCCTCTTTCATCTCCTTCTAACTTACTGTCTGTATTTAGCCACATTCTTTGACTAAGTGCTCCCTGAAGACCACAAGTATCATTCCTCTGGGCCTGTTGTCTCGAGAAAAGTAAACTTGTTCTTTGCTCAACACCATGTTTGAAGGACATCAGCGTGATCACCGCCGATAGGACGGAGGGTCAAATAAAAAGGAACACCAATTTCTAGACAGGAGCAGTTGGGAGCTAAGAGTGTATTGTGGGGTGACGTGTTTATTTGAGTGTCCAAACTTCCCTCTTTAGGTAGTTATTAGATCTTCCCATGCGTGAACATCATAAAACCCAATGAATTCAAAGTCCCAGACGCTTATTATTACAGCAACTCAGTTGTTGAGGTGAGAGAAAATGAGAAGTATGTTGCTGCACCACTAAATCAATGGCTGGGAACGGCTGAAACCAAACAAAAAGAATTCACGGTGGTCAGGTAGGGCTATTTTCTGCTGACCGTCTCAATGGACTCACACAGAATCCATTTGTTTGATTGTTTGTTTTTCAGTTTCACTCGTGTAGGGTACTTGTCCACACACATTCGGCTTGTAGTTTGTCTGTGTCCTTGGATCTCAAGTGAGTCTCCAGTAAGGGAGCACGTAGGAGGTCTTGAGTTTTCATCAGTTCTTCTAACTCTGGGTCTTTTGATTGGAGCACTCAAAGCCTGTACTTTTATTCTGATATTTGAGAGCTGTGCTCTTACTGCACTTTGAAATTCTTTTTGTTCTCATTAATATACAATCACATGCAGAACATTATGTTTTCCAGTCTACACCCTTCGCCAAGTCCCCGGCAAAAGCCAGTTAGAGTCGCTGTCCGTCAGCGTGTACTAAGATGCTGTAGAATCACTACATGTCTTCTCTGTGTTATGCAGCCGTACAAATGACCCCCCAAGTTACACACTATACATGCTAATCCTAATGCCCCCAATCTTTTTCCCCGCCCTTATTACTCCCTTCCCACAAACAATACCCAGTCCCTTTCTTTTTGGTAACTGTTAGTCCACTCTCGGGTTCTGTGAGTCTGCTGCTGTCTTTTCCTTCAGTTTTTCTTTGTTATCATACTCCACACATGAATGAAATCATTTGGTACATGTATTTCTCCTCCTTGAATATTTGACTGAGCATAATACCCTCTAGCTCCATCCACGTTATTACAAATGAGAGGATTTGTTTTCTTCTTATGGCTGCCTACTGCACTTTTTAAACTGGATTTCATTCTTCTTTTTGGTTTGTAGTTTCGCTATGTGCTTTCACCGTTGCTCTCCTGGTTATGAGCAGTAGCTTTGTGTTAATTGACATGTACCTATGTCTATCTATCTGTCTGTCTATCTATTTATCAATCAATCAATCAATCATCTTTTTGTCTGCCCATCTGTCCTTGTGTACAGAACAGTTAACCATATATCCTATATCACATTCCTACATTATGCTTCCAAAAATCCTGCAAAGTATCTAGGCTGTAGAGAGAGCACTGGGTTCACCGAGACACTTGCAGGTCGAGTCGGCCTCGTGTACCTACAAAACCAGGAAATGGTTGTGCCGGGACTTGAACCCGTGTCTCTATCCTCTGTCCTCTTTCATCTCCTTCTAACTTACTGTCTGTATTTAGCCACATTCTTTGACTAAGTGCTCCCTGAAGACCACAAGTATCATTCCTCTGGGCCTGTTGTCTCGAGAAAAGTAAACTTGTTCTTTGCTCAACACCATGTTTGAAGGACATCAGCGTGATCACCGCCGATAGGACGGAGGGTCAAATAAAAAGGAACACCAATTTCTAGACAGGAGCAGTTGGGAGCTAAGAGTGTATTGTGGGGTGACGTGTTTATTTGAGTGTCCAAACTTCCCTCTTTAGGTAGTTATTAGATCTTCCCATGCGTGAACATCATAAAACCCAATGAATTCAAAGTCCCAGACGCTTATTATTACAGCAACTCAGTTGTTGACGTGAGAGAAAATGAGAAGTATGTTGCTGCACCACTAAATCAATGGCTGGGAACGGCTGAAACCAAACAAAAAGAATTCACGGTGGTCAGGTAGGGCTATTTTCTGCTGACCGTCTCAATGGACTCACACAGAATCCATTTGTTTGATTGTTTGTTTTTCAGTTTCACTCGTGTAGGGTACTTGTCCACACACCTTCGGCTTGTAGTTTGTCTGTGTCCTTGGATCTCAAGTGTGTCTCCTGTAAGTAAGCACGTAGGTGTCTTGAGATTTCATCCCTTCTTTTAACCCTGTGTCTTTTGTTTGCTGCACTCAGTGCCTGACCTTTTATTCTGATGATTCAGAGCTGTGCACTTATTGCACTTAAAGAATTTTTTTTATCATTAAACTAAAGTCACTTGAAGAACATTATGTTTACTATGCTCCCCCACTCAGCAATTACCCCTGAAAAACCTCTTCAGTTGCTGTCGATCTGCGCAGTTGGATGCTGTAGACCCCTTCACCATGTCCCTCCCAACAGACCCCGTTACAGTCGCTGTCCATCAGTGAGTAGTAAGATGCTATATGATCTCTACTAGCCTTCTCTGTGTTGTACAGCACTCCCCATGCCCCCTCGACCCCAAGCATTATACATGCTAAAACTAATGCCCCATTCTTTCTCCTCACACTTATCCCTCCCTTTGACCCACCCTGCCCAGTCCTTTTCCCTTTGGTAACTTTTAGTCAACTCTCGGGTTCTGTGAGTCTGCTCCTGTTTTTTTCCTTCAGTTTTTCGTTGTTGTTATACTCCACACATGAGTGAAAACACTTGGTTCTTGTCTTTCTCCGCCTGGCCTATTTCTCTGAACATACTACCGTCTAGCTCCATCCAGGTCATTTCAAATGGTAGGATTTGTTTTCTTCTTAAGGCTGCTTACTGCACTTTTTAAACTGGATTTCATTCTTCCTTATTGTTTGTAGTTTAGCTATGTTATTCACAATTCAACTCCTGGTTATGAACAATAGCTTTGTGTCAATCGATATGTATCTGTATCTATCTCTCTAATGGTCTGTCTGTCTATCTATGTTTCTATGTATGTATGTATGTATGTATCTATGTATCTATCTAGCTATCTATCTTCCTATCATCTATCTATGATGTCTATCATCTATCAATCTATGTACCTATCTATCTATTTTTCATCTGTCATCTGTGTGCCTATCTATCTATGAATCAATCATCTTTTTGTCTGCCCATCTATCCTTCTGTACAGAACAGTTAACAAGAGAGCCTATGTCTCTTCCCTACATTATGCTTCCAGAAATCTTGCAAGGTAACTAAGCCATAAGGAGAGCACTGTGTTCACCGATACACTTTCATGTAGAGTCAGCCGCGTGTGCTTACAAAACCAGTAAATGGAGGTGAAAGGACTTGAACCTGTATCTCTGTCCTCTGTCCTCTTATAATTCCTGCTCGCTTGATGACTTTATTCAGCCACATTCAGTGAGTAAGTGATCCCTGAAGACCACAAGTATCCTTCGTCTGGTCCGGTTGTCGAAAGAAAAGTGTACTTGGTTCTTTGCACACCACCATGTTTGAGGGACATCGGCGTGATCACTGCTGATAGGTGCAGGGACAAATATAAAGGAACACCTCTTTCTGGACAGGAGCAGTTGGGAAAAAAGAGTGTGTTGTGGAGTGAAGTGTTTATTTGAGGGTCCAAACTTCCCTCCTTAGGTGGTTATTACTTCTTTACATTCGTGAACATCATAAAAAGCAACGATTTTAAAAGCCCAGACGCATATTATTACAGCAATTCATTTGTTGAGGTGAGAGGAAATGAGAAGGAACTTGCTGCACCACTAAATCTATGCCTGAGCACTGCTGAAATCAAAAAAAAAGAATTCACGGTGGCTAGATAGGGCTATTTTCTACTGACTCTCTCTGGGGACTCAAACAGAATTCATTTGTTTGTTTGTTTCTTATTTTCACTTGTATAGGTAATCTGTCCCCGCCCCTTCAGCTTGTAGTTTGTCTGTGTCCTTGGATCTCAAGTGAGTCTCCAGTAAGGGAGCACGTAGGAGGTCTTGAGTTTTCATCAGTTCTTCTAACTCTTTGTCTTTTGATTGGAGCACTCAAAGGCTGTACTTTTATTCTGATATTTGAGAGCTGTGCTCTTACTGCACTTTGAAATTCTTTTTGTTCTAATTAATATACAATCACATGCAGAACATTATGTTTTCCAGTCTACACCCTTCACCAAGTCCCCGGCAAAAGCCAGTTAGAGTCGCTGTCCGTCAGCGTGTACTAAGATGCTGTAGAATCACTACATGTCTTCTCTGTGTTATGCAGCCGTACAAATGACCCCCCAAGTTACACACTATACATGCTAATCCTAATGCCCCCAATCTTTTTCCCCGCCCTTATTACTCCCTTCCCACAAACAATACCCAGTCCCTTTCTTTTTGGTAACTGTTAGTCCACTCTCGGGTTCTGTGAGTCTGCTGCTGTCTTTTCCTTCAATTTTTCTTTGTTATCATACTCCACACATGAATGAAATCATTTGGTACATGTATTTCTCCTCCTTGAATATTTGACTGAGCATAATACCCTCTAGCTCCATCCACGTTATTACAAATGAGAGGATTTGTTTTCTTCTTATGGCTGCCTACTGCACTTTTTAAACTGGATTTCATTCTTCTTTTTGGTTTGTAGTTTCGCTATGTGCTTTCACCGTTGCTCTCCTGGTTATGAGCAGTAGCTTTGTGTTAATTGACATGTACCTATGTCTATCTATCTGTCTGTCTATCTATTTATCAATCAATCAATCAATCATCTTTTTGTCTGCCCATCTGTCCTTGTGTACAGAACAGTTAACCATATATCCTATATCACATTCCTACATTATGCTTCCAAAAATCCTGCAAAGTATCTAGGCTGTAGAGAGAGCACTGGGTTCACCGAGACACTTGCAGGTCGAGTCGGCCTCGTGTACCTACAAAACCAGGAAATGGTTGTGCCGGGACTTGAACCCGTGTCTCTATCCTCTGTCCTCTTTCATCTCCTTCTAACTTACTGTCTGTATTTAGCCACATTCTTTGACTAAGTGCTCCCTGAAGACCACAAGTATCATTCCTCTGGGCCTGTTGTCTCGAGAAAAGTAAACTTGTTCTTTGCTCAACACCATGTTTGAAGGACATCAGCGTGATCACCGCCGATAGGACGGAGGGTCAAATAAAAAGGAACACCAATTTCTAGACAGGAGCAGTTGGGAGCTAAGAGTGTATTGTGGGGTGACGTGTTTATTTGAGTGTCCAAACTTCCCTCTTTAGGTAGTTATTAGATCTTCCCATGCGTGAACATCATAAAACCCAATGAATTCAAAGTCCCAGACGCTTATTATTACAGCAACTCAGTTGTTGAGGTGAGAGAAAATGAGAAGTATGTTGCTGCACCACTAAATCAATGGCTGGGAACGGCTGAAACCAAACAAAAAGAATTCACGGTGGTCAGGTAGGGCTATTTTCTGCTGACCGTCTCAATGGACTCACACAGAATCCATTTGTTTGATTGTTTGTTTTTCAGTTTCACTCGTGTAGGGTACTTGTCCACACACCTTCGGCTTGTAGTTTGTCTGTGTCCGTGGATCTCAATTTAGTCTCCTGTAAGTAAGCACGTAGGTGTCTTGAGTTTTCATCCCTTCTTTTAACCCTGTGTCTTTTGTTTGCTGCACTCAGTGCCTGACCTTTTATTCTGATGATTCAGAGCTGTGCACTTATTGCACTTAAAGAATTTTTTTTATCATTAAACTAAAGTCACTTGAAGAACATTATGTTTACTATGCTCCCCCACTCAGCAATTACCCCTGAAAAACCTCTTCAGTTGCTGTCGATCTGCGCAGTTGGATGCTGTAGACCCCTTCACCATGTCCCTCCCAACAGACCCCGTTACAGTCGCTGTCCATCAGTGAGTAGTAAGATGCTATATGATCTCTACTAGCCTTCTCTGTGTTGTACAGCACTCCCCATGCCCCCTCGACCCCAAGCATTATACATGCTAAAACTAATGCCCCATTCTTTCTCCTCACACTTATCCCTCCCTTTGACCCACCCTGCCCAGTCCTTTTCCCTTTGGTAACTTTTAGTCAACTCTCGGGTTCTGTGAGTCTGCTCCTGTTTTTTTCCTTCAGTTTTTCGTTGTTGTTATACTCCACACATGAGTGAAAACACTTGGTTCTTGTCTTTCTCCGCCTGGCCTATTTCTCTGAACATACTACCGTCTAGCTCCATCCAGGTCATTTCAAATGGTAGGATTTGTTTTCTTCTTAAGGCTGCTTACTGCACTTTTTAAACTGGATTTCATTCTTCCTTATTGTTTGTAGTTTAGCTATGTTATTCACAATTCAACTCCTGGTTATGAACAATAGCTTTGTGTCAATCGATATGTATCTGTATCTATCTCTCTAATGGTCTGTCTGTCTATCTATGTTTCTATGTATGTATGTATGTATGTATCTATGTATCTATCTAGCTATCTATCTTCCTATCATCTATCTATGATGTCTATCATCTATCAATCTATGTACCTATCTATCTATTTTTCATCTGTCATCTGTGTGCCTATCTATCTATGAATCAATCATCTTTTTGTCTGCCCATCTATCCTTCTGTACAGAACAGTTAACAAGAGAGCCTATGTCTCTTCCCTACATTATGCTTCCAGAAATCTTGCAAGGTAACTAAGCCATAAGGAGAGCACTGTGTTCACCGATACACTTTCATGTAGAGTCAGCCGCGTGTGCTTACAAAACCAGTAAATGGAGGTGAAAGGACTTGAACCTGTATCTCTGTCCTCTGTCCTCTTATAATTCCTGCTCGCTTGATGACTTTATTCAGCCACATTCAGTGAGTAAGTGATCCCTGAAGACCACAAGTATCCTTCGTCTGGTCCGGTTGTCGAAAGAAAAGTGTACTTGGTTCTTTGCACACCACCATGTTTGAGGGACATCGGCGTGATCACTGCTGATAGGTGCAGGGACAAATATAAAGGAACACCTCTTTCTGGACAGGAGCAGTTGGGAAAAAAGAGTGTGTTGTGGAGTGAAGTGTTTATTTGAGGGTCCAAACTTCCCTCCTTAGGTGGTTATTACTTCTTTACATTCGTGAACATCATAAAAAGCAACGATTTTAAAAGCCCAGACGCATATTATTACAGCAATTCATTTGTTGAGGTGAGAGGAAATGAGAAGGAACTTGCTGCACCACTAAATCTATGCCTGAGCACTGCTGAAATCAAAAAAAAAGAATTCACGGTGGCTAGATAGGGCTATTTTCTACTGACTCTCTCTGGGGACTCAAACAGAATTCATTTGTTTGTTTGTTTCTTATTTTCACTTGTATAGGTAATCTGTCCCCGCCCCTTCAGCTTGTAGTTTGTCTGTGTCCTTGGATCTCAAGTGAGTCTCCAGTAAGGGAGCACGTAGGAGGTCTTGAGTTTTCATCAGTTCTTCTAACTCTTTGTCTTTTGATTGGAGCACTCAAAGGCTGTACTTTTATTCTGATATTTGAGAGCTGTGCTCTTACTGCACTTTGAAATTCTTTTTGTTCTAATTAATATACAATCACATGCAGAACATTATGTTTTCCAGTCTACACCCTTCACCAAGTCCCCGGCAAAAGCCAGTTAGAGTCGCTGTCCGTCAGCGTGTACTAAGATGCTGTAGAATCACTACATGTCTTCTCTGTGTTATGCAGCCGTACAAATGACCCCCCAAGTTACACACTATACATGCTAATCCTAATGCCCCCAATCTTTTTCCCCGCCCTTATTACTCCCTTCCCACAAACAATACCCAGTCCCTTTCTTTTTGGTAACTGTTAGTCCACTCTCGGGTTCTGTGAGTCTGCTGCTGTCTTTTCCTTCAATTTTTCTTTGTTATCATACTCCACACATGAATGAAATCATTTGGTACATGTATTTCTCCTCCTTGAATATTTGACTGAGCATAATACCCTCTAGCTCCATCCACGTTATTACAAATGAGAGGATTTGTTTTCTTCTTATGGCTGCCTACTGCACTTTTTAAACTGGATTTCATTCTTCTTTTTGGTTTGTAGTTTCGCTATGTGCTTTCACCGTTGCTCTCCTGGTTATGAGCAGTAGCTTTGTGTTAATTGACATGTACCTATGTCTATCTATCTGTCTGTCTATCTATTTATCAATCAATCAATCAATCATCTTTTTGTCTGCCCATCTGTCCTTGTGTACAGAACAGTTAACCATATATCCTATATCACATTCCTACATTATGCTTCCAAAAATCCTGCAAAGTATCTAGGCTGTAGAGAGAGCACTGGGTTCACCGAGACACTTGCAGGTCGAGTCGGCCTCGTGTACCTACAAAACCAGGAAATGGTTGTGCCGGGACTTGAACCCGTGTCTCTATCCTCTGTCCTCTTTCATCTCCTTCTAACTTACTGTCTGTATTTAGCCACATTCTTTGACTAAGTGCTCCCTGAAGACCACAAGTATCATTCCTCTGGGCCTGTTGTCTCGAGAAAAGTAAACTTGTTCTTTGCTCAACACCATGTTTGAAGGACATCAGCGTGATCACCGCCGATAGGACGGAGGGTCAAATAAAAAGGAACACCAATTTCTAGACAGGAGCAGTTGGGAGCTAAGAGTGTATTGTGGGGTGACGTGTTTATTTGAGTGTCCAAACTTCCCTCTTTAGGTAGTTATTAGATCTTCCCATGCGTGAACATCATAAAACCCAATGAATTCAAAGTCCCAGACGCTTATTATTACAGCAACTCAGTTGTTGAGGTGAGAGAAAATGAGAAGTATGTTGCTGCACCACTAAATCAATGGCTGGGAACGGCTGAAACCAAACAAAAAGAATTCACGGTGGTCAGGTAGGGCTATTTTCTGCTGACCGTCTCAATGGACTCACACAGAATCCATTTGTTTGATTGTTTGTTTTTCAGTTTCACTCGTGTAGGGTACTTGTCCACACACCTTCGGCTTGTAGTTTGTCTGTGTCCTTGGATCTCAAGTGTGTCTCCTGTAAGTAAGCACGTAGGTGTCTTGAGATTTCATCCCTTCTTTTAACCCTGTGTCTTTTGTTTGCTGCACTCAGTGCCTGACCTTTTATTCTGATGATTCAGAGCTGTGCACTTATTGCACTTAAAGAATTTTTTTTATCATTAAACTAAAGTCACTTGAAGAACATTATGTTTACTATGCTCCCCCACTCAGCAATTACCCCTGAAAAACCTCTTCAGTTGCTGTCGATCTGCGCAGTTGGATGCTGTAGACCCCTTCACCATGTCCCTCCCAACAGACCCCGTTACAGTCGCTGTCCATCAGTGAGTAGTAAGATGCTATATGATCTCTACTAGCCTTCTCTGTGTTGTACAGCACTCCCCATGCCCCCTCGACCCCAAGCATTATACATGCTAAAACTAATGCCCCATTCTTTCTCCTCACACTTATCCCTCCCTTTGACCCACCCTGCCCAGTCCTTTTCCCTTTGGTAACTTTTAGTCAACTCTCGGGTTCTGTGAGTCTGCTCCTGTTTTTTTCCTTCAGTTTTTCGTTGTTGTTATACTCCACACATGAGTGAAAACACTTGGTTCTTGTCTTTCTCCGCCTGGCCTATTTCTCTGAACATACTACCGTCTAGCTCCATCCAGGTCATTTCAAATGGTAGGATTTGTTTTCTTCTTAAGGCTGCTTACTGCACTTTTTAAACTGGATTTCATTCTTCCTTATTGTTTGTAGTTTAGCTATGTTATTCACAATTCAACTCCTGGTTATGAACAATAGCTTTGTGTCAATCGATATGTATCTGTATCTATCTCTCTAATGGTCTGTCTGTCTATCTATGTTTCTATGTATGTATGTATGTATGTATCTATGTATCTATCTAGCTATCTATCTTCCTATCATCTATCTATGATGTCTATCATCTATCAATCTATGTACCTATCTATCTATTTTTCATCTGTCATCTGTGTGCCTATCTATCTATGAATCAATCATCTTTTTGTCTGCCCATCTATCCTTCTGTACAGAACAGTTAACAAGAGAGCCTATGTCTCTTCCCTACATTATGCTTCCAGAAATCTTGCAAGGTAACTAAGCCATAAGGAGAGCACTGTGTTCACCGATACACTTTCATGTAGAGTCAGCCGCGTGTGCTTACAAAACCAGTAAATGGAGGTGAAAGGACTTGAACCTGTATCTCTGTCCTCTGTCCTCTTATAATTCCTGCTCGCTTGATGACTTTATTCAGCCACATTCAGTGAGTAAGTGATCCCTGAAGACCACAAGTATCCTTCGTCTGGTCCGGTTGTCGAAAGAAAAGTGTACTTGGTTCTTTGCACACCACCATGTTTGAGGGACATCGGCGTGATCACTGCTGATAGGTGCAGGGACAAATATAAAGGAACACCTCTTTCTGGACAGGAGCAGTTGGGAAAAAAGAGTGTGTTGTGGAGTGAAGTGTTTATTTGAGGGTCCAAACTTCCCTCCTTAGGTGGTTATTACTTCTTTACATTCGTGAACATCATAAAAAGCAACGATTTTAAAAGCCCAGACGCATATTATTACAGCAATTCATTTGTTGAGGTGAGAGGAAATGAGAAGGAACTTGCTGCACCACTAAATCTATGCCTGAGCACTGCTGAAATCAAAAAAAAAGAATTCACGGTGGCTAGATAGGGCTATTTTCTACTGACTCTCTCTGGGGACTCAAACAGAATTCATTTGTTTGTTTGTTTCTTATTTTCACTTGTATAGGTAATCTGTCCCCGCCCCTTCAGCTTGTAGTTTGTCTGTGTCCTTGGATCTCAAGTGAGTCTCCAGTAAGGGAGCACGTAGGAGGTCTTGAGTTTTCATCAGTTCTTCTAACTCTTTGTCTTTTGATTGGAGCACTCAAAGGCTGTACTTTTATTCTGATATTTGAGAGCTGTGCTCTTACTGCACTTTGAAATTCTTTTTGTTCTAATTAATATACAATCACATGCAGAACATTATGTTTTCCAGTCTACACCCTTCACCAAGTCCCCGGCAAAAGCCAGTTAGAGTCGCTGTCCGTCAGCGTGTACTAAGATGCTGTAGAATCACTACATGTCTTCTCTGTGTTATGCAGCCGTACAAATGACCCCCCAAGTTACACACTATACATGCTAATCCTAATGCCCCCAATCTTTTTCCCCGCCCTTATTACTCCCTTCCCACAAACAATACCCAGTCCCTTTCTTTTTGGTAACTGTTAGTCCACTCTCGGGTTCTGTGAGTCTGCTGCTGTCTTTTCCTTCAATTTTTCTTTGTTATCATACTCCACACATGAATGAAATCATTTGGTACATGTATTTCTCCTCCTTGAATATTTGACTGAGCATAATACCCTCTAGCTCCATCCACGTTATTACAAATGAGAGGATTTGTTTTCTTCTTATGGCTGCCTACTGCACTTTTTAAACTGGATTTCATTCTTCTTTTTGGTTTGTAGTTTCGCTATGTGCTTTCACCGTTGCTCTCCTGGTTATGAGCAGTAGCTTTGTGTTAATTGACATGTACCTATGTCTATCTATCTGTCTGTCTATCTATTTATCAATCAATCAATCAATCATCTTTTTGTCTGCCCATCTGTCCTTGTGTACAGAACAGTTAACCATATATCCTATATCACATTCCTACATTATGCTTCCAAAAATCCTGCAAAGTATCTAGGCTGTAGAGAGAGCACTGGGTTCACCGAGACACTTGCAGGTCGAGTCGGCCTCGTGTACCTACAAAACCAGGAAATGGTTGTGCCGGGACTTGAACCCGTGTCTCTATCCTCTGTCCTCTTTCATCTCCTTCTAACTTACTGTCTGTATTTAGCCACATTCTTTGACTAAGTGCTCCCTGAAGACCACAAGTATCATTCCTCTGGGCCTGTTGTCTCGAGAAAAGTAAACTTGTTCTTTGCTCAACACCATGTTTGAAGGACATCAGCGTGATCACCGCCGATAGGACGGAGGGTCAAATAAAAAGGAACACCAATTTCTAGACAGGAGCAGTTGGGAGCTAAGAGTGTATTGTGGGGTGACGTGTTTATTTGAGTGTCCAAACTTCCCTCTTTAGGTAGTTATTAGATCTTCCCATGCGTGAACATCATAAAACCCAATGAATTCAAAGTCCCAGACGCTTATTATTACAGCAACTCAGTTGTTGAGGTGAGAGAAAATGAGAAGTATGTTGCTGCACCACTAAATCAATGGCTGGGAACGGCTGAAACCAAACAAAAAGAATTCACGGTGGTCAGGTAGGGCTATTTTCTGCTGACCGTCTCAATGGACTCACACAGAATCCATTTGTTTGATTGTTTGTTTTTCAGTTTCACTCGTGTAGGGTACTTGTCCACACACCTTCGGCTTGTAGTTTGTCTGTGTCCTTGGATCTCAAGTGTGTCTCCTGTAAGTAAGCACGTAGGTGTCTTGAGATTTCATCCCTTCTTTTAACCCTGTGTCTTTTGTTTGCTGCACTCAGTGCCTGACCTTTTATTCTGATGATTCAGAGCTGTGCACTTATTGCACTTAAAGAATTTTTTTTATCATTAAACTAAAGTCACTTGAAGAACATTATGTTTACTATGCTCCCCCACTCAGCAATTACCCCTGAAAAACCTCTTCAGTTGCTGTCGATCTGCGCAGTTGGATGCTGTAGACCCCTTCACCATGTCCCTCCCAACAGACCCCGTTACAGTCGCTGTCCATCAGTGAGTAGTAAGATGCTATATGATCTCTACTAGCCTTCTCTGTGTTGTACAGCACTCCCCATGCCCCCTCGACCCCAAGCATTATACATGCTAAAACTAATGCCCCATTCTTTCTCCTCACACTTATCCCTCCCTTTGACCCACCCTGCCCAGTCCTTTTCCCTTTGGTAACTTTTAGTCAACTCTCGGGTTCTGTGAGTCTGCTCCTGTTTTTTTCCTTCAGTTTTTCGTTGTTGTTATACTCCACACATGAGTGAAAACACTTGGTTCTTGTCTTTCTCCGCCTGGCCTATTTCTCTGAACATACTACCGTCTAGCTCCATCCAGGTCATTTCAAATGGTAGGATTTGTTTTCTTCTTAAGGCTGCTTACTGCACTTTTTAAACTGGATTTCATTCTTCCTTATTGTTTGTAGTTTAGCTATGTTATTCACAATTCAACTCCTGGTTATGAACAATAGCTTTGTGTCAATCGATATGTATCTGTATCTATCTCTCTAATGGTCTGTCTGTCTATCTATGTTTCTATGTATGTATGTATGTATGTATCTATGTATCTATCTAGCTATCTATCTTCCTATCATCTATCTATGATGTCTATCATCTATCAATCTATGTACCTATCTATCTATTTTTCATCTGTCATCTGTGTGCCTATCTATCTATGAATCAATCATCTTTTTGTCTGCCCATCTATCCTTCTGTACAGAACAGTTAACAAGAGAGCCTATGTCTCTTCCCTACATTATGCTTCCAGAAATCTTGCAAGGTAACTAAGCCATAAGGAGAGCACTGTGTTCACCGATACACTTTCATGTAGAGTCAGCCGCGTGTGCTTACAAAACCAGTAAATGGAGGTGAAAGGACTTGAACCTGTATCTCTGTCCTCTGTCCTCTTATAATTCCTGCTCGCTTGATGACTTTATTCAGCCACATTCAGTGAGTAAGTGATCCCTGAAGACCACAAGTATCCTTCGTCTGGTCCGGTTGTCGAAAGAAAAGTGTACTTGGTTCTTTGCACACCACCATGTTTGAGGGACATCGGCGTGATCACTGCTGATAGGTGCAGGGACAAATATAAAGGAACACCTCTTTCTGGACAGGAGCAGTTGGGAAAAAAGAGTGTGTTGTGGAGTGAAGTGTTTATTTGAGGGTCCAAACTTCCCTCCTTAGGTGGTTATTACTTCTTTACATTCGTGAACATCATAAAAAGCAACGATTTTAAAAGCCCAGACGCATATTATTACAGCAATTCATTTGTTGAGGTGAGAGGAAATGAGAAGGAACTTGCTGCACCACTAAATCTATGCCTGAGCACTGCTGAAATCAAAAAAAAAGAATTCACGGTGGCTAGATAGGGCTATTTTCTACTGACTCTCTCTGGGGACTCAAACAGAATTCATTTGTTTGTTTGTTTCTTATTTTCACTTGTATAGGTAATCTGTCCCCGCCCCTTCAGCTTGTAGTTTGTCTGTGTCCTTGGATCTCAAGTGAGTCTCCAGTAAGGGAGCACGTAGGAGGTCTTGAGTTTTCATCAGTTCTTCTAACTCTGGGTCTTTTGATTGGAGCACTCAAAGGCTGTACTTTTATTCTGATATTTGAGAGCTGTGCTCTTACTGCACTTTGAAATTCTTTTTGTTCTAATTAATATACAATCACATGCAGAACATTATGTTTTCCAGTCTACACCCTTCACCAAGTCCCCGGCAAAAGCCAGTTAGGGTCGCTGTCCGTCAGCGTGTACTAAGATGCTGTAGAATCACTACATGTCTTCTCTGTGTTATGCAGCCGTACAAATGACCCCCCAAGTTACACACTATACATGCTAATCCTAATGCCCCCAATCTTTTTCCCCGCCCTTATTACTCCCTTCCCACAAACAATACCCAGTCCCTTTCTTTTTGGTAACTGTTAGTCCACTCTCGGGTTCTGTGAGTCTGCTGCTGTCTTTTCCTTCAATTTTTCTTTGTTATCATACTCCACACATGAATGAAATCATTTGGTACATGTATTTCTCCTCCTTGAATATTTGACTGAGCATAATACCCTCTAGCTCCATCCACGTTATTACAAATGAGAGGATTTGTTTTCTTCTTATGGCTGCCTACTGCACTTTTTAAACTGGATTTCATTCTTCTTTTTGGTTTGTAGTTTCGCTATGTGCTTTCACCGTTGCTCTCCTGGTTATGAGCAGTAGCTTTGTGTTAATTGACATGTACCTATGTCTATCTATCTGTCTGTCTATCTATTTATCAATCAATCAATCAATCATCTTTTTGTCTGCCCATCTGTCCTTGTGTACAGAACAGTTAACCATATATCCTATATCACATTCCTACATTATGCTTCCAAAAATCCTGCAAAGTATCTAGGCTGTAGAGAGAGCACTGGGTTCACCGAGACACTTGCAGGTCGAGTCGGCCTCGTGTACCTACAAAACCAGGAAATGGTTGTGCCGGGACTTGAACCCGTGTCTCTATCCTCTGTCCTCTTTCATCTCCTTCTAACTTACTGTCTGTATTTAGCCACATTCTTTGACTAAGTGCTCCCTGAAGACCACAAGTATCATTCCTCTGGGCCTGTTGTCTCGAGAAAAGTAAACTTGTTCTTTGCTCAACACCATGTTTGAAGGACATCAGCGTGATCACCGCCGATAGGACGGAGGGTCAAATAAAAAGGAACACCAATTTCTAGACAGGAGCAGTTGGGAGCTAAGAGTGTATTGTGGGGTGACGTGTTTATTTGAGTGTCCAAACTTCCCTCTTTAGGTAGTTATTAGATCTTCCCATGCGTGAACATCATAAAACCCAATGAATTCAAAGTCCCAGACGCTTATTATTACAGCAACTCAGTTGTTGAGGTGAGAGAAAATGAGAAGTATGTTGCTGCACCACTAAATCAATGGCTGGGAACGGCTGAAACCAAACAAAAAGAATTCACGGTGGTCAGGTAGGGCTATTTTCTGCTGACCGTCTCAATGGACTCACACAGAATCCATTTGTTTGATTGTTTGTTTTTCAGTTTCACTCGTGTAGGGTACTTGTCCACACACATTCGGCTTGTAGTTTGTCTGTGTCCTTGGATCTCAAGTGAGTCTCCAGTAAGGGAGCACGTAGGAGTTCTTGAGTTTTCATCAGTTCTTCTAACTCTGGGTCTTTTGATTGGAGCACTCAAAGCCTGTACTTTTATTCTGATATTTGAGAGCTGTGCTCTTACTGCACTTTGAAATTCTTTTTGTTCTCATTAATATACAATCACATGCAGAACATTATGTTTTCCAGTCTACACCCTTCGCCAAGTCCCCGGCAAAAGCCAGTTAGAGTCGCTGTCCGTCAGCGTGTACTAAGATGCTGTAGAATCACTACATGTCTTCTCTGTGTTATGCAGCCGTACAAATGACCCCCCAAGTTACACACTATACATGCTAATCCTAATGCCCCCAATCTTTTTCCCCGCCCTTATTACTCCCTTCCCACAAACAATACCCAGTCCCTTTCTTTTTGGTAACTGTTAGTCCACTCTCGGGTTCTGTGAGTCTGCTGCTGTCTTTTCCTTCAGTTTTTCTTTGTTATCATACTCCACACATGAATGAAATCATTTGGTACATGTATTTCTCCTCCTTGAATATTTGACTGAGCATAATACCCTCTAGCTCCATCCACGTTATTACAAATGAGAGGATTTGTTTTCTTCTTATGGCTGCCTACTGCACTTTTTAAACTGGATTTCATTCTTCTTTTTGGTTTGTAGTTTCGCTATGTGCTTTCACCGTTGCTCTCCTGGTTATGAGCAGTAGCTTTGTGTTAATTGACATGTACCTATGTCTATCTATCTGTCTGTCTATCTATTTATCAATCAATCAATCAATCATCTTTTTGTCTGCCCATCTGTCCTTGTGTACAGAACAGTTAACCATATATCCTATATCACATTCCTACATTATGCTTCCAAAAATCCTGCAAAGTATCTAGGCTGTAGAGAGAGCACTGGGTTCACCGAGACACTTGCAGGTCGAGTCGGCCTCGTGTACCTACAAAACCAGGAAATGGTTGTGCCGGGACTTGAACCCGTGTCTCTATCCTCTGTCCTCTTTCATCTCCTTCTAACTTACTGTCTGTATTTAGCCACATTCTTTGACTAAGTGCTCCCTGAAGACCACAAGTATCATTCCTCTGGGCCTGTTGTCTCGAGAAAAGTAAACTTGTTCTTTGCTCAACACCATGTTTGAAGGACATCAGCGTGATCACCGCCGATAGGACGGAGGGTCAAATAAAAAGGAACACCAATTTCTAGACAGGAGCAGTTGGGAGCTAAGAGTGTATTGTGGGGTGACGTGTTTATTTGAGTGTCCAAACTTCCCTCTTTAGGTAGTTATTAGATCTTCCCATGCGTGAACATCATAAAACCCAATGAATTCAAAGTCCCAGACGCTTATTATTACAGCAACTCAGTTGTTGACGTGAGAGAAAATGAGAAGTATGTTGCTGCACCACTAAATCAATGGCTTGGAACGGCTGAAACCAAACAAAAAGAATTCACGGTGGTCAGGTAGGGCTATTTTCTGCTGACCGTCTCAATGGACTCACACAGAATCCATTTGTTTGATTGTTTGTTTTTCAGTTTCACTCGTGTAGGGTACTTGTCCACACACCTTCGGCTTGTAGTTTGTCTGTGTCCTTGGATCTCAAGTGTGTCTCCTGTAAGTAAGCACGTAGGTGTCTTGAGTTTTCATCCCTTCTTTTAACCCTGTGTCTTTTGTTTGCTGCACTCAGTGCCTGACCTTTTATTCTGATGATTCAGAGCTGTGCACTTATTGCACTTAAAGAATTTTTTTTATCATTAAGCTAAAGTCACTTGAAGAACATTATGTTTACTATGCTCCCCCATTCAGTAATTACCCCTGAAAAACCTCTTCAGTTGCTGTCGATCTGCGCAGTTGGATGCTGTAGACCCCTTCACCATGTCCCTCCCAACAGACCCCGTTACAGTCGCTGTCCATCAGTGAGTAGTAAGATGCTATATGATCTCTACTAGCCTTCTCTGTGTTGTACAGCACTCCCCATGCCCCCTCGACCCCAAGCATTATACATGCTAAAACTAATGCCCCATTCTTTCTCCTCACACTTATCCCTCCCTTTGACCCACCCTGCCCAGTCCTTTTCCCTTTGGTAACTTTTAGTCAACTCTCGGGTTCTGTGAGTCTGCTGCTGTTTTTTTCCTTCAGTTTTTCGTTGTTGTTATACTCCACACATGACTGAAAACACTTGGTTCTTGTCTTTCTCCGCCTGGACTATTTCTCTGAACATACTACCGTCTAGCTCCATCCAGGTCATTTCAAATGGAGGATTTGTTTTCTTCTTAAGGCTGCTTACTGCACTTTTTAAACTGGATTTCATTCTTCCTTATTGTTTGTAGTTTAGCTATGTTATTCACAATTCAACTCCTGGTTAGGAACAATAGCTTTGTGTCAATCGATATGTATCTGTATCTATCTCTCTAATGGTCTGTCTGTCTATCTATGTTTCTATGTATGTATGTATGTATGTATCTATGTATCTATCTAGCTATCTATCTTCCTATCATCTATCTATTATGTCTATCATCTATCAATCTATGTACCTATCTATCTATTTTTCATCTGTCATCTGTGTACCTATCTATCTATGAATCAATCATCTTTATGTCTGCCCATCTATCCTTCTGTACAGAACAGTTAACAAGAGAGCCTATGTCTCTTCCCTACATTATGCTTCCAGAAATCTTGCAAGGTAACTAAGCCATAAGGAGAGCACTGTGTTCACCGATACACTTTCATGTAGCGTCAGCCGCGTGTGCTTACAAAACCAGTAAATGGAGGTGAAAGGACTTGAACCTGTATCTCTGTCCTCTGTCCTCTTATAATTCCTGCTCGCTTGATGACTTTATTCAGCCACATTCAGTGAGTAAGTGATCCCTGAAGACCACAAGTATCCTTCGTCTGGTCCGGTTGTCGAAAGAAAAGTGTACTTGGTTCTTTGCACACCACCATGTTTGAGGGACATCGGCGTGATCACTGCTGATAGGTGCAGGGACAAATATAAAGGAACACCTCTTTCTGGACAGGAGCAGTTGGGAAAAAAGAGTGTGTTGTGGAGTGAAGTGTTTATTTGAGGGTCCAAACTTCCCTCCTTAGGTGGTTATTACTTCTTTACATTCGTGAACATCATAAAAAGCAATGATTTTAAAAGCCCAGACGCATATTATTACAGCAATTCATTTGTTGAGGTGAGAGGAAATGAGAAGGAACTTGCTGCACCACTAAATCTATGCCTGAGCACTGCTGAAATCAAAAAAAAAGAATTCACGGTGGCTAGATAGGGCTATTTTCTACTGACTCTCTCTGGGGACTCAAACAGAATTCATTTGTTTGTTTGTTTCTTATTTTCACTTGTATAAGTAATCTGTCCCCGCCCCTTCAGCTTGTAGTTTGTCTGTGTCCTTGGATCTCAAGTGAGTCTCCAGTAAGGGAGCACGTAGGAGGTCTTGAGTTTTCATCAGTTCTTCTAACTCTGGGTCTTTTGATTGGAGCACTCAAAGCCTGTACTTTTATTCTGATATTTGAGAGCTGTGCTCTTACTGCACTTTGAAATTCTTTTTGTTCTCATTAATATACAATCACATGCAGAACATTATGTTTTCCAGTCTACACCCTTCGCCAAGTCCCCGGCAAAAGCCAGTTAGAGTCGCTGTCCGTCAGCGTGTACTAAGATGCTGTAGAATCACTACATGTCTTCTCTGTGTTATACAGGCATACAAATGACCCCCCAAGTTACACACTATACATGCTAATCCTAATGCCCCCAATATTTTTCCCCGCCCTTATTACTCCCTTCCCACAAACAATACACAGTCCCTTTCTTTTTGGTAACTGTTAGTCCACTCTCGGGTTCTGTGAGTCTGCTGCTGTCTTTTCCTTCAATTTTTCTTTGTTATCATACTCCACACATGAATGAAATCATTTGGTACATGTATTTCTCCTCCTTGAATATTTGACTGAGCATAATACCCTCTAGCTCCATCCACGTTATTAAAAATGAGAGGATTTGTTTTCTTCTTATGGCTGCCTACTGCACTTTTTAAACTGGATTTCATTCTTCTTTTTGGTTTGTAGTTTCGCTATGTGCTTTCACCGTTGCTCTCCTGGTTATGAGCAGTAGCTTTGTGTTAATTGACATGTACCTATGTCTATCTATCTGTCTGTCTATCTATTTATCAATCAATCAATCAATCATCTTTTTGTCTGCCCATCTGTCCTTGTGTACAGAACAGTTAACCATATATCCTATATCACATTCCTACATTATGCTTCCAAAAATCCTGCAAAGTATCTAGGCTGTAGAGAGAGCACTGGGTTCACCGAGACACTTGCAGGTCGAGTCGGCCTCGTGTACCTACAAAACCAGGAAATGGTTGTGCCGGGACTTGAACCCGTGTCTCTATCCTCTGTCCTCTTTCATCTCCTTCTAACTTACTGTCTGTATTTAGCCACATTCTTTGACTAAGTGCTCCCTGAAGACCACAAGTATCATTCCTCTGGGCCTGTTGTCTCGAGAAAAGTAAACTTGTTCTTTGCTCAACACCATGTTTGAAGGACATCAGCGTGATCACCGCCGATAGGACGGAGGGTCAAATAAAAAGGAACACCAATTTCTAGACAGGAGCAGTTGGGAGCTAAGAGTGTATTGTGGGGTGACGTGTTTATTTGAGTGTCCAAACTTCCCTCTTTAGGTAGTTATTAGATCTTCCCATGCGTGAACATCATAAAACCCAATGAATTCAAAGTCCCAGACGCTTATTATTACAGCAACTCAGTTGTTGAGGTGAGAGAAAATGAGAAGTATGTTGCTGCACCACTAAATCAATGGCTGGGAACGGCTGAAACCAAACAAAAAGAATTCACGGTGGTCAGGTAGGGCTATTTTCTGCTGACCGTCTCAATGGACTCACACAGAATCCATTTGTTTGATTGTTTGTTTTTCAGTTTCACTCGTGTAGGGTACTTGTCCACACACCTTCGGCTTGTAGTTTGTCTGTGTCCTTGGATCTCAAGTGTGTCTCCTGTAAGTAAGCACGTAGGTGTCTTGAGTTTTCATCCCTTCTTTTAACTCTGTGTCTTTTGTTTGCTGCACTCAGTGCCTGACCTTTTATTCTGATGATTCAGAGCTGTGCACTTATTGCACTTAAAGAATTTTTTTTATCATTAAGCTAAAGTCACTTGAAGAACATTATGTTTACTATGCTCCCCCATTCAGCAATTACCCCTGAAAAACCTCTTCACTTGCTGTCGATCTGCGCAGTTGGATGCTGTAGACCCCTTCACCATGTCCCTCCCAACAGACCCCGTTACAGTCGCTGTCCATCAGTGAGAAGTAAGATGCTATATGATCTCTACTAGCCTTCTCTGTGTTGTACAGCACTCCCCATGCCCCCTCGACCCCAAGCATTATACATGCTAAAACTAATGCCCCATTCTTTCTCCTCACACTTATCCCTCCCTTTGACCCACCCTGCCCAGTCCTTTTCCCTTTGGTAACTTTTAGTCAACTCTCGGGTTCTGTGAGTCTGCTGCTGTTTTTTTCCTTCAGTTTTTCGTTGTTGTTATACTCCACACATGAGTGAAAACACTTGGTTCTTGTCTTTCTCCGCCTGGACTATTTCTCTGAACATACTACCGTCTAGCTCCATCCAGGTCATTTCAAATGGTAGGATTTGTTTTCTTCTTAAGGCTGCTTACTGCACTTTTTAAACTGGATTTCATTCTTCCTTATTGTTTGTAGTTTAGCTATGTTATTCACAATTCAACTCCTGGTTATGAACAATAGTTTTGTGTCAATCGATATGTATCTGTATCTATCTCTCTAATGGTCTGTCTGTCTATCTATGTTTCTATGTATGTATGTATGTATGTATCTATGTATCTATCTAGCTATCTATCTTCCTATCATCTATCTATGATGTCTATCATCTATCAATCTGTGTACCTATCTATCTATTTTTCATCTGTCATCTGTGTACCTATCTATCTATGAATCAATCATCTTTTTGTCTGCCCATCTATCCTTCTGTACAGAAGAGTTAACAAGAGAGCCTATGTCTCTTCCCTACATTATGCTTCCAGAAATCTTGCAAGGTAACTAAGCCATAAGGAGAGCACTGTGTTCACCGATACACTTTCATGTAGAGTCAGCCGCGTGTGCTTACAAAACCAGTAAATGGAGGTGAAAGGACTTGAACCTGTATCTCTGTCCTCTGTCCTCTTATAATTCCTGCTCGCTTGATGACTTTATTCAGCCACATTCAGTGAGTAAGTGATCCCTGAAGACCACAAGTATCCTTCGTCTGGTCCGGTTGTCGAAAGAAAAGTGTACTTGGTTCTTTGCACACCACCATGTTTGAGGGACATCGGCATGATCACTGCTGATAGGTGCAGGGACAAATATAAAGGAACACCTCTTTCTGGACAGGAGCAGTTGGGAAAAAAGAGTGTGTTGTGGAGTGAAGTGTTTATTTGAGGGTCCAAACTTCCCTCCTTAGGTGGTTATTACTTCTTTACATTCGTGAACATCATAAAAAGCAATGATTTTAAAAGCCCAGACGCATATTATTACAGCAATTCATTTGTTGAGGTGAGAGGAAATGAGAAGGAACTTGCTGCACCACTAAATCTATGCCTGAGCACTGCTGAAATCAAAAAAAAAGAATTCACGGTGGCTAGATAGGGCTATTTTCTACTGACTCTCTCTGGGGACTCAAACAGAATTCATTTGTTTGTTTGTTTCTTATTTTCACTTGTATAGGTAATCTGTCCCCGCCCCTTCAGCTTGTAGTTTGTCTGTGTCCTTGGATCTCAAGTGAGTCTCCAGTAAGGGAGCACGTAGGAGGTCTTGAGTTTTCATCAGTTCTTCTAACTCTGGGTCTTTTGATTGGAGCACTCAAAGCCTGTACTTTTATTCTGATATTTGAGAGCTGTGCTCTTACTGCACTTTGAAATTCTTTTTGTTCTCATTAATATACAATCACATGCAGAACATTATGTTTTCCAGTCTACACCCTTCACCAAGTCCCCGGCAAAAGCCAGTTAGAGTCGCTGTCCGTCAGCGTGTACTAAGATGCTGTAGAATCACTACATGTCTTCTCTGTGTTATGCAGCCGTACAAATGACCCCCCAAGTTACACACTATACATGCTAATCCTAATGCCCCCAATCTTTTTCCCCGCCCTTATTACTCCCTTCCCACAAACAATACCCAGTCCCTTTCTTTTTGGTAACTGTTAGTCCACTCTCGGGTTCTGTGAGTCTGCTGCTGTCTTTTCCTTCAGTTTTTCTTTGTTATCATACTCCACACATGAATGAAATCATTTGGTACATGTATTTCTCCTCCTTGAATATTTGACTGAGCATAATACCCTCTAGCTCCATCCATGTTATTAAAAATGAGAGGATTTGTTTTCTTCTTATGGCTGCCTACTGCACTTTTTAAACTGGATTTCATTCTTCTTTTTGGTTTGTAGTTTCGCTATGTGCTTTCACCGTTGCTCTCCTGGTTATGAGCAGTAGCTTTGTGTTAATTGACATGTACCTATGTCTATCTATCTGTCTGTCTATCTATTTATCAATCAATCAATCAATCATCTTTTTGTCTGCCCATCTGTCCTTGTGTACAGAACAGTTAACCATATATCCTATATCACATTCCTACATTATGCTTCCAAAAATCCTGCAAAGTATCTAGGCTGTAGAGAGAGCACTGGGTTCACCGAGACACTTGCAGGTCGAGTCGGCCTCGTGTACCTACAAAACCAGGAAATGGTTGTGCCGGGACTTGAACCCGTGTCTCTATCCTCTGTCCTCTTTCATCTCCTTCTAACTTACTGTCTGTATTTAGCCACATTCTTTGACTAAGTGCTCCCTGAAGACCACAAGTATCATTCCTCTGGGCCTGTTGTCTCGAGAAAAGTAAACTTGTTCTTTGCTCAACACCATGTTTGAAGGACATCAGCGTGATCACCGCCGATAGGACGGAGGGTCAAATAAAAAGGAACACCAATTTCTAGACAGGAGCAGTTGGGAGCTAAGAGTGTATTGTGGGGTGACTTGTTTATTTGAGTGTCCAAACTTCCCTCTTTAGGTAGTTATTAGATCTTCCCATCCGTGAACTTCATAAAACCCAATGAATTCAAAGTCCCAGACGCTTATTATTACAGCAACTCAGTTGTTGAGGTGAGAGAAAATGAGAAGTATGTTGCTGCACCACTAAATCAATGGCTGGGAACGGCTGAAAGCAAACAAAAATAAATCACGGAGGCCAGATAGGGCTATTTTCTTCTGACTGTCTCCCGGGACTCACAGAGAATCCATTTGTTTGGTTGTTTGTTTTTCAGTTTCACTCGTGTAGGGTACTTGTCCACACACCTTCGGCTTGTAGTTTGTCTGTGTCCTTGGATATCAAGTGAGTTTCCTGTAAGTAAGCACGTAGGTGTCTTGAGTTTTCATCCCTTCTTTTAACCCTGTGTCTTTTGTTTGCTGCACTCAGTGCCTGACCTTTTATCCTGATGATTCAGAGCTGTGCACTTATTGCACTTAAAGAATTTTTTTTATCATTAAGCTAAAATCACTTGAAGAACATTATGTTTACTATGCTCCCCCATTCACCAATTACCCCTGAAAAACCTCTTCAGTTACTGTCGATCTGCGCAGTTGGATGCTGTAGACCCCTTCACCATGTCCCTCCCAACAGACCCCGTTACAGTCGCTCTCCATCAGTGAGTAGTAAGATGCTATATGATCTCTACTAGCCTTCTCTGTGTTGTAGAGCACTCCCCATTCCCCCTCGACCCCAAGCATTATACATGCTAAAACTAATGCCCCACTCTTTCTCCTCACACTTATCCCTCCCTTCAGACCCACCCTGCCCTGTCCTTTTCCCATTGGTAACTTTTAGTCAACTCTCGGGTTCTGTGAGTCTGCTGCTGTTTTTTTCCTTCAGTTTTTCGTTGTTGTTATACTCCACACATGAGTGAAAACACTTGGTTCTTGTCTTTCTCCGCCTGACCTATTTCTCTGAACATACTACCGTCTAGCTCCATCCAGGTCATTTCAAATGGTAGGATTTGTTTTCTTCTTAAGGCTGCTTACTGCAATTTTTAAACTGGATTTCATTCTTCCTTTTTGTTTGCAGTTTAGCTATGTTATACACCATTCAACTCCTGGTTATGAACAATAGCTTTGTGTCAATCGATATGTATCTGTATCTGTCTAATGGTCTGTCTGTCTATGTATGTATGTTTGTATGTATGTATGTATGTATGTATGTATCTATCTATCTATCTATCTTCCTATCATCTATCAAAGATGTCTATCATCTATCAATCTATGTACCTATCTATCTATCTTTCATCTGTCATCTGTGTACCTATCTATCTATGAATCAATCATCTTTTTGTCTGCCCATCTATCCTTCTGTACAGAACAGTTAACAACAGAGCCTATGTCTCTTCCCTACATTATGCTTCCAGAAATCTTGCAAGGTAACTAAGCCATAAGGAGAGCACTGTGTTCACCGATACACTTTCATGTAGAGTCAGCCACGTGTGCTTACAAAACCAGTAAATGGAGGTGAAAGGACTTGAACCTGTATCTCTGTCCTCTGTAATCTTATACTTCCTGCTCGCTTGATGACTTTGTTCAGCCACATTCAGTGAGTAAGTGATCCCTGAAGACCACAAGTATCCTTCGTCTGGTCCGGTTGTCGAAAGAAAAGTGTTCTTGGTTCTTTGCACACCACCATGTTTGAGGGACATCGGCGTGATCACTGCTGATAGGTGCAGGGACAAATATAAAGGAACACCTATTTCTGGACAGGAGCAGTTGGGAACAAAGAGTGTGTTGTGGAGTGAAATGTTTATTTGAGGGTCCAAACTTCCCTCCTTAGGTGGTTATTACTTCTTTACATTCGTGAACATCATAAAAAGCAATGATTTTAAAAGCCCAGACGCATATTATTACAGCAATTCATTTGTTGAGGTGAGAGGAAATGAGAAGGAACTTGCTGCACCACTAAATCTATGCCTGAGCACTGCTGAAATCAAACAAAAAGAATTCACGGTGGCTAGATAGGGCTATTTTCTACTGACTCTCTCTGAGGACTCAAACAGAATTCATTTGTTTGTTTGTTTCTTATTTTCACTTGTATAGGTAATCTGTCCCCGCCCCATCAGCTTGTAGTTTGTCTGTGTCCTTGGATCTCAAGTGAGTGTCCAGTAAGGGAGCACGTGGAGGTCTTGAGTTTTCATCAGTTCTTCTAACACTGAGTCTTTTGATTGGAGCACTCAAAGCCTGTACTTTTATTCTGATATTTGAGAGCTGTGCTCTTACTGCACTTTGAAATTCTTTTTGTTCTCACTAATATACAATCACATGCAGAACATTATGTTTTCCAGTCTACACCCTTCACCATGTCCCCGGCAAAAGCCAGTTACAGTCGCTGTAAGTCAGCGTGTACTAAGATGCTGTAGAATCACTACATGTCTTCTCTGTGTTATGCAGCCGTACAAATGACCCCCCAAGTTACACACTATACATGCTAATCCTAATGCCCCCATTCTTTTTCCCCGCCTTTATTACTCACTTCCCACAAACGCTACCCAGTCCCTTTCTCTTTGGTAACTGTTAGTCCACTCTCGAGTTCTGTGAGTCTGCTGCTGTCTTTTCCTTCAGTTTTTCTTTGTTATCATACTCCACACATGAGTGAAATCATTTGGTACATGTATTTCCCCTCCTTGAATATTTGACTGAGCATAATACCCTCTAGCTCCATCCACATTATTGCAAATGATAGGATTTGTTTTCTTCTTATGGCTGCCTGCTGCACTTTTTAAACTGGATTTCATTCTTCTTTTTGGTTTGTAGTTTCGCTATGTGCTTTCACCGTTGCTCTCCTGGTTATGAGCAGTAGCTTTGTGTTAATTGACATGTACCTATGTCTATCTATCTGTCTGTCTATCTATTTATCAATCAATCAATCAATCATTTTTTGTCTGCCCATCTGTCCTTGTGTACAGAACAGTTAACCATATATCCTATATCACATTCCTACACTATGCTTCCAAAAATCCTGCAAAGTATCTAGGCTGTAGAGAGAGCACTGGGTTCACTGAGACACTTGCAGGTCGAGTCGGCCGCGTGTACCTACAAAACCAGGAAATGGTTTTGCCGGGACTTGAACCCGTGTCTCTATCCTCTGTCTTCTTTCATCTCCTTCTAACTTACTGTCTGTATTTAGCCACATTCTTTGACTAAGTGCTCCCTGAAGACCACAAGTATCATTCCTCTGGGCCTGTTGTCGCGAGAAAAGTAAACTTGTTCTTTGCTCACCACCATGTTTGAAGGACATCAGCGTGATCACCGCCGATAGGACGGAGGGTCATATAAAAAGGAACACCAATTTCTAGACAGGAGCAGTTGGGAGCTAAGAGTGTATTGTGGGGTGACGTGTTTATTTGAGTGTCCAAACTTAACTCTTTAGGTAGTTATTAGATCTTCACATTCGTGAACATCATAAAACCCACTGATTTCAAAGTCCCAGACGCTTATTATTACAGCAACTCAGTTGTTGAGGTGAGAGACAATGAGAAGTATGTTGCTGCACCACTAAATCAATTGCTGGGAACGGCTGAAACCAAACAAAAAGAATTCACGGAGGCCAGATAGGGCTATTTTCTTCTGACTGTCTCAATGAACCCACACAGAATCCATTTGTTTGATTGTTTGTTTTTCAGTTTCACTCGTGTATGGTACTTGTCCACACACCTTCGGCTTGTAGTTTGTCTGTGTCCTTGGATATCAAGTGAGTCTTCTGTAAGTAAGCACGTAGGTGTCTTGAGTTTTCATCCCTTATTTTAACCCTGTGTCTTTTGTTTGCTGCACTCAGTGCCTGACCTTTTAATCTGATGATTTAGAGCTGTACACTTATTGGACTTAAAGAATTTTTTTTATCATTAAGCTAAAATCACTTGAAGAACATTATGTTTACTATGCTACCCCCTTCACCAAGTACCCCTGTAAAACCTCTTCAGTCACTGTCGATCTGCTTAGTTGGATGCTGTAGACCCCTTCACCATGTCCCTCCCAACAGACCCCGTTACAGTCGCTGTCCATCAGTGAGTAGTAAGATGCTATATGATCTCTACTAGCCTTCTCTATGTTGTACAGCACTCCCCATGCCCCCTCCACCCCATGCATTTTACATGCTAAAACTAATGCCCCCATTCTTTCTCCTCACACTTATCAATCCCTTCAGACCCACCCTGCCCAGTCCTTTTCCCATTGGTAATTTTTAGTCAACTCTCGGGTTCTGTGAGTCTACTGCTGTTTTTTTCCTTCAGTTTTTCTTTGTGGTTATACTTCTCACGTGAGTGAAAACACTTGGTACTTGTCTTTCTCCGCCTGGCCTATTTCTCTGAACATACTACCGTCTAGCTCCATCCAGGTCATTGCAAATGGTAGGATTTGTTTTCTTCTTAAGGCTGTTTACTGCACTTTTTAAACTGGATTTCATTCTTCCTTTTTGTTTGTAGTTTAGCTATGTTATTCACCATTCTACTCCTGGTTATAAACAATAGCTTTGTGTCAATCGATATGTATCTGTATCTATCTATCTAATGGTCTGTCTGTCTATCTATGTTTCTATGTATGCATGTATGTATGTATCTATGTATCTATCTATCTTTCTATCTTCCTATCATCTATCTATGATGTCTATCATCTATCAAACTATGTACCTATCTATCTATCTTTCATCTGTCATCTGTGTACCTATCTATCTATGAATCAATCATCTTTTTGTCTGCCCATCTATCCTTCTGTACAGAACAGTTAACAACATAGCCTATGTCTCTTCCCTGCATTATGCTTTCAGAAATCTTGCAAGGTAACTAAGCCATAAGGAGAGCACTGTGTTCACCGATACACTTTCAGGTAGAGTCAGCAGAGTGTGCTTACAAAACCAGTAAATGGAGGTGAAAGGACTTGAACCTGTATCTCTGTCCTCTGTCCTCTTATACTTCCTGCTCGCTTGGTGACTTTATTTAGCCACATTCAGTGAGTAAGTGATCCCTGAAGACCACAAGTATCCTTCGTCTGGTCCGGTTGTCGAATGAAAAGTGTACTTGTTTCTTTGCACACCACCATGTTTGAGGGACATCGGCGTGATCACTGCTGATAGGTGTAGGGACAAATATAAAGGAACACCTATTTTGGACAGGAGCATTTGGGAACAAAGAGTGTGTTGTGGAGTGAAGTGTTTATTTGAGGGTCCAAACTTCCCTCCTTAGGTGGTTATTACTTCTTTACATTCGTGAACATCATAAAAAGCAATGATTTTAAAAGCCCAGACGCATATTATTACAGCAATTCATTTGTTGAGGTGAGAGGAAATGAGAAGGAACTTGCTGCACCACTAAATCTATGCCTGAGCACTGCTGAAATCAAACAAAAAGAATTCACGGTGGCTAGATAGGGCTATTTTCTACTGACTCACTCTGGGGACCAAAACAGAATTCATTTGTTTGTTTGTTTCTTATTTTCACTTGTATAGGTAATCTGTCCCCGCCCCTTCAGCTTGTAGTTTGTCTGTGTCCTTGGATCTCAAGTGAGTCTCCAGTAAGGGAGCACGTAGGAGGTCTTGAGATTTCATCAGTTCTTCTAACACTGGGACTTTTAATTGGAGCACTCAAAGCCTGTACTTTTATTCTGATATTTGAGAGCTGTGCTCTTACTGCACTTTGGAATTCTTTTTGTTCTCATTAATATACAATCACATGCAGAACATTATGTTTTCCAGTCTACACCCTTCACCAAGTCCCCGGCAAAAGCCAGTTAGAGTTGCTGTCCATCAGCGTGTACTAAGATGCTGTAGAATCAATACATGTCTTCTCTGTGTTATGCAGCCGTACAAATGAACCCCCAAATTACACACTATACATGCTAATCCTAATGCCCCCATACTTTTTCCCCGCCCTTATTACTACCTTCCCACAAACCCTACCTAGTCCCTTTCTCTTTGGTAACTGTTAGTCCACTCTCGAGTTCTGTGAGTCTGCTGCTGTCTTTTCCTTCAGTTTTTCTTTGTTATCATACTACACACATGAGTGAAATCATTGGTACATGTATTTCTTTTCCTTGAATATTTGACTGAGCATAATACCCTCTAGCTCCATCCACGTTATTGCAAATAATAGGATTTGTTTTCTTCTTATGGCTGCCTACTGCACTTTTTAAACTGGATTTCATTCTCCTTTTTTGTTTGTAGTTTCGCTATGTGCTTTCACCGTTGCTCTCCTGGTTATGAGCAGTAGCTTTGTGTTAATCGATATGTACCTATATCTATCTATCTGTCTGTCTATCTATTTATCAATCAATCAATTAATCAAACATCTTTTTGTCTGCCCATCTCTCCTTGTGTACAGAACAGTTCACCATATATCCTATATCACTTTCCTACACTATGCTTCCAAAAATCCTGCAAAGTATCTAGCCTTTAGAGAGAGCACTGGGTTCACCGAGACACTTGCAGGTCGAGTCGGCCGCGTGTACCTACAAAACCAGGAAATGGTTTTGCAGGGACTTGAACCCGTGTCTCTATCCTCTGTCTTCTTTCATCTCCTTCTAACTTACTGTCTGTATTTAGCCACATTCTTTGACTAAGTGCTCCCTGAAGACCACAAGTATCATTCCTCTGGGCCTGTTGTCGCGAGAAAAGTAAACTTGTTCTTTGCTCACCACCATGTTTGAAGGACATCAGCGTGATCACCGCCGATAGGACGGAGGGTCAAATAAAAAGGAACACCAATTTCTAGACAGGAGCAGTTGGGAGCTAAGAGTGTATTGTGGGGTGACGTGTTTATTTGAGTGTCCAAACTTAACTCTTTAGGTAGTTATAAGATATTCCCATTCGTGAACATCATAAAACCCACTGATTTCAAAGTCCCAGACGCTTATCATTACAGCAACTCAGTTGTTGAGGTGAGAGACAATGAGAATTATGTTGCTGCACCACTAAATCAATGGCTGGGAACGGCTGAAAGCAAACAAAAATAAATCACGGAGGCCAGATAGGGCTATTTTCTTCTGACTGTCTCCCGGGACTCACAGAGAATCCATTTGTTTGATTGTTTGTTTTTCAGTTTCACTCGTGTAGGGTACTTGTCCACACACCTTCGGCTTGTAGTTTGTCTGTGTCCTTGGATCTCAAGTGAGTCTCCTGTAAGTAAGCACGTAGGTGTCTTGAGTTTTCATCCCTTCTTTTAACCCTGTGTCTTTTGTTTGCTGCACTCAGTGCCTGACCTTTTATTCTGATGATTCAGAGCTGTGCACTTATTGCACTTAAAGAATTTTTTTTATCATTAAGCTAAAATCACTTGAAGAACATTATGTTTACTATGCTCCCCCATTCACCAAGTACCCCTGAAAAACCTCTTCAGTCGCTGTCGATCTGCGCAGTTGAATGCTGTAGACCCCTTCACCATGTCCCTCCCAACAGACCCCGTTACAGTCGCTCTCCATCAGTGAGTAGTAAGATGCTATATGATCTCTACTAGCCTTCTCTGTGTTGTACAGCACTCACCATTCCCCCTCGACCCCAAGTATTATACATGCTAAAACTAATGCCCCATTCTTTCTCCTCACACTTATCCCTCCCTTCACTCCCACCCTCCCCAGTCCTTTTCCCTATGGTAACTTTTAGTCAACTCTCGGTTTCTGTGAGTCTGCTGCTGTTTTTTTCCTTCAGTTTTTCTTTGTTGTTATACTCCACACATGACTGAAAACACTTGGTACTTGTCTTTCTCCGCCTGGCCTATTTCTCTGATCATAATACCGTCTAGCTCCATCCAGGTCATTTCAAATGGTAGGATTTGTTTTCTTCTTATGGCTGCTTACTGCACTTTTTTTTTTTAATTTAATAATTATTTTTTTATTGAAGGGTAGTTGTCGCACAGTATTACATTACATTAGTTTCAAGTGTACAACACAGTGGTAGAACGTTTATATACATAATTCGAGGTTCCAGCTATCACCCTACCAAGCTGTTACATTATCTTGACTATATTCCTTATGCTATACATTACATCCCGGTTACTTATTTATTTTACCATTGGAAGTCTGTCCTTTTTTTTTTTTTTGTGAGGGCATCTCTCATATTTATTGATCAAATGATTGTTAACGACAATAAAATTCTATATAGGGGAGTCAGTGCTCAATGCACAATCATTAATCCACCCCAAGCCTAATTTTCGACAGTCTCCTATCTTCTGAGGCATAACAAGTTCTTACATGGAGAACAAATTCTTACATAATGAATAAGTTACATAGTGAACAGTACAAGGGCAGTCATCACAGAAACTTTCAGTTTTGCTCATGCATTATGAACTCTAAACAGTCAGTTCAAATATGAATACTCATTTGGTTTTTATACTTGATTTACGTGTGGATACTACATTTCTCTCTTTATTATTATTATTTTTAATAAAATGCTGAAGTGGTAGGTAGATACAAGATAAAGGTAGAAAACATAGTTTAGTGTTGTAAGAGAGCAAATGTAGATGATCAGGTGTGTGCCTGTAGACTATGTGTTAATCCAAGCTAGACCAGGGCAATAAAACGTCCACGTATGCAGAAGATTTCTCTCAGAACAGGGGTGGTGAGGTTCTAAGCCTCACCTCTGTTGATCCCCAATTTCTCACCTGATGGCCCCCCTGCGACTGTGCCTGTCTTAGGTTGTTCCTCCCTTGAGGAATCTTACCCGTCTCTGGCTAACCAGTCATCTTCCGGGGACATACAGGGAAATGTGAAGTTGGTAAGTGAGAGAGAAGCCTTATTGTTTGAAAAGGTTAGCTTTTTACATCTTTGCATATTTATGCCCTGTGGCTTCTATGCCCAGCATTTGTCTTGAGGTATCTTTACCACTTGGAAGAATTATGATACTCGATAAATTTGATACGAGGCACGAATTCTATTTAAGGGTTGTAATTAGGAAGGAAGAAGAAAAGCTGTAGAAGTAGCAGGCGGAAGAAAACATATGAAGATTGATTATTTCTTTGGCATATCTTCTTGTAGAGTACTTCAGCATGAATAGGTTTTAAGCTACTACTTAAATTGCGCACACACATTAACATAATAGGAGTATAGTTACATAACCAAAGCATATCGGTAATTACCAGCCATCTCCAGTGAAACCAAGAAAACCAGTTAGGCACCTTAGGCATTTGTGAAAACTTATCTATGACATGGTGGATATTGTCCAACTGAACTTGAACAGTCTGAGAGAAATCAGACAAATTATAACAACCCATTCCTGGGGACTCTTCACATGCCATATGTTCTTTTAACCGTATATAGTTTGTAGTTGTAAGACTTTGGAGCGCTACAATTTGCACTTCTCCAAATTCTTTGTTGAGTTCCAACAGTATAGATCCAGTCAAATTTGTTGTTTTACTGTATGCACAGGCCAGCTTAGATATATCCTTCCTCATTCATATGGCAAGTCCAGGAATGGGTGGGATGAGTGCATCTACAGCTGTAGCAGTGCGTGGATCTTTGTTGGGGTTTTTTGATGATCATCTTCTGGCATGAGTCTTCCAGAGAGTGCTGATGTTGGAAGTTCTTTTTCATATCGTATCTTAGTTCATTTTTGGGGTACCCAATTAGGCTTTGATCCTCTGTATAAACACAAACAGACCCTTTTCCTACACTTTTATATGCCCTTTATACCCTTGTGTAGAACTCGTTGGAGGTTACCACACAGGAACTGCCCTTTTTTTTTCTTTGTTTTTGGTATCACTAATCTACACTTACATGACGAATATTATGCTTACTAGGCTCTTCCCTATACCAGGTCTCCCCTATAAACCCCTTTACAGTCATTGTCCATCAGCATAGCAAAATGTTGTAGAATCACTTCTTGCCTTCTCTGTGTTGTACAGCCCTCCCTTTTCTCCTACCCCCCCTTGCATGTTAATCTTAATACCCCCCTACTTCTCCCCCCCTTATCCCTCCCTACCCACCCATCCTCCCCAGTCCATTTCCCTTTGGCACCTGTTAGTCCATTCTTGAGTTCTGTGATTCTGCTGCTGTTTTGTTCCTTCAGTTTTTCCTTTGTTCTTATATTCCACAGATAAGTGAAATCATTTGGTATTTCTCTTTCTCCGCTTGGCTTGTTTCACTGAGCATAATACCCTCCAGCTCCATCCATGTTGCTGCAAATGATTGGATTTGCCCTTTTCTTATGGCTGAGTAGAATTCCATTGTGTATATGTACCACATCTTCTTTATCCATTCATCTATCGATGGACATTTAGTTTGCTTCCAATTCTTGGCTATTGTAAATAGTGCTGCAATAAACATAGGGGTGCATCTGTCTTTCTCAAACTTGATTGCTGCGTTCTTACGGTAAATTCCTAGGAGTGCAATTCCTGGATCAAATGGTAAGTCTGTTTTGAGCATTTTGATGTACCTCCATACTGCTTTCCACAATGGTTGAACTAACTTACATTCCCACCAGCAGTGTAGGAGGGTTCCCCTTTCTCCACAGCCTCGCCAACATTTGTTGTTGTTTGTCTTTTGGATGGCAGCCATCCTTACTGGTGTGAGGTGATACCTCATTGTAGTTTTAATTTGCATTTCTCTGATAATTAGCGATTTGGAGCATCTTTTCATGTGTCTGTTGGCCATCTGTATTTCTTTTTGGAGAACTGTCTGTTCAGTTCCTCTGCCCATTTTTTAATTGGGTTATTTGTTTTTTGTTTGTTGAGGCGTGTGAGCTCCTTATATATTCTGGACTTCAAGCCTTTATCGGATGTGTCATTTTCAAATATATTCTCCCATACTGTAGGGATCCTTCTTGTTCTATTGATGGTGTCTTTTGCTGTACAGAAGCTTTTCAGCTTAATATAGTCCCACTTACTCATTTTTGCTGTTGTTTTCCTTGCCCGGGGAGATATGTTCAAGAAGAGGTCACTCATGTTTATGTCTAAGAGGTTTTTGCCTATGTTTTCTTCCAAGAGTTTAATGGTTTCATGGCTTACATTCAGGTCTTTGATCCATTTTGAGTTTACTTTTGTATATGGGGTTAGACAATGGTCCTGTTTCATTCTCCTACATGTAGCTGTCCAGTTTTGCCAGCACCACCTGTTGAAGAGACTGTCATTTCGCCATTGTATGTCCATGGCTCCTTTATCAAATATTAATTGACCATATATGTCTGGGTTAATGTCTGGATTCTCTAGTCTGTTCCATTGGTCTGTGGCTCTGCTCTTGTGCCAGTACCAAATTGTCTTGATTACTATGGCTTCATAGTAGAGCATGAAGATGGGGAGTGAGATCCCCCCTACTTTATTCTTCTTTCTCAGGATTGCTTTGGCTATTCGGGGTCTTTTGTGTTTCCATATGAATTTTTGAATTATTTGTTCCAGTTCATTGAAGAATGTTGCTGGTAGTTTCATAGGGATTGCATCAAATCTGTATATTGCTTTGGGCAGGATGGCCATTTTGACGATATTAATTCTTCCTAGCCACGAGCATGGGATGAGTTTCCATCTGTTAGTGTCCCCTTTAATTTCTCTTAAGAGTGACTTGTAGTTTTCAGAGTATAAGTCTTTCACTTCTTTGGTTAGGTTTATTCCTAGGTATTTTATTTTTTTTTGATGCAATTGTGAATGGAGTTGTTTTCCTGATTTCTCTTTCTGTTGGTTCATTGTTAGTATACAGGAAAGCCACAGATTTCTGTGTGTTGATTTTGTATCCTGCAACTTTGCTGTATTCCGATATCAGTTCTAGTAGTTTTGGGGTGGAGTCTTTAGGGTTTTTTATGTACAGTATCATGTCATCTGCAAATAGTGACAGTTTAACTTCTTCTTTACCAATCTGGATTTCTTGTATTTCTTTATTTTGTCTGATTGCCGTGGCTAGGACCTCCAGTACTATGTTAAATAACAGTGGAGAGAGTGGGCATCCCTGTCTAGGTCCTGATCTCAGAGGAAATGCTTTCAGCTTCTCGCTGTTCAATATAATGTTGGCTGTGGGTTTATCATAGATGGCCTTTATTATGTTGAGGTACTTGCCCTCTATTCCCATTTTGCTGAGAGTTTTTAACATGAATTAATGTTGAATTTTGTCAAATGCTTTTTCAGCATCTATGGAGATGATCATGTGGTTTTTGTCTTTCTTTTTGTTGATGTGGTGGATGATATTGATGGACTTTCGAATGTTGTACCATCCTTGCATCCCTGGGATGAATCCCACTTGGTCATGGTGTATGATCCTTTTGATGTATTTTTGAATTCGGTTTGCTAATATTTTGTTGAGTATTTTTGCATCTACGTTCATCAGGGATATTGGTCTGTAGTTTTCTTTTTTGGTGTGGTCTTTGCCTGGTTTTGGTATTAGGGTGATGTTAGCTTCATAGAATGAGTTTGGGAGTATCCCCTCCTCCTCTATTTTTTGGAAAACTCTAAGGAGAATGGGTATTATGTCTTCCCTGTATTTCTGATAAAATTCCGAGGTAAATCCATCTGGCCTGGGAGTTTTGTTCTTTGGTAGTTTTTTGATTACCGCTTCAATTTCGTTGCTGGTAATTGGTCTGTTTAGATTTTCTGTTTCTTCCTGGGTCAATCTTGGAAGGTTATATTTTTCTAGGAAGTTGTCCATTTCTCCTAGGTTTCCCAGCTTGTTAGCATATAGGTTTTCATAGTATTCTCCAATAATTCTTTGCATTTCTGTGGGGTCCGTCGTGATTTTTCCTTTCTCTTTTCTGATACTGTTGATTTGTGTTGACTCTCTTTTCTTCTTAATAAGTCTGGCTAGAGGCTTATCTATTTTGTTTATTTTCTCAAAGAACAAGCTCTTGGTTTCATTGATTTTTGCTATTGTTTTATTCTTCTGAATTTTATTTATTTCTTCTCTGATCTTTATTATGTCCCTCCTTCTGCTGACCTTAGGCCTCATCTGTTCTTCTTTTTCCAATTTCGATAATTGTGACATTAGACCATTCATTTGGGATTGCTCTTCCTTTTTTAAATATGCTTGGATTGCTATATACTTTCCTCTTAAGACTGCTTTTGCTGCGTCCCACAGAAGTTGGGGCTTATTGTTGTTGTTGTCATTTGTTTCCATATATTGCTGGATCTCCATTTTGATTTGGTCATTGATCCATTGATTATTTAGGAGCGTGTTGTTAATCCTCCATGTGTTTGTGAGCCTCTTTGCTTTCTTTGTACAGTTTATTTCTAGTTTTATGCCTTTGTGGTCTGAAAAGTTGGTTGGTAGGATTTCAATCTTTTGGAATTTTCTGAGGCTCTTTTTGTGGCCTAGTATGTGGTCTATTCTGGAGAATGTTCCATGTGCACTTGATAAGAATGTATATCCCACTGCTTTTGGATGTAGAGTTCTATAGATGTCTATTAGGTCCATCTGCTCTACTGTGTTGTTCAGCGCTTCCGTGTCCTTACTTATTTTCTGCCCAGTGGATCTATCCTTTGGGGTGAGTGGTGTGTTGAAGTCTCCTAGAATGAATGCATTGCAGTCTATATCCCCCTTTAGTTCTGTTAGTATTTGTTTCACATATGCTGGTGCTCCTGTGTTGGGTCCATATATATTTAGAATGGTTATATCCTCTTGTTTGACTGAGCCCTTTATCATTATGTAGTGTCCTTCTTTATCTCTTGTTACTTTCTTTGTTTTGAAGTCTCTTTTGTCTGATATTAGTACTGCAACCCCTGCTTTCTTCTCACTGTTGTTTGCTTGAAATATGTTTTTCCATCCCTTGACTTTTAGTCTGTACATGTCTTTGGGTTTGAGGTGAGTTTCTTGTAAGCAGCATATAGATGGGTCTTGCTTTTTTATACATTCTGTTACTCTGTGTCTTTTGATTGGTGCATTCAACCCATTAACATTTAGGGTGACTATTGAAAGATATGTACTAATTGCCATTGCAGGCTTTAAATTCGTGGTTACCAAAGGTTCAAGGTTAGCCACTTTAGTATCTTACTGCCTAACTTAGCTCGCTTATTGAGCTGTTATATACACTGCCTGGAGATTCTTTTCTTCTCTCCCTTCTTGTTCCTCCTCCTCGATTCTTCATATGTTGGGTGTTTTGTGCTGTGCTCTTTCTAGGAGTGCTCCCATCTAGAGCAGTCCCTGTAAGATGTTCTGTAGTGGTGGTTTGTGGAAAGCAAATTCCCTCAGCTTTTGTTTGTCTGGGAATTGTTTAATCCCACCGTCATATTTGAATGATAGTCGTGCTGGATACAGTATCCTTGGTTCAAGGCCCTTCTGTTTCATTGTATTAAATATATCATGCCATTCTCTTCTGGCCTGTAGGGTTTCTGTTGAGAAATCTGACGTTAGCCTGATGGGTTTCCCTTTATAGGTGACCTTTTTCTCTCTAGCTGCCTTTAACACTCTTTCCTTGTCCTTGATCTTTGCCATTTTAATTATTATGTGTCTTGGTGTTGTCCTTCTTGGATCCTTTCTGTTAGGGGTTCTGTGTATTTCCGTGGTCTCTTCGATTACTTCCTCCCCCAGTGTGGGGAAGTTTTCAGCAATTATTTCTTCTAAGATACTTTCCATCTCTTTTCCTCTCTCTTCTTCTTCTGGGACCCCTATAATACGGATATTGTTCCTTTTGGATTGGTCACACAGTTCTCTTAATATTGTTTCATTCCTGGAGATCCTTTTGTCTCTCTCTATGTCAGCTTCTATGCGTTCCTGTTCTCTGATTTCAATTCCAACAATGGCCTCTTGCATTCTATCCATTCTGCTTATAAACCCTTCCAGAGTTTGTTTCATTTCTGCGATCTCCTTTCTGGCATCTGTGATCTCCTTCCGGACTTCATCCCATTTCTCTTGCGTATTTCTCTGCATCTCTGTCAGCATGTTTATGATTCTTATTTTGAATTCTTTGTCAGGAAGACTGGTTAGGTCTGTCTCCTTCTCTGGTGTTGTCTCTGTGATCTTTGTCTGCCTGTAGCTTTGCCTTTTCATGGTGATAGGAATAGTCTGCAGAACTGGGACGAGTGACGACTGGAAGGACTTCCTTTCTTGTTGGATTGTGGCCCTCCTCTCCTGGGAGAACAGCGACCTCTAGTGGCTTATGCTGCGCAGCTGCGTGCAGACAGGGTTTCTGCTTCCTGCCCGGCTGCTATGGAGTTAATCTCCGCTGTTGCCGTGGGCATGGCCTGGCTCGGGCAGCTACTCCAAAATGGTGGAGTCGCGTTGGAGCAGGAGCTGCTGGGAGGCTATTTATCTCCGTAAGGGGCCTGCCTGCTCCCTGCAGCCCAGGTGTTAGGGTGCCCAGAGATTCCGGATTCCCTACCTCTGGATTAAGTGACCCGCCCTGCCCCTTTGAGACTTCCAAAAAGTACCCGCCAAAACAAAACAACGACCACCAAAAAAAAAAAAAAATAAGAAAAAAAAAATTTTTTAATTAAAAAAAAAAAAAAAGTTTTTAATAAAAAAAAAAAGGGGTGGTCGTTCGTTTTTCTTTATTCTCCGGTGCCAGCCTCAGGCCTCTGCTCACTGGTCTTTCTGCCCTGTTTCCCTAGTATTGGGGTCCCTATCCCTTTAAGACTTCCAAAAAGCGCTCGCCAAAACAAAACAGCAAAAAAGAAAAAAAAAAGAAAAAAAAAAATGGTCGCGCGCTTTTCTTATGTCCTCTGTGGCCCAGCCTCCAGTGCCCGCTCACTGTTCTTGCTGCCCTGTTTCCCTAGTATTGGGGTCCCTATCCCTTTAAGACTTCCAAAAAGCGCTCGCCAAAACAAAACAGCAAAAAATCAAAAAAAAAATGGTGACGCGCTTTTCTTATGCCCTCTGTCGCCCAGCCTCCAGTGCCTGCTCACTGTTCTTGCTGCCCTGTTTTCCTAGTATCGAGCGCCCTGCGCTCTGGTCCGGATGGCTGGGGCTGGGTGTTCGGCAGTCCTGGGCTCCGTCTCCCTCCCGCTCTGTCTGCTCTTCTCCCGCCGGGAGCTGGGGGGAGGGGCGCTCGGCTCCCGCGTGGCCGGGGCTTGTATCTTACCCCCTTCGCGAGGCACTGGGTTCTCTCAGGTGCGGATGTGGTCTGGATATTGTCCTGTGTCCTCTGGTCTTTATTCTAGGAAGGGTTGTCTTTGTTATATTTTCATAGATATATGTTGTTTTGGGAGGAGATTTCCGCTGCTCTACTCACGCCGCAATCTTCCGCCCCTCTGATCTCTTCCGCCCCTCTGATCTCTTCCGCCCCTCTGCTCCCTTCCGCCCCTCTGCTCTGCACTTTTTAAACTGGATTTCATTCTTAATTTTTGTAGTAGTTTAGCTATGTTATTCACCATTCAACTCCTGGTTATGAACAATAGCTTTGTGTCAATCGATATGTATCTGTATCTATCTATCTAAAGGTCTGTCTGTCTATCTATGTATCTATGTATGTATATATCTATGTATCTATGTATCTATGTATCTATCTATCTATCTATCTATCTATCTATCTATCTATCTATCTATCTAACTATCTATCTTCCTATCATTTATCTATGATGTCTATCATCTATCAATCTATGTACCTATCTATCTATCTTTCATCTGTCATCTGTATACCTATCTATCTATGAATCAATCCTCTTTTTGTCTGCCCATCTATCCTTCTGTACAGAACAGTTAACAACATAGCCTATGTCTCTTCCCTACATTATGATTCCAGATATCTTGCAAGGTAACTAAGCCATAAGGAGAGCACTGTGTCACCGATACACTTTCAGGTAGAGTCAGCCGCGTGTGCTTAAAAAACCAGTAAATGGAGGTGAAAGGACTTGAACCTGTATCTCTGTCCTCTGTCCTCTTATACTTCCTGCTCGCTTGGTGACTTTATTTAGCCACATTCAGTGAGTAAGTGATCCCTGAAGACCACAAGTATCCTTCGTCTGGTCCGGTTGTCGAAAGAAAAGTGTACTTGGTTCTTTGCACACCACCATGGTTGAGGGACATTGGCGTGATCACTGCTGATAGGTGCAGGGACAAATATAAAGGAACACCTATTTCTGGACAGGAGCATTTGGGAACAAAGAGTGTGTTGTGGAGTGAAGTGTTTATTTGAGGGTCCAAACTTCCCCCCTTAGGTGGTTATTACTTCTTTACATTCGTGAACATCATATAAAGCAATGATTTTAAAAGCCCAGAGGCATATTATTACAGCAATTCATTTGTTGAGGTGAGAGGAAATGAGAAGGAACTTGCTGCACCACTAAATCTATGCCTGTGCACTGCTGAAATCAAACAAAAAGAATTCACGGTGGCTAGATAGGGCTATTTTCTACTGACTCTCTCTGGGGACTCAAACAGAATTCATTTGTTTGTTTGTTTCTTATTTTCACTTGTATAGGTAATCTGTCCCCGCCCCTTCAGCTTGTAGTTTGTCTGTGTCCTTGGATCTCAAGTGAGTCTCCAGTAAGGGAGCACGTAGGAGGTCTTGATTTTTCATCAGTTCTTCTAACACTGGGTCTTTTGATTGGAGCACTCAAAGCCTGTACTTTTATTCTGATATTTGAGAGCTGTGCTCTTACTGCACTTTGAAATTCTTTTTGTTCTCATTAATATACAATCACATGCAGAACATTATGTTTTCCAGTCTACACCTTTAACCAAGTCCCCGGCAAAAGCCAGTTAGAGTCGCTGTCCATCAGCGTGTACTAAGATGCTGTAGAATCACTACATGTCTTCTCTGTGTTATGCAGCCGTACAAATGACCCCCCAAGTTACACACTATACATGCTAATCCTAATGCCCCCATTCTTTTTCCCCGCCCTTATTACTCCCTTCCCACAAACCCTCCCCAGGCCCTTTCTTTTTGGTAACTCTTAGTCCACTCTCGGGTTGTGTGAGTCTGCTGCTGTCTTTTCCTTCAGTTTTTCTTTGTTATCATACTCCACACATGAGTGAAATCATTTGGTACATGTATTTCTCCTCCTGGAATATTTGACTGAGCATAATACCCTCTAGCTCCATCCACGTTATTGCAAATGATAGGATTTCTTTTCTTCTTATGGCTGCTTACTGCACTTTTTAAACTGGATTTCATTCTTCTTTTTTGTTTGTAGTTTCGCTATGTGCTTTCACCATTGCTCTCCTGGTTATGAGCAGTAGCTTTGTGTTAATCGATATGTACCTATATCTATCTATCTATCTGTCTATTTATCAATCAATCAATCAATCATCTTTTTGTCTGCCCATCTTTCCTTGTGTACAGGACAGTTAACCATATATCCTATATCACTTTCCTACACTATGCTTCCAAAAATCCTGAAAGTATCTAGGCTGTAGAGAGACCACTGGGTTCACCGAGACACTTGCAGGTCGAGTCGGCCGCGTGTACCTACAAAACCAGGAAATGGTTTTGCCGAGACTTGAACCCGTGTCTCTATCCACTGTCCTCTTTCATCTACTTCTAACTTACTGTCTGTATTTAGCCACATTCTTTGTCTAAGTGCTCCCTGAAGACCACAAGTATCATTCCTCTGGGCCTGTTGTCGCGGGAAAAGTAACCTTGTTCTTTGCTCACCACCATGTTTGAAGGACATCAGCGTGATCACCGCCGATAGGACGGAGGGTCAAATAAAAAGGAACACCAATTTCTAGACAGGAGCAGTTGGGAGCTAAGAGTGTATTGTGGAGTGACGTGTTTACTTGAGTGTCCAAACTTCCCTCTTTAGGTAGTTATTAGATCTTCCCATGCGTGAACATCATAAAACCCACTGATTTCAAAGTCCCAGACGCTTATTATTACAGCAACTCAGTTGTTGAGGTGAGAGACAATGAGAAGTATGTTGCTGCACCACTAAATCAATGGCTGGGGACGGCTGAAACCAAACAAAAAAAATTCACGGAGGCCAGATAGGGCTATTTCCTTCTGACTGTCTCAGGGGACTCACACAGAATCCATTTGTTTGATTGTTTGTTTTTCAGTTTCACTCGTGTAGGGTACTTGTCCACACACCTTCGGCTTGTAGTTTGTCTGTGTCCTTGGATCACAAGTGAGTCTCCTGTAAGTAAGCACGTAGGTGTCTTGAGTTTTCATCCCTTCTTTTAACCCTGTGTTTTTGTTCGCTGCACTCAGTGCCTGTTCTTTTATTCTGATGATTCAGAGCTGTGCACTTATTGCACTTAAAGAATTTTTTTTATCATTAAGCTAAAATCAATTGAAGAACATTATGTTTACTATGCTCCCCCCTTCACCAAGTACCCCTGAAAAACCTCTTCAGTCGCTGTCGATCTGCGTAGTTGGATGCTGTAGACCCCTTCACCATGTCCCTTCCAACAGACCCCATTACAGTCGCTGTCCATCAGTGAGTAGTAAGATGCTATATGATCTCTACTAGCCTTCTCTGTGTTGTACAGCACTCCCCATGCCCCCTCGACCCTAAGCATTATACATGCTAAAACTAATGCCCCCATTCTTTCTCCTCACACTTATCCCTCCCTTCAGACCCACCCTATCAAGTCCTTTTCCGTTTGGTAACTTTTAGTCAACTCTCGGGTTCTGTGAGTCTGCTGCTGTTTTTTTCCTTCAGTTTTTCTTTGTTGTTATACTCCACACATGAGTGAAAACACTTGGTACTTGTCTTTCTCGGCCTGGCCTATTTCTCTGAACATACTACCGTCTATCTCCATCCAGGTCATTGCAAATGGTAGGATTTGTTTTCTTCATAAGTCTGCTTACTGCACTTTTTAAACTGGATTTCATTCTTCCTTCTTGTTTGTAGTTTAGCTATGTTATTCACCATTCAACGCCTCGTTATGAACAATAGCTTTGAGTCAATCGATATGTATCTGTATCTATCTATCTAATGGTCTGCCTGTCTATCTATGTATGTATGTATCTATGTATCTATGTATCTATGTATCTATCTATCTATCTATCTATCTATCTATCTATCTAACTATCTATCTTCCTATCATCTATCTATGATGTCTATCATCTATCAATCTATGTACCTATCTATCTATCTTTCATCTGTCATCTGTATACCTATCTATCTATGAATCAATCCTCTTTTTGTCTGCCCATCTATCCTTCTGTACAGAACAGTTAACAACATAGCCTATGTCTCTTCCCTACATTATGATTCCAGATATCTTGCAAGGTAACTAAGCCATAAGGAGAGCACTGTGTCACCGATACACTTTCAGGTAGAGTCAGCCGCGTGTGCTTACAAAACCAGTAAATGGAGGTGAAAGGACTTGAACCTGTATCTCTGTCCTCTGTCCTCTCATACTTCCTGCTCGCTTGGTGACTTTATTTAGCCACATTCAGTGAGTAAGTGATCCCTGAAGACCACAAGTATCCTTCGTCTGGTCCGGTTGTCGAAAGAAAAGTGTACTTGGTTCTTTGCACACCACCATGGTTGAGGGACATTGGCGTGATCACTGCTGATAGGTGCAGGGACAAATATAAAGGAACACCTATTTCTGGACAGGAGCATTTGTGAACAAAGAGTGTGTTGTGGAGTGAGGTGTTTATTTGAGGGTCCAAACTTCCCCCCTTAGGTGGTTATTACTTCTTTACATTCGTGAACATCATAAAAAGCAATGATTTTAAAAGCCCAGAGGCATATTATTACAGCAATTCATTTGTTGAGGTGAGAGGAAATGAGAAGGAACTTGCTGCACCACTAAATCTATGCCTGAGCACTGCTGAAATCAAACAAAAAGAATTCACGGTGGCTAGATAGGGCTATTTTCTACTGACTCTCTCTGGGGACTCAAACAGAATTCATTTGTTTGTTTGTTTCTTATTTTCACTTGTATAGGTAATCTGTCCCCGCCCCTTCAGCTTTTAGTTTGTCTGTGTCCTTGGATCTCAAGTGAGTCTCCAGTAAGGGAGCACGTAGGAGGTCTTGAGTTTTCATCAGTTCTTCTAACACTGGGTCTTTTGATTGGAGCACTCAAAGCCTGTACTTTTATTCTGATATTTGAGAGCTGTGCTCTTACTGCACTTTGAAATTCTTTTTGTTCTCATTAATATACAATCACATGCAGAACATTATGTTTTCCAGTCTACACCTTTAACCAAGTCCCCGGCAAAAGCCAGTTAGAGTCGCTGTCCGTCAGCGTGTACTAAGATGCTGTAGAATCACTACATGTCTTCTCTGTGTTATGCAGCCGTACAAATGACCCCCCAAGTTACACACTATACATGCTAATCCTAATGCCCCCATTCTTTTTCCCCGCCCTTATTACTCCCTTCCCACAAACCCTCCCCAGACCCTTTCTTTTTGGTAACTGTTAGTCCACTCTCGGGTTGTGTGAGTCTGCTGCTGTCTTTTCCTTCAGTTTTTCTTTGTTATCATACTCCACACATGAGTGAAATCATTTGGTACATGTATTTCTCCTCCTGGGATATTTGACTGAGCATAATACCCTCTAGCTCCATCCACGTTATTGCAAATGATAGGATTTCTTTTCTTCTTATGGCTGCTTACTGCACTTTTTAAACTGGATTTCATTCTTCTTTTTTGTTTGTAGTTTTGCTATGTGCTTTCACCATTGCTCTCCTGGTTATGAGCAGTAGCTTTGTGTTAATCGATATGTACCTATATCTATCTATCTGTCTGTCTATCTATTTATCAATCAAACAATCTATCAATCATCTTTTTGTCTGCCCATCTGTCCTTGTGTACAGAACAGTTACCCATATATCCTATATCACTTTCCTACACTATGCTTCCAAAAATCCTGAAAGTATCTAGGCTGTAGAGAGACCACTGGGTTCACCGAGACACTTGCAGGTCGAGTCGGCCGCGTGTACCTACAAAACCAGGAAATGGTTTTGCCGAGACTTGAACCCGTGTCTCTATCCACTGTCCTCTTTCATCTACTTCTAACTTACTGTCTGTATTTAGCCACATTCTTTGACTAAGTGCTCCCTGAAGACCACAAGTATCATTCCTCTCGCCTGTTGTCGCGAGAAAAGTAACCTTGTTCTTTGCTCACCACCATGTTTGAAGGACATCAGCGTGATCACCGCCGATAGGACGGAGGGTCAAATAAAAAGGAACACCAATTTCTAGACAGGAGCAGTTGGGAGCTAAGAGTGTATTGTGGAGTGACGTGTTTATTTGAGTGTCCAAACTTCCCTCTTTAGGTAGTTATTAGATCTTCCCATGCGTGAACATCATAAAACCCACTGATTTCAAAGTCCCAGACGCTTATTATTACAGCAACTCAGTTGTTGAGGTGAGAGACAATGAGAAGTATGTTGCTGCACCACTAAATCAATGGCTGGGGACGGCTGAAACCAAACAAAAAGAATTCACGGAGGCCAGATAATGCTATTTTCTTCTGACTGTCTCAGGGGACTCACACAGAATCCATTTGTTTGATTGTTTGTTTTTCAGTTTCACTCGTGTAGGGTACTTGTCCACACACCTTCGGCTTGTAGTTTGTCTGTGTCCTTGGATCTCAAGTGAGTCTCCTGTAAGTAAGCACGTAGGTGTCTTGAGTTTTCATCCCTTCTTTTAACCCTGTGTTTTTGTTCGCTGCACTCAGTGCCTGTTCTTTTATTCTGATGATTCAGAGCTGTGCACTTATTGCACTTAAAGAATTTTTTTTATCATTAAGCTAAAATCAATTGAAGAACATTATGTTTACTATGCTCCCCCCTTCACCAAGTACCCCTGAAAAACCTCTTCAGTCGCTGTCGATCTGCGTAGTTGGATGCTGTAGACCCCTTCACCATGTCCCTCCCAACAGACCCCATTACAGTCGCTGTCCATCAGTGAGTAGTAAGATGCTATATGATCTCTACTAGCCTTCTCTGTGTTGTACAGCACTCCCCATGCCCCCTCGACCCCAAGCATTATACATGCTAAAACTAATGCCCCCATTCTTTCTCCTCACACTTATCCCTCCCTTCAGACCCACCCTATCAAGTCCTTTTCCGTTTGGTAACTTTTAGTCAACTCTCGGGTTCTGTGAGTCTGCTGCTGTTTTTTTCCTTCAGTTTTTCTTTGTTGTTATACTCCACACATGAGTGAAAACACTTGGTACTTGTCTTTCTCCGCCTGGCCTATTTCTCTGAACATACTACCGTCTAGCTCCATCCAGGTCATTGCAAATGGTAGGATTTGTTTTCTTCATAAGTCTGCTTACTGCACTTTTTAAACTGGATTTCATTCTTCCTTTTTGTTTGTAGTTTAGCTATGTTATTCACCATTCAACGCCTCGTTATGAACAATAGCTTTGTGTCAATTGATATGTATCTGTATCTATCTATCTAATGGTCTGACTGTCTTTGTATGTATGTATGTATGTATCTATGTATCTATCTATTTATCTATCATCCTATCATCTATCTATGATGTCTATCATCGATCAATCTATGTACTTATCTATCTATCTTTCATCTGTCATCTGTGTACCTATCTATCTATGAATCAATCATCTTTTTGTCTGCCCATCTATCCTTCTGTACAGAACAGTTAACAACAGAGCCTATGTCTCTTCCCTACATTATGCTTCCAGAAATCTTGCAAGGTAACTAAGCCATAAGGAGAGCACTGTGTTCACCGATACACTTTCATGTAGAGTCAGCCGTGTGTGCTTACAAAACCAGTAAATGGAGGTGAAAGGACTTGAACCTGTATCTCTGTCCTCTGTCCTCTTATACTTCCTGCTCGCTTGGTGACTTTTTTTAGCCACATTCAGTGAGTAAGTGATCCCTGAAGACCACAAGTATCTTTCGTCTGGTCCGGTTGTCGAAAGAAAAGTGTACTTGGTTCTTTGCACACCACAATGTTTGAGGGACATCGGACTGATCACTGCTGATAGGTGCAGGGACAAATATAAAGGAACACCTATTCCTGGACAGGAGCATTTGGGAACAAAGAGTGTGTTGTGGAGTGAAGTGTTTATTTGATGGTCCAAACTTCCCTCCTTAGGTTGTTATTACATCTTTACATTCGTGAACATCATAAAAAGCAATGATTTTAAAAGCCCAGACGCATATTATTACAGAAATTCATTTTTTGATGTGAGAGGAAATGAGAAGGAACTTGCTGCACCACTAAATCTATGCCTGAGCACTGCTGAAATCAAACAAAAAGAATTCACGGTGGCTAAATAGGGCTATTTTCTACTGACTCTCTCTGGGGACTCAAACAGAATTCATTTGTTTGTTTGTTTCTTATTTTCACTTGTATAGGTAATCTGTCTCCGCTCCTTCAGCTTGTAGTTTGTCTGTGTCCTTGGATCTCAAGTGAGTCTCCAGTAAGGGAGCACGTAGGAGGTCTTGAGTTTTCATCAGTTCTTCTAACACTGGGTCTTTTGATTGGAGCACTCAAAGCCTGTACTTTTATTCTGATATTTGAGAGCTGTGCTCTTACTGCACTTTGAAATTCTTTTTGTTCTCATTAATATACAATCACATGCAGAACATTATGTTTTCCAGTCTACACCTTTCACCAAGTCCCCGGCAAAAGCCAGTTACAGTCGCTGTCCGTCAGCGTGTACTAAGATGCTGTAGAATCACTACATGTCTTCTCTGTGTTATGCAGCCGTACAAATGACCTCCCAAGTTACACACTATACATGCTAATCCTAATGCCCCCATTCTTTTTCCCCGCCCTTATTACTCCCTTCCCACAAACCCTCCCCAGACCCTTTCTTTTTGGTAACTGTTAGTCCACTCTCGGGTTGTGTGAGTCTGCTGCTGTCTTTTCCTTCAGTTTTTCTTTGTTATCATACTCCACACATGAGTGAAATCATTTGGTACATGTATTTCTCCTCCTGGGATATTTGACTGAGCATAATACCCTCTAGCTCCATCCACGTTATTGCAAATGATAGGATTTCTTTTCTTCTTATGGCTGCTTACTGCACTTTTTAAACTGGATTTCATTCTTCTTTTTTGTTTGTAGTTTTGCTATGTGCTTTCACCATTGCTCTCCTGGTTATGAGCAGTAGCTTTGTGTTAATCGATATGTACCTATATCTATCTATCTGTCTGTCTATCTATTTATCAATCAAACAATCTATCAATCATCTTTTTGTCTGCCCATCTGTCCTTGTGTACAGAACAGTTACCCATATATCCTATATCACTTTCCTACACTATGCTTCCAAAAATCCTGAAAGTATCTAGGCTGTAGAGAGACCACTGGGTTCACCGAGACACTTGCAGGTCGAGTCGGCCGCGTGTACCTACAAAACCAGGAAATGGTTTTGCCGAGACTTGAACCCGTGTCTCTATCCACTGTCCTCTTTCATCTACTTCTAACTTACTGTCTGTATTTAGCCACATTCTTTGACTAAGTGCTCCCTGAAGACCACAAGTATCATTCCTCTGGCCTGTTGTCGCGAGAAAAGTAACCTTGTTCTTTGCTCACCACCATGTTTGAAGGACATCAGCGTGATCACCGCCGATAGGACGGAGGGTCAAATAAAAAGGAACACCAATTTCTAGACAGGAGCAGTTGGGAGCTAAGAGTGTATTGTGGAGTGACGTGTTTATTTGAGTGTCCAAACTTCCCTCTTTAGGTAGTTATTAGATCTTCCCATTCGTGAACATCATAAAACCCACTGATTTCAAAGTCCCAGACGCTTATTATTACAGCAACTCAGTTGTTGAGGTGAGAGACAATGAGAAGTATGTTGCTGCACCACTAAATCAATGGCTGGGGACGGCTGAAACCAAACAAAAAGAATTCACGGAGGCCAGATAGGGCTATTTTCTTCTGACTGTCTCAGGGGACTCACACAGAATCCATTTGTTTGATTGTTTGTTTTTCAGTTTCACTCGTGTAGGGTACTTGTCCACACACCTTCGGCTTGTAGTTTGTCTGTGTCCTTGGATCTCAAGTGAGTCTCCTGTAAGTAAGCACGTAGGTGTCTTGAGTTTTCATCCCTTCTTTTAACCCTGTGTTTTTGTTCGCTACACTCAGTGCCTGTTCTTTTATTCTGATGATTCAGAGCTGTGCACTTATTGCACTTAAAGAATTTTTTTTATCATTAAGCTAAAATCAATTTAAGAACATTATGTTTACTATGCTCCCCCCTTCACCAAGTACCCCTGAAAAACCTCTTCAGTCGCTGTCGATCTGCGTATTTGGATGCTGTAGACCCCTTCACCATGTCCCACCCAACAGACCCCATTACAGTCGCTGACCATCAGTGAGTAGTAAGATGCTATATGATCTCTACTAGCCTTCTCTGTGTTGTACAGCACTCCCCATGCCCCCTCGACCCCAAGCATTATACATGCTAAAACTAATGCCCCCATTCTTTCTCCTCACACTTATCCCTCCCTTCAGACCCACCCTATCAAGTCCTTTTCCGTTTGGTAACTTTTAGTCAACTCTCGGGTTCTGTGAGTCTGCTGCTGTTTTTTTCCTTCAGTTTTTCTTTGTTGTTATACTCCACACATGAGTGAAAACACTTGGTACTTGTCTTTCTCCGCCTGGCCTATTTCTCTGAACATACTACCGTCTAGCTCCATCCAGGTCATTGCAAATGGTAGGATTTGTTTTCTTCATAAGTCTGCTTACTGCACTTTTTAAACTGGATTTCATTCTTCCTTTTTGTTTGTAGTTTAGCTATGTTATTCACCATTCAACGCCTCGTTATGAACAATAGCTTTGTGTCAATTGATATGTATCTGTATCTATCTATCTAATGGTCTGACTGTCTTTGTATGTATGTATGTATGTATCTATGTATCTATCTATTTATCTATCATCCTATCATCTATCTATGATGTCTATCATCGATCAATCTATGTACTTATCTATCTATCTTTCATCTGTCATCTGTGTACCTATCTATCTATGAATCAATTATCTTTTTGTCTGCCCATCTATCCTTATGTACAGAACAGTTAACAACAGAGCCTATGTCTCTTCCCTACATTATGCTTCCAGAAATCTTGCAAGGTAACTAAGCCATAAGGAGAGCACTGTGTTCACCGATACACTTTCATGTAGAGTCAGCCGTGTGTGCTTACAAAACCAGTAAATGGAGGTGAAAGGACTTGAACCTGTATCTCTGTCCTCTGTCCTCTTATACTTCCTGCTCGCTTGGTGACTTTTTTTAGCCACATTCAGTGAGTAAGTGATCCCTGAAGACCACAAGTATCTTTCGTCTGGTCCGGTTGTCGAAAGAAAAGTGTACTTGGTTCTTTGCACACCACAATGTTTGAGGGACATCGGACTGATCACTGCTGATAGGTGCAGGGACAAATATAAAGGAACACCTATTCCTGGACAGGAGCATTTGGGAACAAAGAGTGTGTTGTGGAGTGAAGTGTTTATTTGATGGTCCAAACTTCCCTCCTTAGGTTGTTATTACATCTTTACATTCGTGAACATCATAAAAAGCAATGATTTTAAAAGCCCAGACGCATATTATTACAGAAATTCATTTTTTGATGTGAGAGGAAATGAGAAGGAACTTGCTGCACCACTAAATCTATGCCTGAGCACTGCTGAAATCAAACAAAAAGAATTCACGGTGGCTAAATAGGGCTATTTTCTACTGACTCTCTCTGGGGACTCAAACAGAATTCATTTGTTTGTTTGTTTCTTATTTTCACTTGTATAGGTAATCTGTCTCCGCTCCTTCAGCTTGTAGTTTGTCTGTGTCCTTGGATCTCAAGTGAGTCTCCAGTAAGGGAGCACGTAGGAGGTCTTGAGTTTTCATCAGTTCTTCTAACACTGGGTCTTTTGATTGGAGCACTCAAAGCCTGTACTTTTATTCTGATATTTGAGAGCTGTGCTCTTACTGCACTTTGAAATTCTTTTTGTTCTCATTAATATACAATCACATGCAGAACATTATGTTTTCCAGTCTACACCTTTCACCAAGTCCCCGGCAAAAGCCAGTTACAGTCGCTGTCCGTCAGCGTGTACTAAGATGCTGTAGAATCACTACATGTCTTCTCTGTGTTATGCAGCCGTACAAATGACCTCCCAAGTTACACACTATACATGCTAATCCTAATGCCCCCATTCTTTTTCCCCGCCCTTATTACTCCCTTCCCACAAACCCTCCCCAGACCCTTTCTTTTTGGTAACTGTTAGTCCACTCTCGGGTTGTGTGAGTCTGCTGCTGTCTTTTCCTTCAGTTTTTCTTTGTTATCATACTCCACACATGAGTGAAATCATTTGGTACATGTATTTCTCCTCCTGGGATATTTGACTGAGCATAATACCCTCTAGCTCCATCCACGTTATTGCAAATGATAGGATTTCTTTTCTTCTTATGGCTGCTTACTGCACTTTTTAAACTGGATTTCATTCTTCTTTTTTGTTTGTAGTTTTGCTATGTGCTTTCACCATTGCTCTCCTGGTTATGAGCAGTAGCTTTGTGTTAATCGATATGTACCTATATCTATCTATCTGTCTGTCTATCTATTTATCAATCAAACAATCTATCAATCATCTTTTTGTCTGCCCATCTGTCCTTGTGTACAGAACAGTTACCCATATATCCTATATCACTTTCCTACACTATGCTTCCAAAAATCCTGAAAGTATCTAGGCTGTAGAGAGACCACTGGGTTCACCGAGACACTTGCAGGTCGAGTCGGCCGCGTGTACCTACAAAACCAGGAAATGGTTTTGCCGAGACTTGAACCCGTGTCTCTATCCACTGTCCTCTTTCATCTACTTCTAACTTACTGTCTGTATTTAGCCACATTCTTTGACTAAGTGCTCCCTGAAGACCACAAGTATCATTCCTCTGGCCTGTTGTCGCGAGAAAAGTAACCTTGTTCTTTGCTCACCACCATGTTTGAAGGACATCAGCGTGATCACCGCCGATAGGACGGAGGGTCAAATAAAAAGGAACACCAATTTCTAGACAGGAGCAGTTGGGAGCTAAGAGTGTATTGTGGAGTGACGTGTTTATTTGAGTGTCCAAACTTCCCTCTTTAGGTAGTTATTAGATCTTCCCATTCGTGAACATCATAAAACCCACTGATTTCAAAGTCCCAGACGCTTATTATTACAGCAACTCAGTTGTTGAGGTGAGAGACAATGAGAAGTATGTTGCTGCACCACTAAATCAATGGCTGGGGACGGCTGAAACCAAACAAAAAGAATTCACGGAGGCCAGATAGGGCTATTTTCTTCTGACTGTCTCAGGGGACTCACACAGAATCCATTTGTTTGATTGTTTGTTTTTCAGTTTCACTCGTGTAGGGTACTTGTCCACACACCTTCGGCTTGTAGTTTGTCTGTGTCCTTGGATCTCAAGTGAGTCTCCTGTAAGTAAGCACGTAGGTGTCTTGAGTTTTCATCCCTTCTTTTAACCCTGTGTTTTTGTTCGCTACACTCAGTGCCTGTTCTTTTATTCTGATGATTCAGAGCTGTGCACTTATTGCACTTAAAGAATTTTTTTTATCATTAAGCTAAAATCAATTTAAGAACATTATGTTTACTATGCTCCCCCCTTCACCAAGTACCCCTGAAAAACCTCTTCAGTCGCTGTCGATCTGCGTATTTGGATGCTGTAGACCCCTTCACCATGTCCCACCCAACAGACCCCATTACAGTCGCTGACCATCAGTGAGTAGTAAGATGCTATATGATCTCTACTAGCCTTCTCTGTGTTGTACAGCACTCCCCATGCCCCCTCGACCCCAAGCATTATACATGCTAAAACTAATGCCCCCATTCTTTCTCCTCACACTTATCCCTCCCTTCAGACCCACCCTATCAAGTCCTTTTCCGTTTGGTAACTTTTAGTCAACTCTCGGGTTCTGTGAGTCTGCTGCTGTTTTTTTCCTTCAGTTTTTCTTTGTTGTTATACTCCACACATGAGTGAAAACACTTGGTACTTGTCTTTCTCCGCCTGGCCTATTTCTCTGAACATACTACCGTCTAGCTCCATCCAGGTCATTGCAAATGGTAGGATTTGTTTTCTTCATAAGTCTGCTTACTGCACTTTTTAAACTGGATTTCATTCTTCCTTTTTGTTTGTAGTTTAGCTATGTTATTCACCATTCAACGCCTCGTTATGAACAATAGCTTTGTGTCAATTGATATGTATCTGTATCTATCTATCTAATGGTCTGACTGTCTTTGTATGTATGTATGTATGTATCTATGTATCTATCTATTTATCTATCATCCTATCATCTATCTATGATGTCTATCATCGATCAATCTATGTACTTATCTATCTATCTTTCATCTGTCATCTGTGTACCTATCTATCTATGAATCAATTATCTTTTTGTCTGCCCATCTATCCTTATGTACAGAACAGTTAACAACAGAGCCTATGTCTCTTCCCTACATTATGCTTCCAGAAATCTTGCAAGGTAACTAAGCCATAAGGAGAGCACTGTGTTCACCGATACACTTTCATGTAGAGTCAGCCGTGTGTGCTTACAAAACCAGTAAATGGAGGTGAAAGGACTTGAACCTGTATCTCTGTCCTCTGTCCTCTTATACTTCCTGCTCGCTTGGTGACTTTTTTTAGCCACATTCAGTGAGTAAGTGATCCCTGAAGACCACAAGTATCCTTCGTCTGGTCCGGTTGTCGAAAGAAAAGTGTACTTGGTTCTTTGCACACCACAATGTTTGAGGGACATCGGACTGATCACTGCTGATAGGTACAGGGACAAATATAAAGGAACACCTATTCCTGGACAGGAGCATTTGGGAACAAAGAGTGTGTTGTGGAGTGAAGTGTTTATTTGATGGTCCAAACTTCCCTCCTTAGGTTGTTATTACATCTTTACATTCGTGAACATCATAAAAAGCAATGATTTTAAAAGCCCAGACGCATATTATTACAGAAATTCATTTTTTGATGTGAGAGGAAATGAGAAGGAACTTGCTGCACCACTAAATCTATGCCTGAGCACTGCTGAAATCAAACAAAAAGAATTCACGGTGGCTAAATAGGGCTATTTTCTACTGACTCTCTCTGGGGACTCAAACAGAATTCATTTGTTTGTTTGTTTCTTATTTTCACTTGTATAGGTAATCTGTCTCCGCTCCTTCAGCTTGTAGTTTGTCTGTGTCCTTGGATCTCAAGTGAGTCTCCAGTAAGGGAGCACGTAGGAGGTCTTGAGTTTTCATCAGTTCTTCTAACACTGGGTCTTTTGATTGGAGCACTCAAAGCCTGTACTTTTATTCTGATATTTGAGAGCTGTGCTCTTACTGCACTTTGAAATTCTTTTTGTTCTCATTAATATACAATCACATGCAGAACATTATGTTTTCCAGTCTACACCTTTCACCAAGTCCCCGGCAAAAGCCAGTTACAGTCGCTGTCCGTCAGCGTGTACTAAGATGCTGTAGAATCACTACATGTCTTCTCTGTGTTATGCAGCCGTACAAATGACCTCCCAAGTTACACACTATACATGCTAATCCTAATGCCCCCATTCTTTTTCCCCGCCCTTATTACTCCCTTCCCACAAACCCTCCCCAGACCCTTTCTTTTTGGTAACTGTTAGTCCACTCTCGGGTTGTGTGAGTCTGCTGCTGTCTTTTCCTTCAGTTTTTCTTTGTTATCATACTCCACACATGAGTGAAATCATTTGGTACATGTATTTCTCCTCCTGGGATATTTGACTGAGCATAATACCCTCTAGCTCCATCCACGTTATTGCAAATGATAGGATTTCTTTTCTTCTTATGGCTGCTTACTGCACTTTTTAAACTGGATTTCATTCTTCTTTTTTGTTTGTAGTTTTGCTATGTGCTTTCACCATTGCTCTCCTGGTTATGAGCAGTAGCTTTGTGTTAATCGATATGTACCTATATCTATCTATCTGTCTGTCTATCTATTTATCAATCAAACAATCTATCAATCATCTTTTTGTCTGCCCATCTGTCCTTGTGTACAGAACAGTTACCCATATATCCTATATCACTTTCCTACACTATGCTTCCAAAAATCCTGAAAGTATCTAGGCTGTAGAGAGACCACTGGGTTCACCGAGACACTTGCAGGTCGAGTCGGCCGCGTGTACCTACAAAACCAGGAAATGGTTTTGCCGAGACTTGAACCCGTGTCTCTATCCACTGTCCTCTTTCATCTACTTCTAACTTACTGTCTGTATTTAGCCACATTCTTTGACTAAGTGCTCCCTGAAGACCACAAGTATCATTCCTCTGGCCTGTTGTCGCGAGAAAAGTAACCTTGTTCTTTGCTCACCACCATGTTTGAAGGACATCAGCGTGATCACCGCCAATAGGACGGAGGGTCAAATAAAAAGGAACACCAATTTCTAGACAGGAGCAGTTGGGAGCTAAGAGTGTATTGTGGAGTGACGTGTTTATTTGAGTGTCCAAACTTCCCTCTTTAGGTAGTTATTAGATCTTCCCATGCGTGAACATCATAAAACCCACTGATTTCAAAGTCCCAGACGCTTATTATTACAGCAACTCAGTTGTTGAGGTGAGAGACAATGAGAAGTATGTTGCTGCACCACTAAATCAATGGCTGGGGACGGCTGAAACCAAACAAAAAGAATTCACGGAGGCCAGATAGGGCTATTTTCTTCTGACTGTCTCAGGGGACTCACACAGAATCCATTTGTTTGATTGTTTGTTTTTCAGTTTCACTCGTGTAGGGTACTTGTCCACACACCTTCGGCTTGTAGTTTGTCTGTGTCCTTGGATCTCAAGTGAGTCTCCTGTAAGTAAGCACGTAGGTGTCTTGAGTTTTCATCCCTTCTTTTAACCCTGTGTTTTTGTTCGCTGCACTCAGTGCCTGTTCTTTTATTCTGATGATTCAGAGCTGTGCACTTATTGCACTTAAAGAATTTTTTTTATCATTAAGCTAAAATCAATTGAAGAACATTATGTTTACTATGCTCCCCCCTTCACCAAGTACCCCTGAAAAACCTCTTCAGTCGCTGTCGATCTGCGTAGTTGGATGCTGTAGACCCCTTCACCATGTCCCTCCCAACAGACCCCATTACAGTCGCTGTCCATCAGTGAGTAGTAAGATGCTATATGATCTCTACTAGCCTTCTCTGTGTTGTACAGCACTTCCCATGCCCCCTCGACCCCAAGCATTATACATGCTAAAACTAATGCCCCCATTCTTTCTCCTCACACTTATCCCTCCCTTCAGACCCACCCTATCAAGTTCTTTTCCGTTTGGTAACTTTTAGTCAACTCTCGGGTTCTGTGAGTCTGCTGCTGTTTTTTTCCTTCAGTTTTTCTTTGTTGTTATACTCCACACATGAGTGAAAACACTTGGTACTTGTCTTTCTCCGCCTGGCCTATTTCTCTGAACATACTACCGTCTAGCTCCATCCAGGTCATTGCAAATGGTAGGATTTGTTTTCTTCATAAGTCTGCTTACTGCACTTTTTAAACTGGATTTCATTCTTCCTTTTTGTTTGTAGTTTAGCTATGTTATTCACCATTCAACGCCTCGTTATGAACAATAGCTTTGTGTCAATTGATATGTATCTGTATCTATCTATCTAATGGTCTGACTGTCTTTGTATGTATGTATGTATGTATCTATGTATCTATCTATTTATCTATCATCCTATCATCTATCTATGATGTCTATCATCGATCAATCTATGTACTTATCTATCTATCTTTCATCTGTCATCTGTGTACCTATCTATCTATGAATCAATCATCTTTTTGTCTGCCCATCTATCCTTCTGTACAGAACAGTTAACAACAGAGCCTATGTCTCTTCCCTACATTATGCTTCCAGAAATCTTGCAAGGTAACTAAGCCATAAGGAGAGCACTGTGTTCACCGATACACTTTCATGTAGAGTCAGCCGTGTGTGCTTACAAAACCAGTAAATGGAGGTGAAAGGACTTGAACCTGTATCTCTGTCCTCTGTCCTCTTATACTTCCTGCTCGCTTGGTGACTTTTTTTAGCCACATTCAGTGAGTAAGTGATCCCTGAAGACCACAAGTATCCTTCGTCTGGTCCTTTTGTCGAAAGAAAAGTGTACTTGGTTCTTTGCACACCACAATGTTTGAGGGACATCGGACTGATCACTGCTGATAGGTGCAGGGACAAATATAAAGGAACACCTATTCCTGGACAGGAGCATTTGGGAACAAAGAGTGTGTTGTGGAGTGAAGTGTTTATTTGATGGTCCAAACTTCCCTCCTTAGGTTGTTATTACATCTTTACATTCGTGAACATCATAAAAAGCAATGATTTTAAAAGCCCAGACGCATATTATTACAGAAATTCATTTTTTGATGTGAGAGGAAATGAGAAGGAACTTGCTGCACCACTAAATCTATGCCTGAGCACTGCTGAAATCAAACAAAAAGAATTCACGGTGGCTAAATAGGGCTATTTTCTACTGACTCTCTCTGGGGACTCAAACAGAATTCATTTGTTTGTTTGTTTCTTATTTTCACTTGTATAGGTAATCTGTCTCCGCTCCTTCAGCTTGTAGTTTGTCTGTGTCCTTGGATCTCAAGTGAGTCTCCAGTAAGGGAGCACGTAGGAGGTCTTGAGTTTTCATCAGTTCTTCTAACACTGGGTCTTTTGATTGGAGCACTCAAAGCCTGTACTTTTATTCTGATATTTGAGAGCTGTGCTCTTACTGCACTTTGAAATTCTTTTTGTTCTCATTAATATACAATCACATGCAGAACATTATGTTTTCCAGTCTACACCTTTCACCAAGTCCCCGGCAAAAGCCAGTTACAGTCGCTGTCCGTCAGCGTGTACTAAGATGCTGTAGAATCACTACATGTCTTCTCTGTGTTATGCAGCCGTACAAATGACCCTCCAAGTTACACACTATACATGCTAATCCTAATGCCCCCATTCTTTTTCCCCGCCCTTATTACTCCCTTCCCACAAACCCTCCCCAGACCCTTTCTTTTTGGTAACTGTTAGTCCACTCTCGGGTTGTGTGAGTCTGCTGCTGTCTTTTCCTTCAGTTTTTCTTTGTTATCATACTCCACACATGAGTGAAATCATTTGGTACATGTATTTCTCCTCCTGGGATATTTGACTGAGCATAATACCCTCTAGCTCCATCCACGTTTTTGCAAATGATAGGATTTGTTTTCTTCTTATGGCTGCCTTCTGCACTTTTTAAACTGGATTTCATTCTTCTTTTTTGTTTGTAGTTTTGCTATGTGCTTTCACCATTGCTCTCCTGGTTATGAGCAGTAGCTTTGTGTTAATCGATATGTACCTATATCTATCTATCTGTCTGTCTATCTATTTATCAATCAAACAATCTATCAATCATCTTTTTGTCTGCCCATCTGTCCTTGTGTACAGAACAGTTACCCATATATCCTATATCACTTTCCTACACTATGCTTCCAAAAATCCTGAAAGTATCTAGGCTGTAGAGAGACCACTGGGTTCACCGAGACACTTGCAAGTCGAGTCGGCCGCGTGTACCTACAAAACCAGGAAATGGTTTTGCCGAGACTTGAACCCATGTCTCTATCCACTGTCCTCTTTCATCTACTTCTAACTTACTGTCTGTATTTAGCCACATTCTTTGACTAAGTGCTCCCTGAAGACCACAAGTATCATTCCTCTGGCCTGTTGTCGCGAGAAAAGTAACCTTGTTCTTTGCTCACCACCATGTTTGAAGGACATCAGCGTGATCACCGCCGATAGGACGGAGGGTCAAATAAAAAGGAACACCAATTTCTAGACAGGTGCAGTTGGGAGCTAAGAGTGTATTGTGGAGTGACGTGTTTATTTGAGTGTCCAAACTTCCCTCTTTAGGTAGTTATTAGATCTTCCCATTCGTGAACATCATAAAACCCACATATTTCAAAGTCCCAGACGCTTATTATTACAGCAACTCAGTTGTTGAGGTGAGAGACAATGAGAAGTATGTTGCTGCACCACTAAATCAATGGCTGGGGACGGCTGAAACCAAACAAAAAGAATTCACGGAGGCCAGATAGGGCTATTTTCTTCTGACTGTCTCAGGGGACTCACACAGAATCCATTTGTTTGATTGTTTGTTTTTCAGTTTCACTCGTGTAGGGTACTTGTCCACACACCTTCGGCTTGTAGTTTGTCTGTTTCCTTGGATCTCAAGTGAGTCTCCTGTAAGTAAGCACGTAGGTGTCTTGAGTTTTCATCCCTTCTTTTAACCCTGTGTTTTTGTTCGCTGCACTCAGTGCCTGTTCTTTTATTCTGATGATTCAGAGCTGTGCACTTATTGCACTTAAAGAATTTTTTTTATCATTAAGCTAAAATCAATTGAAGAACATTATGTTTACTATGCTCCCCCCTTCACCAAGTACCCCTGAAAAACCTCTTCAGTCGCTGTCGATCTGCGTAGTTGGATGCTGTAGACCCCTTCACCATGTCCCTCCCAACAGACCCCATTACAGTCGCTGTCCATCAGTGAGTAGTAAGATGCTATATGATCTCTACTAGCCTTCTCTGTGTTGTACAGCACTCCCCATGCCCCCTCGACCCCAAGCATTATACATGCTAAAACTAATGCCCCCATTCTTTCTCCTCACACTTATCCCTCCCTTCAGACCCACCCTATCAAGTCCTTTTCCGTTTGGTAACTTTTAGTCAACTCTCGGGTTCTGTGAGTCTGCTGCTGTTTTTTTCCTTCAGTTTTTCTTTGTTGTTATACTCCACACATGAGTGAAAACACTTGGTACTTGTCTTTCTCCGCCTGGCCTATTTCTCTGAACATACTACCGTCTAGCTCCATCCAGGTCATTGCAAATGGTAGGATTTGTTTTCTTCATAAGTCTGCTTACTGCACTTTTTAAACTGGATTTCATTCTTCCTTTTTGTTTGTAGTTTAGCTATGTTATTCACCATTCAACGCCTCGTTATGAACAATAGCTTTGTGTCAATTGATATGTATCTGTATCTATCTATCTAATGGTCTGACTGTCTTTGTATGTATGTATGTATGTATCTATGTATCTATCTATTTATCTATCATCCTATCATCTATCTATGATGTCTATCATCGATCAATCTATGTACTTATCTATCTATCTTTCATCTGTCATCTGTGTACCTATCTATCTATGAATCAATCATCTTTTTGTCTGCCCATCTATCCTTCTGTACAGAACAGTTAACAACAGAGCCTATGTCTCTTCCCTACATTATGCTTCCAGAAATCTTGCAAGGTAACTAAGCCATAAGGAGAGCACTGTGTTCACCGATACACTTTCATGTAGAGTCAGCCGTGTGTGCTTACAAAACCAGTAAATGGAGGTGAAAGGACTTGAACCTGTATCTCTGTCCTCTGTCCTCTTATACTTCCTGCTCGCTTGGTGACTTTTTTTAGCCACATTCAGTGAGTAAGTGATCCCTGAAGACCACAAGTATCCTTCGTCTGGTCCTTTTGTCGAAAGAAAAGTGTACTTGGTTCTTTGCACACCACAATGTTTGAGGGACATCGGACTGATCACTGCTGATAGGTGCAGGGACAAATATAAAGGAACACCTATTCCTGGACAGGAGCATTTGGGAACAAAGAGTGTGTTGTGGAGTGAAGTGTTTATTTGATGGTCCAAACTTCCCTCCTTAGGTTGTTATTACATCTTTACATTCGTGAACATCATAAAAAGCAATGATTTTAAAAGCCCAGACGCATATTATTACAGAAATTCATTTTTTGATGTGAGAGGAAATGAGAAGGAACTTGCTGCACCACTAAATCTATGCCTGAGCACTGCTGAAATCAAACAAAAAGAATTCACGGTGGCTAAATAGGGCTATTTTCTACTGACTCTCTCTGGGGACTCAAACAGAATTCATTTGTTTGTTTGTTTCTTATTTTCACTTGTATAGGTAATCTGTCTCCGCTCCTTCAGCTTGTAGTTTGTCTGTGTCCTTGGATCTCAAGTGAGTCTCCAGTAAGGGAGCACGTAGGAGGTCTTGAGTTTTCATCAGTTCTTCTAACACTGGGTCTTTTGATTGGAGCACTCAAAGCCTGTACTTTTATTCTGATATTTGAGAGCTGTGCTCTTACTGCACTTTGAAATTCTTTTTGTTCTCATTAATATACAATCACATGCAGAACATTATGTTTTCCAGTCTACACCTTTCACCAAGTCCCCGGCAAAAGCCAGTTACAGTCGCTGTCCGTCAGCGTGTACTAAGATGCTGTAGAATCACTACATGTCTTCTCTGTGTTATGCAGCCGTACAAATGACCCTCCAAGTTACACACTATACATGCTAATCCTAATGCCCCCATTCTTTTTCCCCGCCCTTATTACTCCCTTCCCACAAACCCTCCCCAGACCCTTTCTTTTTGGTAACTGTTAGTCCACTCTCGGGTTGTGTGAGTCTGCTGCTGTCTTTTCCTTCAGTTTTTCTTTGTTATCATACTCCACACATGAGTGAAATCATTTGGTACATGTATTTCTCCTCCTGGGATATTTGACTGAGCATAATACCCTCTAGCTCCATCCACGTTTTTGCAAATGATAGGATTTGTTTTCTTCTTATGGCTGCCTTCTGCACTTTTTAAACTGGATTTCATTCTTCTTTTTTGTTTGTAGTTTTGCTATGTGCTTTCACCATTGCTCTCCTGGTTATGAGCAGTAGCTTTGTGTTAATCGATATGTACCTATATCTATCTATCTGTCTGTCTATCTATTTATCAATCAAACAATCTATCAATCATCTTTTTGTCTGCCCATCTGTCCTTGTGTACAGAACAGTTACCCATATATCCTATATCACTTTCCTACACTATGCTTCCAAAAATCCTGAAAGTATCTAGGCTGTAGAGAGACCACTGGGTTCACCGAGACACTTGCAAGTCGAGTCGGCCGCGTGTACCTACAAAACCAGGAAATGGTTTTGCCGAGACTTGAACCCATGTCTCTATCCACTGTCCTCTTTCATCTACTTCTAACTTACTGTCTGTATTTAGCCACATTCTTTGACTAAGTGCTCCCTGAAGACCACAAGTATCATTCCTCTGGCCTGTTGTCGCGAGAAAAGTAACCTTGTTCTTTGCTCACCACCATGTTTGAAGGACATCAGCGTGATCACCGCCGATAGGACGGAGGGTCAAATAAAAAGGAACACCAATTTCTAGACAGGTGCAGTTGGGAGCTAAGAGTGTATTGTGGAGTGACGTGTTTATTTGAGTGTCCAAACTTCCCTCTTTAGGTAGTTATTAGATCTTCCCATTCGTGAACATCATAAAACCCACATATTTCAAAGTCCCAGACGCTTATTATTACAGCAACTCAGTTGTTGAGGTGAGAGACAATGAGAAGTATGTTGCTGCACCACTAAATCAATGGCTGGGGACGGCTGAAACCAAACAAAAAGAATTCACGGAGGCCAGATAGGGCTATTTTCTTCTGACTGTCTCAGGGGACTCACACAGAATCCATTTGTTTGATTGTTTGTTTTTCAGTTTCACTCGTGTAGGGTACTTGTCCACACACCTTCGGCTTGTAGTTTGTCTGTGTCCTTGGATCTCAAGTGAGTCTCCTGTAAGTAAGCACGTAGGTGTCTTGAGTTTTCATCCCTTCTTTTAACCCTGTGTTTTTGTTCGCTGCACTCAGTGCCTGTTCTTTTATTCTGATGATTCAGAGCTGTGCACTTATTGCACTTAAAGAATTTTTTTTATCATTAAGCTAAAATCAATTGAAGAACATTATGTTTACTATGCTCCCCCCTTCACCAAGTACCCCTGAAAAACCTCTTCAGTCGCTGTCGATCTGCGTAGTTGGATGCTGTAGACCCCTTCACCATGTCCCTCCCAACAGACCCCATTACAGTCGCTGTCCATCAGTGAGTAGTAAGATGCTATATGATCTCTACTAGCCTTCTCTGTGTTGTACAGCACTCCCCATGCCCCCTCGACCCCAAGCATTATACATGCTAAAACTAATGCCCCCATTCTTTCTCCTCACACTTATCCCTCCCTTCAGACCCACCCTATCAAGTCCTTTTCCGTTTGGTAACTTTTAGTCAACTCTCGGGTTCTGTGAGTCTGCTGCTGTTTTTTTCCTTCAGTTTTTCTTTGTTGTTATACTCCACACATGAGTGAAAACACTTGGTACTTGTCTTTCTCCGCCTGGCCTATTTCTCTGAACATACTACCGTCTAGCTCCATCCAGGTCATTGCAAATGGTAGGATTTGTTTTCTTCATAAGTCTGCTTACTGCACTTTTTAAACTGGATTTCATTCTTCCTTTTTGTTTGTAGTTTAGCTATGTTATTCACCATTCAACGCCTCGTTATGAACAATAGCTTTGTGTCAATTGATATGTATCTGTATCTATCTATCTAATGGTCTGACTGTCTTTGTATGTATGTATGTATGTATCTATGTATCTATCTATTTATCTATCATCCTATCATCTATCTATGATGTCTATCATCGATCAATCTATGTACTTATCTATCTATCTTTCATCTGTCATCTGTGTACCTATCTATCTATGAATCAATCATCTTTTTGTCTGCCCATCTATCCTTCTGTACAGAACAGTTAACAACAGAGCCTATGTCTCTTCCCTACATTATGCTTCCAGAAATCTTGCAAGGTAACTAAGCCATAAGGAGAGCACTGTGTTCACCGATACACTTTCATGTAGAGTCAGCCGTGTGTGCTTACAAAACCAGTAAATGGAGGTGAAAGGACTTGAACCTGTATCTCTGTCCTCTGTCCTCTTATACTTCCTGCTCGCTTGGTGACTTTTTTTAGCCACATTCAGTGAGTAAGTGATCCCTGAAGACCACAAGTATCCTTCGTCTGGTCCTTTTGTCGAAAGAAAAGTGTACTTGGTTCTTTGCACACCACAATGTTTGAGGGACATCGGACTGATCACTGCTGATAGGTGCAGGGACAAATATAAAGGAACACCTATTCCTGGACAGGAGCATTTGGGAACAAAGAGTGTGTTGTGGAGTGAAGTGTTTATTTGATGGTCCAAACTTCCCTCCTTAGGTTGTTATTACATCTTTACATTCGTGAACATCATAAAAAGCAATGATTTTAAAAGCCCAGACGCATATTATTACAGAAATTCATTTTTTGATGTGAGAGGAAATGAGAAGGAACTTGCTGCACCACTAAATCTATGCCTGAGCACTGCTGAAATCAAACAAAAAGAATTCACGGTGGCTAAATAGGGCTATTTTCTACTGACTCTCTCTGGGGACTCAAACAGAATTCATTTGTTTGTTTGTTTCTTATTTTCACTTGTATAGGTAATCTGTCTCCGCTCCTTCAGCTTGTAGTTTGTCTGTGTCCTTGGATCTCAAGTGAGTCTCCAGTAAGGGAGCACGTAGGAGGTCTTGAGTTTTCATCAGTTCTTCTAACACTGGGTCTTTTGATTGGAGCACTCAAAGCCTGTACTTTTATTCTGATATTTGAGAGCTGTGCTCTTACTGCACTTTGAAATTCTTTTTGTTCTCATTAATATACAATCACATGCAGAACATTATGTTTTCCAGTCTACACCTTTCACCAAGTCCCCGGCAAAAGCCAGTTACAGTCGCTGTCCGTCAGCGTGTACTAAGATGCTGTAGAATCACTACATGTCTTCTCTGTGTTATGCAGCCGTACAAATGACCCTCCAAGTTACACACTATACATGCTAATCCTAATGCCCCCATTCTTTTTCCCCGCCCTTATTACTCCCTTCCCACAAACCCTCCCCAGACCCTTTCTTTTTGGTAACTGTTAGTCCACTCTCGGGTTGTGTGAGTCTGCTGCTGTCTTTTCCTTCAGTTTTTCTTTGTTATCATACTCCACACATGAGTGAAATCATTTGGTACATGTATTTCTCCTCCTGGGATATTTGACTGAGCATAATACCCTCTAGCTCCATCCACGTTTTTGCAAATGATAGGATTTGTTTTCTTCTTATGGCTGCCTTCTGCACTTTTTAAACTGGATTTCATTCTTCTTTTTTGTTTGTAGTTTTGCTATGTGCTTTCACCATTGCTCTCCTGGTTATGAGCAGTAGCTTTGTGTTAATCGATATGTACCTATATCTATCTATCTGTCTGTCTATCTATTTATCAATCAAACAATCTATCAATCATCTTTTTGTCTGCCCATCTGTCCTTGTGTACAGAACAGTTACCCATATATCCTATATCACTTTCCTACACTATGCTTCCAAAAATCCTGAAAGTATCTAGGCTGTAGAGAGACCACTGGGTTCACCGAGACACTTGCAAGTCGAGTCGGCCGCGTGTACCTACAAAACCAGGAAATGGTTTTGCCGAGACTTGAACCCATGTCTCTATCCACTGTCCTCTTTCATCTACTTCTAACTTACTGTCTGTATTTAGCCACATTCTTTGACTAAGTGCTCCCTGAAGACCACAAGTATCATTCCTCTGGCCTGTTGTCGCGAGAAAAGTAACCTTGTTCTTTGCTCACCACCATGTTTGAAGGACATCAGCGTGATCACCGCCGATAGGACGGAGGGTAAAATAAAAAGGAACACCAATTTCTAGACAGGTGCAGTTGGGAGCTAAGAGTGTATTGTGGAGTGACGTGTTTATTTGAGTGTCCAAACTTCCCTCTTTAGGTAGTTATTAGATCTTCCCATTCGTGAACATCATAAAACCCACATATTTCAAAGTCCCAGACGCTTATTATTACAGCAACTCAGTTGTTGAGGTGAGAGACAATGAGAAGTATGTTGCTGCACCACTAAATCAATGGCTGGGGACGGCTGAAACCAAACAAAAAGAATTCACGGAGGCCAGATAGGGCTATTTTCTTCTGACTGTCTCAGGGGACTCACACAGAATCCATTTGTTTGATTGTTTGTTTTTCAGTTTCACTCGTGTAGGGTACTTGTCCACACACCTTCGGCTTGTAGTTTGTCTGTGTCCTTGGATCTCAAGTGAGTCTCCTGTAAGTAAGCACGTAGGTGTCTTGAGTTTTCATCCCTTCTTTTAACCCTGTGTTTTTGTTCGCTGCACTCAGTGCCTGTTCTTTTATTCTGATGATTCAGAGCTGTGCACTTATTGCACTTAAAGAATTTTTTTTATCATTAAGCTAAAATCAATTGAAGAACATTATGTTTACTATGCTCCCCCCTTCACCAAGTACCCCTGAAAAACCTCTTCAGTCGCTGTCGATCTGCGTAGTTGGATGCTGTAGACCCCTTCACCATGTCCCTCCCAACAGACCCCATTACAGTCGCTGTCCATCAGTGAGTAGTAAGATGCTATATGATCTCTACTAGCCTTCTCTGTGTTGTACAGCACTCCCCATGCCCCCTCGACCCCAAGCATTATACATGCTAAAACTAATGCCCCCATTCTTTCTCCTCACACTTATCCCTCCCTTCAGACCCACCCTATCAAGTCCTTTTCCGTTTGGTAACTTTTAGTCAACTCTCGGGTTCTGTGAGTCTGCTGCTGTTTTTTTCCTTCAGTTTTTCTTTGTTGTTATACTCCACACATGAGTGAAAACACTTGGTACTTGTCTTTCTCCGCCTGGCCTATTTCTCTGAACATACTACCGTCTAGCTCCATCCAGGTCATTGCAAATGGTAGGATTTGTTTTCTTCATAAGTCTGCTTACTGCACTTTTTAAACTGGATTTCATTCTTCCTTTTTGTTTGTAGTTTAGCTATGTTATTCACCATTCAACGCCTCGTTATGAACAATAGCTTTGTGTCAATTGATATGTATCTGTATCTATCTATCTAATGGTCTGACTGTCTTTGTATGTATGTATGTATGTATCTATGTATCTATCTATTTATCTATCATCCTATCATCTATCTATGATGTCTATCATCGATCAATCTATGTACTTATCTATCTATCTTTCATCTGTCATCTGTGTACCTATCTATCTATGAATCAATCATCTTTTTGTCTGCCCATCTATCCTTATGTACAGAACAGTTAACAACAGAGCCTATGTCTCTTCCCTACATTATGCTTCCAGAAATCTTGCAAGGTAACTAAGCCATAAGGAGAGCACTGTGTTCACCGATACACTTTCATGTAGAGTCAGCCGTGTGTGCTTACAAAACCAGTAAATGGAGGTGAAAGGACTTGAACCTGTATCTCTGTCCTCTGTCCTCTTATACTTCCTGCTCGCTTGGTGACTTTTTTTAGCCACATTCAGTGAGTAAGTGATCCCTGAAGACCACAAGTATCCTTCGTCTGGTCCGGTTGTCGAAAGAAAAGTGTACTTGGTTCTTTGCACACCACAATGTTTGAGGGACATCGGACTGATCACTGCTGATAGGTGCAGGGACAAATATAAAGGAACACCTATTCCTGGACAGGAGCATTTGGGAACAAAGAGTGTGTTGTGGAGTGAAGTGTTTATTTGATGGTCCAAACTTCCCTCCTTAGGTTGTTATTACATCTTTACATTCGTGAACATCATAAAAAGCAATGATTTTAAAAGCCCAGACGCATATTATTACAGAAATTCATTTTTTGATGTGAGAGGAAATGAGAAGGAACTTGCTGCACCACTAAATCTATGCCTGAGCACTGCTGAAATCAAACAAAAAGAATTCACGGTGGCTAAATAGGGCTATTTTCTACTGACTCTCTCTGGGGACTCAAACAGAATTCATTTGTTTGTTTGTTTCTTATTTTCACTTGTATAGGTAATCTGTCTCCGCTCCTTCAGCTTGTAGTTTGTCTGTGTCCTTGGATCTCAAGTGAGTCTCCAGTAAGGGAGCACGTAGGAGGTCTTGAGTTTTCATCAGTTCTTCTAACACTGGGTCTTTTGATTGGAGCACTCAAAGCCTGTACTTTTATTCTGATATTTGAGAGCTGTGCTCTTACTGCACTTTGAAATTCTTTTTGTTCTCATTAATATACAATCACATGCAGAACATTATGTTTTCCAGTTTACACCTTTCACCAAGTCCCCGGCAAAAGCCAGTTACAGTCGCTGTCCATCAGCGTGTACTAAGATGCTGTAGAATCACTACATGTCTTCTCTGTGTTATGCAGCCGTACAAATGACCCCCCAAGTTACACACTATACATGCTAATCCTAATGCCCCCATTCTTTTTCCCCGCCCTTATTACTCCCTTCCCACAAACCCTCCCCAGACCCTTTCTTTTTGGTAACTGTTAGTCCACTCTCGGGTTGTGTGAGTCTGCTGCTGTCTTTTCCTTCAGTTTTTCTTTGTTATCATACTCCACACATGAGTGAAATCATTTGGTATATGTATTTCTCCTCCTTGGATATTTGACTAAGCATAATACCCTCTAGCTCCATCCACGTTATTGCAAATGATAGGATTTGTTTTCTTCTTATGGCTGCCTACTGCACTATTTAAACAGGATTTCATTCTTCTTTTTTGTTTGTAGTTTTGCTATGTGCTTTCACCATTGCTCTCCTGGTTATGAGCAGTAGGTTTGTGTTAATCGATATGTACCTATATCTATCTATCTGTCTGTCTATCTATTTATCAATCAAACAATCAATCAATCATCTTTTTGTCTGCCTATCTGTCCTTGTGTACAGAACAGTTACCCATATATCCTATATCACTTTCCTACACTATGCTTCCAAAAATCCTGAAAGTATCTAGGCTGTAGAGAGACCACTGGGTTCACCGAGACACTTGCAGGTCGAGTCGGCCGCGTGTACCTAAAAAACCAGGAAATGGTTTTGCCGAGACTTGAACCCGTGTCTCTATCCACTGTCCTCTTTCATCTACTTCTAACTTACTGTCTGTATTTAGCCACATTCTTTGACTAAGTGCTCCCTGAAGACCACAAGTATCATTCCTCTGGGCCTGTTGTCGCGAGAAAAGTAACCTTGTTCTTTGCTCACCACCATGTTTGAAGGACATCAGCGTGATCACCGCCGATAGGACGGAGGGTCAAATAAAAAGGAACACCAATTTCTAGACAGGAGCAGTTGGGAGCTAAGAGTGTATTGTGGAGTGACGTGTTTATTTGAGTGTCCAAACTTCCCTCTTTAGGTAGTTATTAGATCTTCCCATGCGTGAACATCATAAAACCCACTGATTTCAAAGTCCCAGACACTTATTATTACAGCAACTCAGTTGTTGAGGTGAGAGACAATGAGAAGTATGTTGCTGCACCACTAAATCAATGGCTGGGGACGGCTGAAACCAAACAAAAAGAATTCACGGAGGCCAGATAGGGCTATTTTCTTCTGACTGTCTCAGGGGACTCACACAGAATCCATTTGTTTGATTGTTTGTTTTTCAGTTTCACTCGTGTAGGGTACTTGTCCACACACCTTCGGCTTGTAGTTTGTCTGTGTCCTTGGATCTCAAGTGAGTCTCCTGTAAGTAAGCACGTAGGTGTCTTGAGTTTTCATCCCTTCTTTTAACCCTGTGTTTTTGTTCGCTGCACTCAGTGCCTGTTCTTTTATTCTGATGATTCAGAGCTGTGCACTTATTGCACTTAAAGAATTTTTTTTATCATTAAGCTAAAATCAATTGAAGAACATTATGTTTACTATGCTCCCCCCTTCACCAAGTACCCCTGAAAAACCTCTTCAGTCGCTGTCGATCTGCGTAGTTGGATGCTGTAGACCCCTTCACCATGTCCCTCCCAACAGACCCCATTACAGTCGCTGTCCATCAGTGAGTAGTAAGATGCTATATGATCTCTACTAGCCTTCTCTGTGTTGTACAGCACTCCCCATGCCCCCTCGACCCCAAGCATTATACATGCTAAAACTAATGCCCCCATTCTTTCTCCTCACACTTATCCCTCCCTTCAGACCCACCCTATCAAGTTCTTTTCCGTTTGGTAACTTTTAGTCAACTCTCGGGTTCTGTGAGTCTGCTGCTGTTTTGTTCCTTCAGTTTTTCTTTGTTGTTATACTCCACACATGAGTGAAAACACTTGGTACTTGTCTTTCTCCGCCTGGCCTATTTCTCTGAACATACTACCGTCTAGCTCCATCCAGGTCATTGCAAATGGTAGGATTTGTTTTCTTCATAAGTCTGCTTACTGCACTTTTTAAACTGGATTTCATTCTTCCTTTTTGTTTGTAGTTTAGCTATGTTATTCACCATTCAACGCCTCGTTATGAACAATAGCTTTGTGTCAATTGATATGTATCTGTATCTATCTATCTAATGGTCTGACTGTCTTTGTATGTATGTATGTATGTATCTATGTATCTATCTATTTATCTATCATCCTATCATCTATCTATGATGTCTATCATCGATCAATCTATGTACTTATCTATCTATCTTTCATCTGTCATCTGTGTACCTATCTATCTATGAATCAATCATCTTTTTGTCTGCCCATCTATCCTTATGTACAGAACAGTTAACAACAGAGCCTATGTCTCTTCCCTACATTATGCTTCCAGAAATCTTGCAAGGTAACTAAGCCATAAGGAGAGCA